>NC_047038.1:14405812-15030812 GCF_011762595.2 Tursiops truncatus
TTTATTAATATGTTCTTCTCTTTTGCATTTCTGAATATATAACCTTAGATCTGACTGGTCTAGAAATCCCACTTGGGGTGGGGACAAAGAGAAGGTGTGAAAGGAATGTAGCTTCTGAATTCAAATTTGCTCCAAGACTGTATTTTTGCAAGCTAAGCTACTAGACAAGAAAGGGTTTTCTAAAATCCTGTATTTATCACCTTTAACATACCAAGGAGCAAATTGAAAGCACTCTATTTGTAGAGTAGAGGGTGTGCCACTTGTCTGGTGGTCTAGAACGAGTCTTGCTGCTCTATGGTAGAGAGAGTATTGTGGAGAGGATCCACTAGATGCTATCCGTGGAGACAGTTCAAATCACTGGATTGGACTAAGGTTTAAACCAGATGTTTAGTAATTTTTTCCCCTACTACCCAGGGGGTGTGGGCTCATGAGAAAAACCATATTAACTTCAAAGTGGAGTTACGCTCTCTCTGTACATTTGGGCTGACACAGGAGTTAATTTAGAATGCCTTTACATTTTTGTGTTTCGTACCCCCAGTTAGGGTTATGCACAGTGTGGTAAAGTGGGAAGGGCTTGGATTTTGGAGTCAGTCTGACCCTTTATAATTATGTGTCCTTTAGTAGGTAATTTACTGTGACCTGTAGTTACTTGTCTGTAAAATAATAATGTATATAACGTGTCTAATACTGTGCTTGGCACAAAGCAGGCTGTCAGAAACAGTGACCTTCCTGTCTTTTAGGGTGAGATGTCAAACCACTCAATTCTGGTGAGAGTCTATAAAAGAGCGACTTTGCCAGTACACTGTACATAGTGGATATTGCCTATTACTGTTCCTTGGCTCAGAGAAATCCCCCACTATTTAATATTTCATAAGACATTTGTAATGGTTGCCACCTGCTTTATTAATAGAATGTTTTCTCTCATTAAAGTAGATGAGAAAAGCTGACAGTACTCTGGGGAATGGGTGTGTCTTGCTGAAATCAATTGCAATTTTGCAAGGGCAAGTCCATTGGGATTATAAATATGTGTGACTGTGGCTTTGGTGGTTTGAAAATGTCCAAGAGACTCTTTCTATGGGAATATCTGATAGTTATATTGGCATAGATAAAGGGACGTTGAGGTTTGAAGTAATGATTTAGAAAACTTGGGCAAAGTAATCTTTAATGAGTAGTTTCTCTTATATAGGCTGCCTAGATGATAGACAGTTATAATCCTCTACAACTGTATTTCCTTTTGACTGTAGCTCGACGTGTTCACATTTCTATTGCCCAAATAAAGATTCACCAGTGTAAGAGGATTATAGCTTTCTAAGGAATAGTGTTATGAAAAACTTAATTAGTGTTTATGTAGCCACTGAGTCTTTTGATCGATTCTGAGGCATGTTTGGACAAACTGGCAATGTTTAGTGAAAACTGGAAATGTTTAGTGAGCCAATCAGATTAACATATGAATGATAGCTCAATTCTTAAACGGTTTATTGATTTTTGTTAAATGACCTCCAGATGTGTTTGCATTTTTTCATAACTTATTACAACCCATATTATAATATTTATAAGTAATATAGAGAATTCTTTGGAGATGATGCTATATATAATAAACTGATCTACACCAGATGGCATTAGGTAAGAGGCAAATACTCTTAAAGTTAAGGGCCTGTGTGGTGTAGGACTTTAAGCAATTCTCAAGCAAGTCGTAAAATACCAGATACCTCAATTTTCAAAATGTACATCACTTCTAAAAGGAAAACTTTTGCAAGTTTAATGAGATTCTCATCTCACATGTGTAAGACACTTGTTTGCTGTTGAAATTAGGTACTGTTGCTGCAATCTCAACCTTACTTTTGACTTGATAACTCAATAGCAAGTGATAAAGTTTGCAAAAGTCACTTTCCTAAGCTGCTGGACAAACATTCATAGAAAGATGTGCCTATATTATGTAATACCTGAAGATGCACTGCAAAACATACTGTATATTATATATGTATATATGTACATGTATACATCTATATGTACACACACACAACAGTTGTGAAGTAGGTTGGGAACTGTGTAAATGTAAGAGAGAGAAGACTCTCACCTAAAATGAACTAAAGGAACTAATTTAAGCAGTCTATAAATATAAAGCAATTAAAGTTTATTGTGATAAGTAATGTTGACATGTTACATTCAAGAACAAGAGATGAGTAAGGGAAAAAAGAGAGAAAAATTCCTTTTGGCAAATAACACAGTTGACAGAAAGCAAACATGAAAAAAGCCCAATTTTCTCTGTAATGCTCTGTGCTCTTCCAGTTCTTCTGCAACAAATACGAAGTGATATTTTTGGAGAAGCAGCTAATTTCATTTCATGAGCTCATTCATAATGAGAAATCTGATCATTATTTTAATTCTGCCACTTTTGTGAATGTGTTTTCATTGTTACAATTACAAGATTGCTATGAAGTCTTTACCGTTATGATGCCAGGTAAATTCTACCTCAATGAATATTTTCATTAATGTGTGTGGGGGTTTTTTTGTATAAAAATACTAAACCAGTGCTCAAATTCTGAGTTGGCAAATAAAAAAGAAAACCCTCCTATTGTATATGTGATATTTTGATTATATTTATTTAATACTAGATTAAGATATTTTCAGGTTGCAACCTTATAATGAGAAGAGTAATTTCTTTGTATGTGGGAGGATTGTGACTTCAGGTAACTCTGGACCCTCCTCCCCGTCTCCATCATGATTGCCCTAGTTGGACCCTCATCATTTCTTGGCCAGACCATGTCTATAGTCTACTACCTGGTTTTCATATTCAGCAGTCATTTCTCTTTGCAGTCTGTTGTGTATATTACAGAGAGAATGATATATGTATTTGAAATGCACATCTGACCATTTGAATACCATGAGGTGCGCTCTGTGGTGAGGTTTCTCCAGGAGTCTGGGAATCAGATTACACTTTGGGATGGACACTTTAGTATCAACACAGAATGATCAGATTGTAAAAATCCAAATGACCCCTAGGTGAGTCAGACTTCACTGTAACCTGGTGGAATATATCCACTCACTTATGGAGAATGCTAGTCAGTCATGGAAGCTAGATAAAGGAGACTTAAAGAGACCAACTCGTACTGTTGAGGTGAGAAGGCTGCTGGCCATCTGGTATGCTGGTCCCATCGGTAGGATTATATCTGCTCTGGAATTAACTGCTACAGCTTCTCCTAAGACACTACAATGGTGCTACCTTGTTGATGTGATGAAGTGCAAGCTCTTTGCACTTGTCCTTCCCTTTCCTCTTCTGGCTCACTCATACTGGTTTAGGCATCACTTCCTCCAGGAGGTCCTCCCCTCCTAGTCTGTTAAGTCCCCTTCTCTTTGCTCTTACGACATTCTGGCACTTAGCAGAGTACACTGAAATTACACTTTCTGTGTCTAACTCCTAAACTGTTTTATTCTCAGGGGACAGAAACTGTGCATACAAGAACAAGGAGTGTCTTTTATTCATTTGTATCACTAGGGCTCAGCACTGGGTTATTTCCCCCACCTATTATGCTCTTGTTTTCCCTGCTATCTTTGCTTTCCTTTCCCTCAGCTTTGCCAAGAGAGTGGTTGTTTTAATTTGCATTTCTCTTATCATGAGTGAGGATGAACATCTTTGTCCATTTGTCTATTATGTTTTTGGTCTTTTACCCCTCAATCTTTTTTTTTTTTTGCTGTGCTGCGGGGCTTGTGGGATCTTAGTTCCCCAACCAGGGATTGAACGGGGGCCACCACAGTGAAAGCATCAAGTCCTAACCACTGGACCACCAGGAAATTCCCCATTACCTCTCAATTTTTAAGAATTCTTCATATATTAGAGATATTAGCCCTTTATCTGTGACCCATGTTGCAACTATTTTTTTTCTCAGTTTGTCAGTTGTCTTTGCCTTTTTTTTTTCAAATGAAGTTGTTAATTTTTATGGAGTCAAATTTGTCAATCTTTTAAAAATTGCTTCTGGATTTTTAGTTATGGTTAGAAAATTGTTTCCTACACCTGATCAGTGAAGAATTCAACCATGTCTTCTTTTAGTACTTGCATAGTTTTATTTTCTGCATTCAGCTCTCTACTCCTCTTGGAGATATGTATATGTGTGTATGTGTACTGTGAGGTGTGGATCTAAATTTATCTTTTTTTCAAGTGACTAAACAGTTGTTCATCCCATTCATGAAAAAGTCAGTTTTTTCTGTAGTGACTTAAGGTGTCATTTTTATCATATAAAAAAGTTTAATATGTACTTGAGTCTATTATTTGAATTTCTATTCTATTTGACTTTTCTATTTATATACCAACCCCACATTATTTTAATTGTAGAGGTTCTGTGGTGTTTTAATATCTGGTAGAGTTAGTCACCACTACCTCCATCATAGCTTTTCTTTTTTAGTGTTTTTTCTGACTGTTCTTAAATGTTTATTTTTCCACATGAAGTTTAGTATCAACTGTATAGTTTAGTTCCATTAAAAAGCTTGTTTGTATTTCTATTGAGAGATTGCATTACATTTATAAATCAGCATAGGGACAACTGACATCTTTAAGATGTTAGGTCTTCCTATCCAAGAACAAGGGATGGTTTTTTATTTACTCAACTCTACTTTATGTCTTTTAGAAGTGTTCTGAAGTTTTTCTAATATAGGTTTTGCATATTTCTTGGTAAATTTTCCCAAGTATTTTAACTTTTTTGTTGCTATTGTAAATGGCCTTCTTTCTACCCTTACCTCTCTAACTAGTTATTAGTTGTGTATATGAAGGCTATTAATTTCCATATGTTAATATGGAAATTATTTTGAATAGGAAGATGCAATAGTGTAAAAATAATCTACAACTTCATTAAATAAAAAAAGTTTAAAATTCATTTTGGATAAACTTTGAAAAATTTTATCTGAAAGAAGAAATATATGAGAATATCCAGGAAATTTCTTAAAATAAATCTTAATGAGGGGATGCTTGATCAATCACATATTAACGTATATTATGAAGTTTTAGCAGTTAAAATAGTCTGGTGTAATAGTAGCCATATGAATTAATGAAGTAGAATTCAGATATAGCCTGGTATATAGAAATTTAACTTATGATAAATCTGTCATTAAATTTATTAAGGAAAATATAAAGTATTTAATGAATGATGTTAGGAAAGCTGATAATCATTTGGAAAAAAAATGCTGGATTTCTTCTAGTCTCTGCACTGAAATGAATTTAGGTGCATCAAAGTTTTAATTACAAGAAATAAAGCCACAAGAATAATGGAGAAAATATAGTTGAGTATTTTTATGATGTGGAGTCTTAGGAAACTTTTCAAAGCGTTGATACTTAAATCAGAAGACAAAGGAATATGTTTAAAGATGCATAAGGTGATAAACAAAAACCAAATCAAAACAAACCCCCAAAAGGTTGAAGGTAAATTACAACCTAAGAAAGGAAAATTCTTGACAACATATATGATAGATATGGACCAGGAAATAATTTTTTTTTTTGCAGTCAAAGGTTTTGACTTTTGAGATTATCACCTGTTCTAAAGATAACAAGTGCTTATTTTGGAACTCAAAGTCAAGAATTTGAATTTTTTGCCTTCTCCCCATTCATCATTTTACTGAAGCAATGTCTCATTCTTTTTTTTTTTATTTTTTATACAGCAGGTTCTTATTAGTTATCTATTTTATACATATTAGTGTATATATGTCAATCCCAATCTCCCAATTCATCCCACCACCTCTACCCCCCACTTTCCCCCCTTGGTGTCCATACGTTTGTTCTCTACATCTGTGTCTCTATTTCTGCCTTGCAAACTGCTTCATCTGTAGCAATGTCTCATTCTTATGATCTAATGTTAAGTGTGGAAGGGCCTTGAAGTAAAAGGGAATTTCCAAAATGTAAAATAAAAACCGGAATTAGATAAATATGTTGCTAATTTTTAAGTAGCTTTTCTAAATTGATGGAAAAGCATAAATCTACCAATAGAAAAATGGACCAAAAGATAAAGATGTTATTCACAAATGGAAAAATGCAAATGGGCAATTAAACTATAAAACAGATGTACAACTTTGCTTGTAATCCCAGCAAAGAAAGCAAAAACTTATTAAGATGTCATTTTCACCTATTGTATTAAAAAAGGAGAAAGAATATAATAATGTCCATTGTTGTAAATTGGGTGTAGGAAGTAGAACTCCCATATAGTAAAAACTGGCACTTCTTAAGAGGGTACTTTGGAACATGTGGCAAAATGTATAACGTATATACATTTTATTCTATAAGTAGGAATTTATTCTAAGGATATAATCTGATATCTTCACAAAGGTATATATTTAAAAAGTTAATTACAACATTGTTCATAATAATGAGAAAGAAGGGATCAGTTGTGTATGTCTGTTACAGACAATGGAACATTATATAGTATGGAACGCTATACAACTATTAAAAATAATGATATATAACAATATTTAGTGACAGGGAAAAATGTCCATGGCACTGTAGAGTTACAAAATAACAAGTATAGTACTGAGGGTCTCTTCATACAGAGACACAGAGACACATAACCTCTGGGGGGCCCATCTGCATAGACTAGGATGTGAATGGTGCTCCCAGAATTGTGCAGGGTTGCAGCCCAGATAGTGTGGTTTTATATATATATATATATATATATATATATATATATATATATATATATATATATGTAAAAAAAATCTGTAGATATGTAGAGGAAGAAAACTATTTTTTTAAATGAAGGCCTCTGAATTCCCTGAGAGAAAACAGTGATTTTGCTAGATGGGTATGCTTCCTTGTGAAGATGAGGCTCCTTTGGCATAGCTGTGATGGGCAAGGAAGGGATAAAGAGAAAGATGAACTCTTCTGCCTAAGATATTGAAAGGAATTTTGGGAATAGAAACCAGCCAGAGAGGGTGGGGAGGGGAAATACAAGGGGGTTGTACAGCAGCAGAGACTAAATGGTAGTATGTGAAAATTTCCTTGGAGCAGAAATGGCTTAGGGACTTCTTTAAAAGAACAGGTTGTATAAAATGAAATTTTACATTGATTGCTTTTCTCTGCTGCCCTCACTGTTGTCTTAAGTACCATTCAATTCTGCTATACATACAGCCTTCCTTAGGAGGGAAGGGACAGTGGTCAGCTTGGTCTCGATGCAGAAAAACACAGAATGGAGGTAGAGAAGCAGTGCACTTAGGGTCAGTGCCAAAATATATGTGATTCTCATGAGTCATGGGGACTGTAGCCAATGTTTAGTTTAGATATTCAGCGAAGTTGTTTGTCAAAATAAAAAATGATTTTTGTTTTCTGGGGGTGGAATTTGGGATAACTTTTTACTTTGATTTTTAACATCCCTCTGAACTATTTACAATGATCATAATTATTTTTTAAATTAGGAAAACTAAAATTATTTTCTTTTCAGGTAGCGCAACAATGTGAATGTACTTAATGCCATTGAATTATACTCTTAAAAAGGCTAAGATGTTAAATTTTATGTTATGTGCACTTTATCACAAATGAAAAAAGGCCTCATTAATGACACAAAGATATTTGCCACAGATCCTTGTGATTTAGAGGAGAAGGAAAAATAAAGATAAAACATATATACTTCAGGACTTCCCTGGTGGCACAGTGGTTAAGTATCCACCTGCCAATGCAGGGGACACAGTTTCAAGCCCTGGTCCAGGAAGATCCCACATGCTGCGGAGCAGCTAAGCCCGTGCATCACAACTACTGAGCCTGTGCTCTAGAGCCTGCGAGCCACAACTACTGAGCCTGCATGCCACAACTACTGAGCCTGCATGCCACAACTACTGAAGCTGGGGTAATTGAATGACTCCTGAAATTTCCTGCATTGTTTGTTTTGGACTACTGATAGTACTAGAAGATAAAAAGTACTGAGGAGGCAAGAAAATTAACAATTAAAAAAATAGTGTGCATTATAGGAAAGTATCTCATGGTTTATGTTTCACGGTTTCCACATTTTATTTTTGCCCTTTCCACTGCCCACATATTTCTAAAAATTGCCACCATGGGGCAGGAGTGTGCCAATGTTAGGTTTCTGAACCTGCCCGGTTTAGGGTTTCCTTTCACACAAAGTCTCCACAGAGGAATTACTGTTCCTATTATACAGATTAAGAAATTAAGGCTCAAATTGAAGTAGATAGTAGGCGACCTAGCATTAAATGAGTGGCAGAGGTAGGATTTAAATACTAGTTTCAGTAGTCCATTGGTTAGGCTTTCCTGAGTTTATAGCTATTATTTCCACATTTTCCCCCAGTGTTTTACAGGCCCCTTTTATTAAAGGCAGTAAATTAAGCAAATTTTAAACAAACAACCAAACAAAAAGAAAACAGAGGTGTGCTTACTGCATGGATGGTGGTAGAGAGTCAGAATTAATGTGAGAAAGTCACAAATAGAAGATGAAACCTAAGAGGACAAATTAGGTTTTGTTTGTCCATTCACCTGTTTTGAAACTCTTCTTTCAGAGTTTTTACTTGTGTAAAACTTAAAGATGGTAGCAACCATTGATTAAGATGACATATCTACAGATAAGAATTTCTTTTATCAGAGCAAGTTTTCTCAAAAGACCACTGTTATAGGTGGAATTGTGTCCCCACCCCAATTCATATGTTGAAGTCGTAATCCCAGTACCTCAGAATGTGACTATATTTGGAGATCAGGTCTTCAAAGAGGTAACTGAGGTAACATGAAGTCATTAGGGTGCACCCTAATTCAATATGACTGGTGTCCTGTTTTTTTTTTTTCAAATTTATTTATTTTATTTATTTATTTTTGGCTGTGTTGGGTCTTCATTACTGTGCACGGGCTTTCTCTAGTTATGGAGAGCAGGGGCTACTCTTTGTTGCAGTGTGTGGGCTTCTCATTGCAGTGCCTTCTCTTGTGGAGCAAGGGCTCTAGGCACGCAGGCTTCAGTAGTTGTGGCGCACAGGCTTAAGTAGTTGTTTCACACAGGCTCAGTAGTTGTGGCTCACGGGCTTAGTAGCTCCGCGGCATGTGGGATATTCCCTGACCAGGGATCGAACCCATGTCTCCTGAATTGGCAGGTGGATTCTTAACCACTGTGCCACCAGGGGAGTCCTTGGTGTCCTATTTTAAGAAGAGGAGTACACACACACACAACTGGCTATTGTAAAGACACAGGGAGTAGATGGCCATTTATAAGCCAAGGAGAAAGGCCCTCAGAAGAAACCAACACTACCTACACCTTGATCTTGGACTTCTAGCCTCCAGAATTGTGAAGAGATAAATATTTGTTGTTTAAGCCACCTAGTCTGTGGTATTGTTATGGCGACCCCAGCAAACCTATATCAAAAAACCTATATCAAAATCATATGGGAGGCTTATGAAAATTAGAGACCTGTGAATGATTGGGAAAAAACAGGAAAATATTAAAGAAGATGTCCATACTTTTAGTTTCTTCTGCTAATCGTCAGGATATAAGTGCTATCGAAAGGATTGTACTGATCCTGTGTAATTTTCATTCTTCAGGAAACGTACATTAAACCACACAGATTTTTTTTTTTTTGCCTAAAAAAAGTATGATTTTCTACTCTTTAGGATAATACAGCTATCTATGTATGGACATAAATCCAGAAAGGCAGCTCCATGTTAACTGTGGATTCTAAAATTCCGTTTAATTGCATTTGCTCTTCGATTCTCAGGCCAAAACTGTGAGACTTAGACCAATGACTCATGGCTTAATATGTGGATTTCTGAAAGCTCTGAAAGATTTATAAATGTATTTATTTGTGTATATCCCTAGATACACAAGAAGATCCTAAAACTACCTGATCCAACAAATATTATTAGTTGATCAGTCAAAGCATAATGAATCTGATATCTTTACTCTTTTTTATGGCATGCTAATGTTCTCTGTCAATTTTTCCCTCTTCTTCATGGCTCTTGTTGTCTCCTCATCCCTCCTTGCCTACTTTGAGCTCCTCTTTTCTTTTTCCTTGTCTCTGTCCCTTGCATGCTCTCTCACTGCTATAATCCACTTCACAAATCCTTGTGCTAATTCCACTCTTCGTGGCTATTAAGATGATGTTGCACGTGAGTTACAATGAATATTTACATATGGAAAATAATTAGTGATATTATTCTCTGAATGTTTTCTTTTTAAAAATTTAGAAGTGAAAATCTACATAAACAAAAATAAAGCAAAAAATAAATGTTTGCTTTCTGGATTGCATTAATTTTACAACAACCCAGCAGGGAGAGGAGGAAAGGGAGTTGATTTTCAGCTAAAGTAAACATTTTGCAATGCTTTTATAAATTTCTTTAAACGAAATTAATATGAATTGTTTAATAGTTAATAATGTTTTGAGTAGAATTTGTAGAACTCCAAAGCCTTTAAGCTTAAAAGTATATATTATGCACTTAATGAAGCTGTTTCATAGCAATGTTCTGTGGAGATGATATATAAATTTAGTACTAGTTGAGAAGAGTAACATAAGAAAGTCTGAATGAGCCTTTATAAGAAAAAAAGGAAAAAGGAGAAAAGACATTTTGAGAGGAGATGAAAGATGGCTGGCATTGTGAACTACAGACATTAATCCCCTTCCTCATGGAAAATAGGGGATTTCGAACCATGAGGCTTAGGGGGAGAAGCTAGGACTGGCTATTTGAATCCAGAAGGTACAAGGAGATAACAAATCAGTTGTTGTGAAACAGAGAGGTTTAATCTGCCTGGCTCCATGAAGTATACTAGGGGGCTTGCCCTGGGACAGGACTGGGCTACTGACCCCAGATGGATGAATTTGTCTTGGAACAGAGAGCCAGCTGAGGGTAGCACATATATTTCAGCTTGGGAAAGTTGGGAAATGGAAAAAGAAGCAAGTAGATGCCAAAGTTCTTACATGCAAGGGAGATTCCCCATTGCTGGCTTGGAGACGTAGAGAGCCAAGTGTCCAGGACCTGAGAATAACTTCTAGGAGCTGAGAATGACCCTTGGCCAGCAGCCGGCAAGAAAATGGGAACCTCAGTGCTACAACTGTGAAGAGCTGAATTTGGCCAATGGCCCGAATGAGCTTTGAAGCACGTTCTTCCCAGAACCTCCAGATGAGAACTCAGATGGGTTAACAGCTTGAATGTGATACCCAGAGCAGAAAATCCATTTGGATAGCTCTAGGACTTCTGACTTTCATAACTGTGAGAATAAATGGATGTTGTTTTAAGATGCTAAGTTTGTGGTAATTTGTTATGCAGCAATAGAAAATGAATAGTGATATAACATTGAAAACTCTCTCCTCAAGCTATTTTGGTGTTCTTAACTCAGATTCAAACTGGTTGCCTCTTACCAGTTGTTTTTACCTTGGGTAAGTCACACAATCCTTCTGAGTCTGTTTTCTCACCAGCATAGTCAAAGGAAATAGTGACTGCCTCCTTAAATGAATTTAGGTGGTAGGTGAAGTGAATGAATGCTCATGAAAATTCCTAGCAGGTTTCTTGGCATGTGGTAGACACTCTTAAGTGGTTTATTCTTTCCTTCCTCCCTTCCTCTTCCTGTAGGCCATTCATGCCCTATTCCAGCAGTTTTCAAAGTATGGTCTGAGGTCCTCTGGGGAGTCTCTCAGACCCTTTTATGGAGTTCTTGAGGTCTAAGCTATTTTAATAATGACAGTAAGATGACATTGGCCTTTTTCACTCTTATTCCTTCATGAGTATATGGGGGAGTTTTCCAGAGACTGCCTGACTTATCACAATAGTTGGAATGCAGAAGCAATATGAGAATCTAGTTGTGTCCTACTAATCCAGACATTGAAAAGATTTGCAAAAATCTAAACTATGCCAATCTCATCACAAAATATTTTGTTTTGGAAAACATAGTTATTTTTTAAAATAAAAAACTGTTATTTATATTAACATGTAAGAAGACACATGTACTATTCTGCCTTGAAATGAATTAATAAAATTGAAAATTTTCTTGGTTTTCATTTCCAATATGGTAAATATGAATAAACAAAAGCTCTTTGGGGGTCCTTGATAATTTTTAAGAGCGCTTAAGCAGAGAACCCAATATTTCCTCCTAAATGTTCATCCTCCATGAGGAGGTAAAAGTGCCTAGAAAAAGAGCTCTATAGAAAAATGAATTTAGGAAACACTGAAATGCATTTACCTCTACTACACCCCTTACACAACAAATGAGAGGAATCCTTAAACACAGTTTAAGTTTGCTTAATTCAGAATTTCCCCAATTTAAACTACTCGACTATCAAGAGTAACAGGAATGATTTTACTAGACACTGATAATAAGATTGAGATGCAGGCTCAGATTGTGAGAGAACGATTTTATTTTAAGGGCATCAGAAAGAGAGAAAAGTGCAGTTGTAATAAGCAAGATCATCTTTCCCAGTGAATTTTTTTTTTTTTTAAACACAGAAAGCCTAACAAGAGATTAGCCTGTAGATCACAAGGTGTTAAGAACTACTCTTGCGAGGTCGTCTCCACTGCATTTCACCTACCCTGCTCTGTCTCCTTTCCTCTATGCTTATTGTTTACTTCCTTTGTGCACACCTATTCTAGCCCTAACAGCCCATCCCCTGACCTTTTGGAGAATAAACTTTTGAAAGATATTCTTTCTTTTCCTTCCTTTCTTTCTTTTCCTCCCTTCCTTCCTTCCTTCCTTCCTTCCTTCCTTCCTTCCTTCCTTCCTTCCTTCCTTTCTTTCTTTCTTTCTTTCTCTCAACATCTTTATTGGAGTATAATTTCTTTACAATGTTGTGTTAATTTCTGCTGTATAACAAAGTGAATCAGTTATATGTATACATATATCCCTAAATCCCCTCCCTCTTGCATCTCCCTCCCACCCTCCCTATCCCACCTCTCTAGATGGTCACAAAGTACCGAGCTAATCCCCCTGTGCTATGCAGCTGCTTCCCACTAGCTATCTATTTTACATTTGGTAGTGTATACATGTCAATGCTACTCTTTCACTTTGTCCCAGCTTACCCTTCCCCCTCCTCATGTCCTCAAGTCCATTCTCTACGTCAGTGTCTTTATTCCTGTTCTGCCGCTAGGTTCATCAGGACGATTTTTTTTTTTTTTTAGATTCCATATATATGTGTTAGCATTTGGTATTTGTTTTTCTCTTTATAACTTACTACACTCTGTAAGACAGACTCTAGGTCCACCCACCTCACTACAAATAACTCAGTTTCATTTCTTTTTATGGCTGAGTAATATTCCACTGTATATATGTGCAACATCTTCATTATCCATCCATTCATCTGTCGATGGACACTTAGGTTGCTTCAGTGTCCTGACTATTGTAAATAGTGTTGCAATGAACATTGGGGTACATGTCTCTTTTTGAATTATGGCTTTCTCAGGGTATATGCCCAGTAGTGGGATAGCTGGATCATATGGTAGTTCTATTTTTAGTTTTTTAAGGAACCTCCATAGTGGCTGTATGAATTTACATTCCCACCAACAGTGCAAGAGCGTTCCCTTTTCTCCATACTCTCTCCAGCATTTATTGTTTGTAGATTTTTTGATGATGCCCATTCTGACCGGTGTGAGGTGATACCTCATTGTGGTTTTGATTTGCATTTCTCTAATTAGTGATGTTGAGCATCCTTTCATGTGTTTGTTGGCAATCTGTATATCTTCTTTGGAGAAATGTCTGTTTAGGTCTTCTGCCCATTTTTGGATTGGGTTGTTTGTTTTTTTGATATTGAGCTTCATGAACTGCTTGTATATTTTGGAGATTAATCTTTGTCAGTTGCTTCATTTGCAAATATTTTCTGCCATTCTGAGGGTGGTCTTTTTGTCTTGTTTATGGTTTCCTTTGCTGTGCAAAAGCTTTTAAGTTTCAAAAGGTCCCATTTGTTTACTTTTGTTTTTATTTCCATTTCTTTAGGAGGTGGGTCAAAAAGTATCTTGCTGTGATTTTTGTCCTAGTGTGCTCTGCCTATGTTTTCCTCTAAGAGTTTTATAGTGTCTGGCCTTACATTTAGGTCCTTAATCCACTTTGAGTTTATTTTTGTGTATGGTGTTAGGAAGTGTTCTAATTTCATTCTTTTACATTTAGCTGTCCAGTGTTTCCAGCACCACTTATTGAAGAGACTGTCTTTTCTCCATTGTATATTCTTGCCCCTTTTGTCAAAGATAAGGTGACCATATATGCATGGGTTTATCTCTGTGCTTTCCATCCTGTTCCACTGATCTATATTTCTGTTTTTGTGCCAGTACCATACTGTTTTGATTACTGTAGCTTTGTAGTATAGTCTGAAGTCAGGGAGTCTGATTCCTTCAGCTCTGTTTTTCTTTCTCAAGATCGCTTTGGCTACGTGGGGTCTTTTGTGTTTCCGTACAAATTTTAAGATTTTTTGTTCTAGTTCTGTGAAAGATGTCATTGGTAGCTTGATACGGATTGCTTTGAATCTGTAGATTGTTTTGGGTAGTATAGTCATTTTCACAATGTTGATTCCTCCAATCTAAGAACATGGTATATCTCTCCATCTATTTGTATCATCTTTAATTTCTTTCATCAGTGTCTTATAGTTTTCTGCATAAAGGTCCTTTGTCTCCTTAGGAAGTTTTATTCCCAGATATTTTATTCTTTTTCTTGCAGTGGTAAATGGGATTATTACCTTAATTTCTCTTTCAGATTTTTCATCATTAGTGTATAGGAATGCCAGAGATTACTGTGCCTTAATTTTGTATCCTACTACTTTACCAAATTCATTGATTAGCTCTAGTAGTTTTCTGGTGGCATCTTTAGGATTCTCCATGTATAGTATCATGTTATCTGAACACAGTGACAGTTTTACTTCCTTCTTTTCTGAGTTAGATTCCTTTTATTTCTTTTTCTTCTCTGACTGCTGTGGCTAAAACTTCCAAAACTATGTTGAATAATAGTGGTGAGAGTGGGCAACCTTGACTTGTTCCTGATCTTAGAGGAAATGCTTTCAGTTTTTCACCATTGAGAACGATGTTCGCTGTGAGTTTGTCATATATGGCCTTTATTATGTTGAGGTAGTTTCCCTCTATGCCTACTTTCTGGAGAGTTCTTATCATAAATGGGTGTTGAATTCTGTCAAAAGATTTTTCTGCATCTATTGAGATTATCATATGGATTTTATCCTTCAGTTTGTTAATATGGTGTACCACCTTGATTGATTTTCATATATTGAAGAATCCTTGCACTCCTGGGATAAACCCCACTTGATCATGGTGTATGATCCTTTTAATGTGCTGTTGGATCCTGTCTGCTAGTATTTTGTTAAGGATTTTTGCATCTACGTTCATCAGTGATATTGGCCTGTAGTTTTCTTTTTTTGTGACATCTTTGTCTGGTTTTGGTATGAGGGTGATGGTGGTCTCATAGAATGAGTTTGGGAGTGTTCCTCCCTCTGCTATATTTGGAAGAGTTTGAGAAGGATAGGTGTTAACTCTTTTCTAAATGTTTGATAGAATTCACCTGTGAAGCCTTCCGGACTTAGGCTATTGTTTTTTGGAAGATTTTTAATCACAGTTTCAATTTCACTGTGTGTGATTGGTCTCTTTATATTTTCTATTTCTTTCTGGTTCAGTCCTGGAAGTTTGTACTTTTCTAAGAAATTGTCCAATTTTTCCAGGTTGTCCATTTTATTGACATACAGTTGCTTGTAGTAATCTCTCATGATCCTTTGTATTTCTGCTGTGTCAGTTGTTACTTCTCCTTTTTCATTTCTAATTATGTTGATTTGGGTCTTCTCCATTTTTCTTGAGTCTGGCTAATGGTTTTTCAATTTTGTTTATCTTCTCAAAGACCCAGCTTTTAGCTTGATTGATCTTTGCTATTGTTTCCTTCATTTCCTTTTCATTTATTTCTGATCTGATCTTTATGATTTCTTTCCTTCTGCTAACTTTGAGGGTTTTTTGGTTCTTCTCTCTCTAATTGCTTTAGGTGTAAGGTTAGGTTGTTTATTTAAGATTTTTCTTGTTTCTTGATGTAGGATTGTACTGCTATAAACTTCCCTTTTAGAACACTTTTGCTGCATCCCATAGGTTTTGGGTCATCATGGTTTCATTGGCATTTATTTCTAGGTATTTTTGATTTCCTCTTTGATTTCTTTAATGATCTCTTGGTTACTTAGTAGTGTGTTGTTTAGCCTCCATGTGCTTGTATTTTTTACAGATATTTTCCTGTAATTGATATCTAGTCTCATAGCGTTGTGGTCAGAAAAGATACTTGATAAGATTTCAATTTTGTTACATTTACTGAGGCTTGATTTGTGACCCAAGATCTGATCTATCCTGGAGAATGTTCCATGAGTACTTGAGAAGAAAGTGTATTCTGCTGTTTTTGGATGGAATGTCCTATAAATATCAATTAAGTCTATCTGGTCTAATGTGTCTTTTAAAGTTTGTGTTTCCTTATTTATTTTCATTTTGATGATCTGTCCATTGGTGAAAGTTGGGGTGTTAAAGTCCCCTACTATTATTGTGTTACTGTCGTTTTCCCCTTTTATGGCTGTTAGCATTTGCCTTATGTATTGAGGTGCTCCTATGTTGGGTGCATAAATATTTACAATTGTTATAACTTCTTCTTGGATTGATGCCTTGATCATTATGTAGTGTCCTTCTTTGTCTCTTGTAATAGTCTTTATTTTAAAACCTATTTTGTTTAATATGAATATTGCTGCTCTAGCTTTCTTTTGATTTCCATTTGCATGGAATATCTTTTTTCCTCCCCTCACTTTCAATCTGTATGTGTCCCTAGGTCTGAAGTGGGTCTGTTGTAGACAGCATGTATATGGGTCTTGTTTTTGTATCCATTCAGCCAGTCTGTGTCTTTTGGTTGGAGCATTTAATCCATTTACATTTAAGGTAATTATCGATATATATGTTCCTACTCCCATTTTCTTAATTGTTTTGGGTTTGTTATTGTAGGTCTTTTCCTTCCCTTATGTTTTCTGCCTAGAGAAGTTCCTTTAGCATTTGTTGTAAAGCTGGTTTAATGGTGCTGAATTCTCTTAACTTTTTCTTGTCTGTAAAGGTTTAATTTCTCCATCGAATCTGAATGTGATCCTTGCTGAGTAGAGTAATCTTGGTTGTAGGTTTTTCCTTTTTATCACTTTAAATATGTCCTGCCACCTCCTTCTGGCTTGCAGAGTTTCTGCTGAAAGTTCAGCTGTTAACCTTATGGGGATTCCCTTGTATGTTATTTGTTGCCTTTCCCTTGTTGCGTTTAATATTTTTTCATTGAATTTAGTTTCTGATAGTTTGATTAATATGTGTCTTGGCGTGTTTCTCCTTGGATTTATCCTGTATTGGACTCTCTGCATTTCCTGGACTTGATTGAATATTTCCTTTCCCATATTAGGGAAGTTTTCAACTACAGTCTCTTCAAATATTTTCCCAGACCCTTTCTTTTTATCTTCTTCTTCTGAGACCCCTATAATTCGAATGTTTGTATGTTTAATGTTGCCCCAGCGGTCTCTGAGACTCCTTAATTCTTTTCATTCTTTTTTCTTTATTCTGCTCTGTGGCAGTTATTTCCACTATTTTATCTTCCAAGTCACTTATTCTTTCTTCTGCCTCAGTTATTCTGCTACTGATGCCATCTAGAGTATTTTTAATTTCACTTATTGTGTTGTTCATCATTGCTTGTTTCATCTTTAGTTCTTCTAGGTCCTTGTTAAATGTTTCTAGTATTTTCTCCATTCTATTTCCAAGATTTTGGATCATCCTTATTATCATTACTCTGAATTCTTTTTCAGGTAGACTGCCTATTTCCTCTTCATTTGTTTGGTCTGGTCGGTTTTTACCTTGTTCCTTCATCTGCTGCGTATTTCTCTGTTTTCTCATTTTGTTTAACTTACTGTTTGGGGTCTCCTTTTCTCAGGTTGCAGGTTCATAGTTCCTGTTATTTTTGGTGTCTGCCGCCAGTGGCTGAGGTTGGCTCAGTGGCTTGTGTAGGCTTCCTGGTGGAAGGGACTGGTGCCTGTTCTGGTGGGTGGGGCTGTATCTTGTCCTTCTGTTGGGCAGTGCTACATCCCGTGGTGTGTTTTGGAGTGTCTTTGAACTTAGTATGACTTTAGGCAGCCTCTCTGCTAATGGATGAGTTTGTGTTCCTGTCTTGCTAGTTTTTTGGCATGTGGCATCCAGAAATGGATCTTGCTGGCCGTTCGGTAGAGTTGGGTCTTAGCGCTGAGATGAATATCTCTGGGAGAGCTCTCGCTGATTGATATTATTGGGGCTGGGAGGTTTCTGGTGGTCCAATGTCCTGGACTCGGCCCTCCCACCTCGAAGTCTCAGGTCCGATGCCCAGCCAGGGCACCAAGATCCTGCTAGCCACATGGCTCAGAAGAAAAGAAAGAGAGAAAAACAAAAAAACAAAGTAACAAAACAAAAACAGAAAAATGAACAGACAGAACCCTAGGAGAAATGGTAAAAGCAAACCTATACAGACAATATCACACAAAGAAGCATACACATACACACTCACAAAAAGACAAAAAGGAAAAAAAAATTTTGTATATATATAAGAAAAGGAAGAGAGCAACCCAACCAATAAGCAAATCCACCAAAGATAATAAGCACTAAATACTATACTAAGATAAACATAAAACCAGAAACAAATTAGACACAGAAGGCAAACCCCAAGTCTACAGTTGCTCCCAAAGTCCATTGCCTTAATTTTGGGAACATTTGTTGTCTATTCAGGTATTCTTCAGATGCAGGGTTTATCAAGTTGATTGTGGGGATTCAATCTGCTGCCCCTGAGGCTGCATGGAAAAATTCCCCTTTCTTTTCTTTGTTTGCACAGCTCCTGGGGTTAAGCTTTGGTTTTGGCCCTGCCTCTGCATGTAGGTCACCCTCAGGTGTCTGTTCCTCACCCAGACAGGAGGGGGTTAAAGCAGCAGCTGATTAGGGCTCTCTTGCTCACTCAGGCCAAGGGGAGGGAGGGGTACAGTAATAATAATTGGAATACAGGGCGAGCCTGCGGCAGCAGAGGCTGACGTGGCATTGCATCTGCCTGAGGCGCACCGTGTGTTCTCCCAGGGAAGTTGTCCCTGGATATCGGGACCCTGTCAGTGACAGGCTGCACAGGCTCCTGGGGGATGTGGATAGTGACCTGCGCTTGCACACAGGATTCTTGGTGACAGCAGCAGCAGCCTTAGAGTTTCATACCTGTCTCTGTGATCCAAGCTGATAGCCACGGCTCATGACTATCTCTGGAACTCATTTAGGTGGTACTCTGCCTTCTGTGGGCACAGGGGGAGGGAATCCCCTCTCCTTGCACACCCCAAAACAAAGGTCTCTTGCCTCTTAGGCAGGTCCAGACTTTTTCCCGGACTCCCTCCCGGCTAGTTGTGGTGCACTAACCCCCTTCAGGCTGTGTTCACGCAGCCACCCCCAGTCCTATCCCTGGGATCTGACCTCCGAAGCCCAAGCCTCAGCTCCCAGCCCCCAACCGCCCTGGTGTTTGAGCAGACAAGCCTCTCAGGCTGGTGAGTGCTGGTTGGCACCAATCCTCTGTGTGGGAATCTGTCTGCTTTGCCCTCTGCACCCCTGTTGCTGCACTCTCCTTCGTGGCTCCAAAGCTTCCCCCGCCCCGCCCCCACTGTCTCTGCCAGTGAAGGAACTTCCTAGTGTGTGGAAACTTTTCCTCCTTCAGAGCTCTCTCCCAGAGGTACAGGTCCCTTTCTTATTCTTTTGTCTCTGTTTTTTCTTTTGCCCTACCCAGGTACGTGGGGATTTTCTTGCCTTTGGGAAGTCTGAGGTCTTCTGCCAGTGTTCAGTGGGTGTTCTGTAGGAGTTGTTCCACATGTAGATGTATTTTGTTGTATTTATGGGGAGGAAGGTGATCTCCGTGTCTTACTCCTCTGCCATCTTGAAGGTCCAGCCTCTCTTTCTTTTTTCTTTCTTTCTTTCCTTCCTTCCTTCCTTCCTTCTTTCTTTCTTTCTTTCTTTCTTTCTTTCTTTCTTTCTTTCTTTCTTTCTTTCTTTCTTTCTTTCTTTCTTTCCTTCCTTCCTTCCTTCCTTCCTTCTTTCTCTGCTTTGAAAGAGTAACCATTGTTTCTAGAAAACATTTTTCTAAGCCAAGTATGTCCTCTCAGAAGACAAAGAATGACTGGGGGAAGGGGAAAGTTAGTTGTTACCGATTCTCTGCTAATTCCTTGTGCCCAGTCGCATCCTTACCTTCCTGATTCTTCAGTCTGCCAGCCTCAGATTCAGAGCTGTCATTAATTACTCTAAGGGGAGGGGGCCCAAGGAGACCTCCCACCCCAAACACAGGGAGTGAATATGAAAGGTGTTAAATTCTTTCCCTTGTTCTATTTCTGTAACAGCTCAATTCTGTGACATGAAAATCTCCCTCTCTGTCTTAAAATAGTCTGTAAAGAAAGATGCAAAGCTGTAAATCATTAAACATTGCCCCCAACTGATTGCTAAGGAACCTAAATGTAACAGAGGAGGGTGTTGGGAATTTGAGGAAATTGTTTCAGAGAAGAAAAAGAAATAGAACTAAGGCAGAAAAACCTCAACTGGTGATTGGGGATTAGGGAACCAAGGGGGAGATATTGTTTTTCAAATGGAGAAAGACTATTTTTGAGAAAGCCTTCAGACAAGTCATGGGATTAGCAAAACTCTAGGGTGGAAAGCCCGTGAGCAGTGGCCAGCCCCAGGCAAATGATCTTCCTCATTATGAATATTCTCTTCTTCCTTTCTGACACTCGCTGAGTCTCATCTTTTTCACAGTGACTGGTCAAATAATTCCAGGTAAGATATAGATAGTCAAGAGCAGTTTAAAATAGATTTGGTCCATTCAGGTATGTATAGTTCAAGTTTGGGGAGAGAGGATGAGACGAACAGCATGGTAGATTTAAACCCTGACACTGGTTCTATAAAAATGAACCCGTGGGGCTTCCCTGGTGGCGCAGTGGTTGAGAGTCCGCCTGCCGATGCAGGGGACACGGGTTCGTGCTCTGGTCTGGGAGGATCCCACGTGCCGCGGAGCGGCTGGGCCCGTGGGCCGTGGCCGCTGAGCTTGCGTGTCCGGAGCCTGTGCTCCGCAACGGGAGAGGCCACAACAGTGAGAGGCCCGCGTACTGCAAAAAAAAAAAAAAAAACTGAACCCGTGTACCTCAGATTGGGACTTGAACCCACAGGCCAGGACTTGAACCCAGCCAAAAACCGAGACTGGGACTTGAATCCATGGTCTTTTAACTGACATCACACACCTGGTCTCAGGACTTAATGAAGTTCAGGTTCTTGATGTCTCATCACAGAAAGAATTTGGTGAGAGACAAAGTGATAGGTAAGAAGTGGACTTATTTAGAGAGAAACACACTCCTCATACAGAGTCTGGGCCATCTCAGAAGGCAAGAGGCCTTGGGAGAAACACACTCCACAGACAGAGTGTGGGCCATCTCAGAAGGTGAGAAAGGCCCTAGGGTATGGGGTTGTCAGTTTTTATAGGGGTGGGTAATTTCATAGGCTAATGAGTGGGAGGAGTATTCCAGCTATTTTGGGGAAGGGGTGGGGATTTCCAGAAATTGGGCCACCATCCACTTTTTGACCTTTATGTTCGGCCTTGGAACTGTCATGGCTCCTGTGGGTGTGTCATTTAGCTTGCTGATGTGTTACAATGAGGGTATACTGAGGCTGAAGGTCTAGTGGAAGTCCACTCACCTGCCATTTTGGACCTATTTGGCTCTAATCAGTTTTTTTAAATTAATTAATTTATTTATATTTTTGGCTTTGTTGGGTCTTTGTTGCTGTGCACGAGCTTTCTCCAGTTGCGGCGAGCAGGGGCTTCTCTTCGTTGTGGTGCATGGGCTTCTCATTGGGGTGGCCTCTCTTGTTGCGGAGCATGGGCTCTAGGCATGCAGGCTTCAGTAGTTGTGGCGTGCGGGCTCAGTAGTTGTGGTGCACGGGCTTAGTTGCTCCGTGGCATGCGGGATCTTCCCAGACCAGGACTTGAACCTGTGTCCCCTGCATTTGCAGGTGGATTCTTAACCACTGCACCACCAGGGAAGCCCTCTAATCAGTTTATATCATGTCCTCAGGCTATGTCATTCTTTTAAAGGTTGTGCCTTGCCCCCTTTCATCCTGTTTCAAAACCACTGGTGTCAGTAACTAGGGTCAGGGGTCTCCACTGATAGCCTCTCAAATGCTGTCTCCACAGGAAGGACCTACCTGTAGGTAGAGAATAAATCCCCTAATGTGGGATTTATTCTCATGGTTTGTTGCTTTTAGTTTTTATTGTTTGACTTAATCCACATATGCTTCCTAACGGCAGGGTTTTATTCTGCTGTGATGGGAGCTGGAGCCCTGCTACACTGTAGCACATGCTGTGTGTACTGGCAGGTGGCCCTTGACCACATCTCAGGGAGAATCTCAGTATACCCTTTTTTTTTTTTTTTTTTTGCGGTACACGGGCCTCTCACTGTTGTGGCCTCTCCCGTTGCAGAGCACAGGCTCCGGACGCACAGGCTCAGCGGCCATGGTTCACGGGCCCAGCCGCTCCGCGGCATGTGGGATCTTCCCGGACCAGGGCACGAACCCGTGTCCCCTGCATCGGCAGGCGAACTCTCAACCACTGCGCCACCAGGAAAGCCCTCAGTATACCATTTTTTTAATACAGAGCCAATCAAGGTAGTCAAAAGCTAATAGCATTTGTCAACATGGGTAGGATTAGTATTTTCCATTTTCTGCTTAGTCCTTAGAATTTTCATTATATATGCAAAGTGGTCAGAAACGGGTATATGTGAAAGACTGAAGGTGTAAAATTCCAAGAGTGTAGCAGAAAATCTAGGAGGTTGGTTCCATGTCCTATACATTAAATAGTTCAATGAAGATTATTAGTTTTCTTAATATAAGATTAGTATGTTCTTATGACCTTTCTGATGGGAATTTTTGAATCAAAGATTGCCTATCTACTGATACAAAAAATTTGGTAGTCAGAGTGTATCTTCCAAGCATTTGTACCTCAGAATATGTACAAAATCCAATTGTTATTTAGAACCTGATATTAGAATGGAAATAAAATGTGCTTAAATTAGTGTTTTTGTTTTTTTAAAGAATGATCTGTTTGCACATGGATTTGTTTGAATCTAGCCTCTTGAAAACATGAAGGACCCTCAAATTTGTCATCTTTTGTTCTTTGGTTAGTATTATACATACTCTTCTTTAGGAAATAGGATCTGCAAGTCTATTTTTCTTTTTGCCCTGGAGATTTCACTCATCTTTTTTGTATTATCCTACAGGGTTAGGCGATTATGCACATTTATTTTATGTTTCTTCTGTGAATGGATTTAAATTCCTTTACTTAGAAACCATCCCTTCAGGGAATGAAGAAGGCTTATCTTTGCTGGCCATGTGGATTCCTGTGAACTCTCTCATCCAAGATGAAAGCAATTTGCATTCCAGTAATACTGAGCTATCTTGTGTTTCTCCCCAAATTGGTCATTTTCCAGAGGCTTTCTCCTCTGTTTGGGATGTCCTTTCCTAGCTGGTAAACACTTTGTTTATTCTTCATGTCTATGAATCAATTCTTTGTGAAGCTTTTTCTTTCTGTCTTCATCTCCTTCAACCCCTACCCCATAATCCTAGGCCAGAGTTTATCATAGCTTCTTCTCTAGTATCTCCACACTACAGCTATAGCTCTATTATTATGTTAATCATGTTATACTGGGTCATAATGTTAGCTCTTCTGATTTTACTTAGCTTTCTAGGACTAAAGTTGTTGATCTTTCCAATCTCTGTAAGCTTTACCTTGGGTCTCCATACAAGTCTCCTTAATAATAAGTTAAATGTAATAAGTTATATATAATAAGTTATATGTGATAACAACAACTATTTATTAAGTACATACTACCATATTTTATCAACAAGGTACACATAGTTTTCTTCCATATTTAAACATCTTTAAAATCAGGATGCATCTTAAAATTGATTAAGTCTTAGGTTGATGAAATACAATGTATGTCAGCCGCTGTACTGATTTCTTAATATTATATTTCATCCTTAATAATCCAATAAGGTATTATTTTTTAAAATTTATTTATTTATTTTTGGCTGCATTGGGTCTTCGTTGCTGCACACAGGCTTTCTCTAGTTGAGGCAAGTGGGGGCTACTCTTCGTTGCGATGTGTGGGCTTCTCATTGCAGTGGCTTCTGTTGTTGTGGAGCATGGGCTCTAAGCATGCAGGCTTCAGTAGTTGTGGCTCTCGGGCTCTAGAGCACAGGCTCAGTAGTTGTGGCACACGGGCTTAGTTGCTCTGCGGCATGTGGGATCTTCCTGGACCAGGACTTGAACCTGTGTCCCCTGCATTGGCAGGTGGATTCTTAAGTACTGCACCACCAGGGAAGTCCCAAGGTAAGTGCTATTAATATTTGGTTTATGGATGAGGAAACAGAGATTTGGAGGGATCAAAAAACTGGCTCAAGGTACATAGCTACTAAGAGGCAGAGCAAGGACTGAAATTTAGGTGTGTATGTCTTCATCACCCATGATCTTAATCATTCTGCTGGGGAAGAGTGGGAAGAATGGAAGAAAACTAACATTTTGAGGGCTTTCTATTATGTGACAGCCACTGTGCTAGGTACTCCTTGTACTATTGAAACCATGCAACTCAGATTGGGACTTGAACCCACTGTCTTTTAACTGAGATCACACACCTGGTCTCAGGACTTAATGAAGCTCAGGTTCTTGATGTCTCATCACAGAAAGAATTTAGTGAGAGACAAAGTGATAGGTAAGAAGTGGATTTTTTTAGAGAGAAACACTCCACATACAGAGCGTGGGCCATCTCAGAAAGGGAGAGCGGCCCCAGGGTATGGGATTGTCAGTTTTTATAGGGGTGGGTAATTTCATAAGTTAATGAGTGGGAGGAGTATTCTAGCTATTTCAGGAAGGGGCGGGGATTTCCAGGAATTGGGCTACTGCCCAATTTTTGACATTTATGGTTGGCCTTGGAACTGTCATGGAGCCTGTGGGTGTGTCACTTAGCTTGCTGATGTGTTACAATGAGGGTATACTGAGGCTGAAGGTCTAGTGGAAGGCCAATCATCTGCCATTTTGGACCTATTTGGTTCTAATCAGTTTATATCATGTCCTCGGGCTATGTCATTCTTGTAAAGGTTGTGCCCTGCACCCTTCCCTCCTATTTCACTACTTCTCATTTTATTCTCACAAAAACTTTGAGGTAGGCATTATAGTCTTTATATTATAGACAAGGAGACTGAGGCTTATGTTAGATAGATTGTTTGAAGCCACATAGCTGGGAAGTGCTGAAGTTAGGATTTGAACTCAGGCCTGGTGGGTTCCATAGTCATTTTCACCAGAATTTTAGCAGTGCCCTTTCAGTTTAAGAGAAACTGAACATTGATATAGGCAATGTGAACCGAACAGATATAAAAGTCCATTCCCCAGATGGCAAAATTAGGTCGTGTTCCTTGTATGATGATCTAAGAGTGTCTTAGACTCTCGACTTTCCTTAAAGATAAAAGAAGTAGGGACTTCCCTGGTGGCACAGTGGTTAAGAATCCGCCTGACAATGCAAGGGACAGGGGTTCGAGCCCTGGTCCAGGAAGATCCCACAGGCCGTGGAGCAACTAAGCCCATGTGCCACAACTAATGAGCCTGCATTCTACAGCCCATGAGCCACAACTACTGAAGCCTGTGGGCTAGAGCCCTTGCTCCACAACAAGAGAAGCCCGTGCACCACAACGAAGAGTAGCCCCCACTCGCTGCAACTAGAGAAAGCCCAACACAGCCAAAAATAAATAAACAAATAAATATATAAAGTTATTTTTAAAAAAGTAAGCACCAGTGATGACTCTGCTGATTTGAACTGTGGACTAGTCTCAGGGTGGTTTCTTTTTTTTTTTTTTTTTTGCGGTACGCGGACCTCTCACTGTTGTGGCCTCTCCCGTTGCGGAGCACAGGCTCCGGGACGCGCAGGCTCAGTGGCCATGGCTCACGAGCCCAGCCGCTCTGCGGCATGTGGGATCTTCCCGGACCGGGGCACGAACCCGTGTCCCCTGCATCGGCAGGCAGACTCTCAACCACTGCGCCACCAGGGAAGCCCTCAGGGTGTTTTCTTGACATGTGTAACAAAGATAATGCTCTTTAGCCTCCACTGCCTCATCCGGTACCCCAGCAATGTGTATACCAGGTGACACAAGGGCTACTATTAACTGGACCCTACCCTGTAGCTTTGTGTGTTAAAGGACATTGAACTGGCACCATAAACAATGTTTAACTGATATTCCATTTATTAAACTGTTTGACTTGTGGCCTAACTGATTTAGCCTGGGCTAGACCATTAACCCCTTGGACACTCCATTATGCAGGATGCCTATCATATGCATTTATTTTGTCTTTCATAAAGAAATACCTTTCCCCCCTTTTGAAGGAAAAAGCAAGATAGTTTCTCAAACTAATCTTAATGAGATCACTGCAAAAATTCAAATATGCTGTCTTTAGGTATATTCAGCTCTTTCGAAGAGTATAACGTGTGAATACGCGAATGTTTTCATTTTTCTCTTGGACGAATTTTGATTTGTAGCTAGAGTTAATGAATTTAAGAGTAGTGTTTCCCAAAATGTATTCCAGCACATGTTAGCTCTAAGAGTTGACCTTTGAAATATGGGTCCCATGGTCAAATAAATCTAGGTAATGTAGCAAAGCTATTCCTCCCTCATAGAGTGCATTAACCATTAGTGCATTAAAGGCCCTGATAAGTCCAGCTGTAAAGAACTTGTTTTTTGGTAAGTCTGTTGACAATTCATGGAACTAGTATTTCCTTAACACACTTCAGGATATACTGCCTCTGGCGGAGGCTGTAATTGTCCCCTGTATCCATTCTCTTTTTCCTTTTAGTAAGAGAATCTCTGAATTGTAGCTAGGCACATGCTTTCCAGCTAAACACTATGTTTTCTCACTTCTTTATAACCAGTTGCAGCTGTGTGAATGATTTTTTTGACAGTAGAATGTAAACAAAAGTGATGTGAGCAAAACTGAATGTTGCTCCTTTAAAAGGAAGTTGCTTGCCTTCTACTTTCTATCTTTCCCCATTCTTGCTGGCTAGAACACTCAGTTGCTGGTGACTCAGTTTTGACCATCTGGCCAGACAACACTTCAGGGGATGCCAAATGAAAAGATACAAGGAATCTGGGTCCCTGATGGTTTTGTGGACTAGCCATTTATATCTGAATTGTTTCACGGAAGATAAATAAAATTCATTTTGTTTGAACCACTCTATTTTGGGTATCTTTGTTATAGCTGCTTAATCTAAACTGTCACTAATCACTGTCCTGGAATTCTCTGAGAATTTTATGCTTGGGTTAGTATAAACTTCCTGAATTCTATTGGCTTTTCTTAATAAATGTTTTTAAAGAGAAATTCCTAAATGCTTTAGAGGAAGCTAAAAATTTAGGTGAAATAACGTTTGGAATGAAGCTAAGCTGTAGACTTGGCATTAAAATATAGAATGAACACTCAAATAATGAAATATTTGCTCAGACTGAGCCAGGTGAAAGACTGGACTTTCTCATGAAAGAAGATGAGGTTTTAAATGACTCATGTTATACATAGTATCACTAATTTTTCTAAGTGTGTTTATACATAAATGTCTCAAGCTACTGAAATAAATGAATGATTCATATTAGCTTCAAAAAGAAAGCCTTTGGGGTTTTCTCTGTCTGCTCTGCATTTTAACTTGCCATTATTTAAAGGCTTATTCAAGACTTTTAACAGCAGACACACTGGCAACAATGTCAATTCTGACCTCAGTCAAACATAATAGGAGAGAGCAAATTGTGTTTTCCTCAGAAAAGAAAACCACAGCATATTTTCCTCCTGGAATAATTTGATTTCCTTTTGCTGTAGAAAGTCCAGAGAAAATGACAGCAATTCTGCCATAAGCTTCCACAAGTTGAAACTGAATGTCTGTGATTGTACTTCCCATGATGACTTTTCTACACTAATGCTTGGGTTTCCATTTTAGAGCCCCTGATTACTAGATGTGCTTCAAGATCTTAATGTAACTAAGCACCCTTGGCTTGGCTCTGCTTTGGGGCAATGGCATCCTGCCGGCTTCTGTGATGAATGCGTCCAGAGCTTTAGCCCTGAAAACTCCAATCTCCAAGGAATTGTCGATTTTGTCTCTAACATTTATGAAGGACATCTGTGTAATGTCTGACCATGGCTTAAATCTCTGTATCTCCACATCTATCATGGTACCTGTGCTTAGCTGCAAGCCCAGCAACGGAAAGGAGCAGTTTACTACTTGGAAATCGTAACAGGTTTTGACTTTTTCATTGCAACATCTGTGAAGTAGTATGAGATTTGATTGGTGTCTAAAAATCTTTATTTAATTTACTACCAGAAGCAGATCAAATTTCAGATTCCCTTTGCTGGTATTAGCGTCAAGATAAATCTTTTATAAGGGTGTACAGGAATTCTAAAGAAAAAGTGAAACCAGTAGCGTTTTAGATTTTCCTTGTTTTATGTCGGGTTTCCTAGAAATGAAAAATAATTTTTTCTTGGGAGAGAGTTAAAAACTACTTGTGCAAAGGAGAAACAGAAAAGAAACAATGATATTTCATATTTTTAGACTCTTGAAGGCTAATTTTGATCCATTTCCTATTTTTTTTTTAAGATTATAATATAGTTCTTTGCAGGTCATCTTATCTCTGGAACATTCTCACTCAGTTATCAATGAAACCCAAAGATATCTGTGGGACTAAATTCTTCTTTGAAAGATGAGCATAGATTCACTATCAACAAAACAAAATAGCCCTTATCCTCTACCTCATAACATCTTTTGAGAAGAGATTTGTGAGCCTTTTGGGTGCATGTGCTAAGAAAATGCAAAATGGTGGTAAATAGATGATGTAAAGGGAAAAAAGGTTTCCATAGGGTCCCTTTGTAAAAGGAAACAAATACATGAATTCTATACAGCATTCATGATAGGGCATACCGCTTCTGTCCCAGACTGCTAATTTTTCCTTTTTCTCATTCTTTTTCCCCTCTTTTTCTCATTATTTATAGATAGAAACTTCTAACCTTATTCCCTTCCTGAAATGAGTCCTCAGCCCACTTCAGAGTGCTGAATTCCAAAGAACATGGGTCATGTTTGGAAGCTTTCTTGGTGAAGGGCCTTAGTGCAACACCACCCGTGAATAAATGCTTAACAAGTAGACTTTTAATCATGACGTCTCTTAGATATTAGAAGAAAATTGTTTCAATAGAATAGCTTCAGGCTGCAACTCACTGTTAAATAAACTAGACAGCTGCCTCAAATCCTTTCTGAAATGAAGTGGGATTTACTCACTAAATAAAATAAGAGATCCACTCATCAAGGCAACAAGTATTCATTCTTAACATGGCTTCAACAGATCATGGTGCTAGGCTGGTGTCATCACAAGGTTTGTGTTAGAAAGCAGTGTGCACAAATGAGGTCACATTAATTCTAACAACTCAAATTTTACTGACTTGCGAGAGGCTTAGCCTCCTGAAAACTCCCTGCTAAGTATATTTTTAGGGTATCTTTAGGGGTCTCTCCTATACTCTCCTAGATAGCCCTTCTGCTCAATGATGTCCTCTTCCTAAGAAAACAACTGAGAGCGGTTGCTGCATGCTATCACCATACTTCTGGAGCTCCCAAAGCTGCAATCTTGAGGGACCATGTAGAGTAGTATGCCCTGTAAATGACCCTGGCCCAGGAATAAGCAGTGTTCTGCACAGAATATATTTTGTCAGGAGGCACACAAAGAGGGTCTTAGAAGGTGTCTCCTAAGTTCCTTTGGGAAAACAGTTTTTTGTTTATTTGTTTGTTTTTTTTCCATTTTTGCCTATAGCATCTCTCTCTCCTTAGAGCTCAAACACGAGTCTATGTGTCCTGAGCAGGAGAGCCACCATGTCATTCCCTTCAAATCCCAGATGTCTCTCACAGTGTGCCTTGAAAAACCTTACTCCCTGAAGTCACTCTACGCCCCTAGGCAGATCAATTTGTATACATAGACACCTGTGGTCTTCCACTACCTCATCAGACATGCCCAGACGTGTCTGAATCCCAGCAGAGGAAACAGCTTAGGCTAAAACCAAAGCATCTGTACATGCTTAACAAAAAATTCACACAAAATACTATGAAACTTAAAGTCTTTCAGTGGAAAATGCCTCATATTAATTTGGTTCATGCATGCATGCTTCATTTATAATCCAAATAAATTCCTAGGCCCCATATGGCCCAGTTTTGGCATAGTACTACATTAAAGAAACACAGTTTAGCAACCAAAAGTAATTAAAAAGTAATTCCCACATTTATTTGGGCTTCCTTAAGAATATTAAATGCACGACAAGTTCATAATCCTTAGTTATGAATCCTTCTAGAAGCTTTCTTTCTTTTTTCATGTTCCCTCCTGTCCCTTTGTATTCCTAAGTGCTTCTATTTGTGCTAAGTCCCCAATATTTCTCTCCCAAACCTGCCTCTATGTCTCGTACTTTTTCTTTTTCTTTTCTTTTTGCCTTTTCAGTTTGTTCCTCTCTTTCTCAAAATCTGGGAATTTTTGATAAAATTGAACTCATCCTAATGGGTCAAAGTTTCATGGAAGCTAGCAGACCAAGACAAGATACATTTTAGTGAGCAGAAAGGGTAGGGACGCATCCATAATTTTTGTATCTATTATACATTCATCTGACATTTATTGAGGACCTAATATACATGGCAGGCATTGTGGAGGCACTGAGGACATAAATGAATAGGATATTGTCTCTGACTTCAGGAAACTCAAGTCCGGTAGAAGGTAGAGGCATATTAGACAACTGATTGTAATCAGTGGGGCAGGTATAAGAATGGACTTAGATTTTAGGCCATATGTGACACCAAAGTTGGGTAGGTCAATAAAGGTTTCACAGAGGAGAAACCCTTGCCTTTAAGGATAAGTTGTAGTTTTTCAAGTGGGTGGTTTCCTAAGGCAGAAACCCAGCAGTGATCCTAGAGTCTTCCCATTCCTTTATCCTCTACAAATACTTTTAGTTCTTATGGCCTATTGAGTCTATCTCCTTAACATCTCTTTTGTCCATCTCTTTCTGCCAATCCACATTGCTATTGTTTATGTTAGCACAGCTTTCACTTTGAACGTATCCAACTGGCTTCTTATTTATCTTCTTGCCTATTATCTGGCACCTTTTGAAAATATCTACCATATTGCCTATAGTCTAGATTAAAGTCATTTTCAATTTTATTTTCTGTCTCAAGACTACTTTATACTCTCAAAAAGTATTGAGGACCCCCAAAAGCTTTTGTTTATGTGGGTGATAGAAACTTAGAATTAAATTAAAAATTTAAAGATAAAAACAATCTCATTACGTGTTAACATGAATAACATGTTCTCATGAAAAATATATTTTACAAAACAAAATAAAATCTAGTGAGAAGAGTGGCATTGCTTCTTACTTTTTTTGCAAGTCTCTGTATGTTTGGTTTAATAGAAGACAGATGGATTCACATATCTATTTCCACATTCAGTCTGTTGCAATGTCACATGTTATATAGCCTCTGTAAGCCTCCATTGTACACTCTAAAAAATGAAGGTGAACAATACTATTATTGCAAAAATATTTTTGACCTTGAAAACCTTCTCTATGGTCTTGGGGGACCCAGGGCTTCTTAGGCCACACTTTGAGAACTGCTAGTGTGGATCTTTCTAAAGGACAAATCTGTTTATGTTTCTCCCCTGCTTAAAATCTTTCAGCAGCTCTCTTTTGCCTACAGAATAAAGTAAATGGAAGAGTGGGAAGACATTAAGATGACTCCTAGATTTTATGCTTAGATAACTGGATAAACAAAATAGAAAATTAGAAAAGGGAAGCATATTTTTATAGTGATGAAGTTGATGAATTCAGTTTTTTTTTTTTTAGTCATGGCTTTTGAGGTGAGTACCAGTTTGAGGTGAGTACCAGGTGAGTATAACTACTGTGTATAACATACCCCTCAAAAAACATAGTGGCTTAAAACAGCATTTGTTATACAACACCAAAGGTGTGATCTGTGAAATAAAGAATTGATAAGCTGGACTTCATTAAAATTGAAAACTTCTTCTCTGCTAAAGACAATAACAAGAGAATTAGAAGACAAGCCATAGAGTAGGAGAAAATATTTGCAAAAGACACATCTGATAAAGGACTGCTATCCAAAATATAAAAGAACCCTTAAAACTCAACAATAAGAAAACAAATAACCTGTTTTAAAAATGGGCTAAAGACCTGAGCAGACATGTCACCAAAGAGAATATACAGATGGCAAACAGCGTAAGAAAAAATGTTCTATGACCTATGTTATCAGGGAAATGCAAATTAACAACAGCGAGATACCACTGTGTGCCTTTTTGAACGGCCCAAATCCAGAACGCTTGACAACACCAAATGCTGATGAGGATGTGGAGCATCAGGAACTTTCATTTATTGCTGGTGGGAATGCAAAATGCTGTAACCACTGTGGAAGGCAGTTTGGCAGTTTCTCATAAAACTAAACATACTCTTACCACTTGATCCAGCAATCATGCTCTTTGGTATTTGTTTAATCAAAGGAGTTTAAAATTTATGTCCACACAAAAACATGCTCAAGGGTGTTTGCAGCAGCTTTATTCATGATTGCCAAAATTTGGAAGCAAGCAGGATATCCTCCAGTAAATAAATGGATAAATAAATCATGGTACATCCAGACAATGGAATGTTATTCAGCTCTAAAAAGAAATGAGCTATCAAGCCATGAAAAGACATGGAGGAAGCTTGAATGTGTATCACTAAGTGAAAGAAGCCCATCTGAAAAGGCTGCACACTGTGTGATTCCAACTGTATGACATTCTGGAAAAAGCAGAACTAGGGAGATAATAAAAAGGTCAGTTGCTGCCAGGGGTATGTATATGCGGTGGTGGGTAGAGGGGGGATGAATAACCAAAGCACAGAGGATTTTTAGGGTGATGAAAATACTCTGTATGCTATTATAATGAAGGATATATGTCATTATACATTTGTCCAAACCCATAGAAGGTACAACCCAAGAGTGAATCTTAGTGTAAACTACAGACTTAGAGTGATTATAATGCATCAATGCAGGCTCATCAATTGTAACAAACGTACCACTCTGGTGAGTGATGTTGATAATGGGGGAGGCTATGTATCTGTGAGGGAAGGGGGTATATGGGAAATCTCTGTATCATCCTCTCAATTTTGTTGTAAATCTAAAACTTCTATAAAAATGTAAACAACTTTAAAGAAACCCAGCATTGTTAAGCATTTGTTATTTCTCACAAGACTGTAAGTTGACTGGACAAAGCTAGGTGGTGAATGGAGGATGGTGGACCCGTGGGATGGAGAGCATTTCATCTGGCCTTTCTTTTGTCAGTCTAGTGTGCTTCCTGCTCAGTCTTTGCTTTTTCAGGAAGAAAGTGCCACCTGCCACTGGTAGAAAGTCAGGAGACATCACATCTCTGCTGGCCAGAAGACACCAGCAGTCTCCTGCTACTGTGTAAGGGCTGGGAGAGCCTGGGCTTGGGTTGTCCTCTGCCACTGGGTGGAGGATTGGGAGGTATTCTACCTGCTTTTAATATTTCTCCTCTGTGTTCTCATAATGTCCTGTATTGGTATTTATAACATTACATATTAATCATTGACTTTTTTTCAGGCAGAGACTATGTGCCCAGTATTCAACACAATGCTTAGCATGTCATAGGCACTCAATAACTGTTTGAGAAATAAATGGATGGTGAAATTTGATATTATGCAAAGCAGGCTGACAATAGGAAATCATTGTAAACTTTTGAACTGAATTATGACATAAGGAATTGTGTTTTAGGAAGATTTTACCATTATTATGGATGTACTGAGAAGTACACTCCTCTACCTGGGTGACAACTACTTCTTTTTATTCTTCCTCTTGGAAGACTTCCATGATAATTGGTGTTTTTCATGTACTTAAACACAATTATATAATTTGGGCAGTAAAACCCATAGACATATCAATTTGTGAAGGTACTAAATTAGTGAAAAGCAGTGAACTATTACCCACATCTTCCCAGTGAGAGTGCTAAATATGTAAGCAGACAATGACCAGACCATATATAACAATAGAACTCTGATCCAGAAGCCCAGGATGCCAAACCACACCTCTGCAGCAATTGGCCCAGAATTGTCAGGGCTTGGTCAATGACTGCCAACTTTCCTATTTTGGCCACTCCTTCCCAATCAGGACTGAACAGAGAAAGTCAGATATGCTCTCCAAACCAATCACATAATATGCCCTGCTTCTTTGTAGCTCACCTCAAGTTTCCCAACAACCGCCAATCAGAATACACCTGAAGCCTTTCCTCTTTCTTTCACTATAAAGCTTTCCCATCCCCCTGCCTGCCTTTGAGTCTTTGCCAAACACAAGAGGTGACGACTTGACACAGCAAATTTGGAATAAATAGCCTCTGTTTGTTCTCGTTTGGTGATCTTCATTTACCTCCACACCAGTAAATGAAATAGTTCACAAGAGGTTGAACTAGGGTAGATGTGGTCGGGTATCACAAACACCATCCTGAATAATGAGCCAGTCTAGACACCTTGGGAAGCTGCTTTATCTCAGTTGCTTTATATATTTTAGAAGAGTTGGTGGTGAAGCACTCTGTGCATAAATCTTAACTCAGTTGTCATGGTTCCAAATCATTTTTATAGCTGAATAATCATTGAAAGCATTGTTTTTATTAACCTGTAATCTAATGCTTCACCCCCTGGAAATGCTGCCTTTCAGTTTGGGGTTAGATTCTGTTGATTCGTCAGTTAATGTCTCTCAGATTTTTTTTCTTTCTTCTCTGTCACATTGCCACTACCCTTGTCCATGTTTTCATGATCTCATAAGCAGCAGTCATCTAAGTGACCCCTTTGAGCCTCTTTCCACTTGAAATCATTGTACATGCCTAGCTTATGCTAATCTTCTCCTAACTTCCATCATGTTACTAATTTCCTCAAGAACTTACTCAATTTGTAAACTTTATTGGCATCAGTGCCTTCCATCATATGGCTCCCCTAATTCACCTAGCACCCCTAACTAACCTAGCAACCCTGTGTCCTCCTGCTTTCCTACATGTTCTGGGCTCCTATCCGCACCATGTTTATTCCACCTTTGTGCTTCTGGTCATTCTGCTGCTTCATCTGGAATGTGTTCTTTCTTCTTTTTTATGTGTATTCTTGTTTAACGCATACTTTAACACTCACTTTGTCCCTCAGTAGTCTTGTACAAGATTCTTTTATTGTGAACTCGCTTATTCTGTGAACTATGTTTCACTGTAAGGTTCCAGTTGGGCATAAAGGAACCTGCAGGAGATTTGGGAGGCAGAATTGAAAGCAGCAGTCATACTTGGAAAGTTGTCAGTGGTTAGAGGCAGTGAAGACAGATGCCAAGATGCCAGCAGTTTCCAGCTTATTGTCGTGCTTCCTGACTCTGCTTCCAGCTCTCCTTCCCAACTTCCTGCCCTACTGACTAACAGCAGCCCCAGGCTGGCCCACCACCAGCTGCTCTGCTGTAAGCTCCTAAGGGCAGTAACTCCAAAGAGTCAACGATCTTCCACAGAGTTCTACAGCAGCCCCTTTCACAGTATGCTGGATGTGCTTAGTTTCTAGATTCACGTATGATTGGGGAGCAGAGTACTGAAGTCCTTACTTGTGCACCCACTAGGATTAACACTTGGCCACATACACTCTGATCTTTTTCTTCCTCACTCTCACTGAATTTTTATCACTTTGGGGCCAAAAATCTGATTTTATGTTATCAAACATGATTCCTTACTCTATATTCATGGTATGTATACTAGGTTCTGGATTTTGATATGTATATTTTTTAATTCAAAAGGGAAGGTAATATATATATTTTAAAATTAAAAACACCCTTCCATTTCATGTGTCTTACTCGTGCAATTGAGAGTCAGGACTATGCCATAGATTTACAAAAGTCCACTGTGAACTCAAAAGCCAGGAATTTGACTGTTTTCTTTCTGCATGTGCTCTAGCCCAGGGACATTCCATATAGAAAGCTATTGCTGCTGCCTCAATGTTGAAGGCAGAGTGCTGGAAAACTGGTTGTGGGATGATGAAAACCTTGGTTTAATATCTCCAAATATTACCTTGATACACAGTAAAAAAATTTAAAACTTCTCATGGAATGAATGGATTGTATGTCCTTTCAGTAATGCTATTTTTTTGCAAGTAGACTTTTGATAAAAATTGAACAGGAGCCAATTTGAGGCTTCATTTTCTGGCAAGGAACCTAAGTTCATGTGTTCTGTGTTCTTGATTAAGAGCAGACCTATATACTTACAAACAAAAAAGAGCAAAAGGTAGGTTTGAAGTTCTCTTGCAAAAATGAGAAAATCTAAAAACTTTTCTTGCCTGAATAGATGATCACCACAATCTTTATCTTCTGACAAAAAAAGCAGTTTTTTGAGAAAAAAGAGTATCCTACTTTCTGATCTTTAATCATCATTTTCTTCTTTCTTTCTCTAAAGAAAGGATTGCTGGAGATAATTGTTCTGACCTCTGATGCCTACTGGCTTTAGGCCTCCCAATACCTCAGAATCTTGAAACCCTATTTCACTGAAACTGTGAGTGAAATTTGGTATGTTTGGAAAGCATGATGTTCCACACTCTATGAACATGTAGTTAAGTAAGTCATTAACCCTGAGAGCAGAGCCTTGAGAGCCTTGCAAAATGAAGGAAAAACATGAACATTCAATGCTGAATTCTGAAGAACTGTTTACTAAGAAAAATCTTGTCTCTTCTTATATTCTTCTGTGCAAATCAAACAGATAGTGGTGTTGGTTGCACAACATTGTATATGTAATTAATGCCACTGAATTGATTACTTAATAATGATTAAAATGGCAAATTTTGTTATATATATTTTACGACAAAAATTTCCATAAAAAGAATGCCCATCTTTTCATACAGGAGTCTTGGATAAGCTTAAGAAGGTCAATGGATTGTTGATTTGCAGGATGATAGAAGACAGAAGCAAGACTCTATTCACAAGAAAAAAAATATCTATCTGAAGTCGCTGGAAAAGGATTCTGTGGTACTATTTTATGAGCAAAGGCTGCTTTTTAGGTTACTTGGAGAGATAGATTGAATTTCTTTTTCTTCATTTCCATTTTCAAGACTCTGATGTTTATAGATATTGTGGAATTCATTCACTTATTCATTCATTCTTTTATCTTTAGCAAGTCCTAGCTCTAAGAATATAGAAAACTATTTTATTTTAGAAAAGGATACAATCATTTGAAAAGTAACTTACCTGAAAAGATCATGACATGAAAAATATGAAATCAACAATACAGGGGTCTTCATGGATTTTAATATGCTGAATGGTCATAATCTGAGATTCCAAAGCAAAGATTCTTCCTCTTTTATTTTTTTTTTAATATGGAGGTTTGGGGATATGTCCCTACTGATTTTCTTTTTTTTTTTTTAAACATCAGGTAAATGTTTATTTTCTCTCATTCTAACCCAGAAAATGTACATAGGTCTTGAGTTAGCCCATGAAATTATCATCTACTACACATCTTTTTTTTTTTTAATTTTTAAATTTAATTTTATTTATTTTTTTATACAGCAGGTCTTTATTAGTCAGCAATTTTATACATATCAGTGTATACATGTCAATCCCAATTGCCCAATTCATCACACCACCATCCCCACCCCCCCTGCCACTTTTCCCCCTTGGTGGCCATACGTTTGTTCTCTACACCTGTGTCTCAATTTCTGCCCTGCAAACTGGTTCATCTGTACCAGTTTTCTAGGTTCCACATATATGTGTTAATATACGATATTTATTCTTCTCTTTCTGACTTACTTCATTCTGCATGACAGTCTCTAGATCCATCCACGTCTCTACAAATGACCCAATTTCGTTCCTTTTTATGGCTGAGTAATATTCCATTGTATATATGTATCACATCTTCTTTATCCATTCGTCTGTCGATGGGCATTTAGGTTGCTTCCATGACCTGCCTATTGTAAATAGTGCTGCAATGAACATTGGGGTGCATGTGTCTCTTTGAATTATGGTTTTCTCTGGGTATATGACCAGTAGTGGGATAGCTGGATCATATGGTAGTTCTATTTTTAGTTTTTTAAGGAACCTCCATACTGCACTCCATAGTGGTTGTGTCAATTTACATTCCCACCAACAGTGCAAGAGGGTTCCCTTTTCTCCGCACCCTCTGAGCATTTGTTGTTTGTAGATTTTCTGATGATGCCCATTCTAACTGGTATAAGGTGATACCTCATTGTAGTTTTGATTTGCATTTCTCTAATAATTAGTGATGTTGAGCAGCTTACCATGTGCTTCTTGGCCATCTGTATGTCTTCTTTGGAGAAATGTCTATTTAGGTCTTCTGCCCATTTTTTTATTGGGTTCTTTGTTGTTTTAATATTAAGCCGCATGAGCTGTTTATATATTTTGGAGATTAATCCTTTGTCCATTGATTGGTTTGCAAATATTTTCTCCCATTCTAAGTGTTGTCTTTTTGTCTTGTTTATGGTTTCCTTTGCTGTGCAAAAGCTTGGAAGTTTCATTAGGTCCCATTTGTTTATATTTTTGTTTCTATTTCCATTACTCTAGGAGGTGGATCAAAAAAGATCTTGCTGTGATTTATGTCAAAGAGTGTTCTTGCTATGTTTTCCTCTAAGAGTTTTATAACGTCTGGTCTTACACTTAGGTCTCTAATCCATTTTGAGCTTATTTTTGTGTATGGTGTTAGGGAGTGTTCTAATTTCATTCTTTTATATGTAGCTGTCCAGTTTTCCAGCACCACTTATTGAAGAGACTGTCTTTTCTCCATTGTATATACTTGCCTCCTTTGTCAGAGATTAGTTGACAATAGGTGTGTGGGTTTATCTCTGGGCTTTCTATCTTGTTCCATTGATCTATGTTTCTGTTTTTGTGCCAGTACCATATTGTCTTAATTACTGTAGCTTTGTAGTATAGTCTGAAGTCAAGGAGTCTGATTCCTCCAGCTCCATTTTTTTCCCTCAAGACTGCTTTCATTCACTATTTGCGGTCTTTTGTGTCTCCATACAAATTTTAAGATTTTTTGTTCTAGTTCTGTAAAAAATGCCATTGGTAATTTGATAGGGATTGCATTGAATCTGTAGATTGCTTTGGGTAGTAGAGTCATTTTCACAATGTTGATTCTTCCATTCCAAGAACATGGTATATCTCTCCATCTGTTGGTATCATCTTTAATTTCTTTCGTCAGTGTCTTATAGTTTTCTGCATACAGATCTTTTGTCTCCCTAGGTAGGTTTATTCCTAGGTATTTTATTCTTTTTGCTGCAATGGTAAATGGGAGTGTTTCTTTAATTTCTCTATCAGATTTTTCATCATTAGTGTATAGGAATGCAAGAGATTTCTGTGCATTAATTTTGTATCCTGCAACTTTACCAAATTCATTGATTAGCTCTAGTAGTTTTCTGGTGACATCTTTAGGATTCTCTATGTATAGTGTCATGTCATCTGCAAACAGTGACAGTTTTACTTCTTCTTTTCCAATTTGTATTCCTTTTATTTCTTTTTCTTCTCTGCCGTGGCTAGGACTTCCAAAACTATGTTGCATAATAGTGGTGAGAATGGACATCCTTGTCTTGTTCCTGATCTTAGAGGAAATGCTTTCAGTTCTTCACCATTGAGAATGATGTTTGCTGTGGATTTGTCGTATATGGCCTTTATTATGTTGAGGTAGATTCCCTCTATGCCCACTTTCTGGAGAGTTTTCATCATAAATAGGTGTTGAATTTTGTCAAGAGCTTTTTCTGCATCTATTGAGATGACCATATGTTTTTTATTCTTCAATTTGTTAATATGGTTTATCACATTGATTGATTTCATATATTGAAGAATCCTTGCATCCCTGGGCTAAATCCCACTTGATCATGGTGTATGAACCTTTTAATGTGTTGTTGTATTCTGTTTGCTAGTATTTTGTTGAGGATTTTTGCATCTATATTCCTCAATGATATTGGTCTGTAATTTTCTTTTTTTGTAGTATCTTTGCTTGGTTTTGGTAACAGGATGATGGTGGCCTCATAGAATGAGTTTGGGAGTGTTCCTTCCTCTGTAATTTTTTGCAAGAGTTTGAGAGGGATAGGTGTTAGCTCTTCTCTAAATGTTTGATAGGATTCACCTGTGAAGCCATCTGGTCCTGGACTTTTGTTTGTTGGAAGATTTTTAATCACAGTTTCAATTTCATTACTTGTGATTGGTCTGTTTATATTTTCTATTTCTTCTTGGTTCAGTCTTGGAAGGTTATACCTTTCTAAGAATTTGTCCATTTTTTCCAGGGTGTCCATTTTATTGGCATAGAGTTGCTTGTAGGAGTCTCTTAGGATGCTTTGTATTTCTGTGGTGTCTGTTGTAACTTCTTTTTCATTTCTAATTTTATTGATTTGAGTCCTCTCCCACTTTTTCTTGATGAGTCTGGCTAATGGTTTATCAGTTTTGTTTATCTTCTCAAAGAACCAGCTTTTAGTTTCATTGATCTATGCTATTGTTTTCTTTGTTTCTATTTCATTTATTTCTGCTCTGACATTTATGATTTCTTTCTTTCTGCTAACTTTGGGTTTTGTTTGTCCTTCTTTCTGTAGTTCCTTTAGGTGTAAGGTTAAATTGTTTATATGAGATTTTTCTTGTTTCTTGAGGTAGGCTTGTATAGCTATAAGCTTCCCACTTAGAACTGCTTTTGCTCTATCCCATAGGTTTTGGATCATCATGTTTTCATTGTCATTTGTCTCTAGGTATTTTCTGGTTTCCTCTTTGATTTCTTTTTTTTTTTTTTTGTGGTACGCGGGCCTCTCACTGTTGTGGCCTCTCCCGTTGCAGAGCACAGGCTCTGGACGCGCAGGCTCAGTGGCCATGGCTCACGGGCCCAGCCGCTCCGCGGCATGTGGGATCTTCCCAGACCGGGGCACGAACCTGCATCCCCTGCATCGGCAGGTGGACTCTCAACCACTGTGCTACCAGGGAAGCACGCTCTTTGATTTCTTTAGTGATCTCTTGGTTATTTAGTAATGTATTGTTTGGCCTCCATGTGTTTGTGTTTTTTTACGTTTTTTTTCCCTGTAATTCATTTCTAATCTCATAGTATTGTGGTCAGAAAAGATGCTTGATATGACTTCAATTTTCTTAAATTTACTGTGGCTTGATTTGTGACCCAAGATGTGATCTATCCTGGAGAATGTTCCGTGCACACTTGAGAAGAAAGTGTAATCTGCTGTTTCTGAATGGAATGTCCTATAAATATTAATTAAATCTCTCTGGTCTATTGTGTCATTTAAAGCTTCTGTTTCCTTATTTATCTTCATTTTGGATGATTTGTCCATTGGTGTAAGTGAGGTGTTAAAGTCCCCCACTATTATTGTGTTACTGTCAATTTCCTCTTTTATAGCTGTTAGCAGTTGCCTTATGTATTGAGGTGCTCCTATGTTGGGTGCATATATATTTATAATTGTTATATCTTCTTCTTGGATTGATCCCTTGATCATTATGTAGTGCCCTTCCTTGCCTCCTGTAACATTCTTCATTTTAAAGTCTATTTTTTCTGATATGAGTATAGCTACTCCAGCTTTCTTTTGATTTCCATTTGCATGGAATATCTTTTTGCCTCCCCTACTTGCAGTCTGTATATGTCCCTAGGTCTGAAGTAGGTCTCTTGTAGACAGCATATAGATGTGTCTTGTTTTCGTATCCATTCAGCAAGCCTGTGTCTTTTGGTTGGAGCACTTAATCCATTCATGTTTTAGGTAATTATCGATATGTTTGTTCCTGTGACCATTTTCTTAATTTTTTTGGGTTTGTTTTTGTAGGTCCTCTTCTTCTCTTGTGTTTACCACTTCGAGAAGTTCCTATAGCATTTGTTGTAGACCTGGCTTGGTGGTACTGAATTCTTTTAGCTTTTGCTTTTCTGTAAAGCTTTTGATTTTTCCATCGAATCTCAATGAGACCCTTGCTGGGTAGAGTTGGTTGTAGTTTCTTCCCTTTCATCACTTTAAGTATATCATGCCACTCCCTTCTGGCTTGTAGTTTCTGCTGAGAAATCAGCTGTTAACCTTATGGGAGTTCCCTTTTATGTTATTTGTCATTTTTCCCTTGCTGCTTTCAATAATTTTTCTTTGTCTTTAATTTTTGCCAGTTTGATTACTATGTGTCTCAGCGTGTTTCTCCTTGGATTTATTCTGTATGGGACCATCTGCGCTTCCTGGACTTGGGTGGCTATTTCCTTTCTCATGTTAGGGAAGTTTTCGACTATAATCTCTTCAAATATTTTCTCGGGTCCTTTCTCTCTCTTTTCTCCTTCTGAGACCCGTATAATGTGAATGTTGTTGCATTTAATGTTGTCCCAGAGTTCTCTTAGGCTGTCTGCATTTCTTTTCATCCTTTTTTCTTTATTCTGTTCTGCAGCAGTGAATTCCACCATTCTGTCTTCCAGGTCACTTAACCGTTCTTCTGCCTCAGTTATTCTGCTATTGATTCCTTCTAGTGTAGTTTTCGTTTCAGTTATTGTATTGTTCATCTCTGTTTGTTTGCTCTTTAATTCTTCTAGGTCTTTGTTAAACATTTCTAGCATCTTCTCTATCTTTGCCTAGATTCTTTTTCCGAGGTCCTGGATCATCTTCACTATCATTATTCTGAATTCTTTTTCTGGAATGTTGTCTATCTCCACTTCATTTAGTTGTTTTTCTGGGGTTTTATCTTGTTCCTTCATCTGGTACATAGCCCTCTGCCTTTTCATCTTGTCTATCTTTCTGTGAATGTGGTTTTTGTTTCAGAGGCTGCAGGATTCTAGTTCTTCTTGCTTCTGCTGTCTGCCCTGTGGTGGATGAGGCTATCTAAGAGGATTGTGCAAGTTTCCTGTTGGAAGGGACTGGTGGTGGGTAGAGCTGACTGTTGCTCTGGTGGGCAGAGCTCAGTAAAACTTTAATCCGCTTGACTGCTGATGGGTGGGACTGGGTTCCCTCCCTGTTGGTTGTTTGGCCTGAGGCAACCCAACAGTGGAGCCTACCTGGGCTCTTTGGTGGGGCTAATGGTGGACTCTGGGAGGGCTCACGCCAAGGAGTACTTCCCAGAACTTCTGCTGCCAGTGTCCTTGTCCCCATGGTGAGCCACAGCCACTGCCCACCTCTGCAGGAGACCCTCCAACACTAGCAGGTAGGTCTGGTTCAGTCTCCTCTGGGGTCACTGCTCCTTCCCCTGGGCCCCGATGTGCACACTACTTTGTGTTTGTCCTCCAAGAGTGGAGTCTCTGTTTCCGCCAGTCCTGTCAAAGTCCTGCAGTCAAATCCCACTAGGCTTCAAAGTCTGATTCTCTAGGAATTCCCCCTTCCATTGACAGACCCCTAGGTTGGGAACCTGATGTGGGGCTCCGAACCTTCACTCCAGTGGGTGGACTTCTGTGGTATAAGTGTTCTCCAGTCTTTGAGTCACCCACCCAGCAGTTATGGGATTTGATTTTACTGTGATTGCGCCCCTCTTCCTGTCTCATTGTGGCTTCTCCTTTGTCTTTGGATGTGGGGTATCTTTTTTGGTGAGTTCCAGTGTCTTCCTATCAATGATTGTCCAGCAGCTAGTTGTGATTCTGATGTTCTAGCAAGAGGGAGTGAGAGCACGTCCTTCTACTCCGCCGTCTTGGTTCCTAATCCCTACTGATTTTCTGAACATTCATAATATTTGATTCCTTCCATTTCTATTTTTATGAAGTAATTATTTTCATAACCTGGAGACAAACTGCCTTTACTTACATCACACAGGTATTTTTATAGTGAATGAAAAATCACACTTATGATGTGGAGCTTTAGGATATATTATTATATTCTTTCTGCGGAGTTAGACTTTACCTCAGAGTAATTTCTCAATTGCTCCATGATAGGTGGATGTGAAATGCATCATTTTTATATGATTAAAAATAGTCACTTTGATTATCTAAAGATTTTACAACTATTGCACCTTTTAAAAAGGATTGAATCTTGGTTTATAGAAATTGAAATAATTCTACCTGTATTTTTAGCTGGATTTAAATGTGATGGTTTCACATCAGTGGACAGTGTCTTTGGAAGATCTTGCTTCTGCCAATTCTCTAATACTGAGCTGTGTCAAACAGATAAAAGAAAGTAGAAAGTTAGGAAATTTCCTTTAAATATGTTGACAAAATTATCTGTAAATATGAATGAGAGCTGGGTGTTCAAATTTTTTGAGTTCATATAATTCAGATATTGGAAACATCACCATTTTTCTCCATGAATAAACAGCAAGTTTTATTATTGTTCCTTTTATCCAAATTATCTAGGCTATTTTTAATTTTCCACTTTAATCTTCTAGGGTGGACGTGGTCATATAGGAGGTACACATACACACACTGCCAGTTGAATATTCAAGCTTTATTCTATTGCCAAGATGTGATTTGTAACAAACCTGCTGATATGATTTTATATTCTCTGCAGAAATCACTCTGTAGTAAACCAGGTTTCTGGCCACAGCAGTATCCCCTGCTAAGAGCTAATAAGCCATAGTATTGAGAAGCCAGGCTGGAATTTAGCTGTTTAATTGTTTTCATGTGTTTGCATTAGAATGGGTATGAACCCTAACAAGTCAGCTTTACAAAGGTTGGAGGTGGAATCCAGGCCTTGTTCTCAAAGAGCTAAAGCTAAAACAGTCCCTTAGTTAGCCTGCCTTAGCAGTCTCTGTTTCTCAGGAAATAAATTCTATTGCTTTTGAAGAAAGCAAAGTTATTTGAAGGAAAGCAGTTATTTGAAGGAAAGACTGTCTCTCTTGTCTAATACTTCCACTTCCTCCTCTTTTCTCTTGGCATTTCTTAGAACCCTGCAATTATCCAAGTAAATAAAGTTAAGCCTTTACTACCAAAGAATAACTTCCAGACTACTCATGGATCATGGACTTTATAGCCTTGCATAGATTCCTCAGATCTACTTTCTGAGGTAGGTATATTATACCATACACTATTTTTTAAAGCAGCTTTATTGAGGTGTAATTAATATACAAAGAACTGCGCATACTTAATGCATACAATTTGACGGATTTGAACATACCCAAACACCTGTGAAACCATTACTACAATCAAGGTAATAGAGGCTCAGAGAGAAGGAATTTGCTAAACATTCCAAAGGTAATACAGGGACTAGTAGGGATTTGAACACTGGTCTTTCTGACTCCAAAATCCATGCTCTTTCCAATTCAAAGCTGCCACGTTATATTTTCACCTGGACTGATGTTTGTGTATTGGCATAGGACTTGCTAGAGATGTTAGCATGGAAGACCTGTAGGTATGGGACTACTTTTTCCATCAAAAATGAAGATGTAAACATACTTATGAGACACAAAAATTGGAATTAGAATGTCCAAAAAATCTGGAGTATATTCAATTCCAGAAATTTCACTTTAGTCAGAGACAAGAGATAGTCACACTGTCTAATTATATCTGTTTCTCAGTTGTAAAAGCAAATGGGGGGTTGTGTGGATAGCAGGAGTGGGTTAAGAAGCTCTGCTTCCCCAAACTGCCACAGAATCACAAACCACATTTTGCGTGATGGATGGGTCCCTCTTTCTAGGGGGATACAGTATCATTTTATTAATACCTCTTTAAAGCAGTAGTGAGTTATATACATGTGTATATATGATATTAGATGTATTAAACTGCTTATTAAATTTTATTTTCATATATTGCCTTTCTCCTAAGTATGTGCTTATGGCAATACATACTGACATATGGAGGTGTTGGAATCACTGAAAATATAATTATTCTTAAGTTTTCAGCATGTAACATACTGTGCAAGGGGATAAAGTTAAATTGCAAAGAGTTTTGATTCCTCTCCAACAGTAAAAATAATTTTCACTACACAATTTGGTCAATGTAGAAAGCATTTAAAAAAAAATAAAAATGACTTTGAACTTCATCAATCAGATATGAATATTATTGTTCTTTGGTGTATTGATAAAGTTATTTAAAAGAAAGATTTATATATGTTGCTATATGTATGGAAAATGAGTGAAGAAATAAATGTTTAATATTTTATACCACTCAGTGTAGAGGAATTAAGGTTGCACAATAGCAAGATACTCTAGCATTTCACAGAAGAGTAACAAAACAATTGTATTTATAAATAGACATTTTCAAGAAAAAAGAAGCATGGATTCCCTTTAAAGCGTGCACTGAAAACCTAATTTTGTATAGTAATCAGGATTATGGATCCATAATTTGAAGTCATGGTTAAAAAAAAAAGCCCATGGCTACCTAGTGTTAAATGATGGCCCCTCCCTCCATCCTCAACTGGGATACTGTTCCAAGGGCTGATGGTTTGTTTTACTTCCCACTTAAAAATGGCTAAAGAAACCGTATGGAACAAAGTCTAAAAGTATTATTATGTAGCAGATTGTATTTTTGGAAAATGGTTGCAAAATAACTCCCATGTCACATACACTTTTAGAGCCTTGCCACTCACCCATTAAAAGATGGAGTCTAATTTGTTCCCTCAACTTGAATTTGGGTAGGATTGTAATTGCTTCACAAATGGAGTCCAGTTGAGGTGACTTTGCATTACTTATGATACTAGCAAAGAACAGAATATAAGCTTCTATTTAGTTCTCTTGGTATGACTTGGAGGAAGTCAGACCATGGAAGCTGACCAACTCCCCTGATACTGCTGTGCTGTGAGGGAGCTGAAATTAGCCTACATGGAGAGAATACATAGAGGAACATTGAATCTACAAGTTAGGAGAGATGTGTCTAGCCGTCCCAGCTACTCCAGCTCCTCATGGTTCCAATCTATCTACTGTGTGACTACAAATAAGGGACTCTGAGCCAGAACCGTAAACTGATCCCTTTCTGAATTTCTGAGCTACAGAAATCATGAAAAAGAATACAATGATTGTTGTTTTAAGCAACTACATTTTGGGGTGATTTATCATGTAGCAATAGATAATTGGAACAGAATTGGATGCAGAAATGGAGTGCTGACATAACAAAAATCTCAAGTGGACAGAATCCTTTAGGAAGAGACTGTTAGTGAAACCCTGAAGTACCTAGGGAGGTTTGTTGGTGAAAGCTGGAAGAAACTCGAGGAGAGCCTAAGCAGTAGCCTAAAGGGTCTCAAAAAGACTGTCTGAAAGGGCTTAAAGCAAAAGGAGGAAATTATAATTGGAAGTTGGAGAAAGAGGGACCCTTGTTATGTAGCGGCAGAAAGTTTAGCAAAATTCTTGCCTGTGTGAATGTGGAACATAGACTGTGTTCCTAATGAACTCAGTGATATGGCTTTTCTTGCTGCCCATAATAAAATAAAAGAGGAGAGTGATGAACTAATGAGCAAATTATTCAGTTCTGAGTGAAATTCTTAGGAAATGCAAAGGATTCAGAGCAGTCTTTTCAGAAAGCAAATTGTTCTCAAATTTAAAAAGGGCTTTAGGACAAAGACCTAAGGGAAAGATAGGGCTAGAATATTCTTTTAAGACCTCAGAAAGTTCTAAGGCATAATACATGAAGTTCATGAGAGGCCCCAAGCCAGAACCACTCAGATGAGCCTTCCCTAAATTCTTGGCCTACAGAAACCAGTGGAAATAATAAAATGACTGTTGTTTTAAGTCAATCCAATTTTCAGTGAGTTTTTTAAAGAAATAGATAACCAGAACATATTCAAAAGACAAAAATAATGTATAAAGTCATAAATACTCATTTTTAATTTTAAAAATTACTTTATCACCAGGGAGTAAGGTAAACATTATTCAGGTATGTGGATATTAAATAAATTACTTTACGTCAAAAGTAAAAAATTAAAACAAAAACTTTCCACTTAAATACTAAACCTTATTTAAATATTGACTCAAATACGTGTTCCCTTTTTTATTAAATCATCATTAAAATAGAATGGAAATATTTTTAGAGTGGGGACTTTGGCTTTCACACTATGGGTGTTGCAACATATGACACCCCTCTTCAGAAAGATGAGTGTTATAGACAGGGGGTCCATAACAGTAATTTTAATTAAGTATTTAATTTTCACCCAGAAGTGAAAGTTTCCATATATAAGTAAAGTTTCTTACCATGTGAGCTTTCACATTGACATGTTGAGAAAACTGATATGACTTTCTTTTACATAAAATTAAAAATGAAAGGAGGCTGACACTGTGCCTTTAATCAGCAATAGATATTATATTCCGAATCTTCTATAGGATTCTTCTTCACCACCTTTTTCCACCCCTCCTTCTTCTCTTCCCCCCTTTCTTCCTCCTCCTCTTTTTCTCTTCCCTCCTGCTTCTTCTGTTACTTTAAAAGATAGTTTTCTTTATGATAGGTCAAAATATTGTTTCTCTTTACTTTGATCCCTTTATCATTTGCATCTGTATAACATGTTTAGTCTAGTTGCTAGCAATATTTAAGAAGAAAACCCTTCATTGTATTAAATGAGTGATGGAGGTAATTATTCCTGACTTCAGGGAGTTCACATTTTATTGTGGGAAATAGTCACGTATTGATCTCATCGCCGTATTCTCATACACATGTAAGTAAAACGGATAATGAGCTTGAGATCACAGAAAAGAGAGTGATGAATATTTTGGCGTGATGAATATTTTAGGGGTGAAGATGGGATTTAAGCAGTGGTGTACTGAAGTCAGCTTGCACTGATTTGGCGATGCTTTTATGGAAGAGATGTCTTTTGAACTAAGCTTTAAAATATAAGTAGAAGAAAAAAGAATGGATATATGTATATGTATAACTAACTCAGTTTGCTGTACACCTGAACTAACACATTGTATATCAACTATACTCCAATAAAAATTTTTTAAAAATTTAAAAAGTATAAAAAAATATAAGTAAAAGTATTTTTGCTGGGTTGAAAGAGAGAATGGGCTGGGAGAGAGCAGTCTAGGTAATAATAATGGCTACCATTTACTGGGTGCTAACTATGGCCTAGGTGCTGTGCTAATTAAGCACTTACACTGTCATAATGCATCCTCGAAACAGTTCTGTGCGGTAGATATTACCTATTCCATTTTACATGGGAGATGGAGGCTCATGACTTGAAATCATGTCCATCATCTGAAAGGTTTACCACTGCACTTTACTGCCTCAAAAATAAATAAGTGGATATGGGTAATTTGAGGGGTAGAGGTGGACTAAGTTTAACAAAACGCATTATTTCTCTTATTACCCCTTTACATAACCTACTATTTTCTAAAGTTATGTATAGATTTCTCTGGCTGGGGCAAAGTTATTCTCCAGGCAAACTCATTGATTTCATAATATAGAAGATTCCTTTAAGATATTCTGTAGTTTATTCGGAATACTAAATTTCAGGAGAGCAGTGAGTGATAAGGTTGAAACAGTTGACACATACAGTCAGTTGAAGTTGTGACCTGCCTAGTGTTTTGGGTAGGGAAATTTAGGTGGCCTGCAAAGAAGAGGAAGGAGTTAGCCAAAGTTAACTGACAGGGACAGACTGAGAGAAGACATTTGCGGCACATATAACCAAAAAGGGATTACTATCTAGACTATATAAGGAACTCCTGCAAATCAGCAAGGATAACATAGGAAAACCATCCGTAAAAGGCAAAGTGCTTGAATAAGCAATCCATAGAAGAAAAAATCCCAAATGACCAATCAGTATATAAAGAGGTATGAAACCTCAGTAGAAATCAGAAAAATGCAAATTAATAACTCAGCCTCCAGCTTCTTAAAAAAGATGTCTTACTCAGTTTTTATATTATTATGATTATGTAAATATTACTAATATCTACAGTTATATTTCATTTGATTTATAGCTTTTAATAACAACTTTACAGAGGTATAATACACAATACAATAAGGTACACATTTAAAGTGGAAATTTGATAAGATTTTACATGTGTTTACTCCCATGAAACCATCACCACAATCAAGATAATGAACATACCCATCACTCTCAAAAGTTTTCTTGTGTCCCTTTATAATCTCTCCATACTGCCCATCACCTCATAGACAATCACTGATACACATTTTGTCATAAAGATTAGCTTGTGTTTTCAAGCATTTTACATAATTGAATCATAGAGCATGAGTCTGTTTTGGTCTGGCTTCTTCCACTTAACATAATTATTGTGAGAGTCACTCATGTGGTTGCAAATCACAATAGGTTGTTTACTTTCATTGCTGAATTGTATTCCATTGTATGGATGTACTACCTTTTTGTGTGTGTGCACCTGATGATGGATGATTGTGTTGTTTCCAGTTTTTAGCTATTATAAATAAAAACACTACGAACATTCATTGAGCATTCATTTACAAATCTTTATATGGATATAAGTTTTCATTTCTCTTGGTTAAGTGCCTAGGGGTGAAATGAGAGTTCCAATTCTTTCACACCCTCTCCAACACTTGGTATTGTCAGTCTTTGGTCTTTTTAATTTTAGCCATTCTACTAGGTGTGTAGTTTTAACTCATTGTGGTTTTAATTTCTGTTGCCCTAATAACTAATGACATTAAGCATCTCTTATGTTCTTATTTGCCATCTGCATATCGTCTTCTTTTTTTAATTGAAGTATAATTGATGTACAATATTATGTAAGTTATAGGTGTACAATATAGTGATTCGTAATTTTTAAAGGTTATACTCCATTTATAGTTATTATAAAATAATGGCTATATTCCCTGTGTTGTACAATATATACTTGTAGCTTATTTTTTACATAATAGTTTGTATCTCTTAATCCCCCCCTCCTGTATTTTCCCTTCTACTTTCCCACTCCCCACTGGTAACCACTAGTATGTTCTCTATATCTGTGACTCTGCTTCTTTTTTGTTATATTCACTAGTTTGTTGTATTTTTTAGATTCCACATATAAGTGATATTACACAGTATTTGTCTTTCACTGTCTGACTTATTACACTTAGCATAGTGCCCTCCAAGTCCACCCATGTTGCTGCAAATGGCAAAATTTCATTCATTTTCATAGCTGAGTAGTATTCCATTGTGTGTGTGTGTGTGTGTGTGTGTGTATATATATATATATATATATATATATATCTTCTTTATCCATCCATCTATTGATGGACACTTAGGTTGCTTCCATGTCAACAATTGTAAATAATGCTACTATGAATATTGGGGTGCATGTATCTTTTCAAATTAGTGTTGCTGATGTTGTTGTTTTTTGATATATACTCAGAGTGGAATTGCTGGGTCATATGGTAGTTCTATTATTAGTTTTTTGAGAAGCTTCTATACTGTTTTCCACAGTGGTTGCATCAATTACATTCCCACCAACAGTGTATAAGTGCTCCTTTTTCACCAAATCCTCACCAGCGTTTGTCATTTGTGTTCTTTTTGATGATAGCTATTCTGACAGGTGTGAGGTGATACCTCATTGTGGTTTAGATTTGCACTTCCCTGTTGATTAGCAATGTTGAGCATCTTTTCATGTGCCTCTTGGCCATCTGCATTTCCTCTTTGGAAAAATGTCTATTCAGGTCTTCTGCCTTTTTAAAAGTTGAGTTGTGGTTTTTTTTTGATGTTGAGTTGTATGAGCTGTTTATATACATTGGATATTAACCCCTTATTGGTAATATCATTTGCAAGTATTTTCTCACATTTATTAGGTTGTCTTTTCATTTTGTTGATGGTTTACTTTGCTGTGCAAAAGATGTTAAGTTTAATTAGGTCTCATTTGTTTATTTTTGCTTTTATTTCCTTTGCTTTAGGAGACAGATCCAAAAAAATATTGCTAAGATTTATGTCAAAGAGCATTCTGCCTATTTTTTCCTCCAGGAGTTTTATGGTTTACATTTAGTTCTTTAATCCACTTTGAGTTTATTTTTGTATATGGTGTCAGAGAATGTTCTAATTTCCTTCCTTTATAGGTAGCTATCCAGTTTTCCTAGCACCACTTATTGAAGAGACTGCCTTTTCTCCATTGTATATTCTTACCTCCTTTGTTGTAGATGAACTGACCATAAATGCTTGGGTTTATTTATGGGCGCTGTATTCTGTTCCATTGATCTATGTGTCTGTTTTTGTGTTAGTATCATACTGTTTTGATTACTGTAGCTTTTGCAGTATAGCCTGAGGTTAGGGAGCATGATTTCTCCAGTTCTATTCTTCTTTCTCAAGGTTGTTTTGGCTATTTAGGGTCTTTTGTGTTTCCATACAAATTTAGAAATTATTTGTTCTAGTTCTGTGAAAAATGCCATTGGTAATTTGATAGGTATACACTGAATTGCACTAAATTATATTTTGGCAGGGATTTCATACTACCCAAGGTTACTTTGGGTATTATGGTCACTTTAACAATATGAATTTTTCTAATGCAAGAACACAGTATATCTTTGTGTCATCTTCAATTTCTTTCATCAGCGTCTTATAGTTTTCTGAGTACAGGCTTTTACTGCCTTAGGTAGATTTATTCCTAGGTATTTTATTCCTTTTGATGCAGTGGTATATGGGATTGTTTCCTTAATTTCTCGTTCTGATAGTTTGTTGTTAGTGTACAGAAATGCAACAGATTTCTGTATATTAGTTTTGTATCTTGCAACTTTACAAAATTCATTGATGAGGTCTGATAGTTTTCTGGTGGCATCTTTAGGATTTTATGTATAGTATCATGTCATCTGCAAACAGTGACTGTTTTTACTTCTTTTTCAATTTGGATTCCTTTTATTTCTTTTTCTAGTCTGATTGCTGTAGCTAGGACTTTTAATACTATGTTGAATAAAATTGGCGAGAGTGAGCATTCTTGTCTTGTTCCTAATCTTAGAGGATATGCTTTCAGCTTTTCACCATTGAGTATGATGTTAGTTGTGGGCTTGTCATATATGGCCTTAACTTTGTTGAGTAACGCTCCCTCTTGCATATCTTCTTTAATGAAGTGTATGTTCACATCCTTTGCTCATTTTTAAAATTGAGTTTTAAAAGTTTTCTTATTGTTGAGTTTTAAATTCTTCTTTATATGTTCTGATAAAAGTTGTTTATCAGATCTATGACTTACAAATGTTTTCTCCCAGTTTGTGGCTTGTCTTTATTTTCTTAAGTTTTGAAGCTTTCAAAAAACAAAAGTTTAAAATTTTATTGAAGTTCATTTTATTAATTTTTTTCTTTTATAGATTGTGCTAATAGTGTTGTATCCAAGAAATCTTTGCTTAACTCAAGGTCACAAAGAGTTTCTCCTAATTTTTCTTCTAGACGTTTTATAATTTTAGGTTTTACTTTTAGGCTTATGATTCATTTTGGTTTAATTTTTGTATATGATGTGAGGTATAAATCAAAGTTCTTTTTTTTTTTTGAATATGGAATTCCAATTGTTCCAGCACTGTTTATTGAAAAGACTTCCTTTTCTCCACTAAATTTCCTTTGCATCTTTATGGAAAATCACACATGTGGGTCTATTTCTAGCTCTCCATTCTACTCCATTCATCTACTTATGTATATTGATTCAGATATCACATTGTTTTTACTATATTGTTTTACAAGCAATGTTTTACAAGTTTTTTTTTTTAACTTGTCAAGATGAAGTTATGATGAAAATAAGCTGGTGTGGGGATATGGGGACATTTAGGTTGGGTGGCTCAGGTGAAGTATTTTGGCTTTTTTACATTGATGTCATACTCACTGAGGGCAGAGATCAACTCCTCCATGGTCAGAGAGTACTTATGGTCCTTTCTCTTGCTTCAGGAGGTGCCAGAGCTTGTGCTCTTCATTTTTCAGTCTTGCTGGACATCATTAGCAAAACCTGAGATGAATTTCTGGGCAGCTAGGGAGATGAGCTAAATTATTTGTGGATCTGAGGCTCCAAAGTCAGCATTGTTCAGGGAATAGCCAGTCACTGTTTCTGGGTTCTTAAGTGTATAATCCTCTAGCCACACCAGGGAGTCCACTAGAGGCTTGCCCAGCATCTCTGCCTTCACATCTATGTTGGCCTGCTGGGCAGGAAGTAAACCCCATTAGACATGGCCCCCTGGTGGTGCTGTGGGAAGAGGGTGGGTACCAGATGCTGCTCCAGCTCCAGGCCCTCCTGCTGTCCCCAGGACCCTGAAGCTTCTGAGGGGCTGTGCAGCCTCCCTGGATACTTTCACTATAGTTGTATGATGATTCTTGAAATCAGGAAGTGTTAATCCTTCAACTTTGTTCTTTTTCAAAATTTTCATGGCTGTCCTTTGCATTTACAGTGAATTTTAGAATCAGTTTGTCAATTTCTACAAAAGTCCTGCTGGGATTTTTCATTGGATTTTTTAAATCTATACATCAATTTGGGGAGAACTAACATCTTAATGTTGAGTTTTGTGACCCATTAACAAAGTATAACTCTCCATGTATTTAAGTCTTTAGTTTCTCTTAACAACGTTTTGTAGTTTTGGGTATAGAGGTCTCTCACACCTCTGATCAGATTTATTCTTATTTCATTGTATTTGGCTTCTTTCATTTAGTCATATGCACTTAAGTTTCCTCCATTTCTTTTTGTGACTTGAGAGCTCATTTCTTTTTAGTGTTGAATAGTAGTCCGTTGTCTGGATGTACCACAGTTTATGAATATATTCACCTATTGAGGGTCATCTTGGTTGCTCCCAAGTTTTGGTAATTGTGAATAAAGCTGCCATAAACATCCATGTAAAGATTGTTGTGTGGACATAGCTTTCAACACATTTGAGTAGATAATAAGGAGCACCATTGCTGGATTGTATGGTAAGAGTATGTTTAGTTTTGTAAGAAACTGCCAAACTCTCTTCCAAAGTGACTGTACCATTTTGCATTCTCATCTGGAAATGAATGAGCACTTCTGTTGCTCCACATTCTCACCAGCATTTGATATTGTTGGTGTTTTGGATTTTGGCCATTCTAATAGGTATGTAGTGGTAACTTGTTCTTTTAATTTGCAATTCCCCAATCTTGTATGAAGTTGGCAATGCAGACTTTTTTAGGCTGAGACTTTTTTCCCCAGCTTTATTGAGATATAATTGATATATAACATTATGTAAGTTTAAGGTGTACCTCGTATTGATTTGATACACTTATATATTCCAAAATGCTTGCCACCATAGCATTAGCTAACACTTGCATGATGTCACTTTTGTGTGTGTGTGTGTGTGGTGAGTACATTTAAGATATACTCTCTTAGCAACTTTCAAGTATATAATACAGTATTGTTAACTATAATCACCATGTTGTACATTAGATCTCCAGAATTTATTCATCTTATTACTGGAGTTTATACTCTTTGACCAACAGCTCTCCTTTTGCCCTACTCCCCAGGTCCTGGTAACCACCATTCTAGCCTCTGTTTCTATATTTGGCTTTTTTATATTCCACATATGAGTGACTTAACAATATTTGTCTTTTTCTGTTGTGTCTTTTTTTTTCATGGCCCATAGTATGGTGTGTTTTGTGTGTATTTAAGAATAATATGTATTATGCTATTTGTTGGAGCATTCTCCCAGAGATCACTGTCTTTTGTTACTTAGTGTTCAGTGTCTTAAAAACCACTGTCTTTTTTATTGTTTGCTTCAGGTGGTAGAGTAAGTCCAACCCCTGTTAATTCATCTTGGTTGGAAGTCTGAGTTCTTGGGTAATAATTTTCCTTTCTCTTGGGCCTTTTCCCTTACTCCTTTTTGGTTTCCTTAGGTTTTTTTTTTTTTTTTGTATCCATGACTAATTATCCTTAAACTTCATGTCAGAAATTCAAATTTCCTCTCCATACGTTCAGACGTTAGGTAATTTATCAATTTAATATTTTCTTAGGAACATCCTGTCTGAAGCTTTCCTTCATCACGTTTTCAATGCAGACTAGTTGCTGTCTTTTCAATACTTTGAAATCCCAGTATTGTCCTGGGATTTCTCTTAACTTACTTAAAATATTATATAAGTATTGCTGTTAACTAATTCTAATATTCTACAAACTTACTTCTTTACTCTTTTGTGTTTTATGGACCTCTTAGCTTCCTTTTTCTTGATTTACTCCCTAGTTTTGGTGGAATACATCTTTCAGTAGCTTACTGAGAATAGACACATGAGAGAGAAATTTTCTTGAGAACTTATAGGACTGAAAATATCTTTATTCTATGCTCCCATTTGATTTCCAATTTGGATTGTTATAGAGTTCTAGGTTGTATACCAATTTCCCTCAGAATTTTAAGGTATTGTGCCATTTTTTCCCCAGAGTCCAGTATTGCAATTGAGAAGTCTGAAACATTCTAATTCCCACTCTTCCGTTGGCAATCTGCTTTTCTCTTTGGAGGCTTGTGGTGTCTTTATCTTTAGTATCATAAAAATTTTCACTGATCCCCATTACTTAGCGCTTAAAAAAATATCTTTGAGGATATTAATTTCAGTGTTTAAAGTTGTATTTTGTTCTTTGTATTGACTCTATTTCTTCTGGCCTTCATTTTTCTTTTCATTTATATTTGTCACTATCATTCATGTCAAAGATTTTTCTTCTGATATCTGGTAAGTTTTTCCTGTTTATAATTAAGAATGAAGGATTAAAGATTTTGCCCAAAAGGTGTGTGTGTGTAAGTGTGTGTCTTCAGGGTGTGTTGATTAAACTGTGTTATCTGTAGGCTATTTGGGTGGGGAGCACACTTCTCCATTGTTCAGTCAACTCTGACTATGTGGATATTTTCTTTATTCATGGTTAGTTTTCCAAGGTAGAAATCCTTTAACTTTACCTTCTTGCTTAGGGTTATAAGGCTTACTGCCATCATTCCAAGAGTCAAGATGGAGGATAGGGAGGTGGGATTAAGGATCTTGCTATTTAGTATCTAGAATTTCACTCACTATGGCATTTCTGCCCCCAGCTGTGCCCAGGGACTCCTAGTGCAAAGCTTCTAAGGTTCAAGCTCTTTAGTCTTTGTTGGGGTGATGGAGGATATCTAAGGATTTAACTGCTCCTTTTTTTTAATATTAACAACAGGCTTTTATTAAACAACAATATATCATTTATAATAACTTTTTAAAATCCAATTTAAATCAGAGGTACAAAAATTCAACACAACACTAAAAATATTATCAAGAGAAATTTTTAAGGATCTAAGTAAGAGTCTACATCTGTATAGATGTTCATTCTACCAAGTCTATCTATTACTCAAAACAGTCTCAATTAAAACTCAGCAGTGGGGTGCGGTGTGTGTATGTACGTGTATGTGTGTTTGACAAAATAATGATGAAACGTGTATGAAAATGCAAAGGGTCAAGAATAGCAAAGACAACTTTAAAAAGAATAAAATGGTAAGTCTTACCCTACATGATATCAGGACTTATTTATTATAAAGTTATTGTAAATAGAGCATGAGATATTAGCATAAGAAAAGACAAACCAGTGAGTCCAGAAACGGATTCACATATATATGTACACTTGATTTATGACATTAGTGTCACTGCAGAGCAGTGGGGAAAGGAAGATTCTAGTCAGCAACACATGGAGTAGAACCACTGTGTTTTAACTGCTTCTTATACACAGATAACCAATCCTATCTTCAGTCCCACCAGAACCTGAACTTCAGAGGTACCTGGTAGACCCAGCTTGAGAGCCTTTTTATGGTTCTTCAAGGTTTACATCTTGTTTCTAGGCAAGAATTCGGTTTTCTCTCGTCTTCTAAGTCAGTTATTATAAGTCCATGTACTTTCCACCTTCCAATATTTAGTTGACATCTCTCTTTTCTATTTTATCCTCTTCTGTTCTTTTTGCTCTGTAGGTTTGGAACTTAAAAAAATCCTTTCAATGTAATTTTAATGTGTTCTTAGGAGGCACCAGAGATTAACAAATGGTTGAGATATGGTCTCTTTTGACTTTTAACTGTGAAATGTAACAAATGTATAGAAAAGTATTAAAAAAATATAGTTCACTGATTTTCACAAAGTAACCAGTCAGGTTAAGAAACAGAGCATTGCCAGTCTACCAGAATCCTCTCTCATGCTTGAAAAATTCATGTTGTAAGAATCTTCATCCCGTCACAATAAGTATAATTTCAATGCACCCCAAATATTCTGAAATTTATTGTATGGCCTCTGGAGTGTGTCACTTGATACGAAACTAGCCCCATTTTCTCTATATATTCCAGCTGTCTATTTTACAGAGAAAATATTCCTTATAATAGGTAATATTTAGTGCTGATGTAAAGTAAGATCTAACAAATCTTGCTGAGATTAGCTTTACCTTAGCTTTACCTTACCTTAGCTTATTAGCTTACCTTAGCTTATTAGCTTTACCTTAGCTAATAAGTATAATATTTTAAGGAACATTTGTGTGCAGGTACAACATGACTTTATATACAAGAAACTTGATCTAACACAGTAAACTGTTCCTCCCTTGAGATAGTCATTCTGTAAGACTAATCTAATTTTCCAATATGATTTCTTTTTCTGTGATTTTAGAAGGTCCTGGAGAAACATTGAAGTTAGACTGTGATATAGAGCCAGTATAAAATAAGTTGAAAAGTAATATTTCTCAGTAATATCATTTATTCTCTACTTCCTAGAAGCCCAACACTCTTCCTGTACAAAGGCCATAGTTTTCTGTGAACCAGAAAAGCTATAAATTTTACCAGCTGGTTTTAACTGAAAAGAAATATCAAAAAATTTCTCCTGTGGGCTCTATAAATGCTCAGATAGTAGACTGACACACATGAAATATAAGCACTGTAGTTATTCATGCCTTTTTCCCCTCTCAAACATGTCCTAATGATTTGTTATTCTACTCCGTGTATAAATAGCCATGAAGCAGAGTCTCACTAAGTGAGAGCCCTGCTGTTTTTTCTTATGTAAAGTGTCAAGTGAGTTGAATATTTTTGGGCACATAAATCTTTGTTTGGTACCTAAGCAGAGAACGAGTTAATGATTTAGCATATGGAGAATAAATTGGTTATCAAATTTTGTCTACATATAGTTTCTTTATTTATCCTTCAGGAATTAAGTTGAAATTGATATCCTTTTCTTGAACTTTACTTTCTATCAGTAATCTAAAGAAAAAGATTGGAAAATAGACAGACTCAATCTTCCTTTCCATGAATGTGCAACATTGGGAAATTTCTGCAATGCATGAGGCATTCCTCTACCTGAGAAACAGGGTGCTGGATGAAATCTCCAAAACCTTCTGGTTCCAGTACTTGCATTGCCACATTTATCTCCAGCAGTTTTGTGTTGCTTTTTTCCCATGCAAGAGTTTTAGATTAACTATTGAAATGGAACACCCAAAATATAACTTCAGGGAAAACAATTTGAATACACATTATATTGGGGATTTTTTTAACTTGCTGAACATTAGAGTCCTGTGGAGTTTGTTGAACAGTTTCCTGAGTCCTGCTCCTAGAGAGTCTGATTTTCCAACAATTTTGGATAAAGTTTTTGGTTTCTGCTCCTGTAACAATGTAGTGAAGGGACCCTTTCAACATAGCTTCCCAAAATCTGAAGTTCAAAGACCATTTTCATTACATTGCTTCTTTATTCCATAGAGTAGTAATTTTTAAGCACTAGCATTCTCTCAAGTAAGGAATAGGGATAGCTAATTTGAGGGCACGAGACTCAGTGAGAGAGAAGGGCAGGCTGGAGGGTGGACAACATAGAATCCTTTGATATCAGATCTCTTAGCAGCCACTGGGAAGGTAGAGGACACCTATGAGAAACTGTTTCTGCTTTCTAAGCATTTTCTCACTAAGTGCACATGTGAGTAGTCACTCATCCCTCATCTCAGCCAGCTATATGAGTGGTTCTGCGCAAACAGCTGGAAACAACGCCAATAATCCATCAGTATGGCAGCTTGATATTTTCCTGTGGTCTTCTCTGTGGGACATAGGTTAACTCCAAATCCACTGGGTTAATTCATACACAAGGAAACATTTGAAAATATGGGGCTGAGGAAAGCATACCTGAAATGGGAGACAAAAGTTCTAGTTGTTTATTACCAAAGTAACTTCCTTAATATCCTTGGACATCAGCTTTTTTGTTTACTTAAGGTAGTTTGCGTTAGATGTTGTGTTGTGTCTCATTTAGCTCTCAGTCTATTCTGAGAAGGCTGAGTCTGAGGCAGGAAGCTGGTTTCTGATAAAAGTTCTGGTGCCTGCTGTTGTCAGGTAACTGTTGCCTAAACTCTTTTGATGAGATTCTTTCTCTTTGGAAGAAATCAATATTTTTGATGAGTTGGCAACATTGCTTGTTTCTGCTTATTGCTGAGTATTGGAACACCTTCTGTTTTTATATACTGTAGATTGGTCTCTTTATGTTGCAAAGTCTAAAATTAAAGAGGCTGGGACTTGGAAATGTGATAGGAGTTGCAAACTAGTCACTGAACTCCTACCTGTTTGAATAAGTGTTGAAAACTGGGCGATTGAACAATTTCTTTATGAAGTCTCAAGATTTGGTTTTAGTCCCTTTTCTTTTAATATTGTATTTATTAATACTATTAGTATTCTAATGGATGGATTAATAAGCAAAATCTTATTTTCAGGAATAACTAATTGCTCAAACTCAATCTACCCTAAGTAAACTGATCTTCCCCTCAAAATAAGCTTCATTTCCTGTGTTTCCTAACATTTTTAAAAGAGATATCTTTGTAATCACCTCTAATCCCTCCTTTTCCTGCACCCTCCACATCTTAATCAATAGCCAATTTTACTTGGTTCTACCTCTGAAGGGGCATTAGTTATATGAGCCTTACTGCCACTGACTCATTACTTGTCCCTTATACCACTGCAATAACCTTCTCTCTATCTTTAAGTTTTATCCGCACTAATTCGCTCTTTGTCACTAGGATAATCTTTCTAATGCACCATTCTGGCCATTTCCCTCTTTTGTTTAAAAAACATTAATGACTTGACATTATATGTAGGATGAAATCTAGACTTTTTAGTGGAACTTTAAATTTTTTCTTGTTTGGACATGCCTAATATTCACACACATATGTTATCCCCTACTTTTGTTTATCCTATTCCTGTAGCATTAAATGTTGTCTCCCCACCCCTGTCTCGGTCTGGCAAAGTCCTGCTCATCCTTCAAGGACAAGCCCCAAAGTGACATCCATCATGAATACTTTCCTGAGTATTTTACACCTAAATTAATGGTCCTTGGTCTAAGCTATTAGAGCAGATCTTATTGCTTTAATATTATGTTACTTTGTATTATCTTCATACCTATTTTTCCTTCAACATTAAGGGCTCTTAATAAGCATCAGGTAGTCTTCAACCTTCAAATCGATGCAAATTTTACAGGTATTTTTGTATTTCTGGTAAGAGAAGCTGTATCTTTCATCAGATTTTCAAAAGATTCAATAACTCCAAATGATTGAGAAATATAATACAATATTGTAAACTCTTAGATAGAAGACATGTATTTTGCCATTTTATCTTCAACATAGTCAATAAATAATTTCTCAACTGAATAAGAAAATAAATGGATATTGCATTTAAATACAGTTTAATTGAAGAATCCTCTAAATTTATATTCAGAATCATGTATTGGGTTGTTGTTAAAACTTGCCAGTGTTTCCAAATATCTAGGATAAGGAAGTTTGATATAGGTAGTTTCTGTTTTATGAGAAGAGGGTTTTTTTGACTAAGATCCCATGGGATACGAACTTAACTAGGATTTATCTAGTATATTTGGATATGATTAGAAATCCCTTCAGTTCCATGGACTTTTCTTTTAGTCCCTGAATTGGGAGGTAGTCTAGATTAATCTTTAAGTGGGGCCCTACGCAGATTTAAATCTGTCTGCTGTGTGGCTTTGGGCTGAAACTAGCCTTGGCCCTCTGCCTTCCCCTTGCACTCATTCAATGCCATCCTGTGAATTTACATTTAGACACACTCTCCTTTTTCACCATCAAACACATGAGGAGGTACCCTCATCAGATGCAAGCACCCTCATCTCTCAGCAGCAGCTTCTCCTGTACTTTTCCCCAGCCCCCTTTGCAGGGGAATTTAGAGGATAACAGGCCTTATGAACCTATGCATGGCTGGCAGTTTACCTGTTGGTTTGGCTTCTTTTTCTTGTCTTTGAAATTAGGGAGCAGGAATTATTTGCAGACTTAGGGAGGGTTTGCCAAGGACAGTGAGGAGTGATTACAGAATTGGAAGAAAGTGCTGGCAGTCTGAGAGGGGTTCCACATACTCAGACTTATAGTTTCTTTAAGTAGAGAGGGCTGCCTCTGCTGCACAGCAAGCATATGTAATTATAGAGACAATAACTGTTGAAAAATGCTTTTTTCTCTTTGCAGAATATTGCTTAATTTGCAATATTTACTTATAACAAAGTAGACAGTCTAAAGATTTATAGTCTATTTAGAAATAAAAGTATATACATTTTATTTCTAAAATGTATATACTGAAGAGGAGGGCATTTGGAATTTGTAGTTCTCATACTTTTTCATATATATTATCTCATTTAATCCTGACAATAATTCTGTGAGGTATGAAGGGAAAATATTATTATTCTCACTAAAGAAAAAGAAAACTGAAGCTCAGCAGAATAAATAATTTACCCAAGAATCAGAACTAAAATTCAAATGCCCTAGTCCTGTGATCTTTGAATCATATCATATGATAGCAATAACCATTCCTAACTCAATTATAGCAGTTTGTAAGCTGTGGGTAATTTGGGGCAAAGAAAAATTTCTCCTACAAAATAAATGGCACAGTCATTTTACACTCAGGGAGGGACCAGAAATACTTGTGTGTCCATTGATAGTATGAAAATAAATATTTCTATAAAGTACTACCGTTTAAAAATTATAAAAATTCCACGTCTCTACACTAAAAGTTCTTATTATTTTGAGTGAAGCAGGCAAGCAACAAGAGCTTACCCTCTAGGGATAGTTGTATGAAAGGTTTGGGTATTTCTTAAATTTTTTGAGGTAATTCTAAAGTTTAACTAGTGTTGAGAACCAATGGTGGAAAGGCAAGGTTGGAAGCAATCAGAGCAGGATGCCAAAGACCTGGACCATGGTAGTGGCAGAGAAAATGAGAGGCATTTCTAAGAAATATTTAAAGGAATGTTGATCAGTTGAGTATATGGAGAGAAGGAGAGAGAGAGGTTGATGTTGACTCTATAGTTTCCAATCTGCTAACAGAAGAGGCTAATCTTGGTAGTAAACTAGTTTGATGGGATGGGAGTAGGATAAAAAGACATTGATAAGCCTGATTTGGGGTATAAGATCATAGTAGAGATATAGTTAAACATACCTTCTTCTGTTAGATCAACAATTACAATAATGACAGTTTTTAAAAGAAATTAATATTTGATAGTTAGATGTATTCTTTTTTTTAATGTTTATTTTTGGCTGCGTTGGATCTTTGTTGCTGCACGCAGGCTTTCTCTAGTTGCAGTGAGCAGGGGCTACTCTTCGTTGCAGTGTGCGGGCTTCTCATTGTGGTGGCTTCTCTTGTTGCGGAGCACGGGCTCTAGGTGCACGGGCTTCAGTAGTTGTGGCATGCGGGCTTCAGTAGTTGTGGCACGCAGGCTTCAGTAGCTGTGGCACGTGGGCTCAGTAGTTGTGGCTCGCGGGCCCTAGAGCGCAGGCTCAGTAGTTGCGGTGCATGGGCTTAGTTGCTACACGGCATGTGGGATCTTCCCAGACCATGGATCGAATCTGTGTCCTCTGCATTGGCAGGTGGATTCTTAACCACTGTGCGACCAGGGAAGTCCCTAGATATTCTTGTAAATATTCACTGAGGTCCATTAAATACTCTAAATTGAGTAAATTAGCAAGTGCCCTCTTCCTTTTCCACCCTAGGATGGATTTCAGCTAAGTAGAGCTGAGGGGAGCAGAGGTAACCTTGAATGGTTTCATGTCTAGAAAATATTATCACAGGGCACCTGTTCCCATTTCCACTCTGAAGGAACTCAGTTTCTTGGACCATAATTATATTGGCTTTCACCCACAGGTAGTGCAGATACTATTTTTACACATACAATGGACTCATTATAGGATTTTGTTATTATTTTTGTTCTTTTTGGGGGCACAGTGTTAAATTCAGGCTGGGTGGGACCCTATGTGTATATTTTGTGGCTACAGACAAAGCAGTATAAGGTGTTTTCTTCTGTTCAGTTTCCAGTTATTTCTGGGAAATCAGACCATGAAGTTTGCCCCAGGAAATTGTTTCTTTGTGGCCAAGACCAGTGTTTACACATTCTCATTGAGGGAATCTTTAATAAGCTGTTCTATTTGCACACAAACTGCCCTAAGAAGGTATTTTTACCCTCTTTTCTAAAACCTTGGCATTATAAGAATGTATTAAAACAGTGGCTCAATTGTGAGAGGTTATCCAGAATTGAAGGTTTGAAGTTCCTTTTTAAGAATGTTGTAAGATGGGAATAAAGACACAGACCTACTAGAGAATGGACTTGAGGATATGGGGAGGGGGAAGGGTAAGCTGTGACAAAGTGAGAGTGGCATGGACATATATACACTACCAAACGTAAAATAGATAGCTAGTGGGAAGCAGCCGCATAGCACAGGGAGATCAGCTCGGTGCTTTGTGACCACCTAGAGGGGTGGGATAGGGAGGGTGGGAGGGAGGGAGATGCAAGAGGGAAGAGATATGGGAACATATGTATATGTATAACTGATTCACTTTGTTATAAAGCAGAAACTAACACACCATTGTAAAGCAATTATACTCCAATAAAGATGTTAAAAAAAAAAAGGAATGTTGTACATTTAAGAATCTAAAATGACTTACTCATGTAGATGTCATGTCTTCCCCTCATTGAAGGGATGATCCCTTTTTATCTTTGGAGGAAAAAAAGTAACAAAAAGTTTTAAAACTTCCCAGTGGTTTTTTGGATTTCAAAACAATTTATGAAGGAAGTATTGGAAGATAACTTAGCTCCATTTTACCAATGAGAAAGCCATGGCCTTGACCTGGAAAGGTTAAAATACATTCTCTGCAGGAAGTCAGTTGTCCAGCTGAAATTAGGACCATGGAGAAGAATCTTTGGCTACTTTTATCCATTTACATAAAGGATTCTAAAATACTCTAAACTTCTTGTAGAAGTTTAACAACAATCTTGAAAAGGTCTAATAATATTTCAACAGATTTGGAATGGATGTGAAAAATAAGGAAGAAAAAAAAATCAAATCCCTCTTTGTGTTTGAAACAGGAATATGACATTATCCACTCAAGAGAGAAGCCTTCAATGGCTTGGCTATAATGATTTTCTTTTCATTTCTTCTTTGCCTCCACTAATTGTTTTACTAATTGCTTTTCTCACATATTTTCTTCTCTGTACTACTTTATGGCCCTTTGTAACATTTACTTAAGATCTTCCAACTATATGGTTATATACCATAGGATGATAGGGATAAGATAAGGATGAGATAGACACAACCTTTCTCACTAGAGGTTGTCATATGGCAGGAGAGTATATCACTGGGAGAAGAATGGAGAAGACATTATATTAGACCAACACACATCAATATAGTGTCAGGAAAAGTTTCCTTCTCCAAGTAAAGTTTAGACTGGGACATTTCTTCTCTCTCTCCTGAGTTGATGAGAACTATGTGGTCCATAAAATCTCCTAATTTTCTCCTCCTTGAAGTGTCTTCCAACTCCAAATGTCCATGGCTACTGGGGAGGATGGGTCCTGTTATGAATAACGTACACTGTTGTATATTTTTCATCATAATTAATGATAATTCTGTTGGCAACATGTTTTTCATTCCATCTTTTTATTGTCAAAAAGATTTGCAAGAGTTCAGGTATAACTCAGATTCAGTGTCTACATAATGATCTCTTTCTTCTTTTTCACGAAAGTCAGGAGAATGTGAGCTATTATGTTAAGCTGTTTACCTGGGACCTAAGGACTGGGTATGACATTTACATCCCCAACCAAAGTTTCTGGGTTTCCTGATAGAAATTAATTTTTCCCAATATTTCTTTTCTTCACATAGAGTGAAAGATTAACAAGCTCTGTCTTCTCCTGGATTGACATAAATACACATCATAGTAGGATATTGGAGAGAAGTGGTGATTTTCATCGTCCTGGTTATATGTTAGTAATAGAATTTTCTTCCTGTGCTGCGCTGTGAGAAGGGCATGTGGTCCACGGATGGTTCATTGATTTTTATTCATTCTCAGATCTCCTTTCCTTCTTCATTCTTTTCTTCTTGTCTTCCTTTATCAACTACTAATTGAACACATACTGTGATCTAAATGCTTGAGCACACAATCCAAAGCACACACATTTTATCTGCATCATAAAATATAGACAAATAGAGCTTAAAAAGGAGAATATAAAACTAAATAGAAATAGAAGCTCTAATGATTTCTTACATACATAAAGCACAGGAACACAAGAGTAATGGGGTCCAAAAAAATAGTCCTTGGTATCCTACTGAATTCCAAAAAGAACCTGGGTTATGTGCATACTGTGGCTAATGAAAATATTACCCATGGTAGGCCCCCCAACTTACTGATATAATTTCCATCAAGGCTCATAGCAGTTTTATGTACACATTTATAAGGGGAGACTCTTAAATACTACTACTGTTCTATATCTAAGGGGCTAAAGTACTTTCAGGAAAGACTTTAATTTTCTTGTGTTTGAAAAACATAAAATGAGGTGATGACTGGCAAATGAGAGCAAGCCTGTTTAATATTAAGATTATGACATAAATTGACAAAAGCCCAGGAATTCCAAGTCCAAGTTGCTAGGCACCTTCTTCTTGCTCCCATCTGAGTATAATGATGTATTGTCCGCCTCAGCTGAAGTACAGAAGGGTTATTAGACCTCGGAGTCCATCTGTTACCCGTGCAAAGGAAACAATTGAACTAACACTGCTTGCTCTTTTCCTTGGTCTCTTGCCACCTTAATTATAGTTCATCTGAGCTATGTGTGTACTTGCTGCCTTGAGTAGAACATTTTCCAGGACTGTAAGAAAGCAGAATGAAAGCTCAGGTAAGGGAATTGAAGCAGAGTTTGCAGTTAGAACTTGGGGAAAAGTGTTATCTGACGAGTCACCAAAGCAATCAAACCAACAGCACATGCTACCCACAATTCATGTCGCCTCAATGCCCACTATAGCCAAACTATTTGCATGAAATTTTTCAATTCAGACTTGGTCTTTATTTTTAAATGTTTTGTGAGTGTGCGTATGTATGTTTTTTGTTAAGACTTATATCAGGAGATATTTCTTTTTGAATTTTAGGAAGGAGAGACGAACCAGCTTACCTTCCAAATTTATTTACCTATCATTTTTAAAACCAGCAGTCAGTCTCCTGTTTTCTGCTGGGGTACACCTTGTGGTAGATGTCTTCATGTACAAAGTGACAACTAGGTTTGTGGCTTGGCTAAGATAGACTCAGGTGATGTTCATCTCCCTGAGAGTGTCACTTTATTTCTTTCCATACAGCCAATGTGAGACTCACTTAGGCTACTACACCATAAATAAGAATTGCTTCTCTAAGAATATGCCAAGTAGCTTCAAAAAGGTGATATTTAAATTCTGGAACTTCAAGGGAGATTTTGCAAGTCTTTCCTTCTCTCTTTATAAATGCTTTCACTGTGTCCAGAGTGTCTTTTTCTTACTCTGTGCAACTAGGACTATTGAGAACCTTTGGACAATCTTCTGCTTAAAACAAAATTTCTTGCTGCATTAGCTAAGCTGCCCCCACATAATATCAAATATGTTTTTTTTTTGGGGGGGGGAATCTGATTTTGTGTCTAAAGGTACAAATCCCCTAAAGGGACAAATCTTGGTTCCTTTAAATAGGCATGTATATAGTTGAGAAATGTGGACAAGCTATTTGCAATGAATATAGGTAAGAATACATTCTCTTTGCTCAGTGTTGGTGGGTCTAACTTTCATTACTGTTATGGCTAAAATTTTTTATTAGTAAATTTGTTGTTTATCTTAAGATACATTTTTCCTCAAGAAAATTAAGAAATTGAACCTGAAGTTAAAATTTGTCAATATCATTATCAATTGGATTGCTTATAATAGTATACGATGGCTCTGGTCTGCATTTGGTTTTTGAGTCCTGTTTTATGGCTAGTGAGAGGATTGAAATGATGCAATGGGGGTAAATTAGTAGTCCCCCCACCCCCACACACCGTCAGATTAGAAGCACCTGAGCTTCATCCTCAGGTGATTTGGATCAGGGAAAGAGGGAGGCAGGGAGTTTGTACTTTGATCAGCTCAGGTGATTCTGAGGATCAAACAGATTTGGAAACTTCTGGAGAGAAGGTAAAATTTTTTTCTCCCCTAGTTCTAAAATTCCATGACTATTCTCTATTCATCACATTCAAAATAATAGAAATTTAGAGCTAGAAAATACCTTAGAGCACATTTGGCCTGAACCCTTCATTAAAAATAAAGTATTTTTAGAATTAATTTAGAAAATTTGGAAAATGGGCATTAAAAAAAAGAAAAATCATTACCCCCTAAACTCACCAAATAGACATAATTATTATTTATACTTTGATAATTTTCCTTCCTTTTTCTTGAATATATACTTCTTTAAGCAATGGGAGCACACTGTACATATGCATGTTATGTGTTTCTAAGGTGTTATTTTCACTTAATATATTTGGGAACATTTTCCATGTCATTAGGTACTCTTTAAGGTTACAGAGTCAATGGTTTGGCTTTAACATAATCATTTTAATGGTAATTTAGGTTATTTTCCTTTTTTTCCCCTCTATTATAAATAATAGTGAGATTAACACTCTCATTGAAAAGTCTTTGTGCATATTCTTGATTATTTTTTTAGGATAAATTCCCAGAAGAGGAAGCTCTGGAAGTATTGCATAATGGTTAGCAGTGTGGACTCTGAACCATAGAGCCTGAGTTTGTGTCCAGGTATTACCGAGTTTACACCACTTGTGCAAATTTTAGTGTCTCAGTTTACTGATATGTAAATAGGGTTAATTATACTGCTAGCTCATAAGATTTTTGTGAGAATTAAATGAGCAAATATACTTAAAGCACTTAGTGTATAGGACAAGAGTAAGAGTTAAATATTTGCCCTTTTTCTGGCATTAAGGCAACGTACATTTGGAAGCTCCTGGTTTTTGAGAGTTATTGGCAATGAACTTAGGAAACGCCTGTTAGAGAGTTATTGCCAATTTTCCCTCCAGAAAGGCTGTAGCATCAATGCTCTCACTAGATATATTTAGAGTCCATTTCTCTGCATCCTCACCAATGCTACTAACCTTTCTTCATTTACAGATGAAGAAAAGTGAGGTGCAGTGAGATCACGTTACTTTCCACAGGTCTCATCAGGCATTGACAGATTTGGGACTTAAATACAGATCCAAAACTCCATAAACTTGTCCTTATCACAGTTAAAGATTAAAATTTTACATTTGTACATTTTAGTGTCCCTTGTTTTGCAGGATTGTTTGGAGTTAAGCCCTTTTTGCCCTCCAGATACAATATAACTGTGGGAGCAATGGACAAAAAAGGAGTCATTCTCCAGTGTGCTTTGTGCTAATTTATTGTAAATACTTTTCCCTCCCAGAAACAGAAATTGACATTTATAAATATTTATGGGAAAAACTCTTTGAAAATGTACAAGATTCACTTAAACTTTTTGTTCTCTGAGATTGAAATAAAAGTGGATCTTATCAATGGGTCACTAGAGGGCACTGTGACTCTTCAAGTTGTATTGTTTGGAAAAGAAATTCTGCCCTGAAGGGTATTTTTGATTTCAGTGAAGAGTTTTGCTGGCATACAGAAAAGTGTAATCAAATATGAAGAGTTTGAGAGGTGCATGGAAATAGATATGACTGCGTATGAGCTGATCAGGAGATTACCTTTTTCGGTTACAGGAAAATCCAAGTTTTAGGAGCTTTTAAAATATGAAAATGGTGTGTTTTGATCTATTTTCCTTTCGGTTTAAGACAGTGTTCTGGTCCTGAAGCTTCTCCTTGTTTTTTCCCTCTGGAATATTTTATATTACTGTTGTAGTTGTGAGGGTTCTTGAGTCACCACATGACATAAACCAATATTTGTGAAATAGACATTTACATTGTAGTGATTTTAAAGTACTGTTATCCATTAAATAACATATTTTTTCCCCACAAAGTGACCTGGGCCTTTACTAGATACTTTAGAATTGACCTGAAATAGCTTCAGTGACATCCTTATTTTTATTTCTTTAAATAGTGTGCTGAAGAGCAAGCTTTTTCCAAACATGATGGTATTTCCCACTCCATTAGTAAGCCTGGGATCAAGTTAACCTAACTGGTTAGCAGCATCTCTTTGTCCTTCAAAATAACCTTCCTGAAGGTTATTTGGGACTACATACTGAATAGTGCATCAAGTAGCAACTTTGTTAACAATTTAAACTATGGTTTTCATTCACACAACATAAAAACCCAAGAACATTTGAAATGGTAGTTGCTGGTTTTCATTTGATAAACTTGCAAATGATTTACCAAATTTTTTCTTTTATATGCTTGTCATCCTGTAGTATGCTGTTTATTAAAAAAAAAAAAAAAATCCAGGCTTCCCTGGTGGCACAGTGGTTGAGAGTCCGCCTGCCGATGCAGGGGACACGGGTTCGTGCCCTGGTCCGGGAAGATCCCACATGCCGTGGAGCGGCTGGGCCCGTGAGCCATGGCCGCTGAGCCTGCGTGTTCAGAGCCTGTGCTCCGCAACGGGAGAGCCCACACAGTGAGAGGCCCGCGTACCAAAAAAAAAAAAAAAAAAAAAAAAAAATCCACAAATTATTAAGTTTGAGTTTGTTCTGACCTTATTAAGTAAACTTGGCTTAAATGAGGAATGGTCTTGTAAAGTCTTCAACAACAGATGCTAGGTTTTTCCTTTAAAAAAAGGTTCTTAATATTATATTTAAGAAATAAAGTATTAACATTATATTTAAAATATACTTAAAAGTGAAAAGAAAGGCTCTATTACTGCTTCTATCCGGAAGATAATCTATCAAAATCAGTTCAAACTGATTTCCTTGTTTCCTAACCAAACATCTTCCTCAACAGTTTCCCTGCCCCATCCCCTCCACATCCCCCTCACCTCCTTAAATCAGTTTGTTGGCGAAACTCTTTCTTTCCCTCCATTTCCCCCCTCTATTTCTCCTCCCAGTAATCCATCTAACAGCCTGCAGGATTCTGTATCTCCAACTGAGTACACACTTAATTTTTTCATTTCTGGAGTGATATTTTCTGAAAATAGCCAAAGCTTGTAATATAGCGTCTTACTATATATACCTTGGGTTCAAATCATGTTCCTGTATATGATTCATTGCAAGGCAGAACATCTTAAACAATGGTGGCAGGTCTTCCCCTCCAGGATCAGTATTACAGTTTCCTTTATGGAAAGTGAGATCAAAAGTGAGTGTGCGTTGTGTTCCTTTTGTTTCCCAGACTAGGGTAGCATTTTAAATTGATGGTGAAACTAAGTGGCCAGTTTAGCTTTTTATGGGTCCACGTGGTTATGGGGCTCACTACTTTGAACATGTTCTTTTCCTACTATGGCACTCTGCTCAGATCTTTTTCTGCCCCCTTTCTGCAGCATGGTAATCATAGCTAACTAACATTATTGAATACCAATATATATGGCAGGCTAAGCACTTCATACACATTATAGGGTGCATCCAGATCTCATCATGTCCTCTAAGCCCAGGCAGGATTGGCAATACGTTCTTTGGGAATTCAAAATGGGACGTATTTCCAGAAAGATTATCTTGTGGGCAGTAAGTGTTAAATTACCTGGCTGTCTGTGACTTTCAGAATGACCCTAGGATTCCCTTCATTACACTTTAAAACTAATATTTTGGGGATGGGATTATAGAAATAGGAAACATGTGCAGTATCTTCTAATAGTAAACTCTTGTTTTTTCAAACCCCCTACATCCATTCCACCATTACGGTTCCTAAAAAGGGGAGAACTGCTGCCTTGGGAAGAGGAAGATGGATATAAGGGAAGTCTAAGGTCAAGTAAACACAAAGTCAGGCAGCGACTGAGGAAGCTAATGGCCAGACACGTGTCGGGATTTACTTCGCGGTGAGAAGGGGCGATTAAAAGCACCTGGCCGCACTACCAGGAAAACTGATGGTGCGGATGGGAAGCAAGAAGCACCTCATTGTGCCTTCAAGGGCATGACGGCTGCGTCCAAGACTCAGGCACCACGAGGGGGCTGTGCAAGTCGCAAAGGTCACGTAAGCTTCAAAAAAGGGAGAGAGAAGGAGACACAAACGTACTGGCTGCGGTACCACACCGGCCCACGAAGAAGCCTGCCTACTGCAGAGGCCGCGCTCCTCGGCCTGCGGTGCGTGTCGGTCCGTGTCGGTCCGTGTCGGTGCGTGCCGGTGCGTGCCGGTGCGTGGCTGTGCGCGGCCGTGCGTGGCGCGGGGCAGCCTGGGAGCATCACAGTCAGTACGGGGCCGTCCCGACGGGTTAGGAGGGACGCTGGAGGTTACCCCTTGCTCCTGGGAGGCCCCGGTGGTGGGGGGCGGCGGCCTACATGGTGGGTGAGCCCAGCACTTCCTCAGTAGGTTCCCTAGGACAGAGACCCAGGCCTGGAGATAGCGTGCGAGATGCCGCCCGCAGCATCGCCATCTGGGAGAACGGGAGGGGAGAGAAGCCTTTCACAGTCTGCCATTACCCCAAAGAGGCCTCGCTTAGCCGGAAGTTACTGTTCCACCCTGAAGAAAAGGAGTAACGTTAATGGACCGGTTTACTTCCCAATTCTGCTGAGAGTACGAACTTGAGCGACACATCACGTCAATTACATGGACAAGAAAGGAGCCACATTTTCACGAAACGCGTGAGTGTACTTTTTCAATCTAATTAGGCACAATTTGTGTTAAAACGTAAAAAAGTGGAATGAAAAAGTAAAAAAACCCTGCTAATCTAGGGCAAAAAAATTTCTGAATATTTGATGTTTTCCTCAAGAAAATACACAATTGTATCACAAAATTGGGGTGATGCTATATATACAGTTTCCTGTCCCAATATTTATACTTCATGTTTTATTTTGAGCTTTTTCCCAGTTCTTCAAATATTCAGTGGCATTAACTTGATTTCACTCTTCACCTGCCTCCTCCCTTTTCTCAAATGTTTCTTCTGGCCCCTTTACTGCCACAACTGTCTCCTTTATACGTCTCCTCGGTGCATCAGGCTTCCTCTTTTTCAGTCATGCCTGTATTTTGGGAAGCTTTCTGAATAATGTAGCCACCATTAAGTACTCAGAGACTCTGTTGCCTCGGACATATTCTCCATTTATGACTCAGTGCCTCATCCATAAAATGAATTGGAATTAGGAAGCAATGGGCAGAAGACTGGCCTGTAATTCCATATACTGATAATATTTTTGAGAGCTAATTAATATGAGCAGTCTTACCAGAAAAAAATGTCCAGAACCACCATAAACTGTATTCTCCAGTCTTCCAGCCAAGTCATAAATAAATGTTCTTGATAGAAAGGAGAGGGAGGGTGGTTTAGTTGGGATTAAAATATCATGACTGGAAAATGCCCATGGCTGTAGGATCATACGCCTCTGAGAACTGCTCTTTCCTTACCTATATGCAGGAGCAAGTTCCCTTTACAAGTGGAAAGTTGTTTATTATTATATTTTTGGAAATTTTGGTTTATTTTTATTTTCTTACTTTAACTTAAGACATCTTCAACTTTGCTCTCTTTACTTATGACTGGCATATATATTTGTAGTTGGTATCTTCTAATCTTGGGGTGATTTTTACAGAGGTGACTTTATTTTCTACCTTGTCCTTAATCTGCATGAGGAAAGGGGTCTAGAATGAATGAATGGCTAGTCCGTTTTAGTGTTAATTTTTCAAGGAGAGCTCAGGTTAGTTATTGTATTTTAGGTTTGATTTGATTATTGAAATAACTGAAGATTTTATAAGATTTTGAAATTACTTTTTGAAGAATGAAGCAGGCTTTGAAAAGGGAAACATATCCTTCCCCTTTCCTTCATCTCAAAATATACCCATCCCATAAAAAAACGTGGTAGAATCCAATTTTGATCACTTCTCTGAAATTAAAGGGAAATAAGTTTGGGTTTGAAATCTTGAACAATGATTATTTGCTGGGGATATATGAAGGTGGAAGGATAACTTTAATGAGAAGGAAAGAGTTTATTTTAGGATCATTATTTTAAGGTTGGGTGTATTATTATTGCCTTTTTTACCTCCCTGGCAAAGGTAGAGATGCTGTTGTGATTTCTATTAGGTTCATTTAAAATATGTAAAATTATTCTCAGACCGGGCCTTTACATATTACAAATTACATTCTGGAGGTCATCTGTTAGAGGCATATTAGCTCAAGGGAAGAAAATTATTTTAGAGTAATTAGAAATTTAGAGCCATGGTACCCAGCCTGAGAGCACTGGATAAAAGGAACTGTAAGAGAATTAATTCAGTATAGGCTGAAAAGACTCAGGATAAACAGCCTGTGGCTATGCCAATTTAAGTTTTATGTATTAGGGAAAAAGCACATGTATTTCACCTGAGTTCAGTATTAAACATGAGTGCAGAGTAGATATACTGCCACATCTGTCAAACATGGAATAAAAGCATGCTTTGTCTGGGGGCTCCTGCATACAAAGATATGATCTTCACTTTATGATGCTAGCTGGGTTATGAGAAGAAACTGGAAAAAAAGAGGCTGTTCTATAAATGATACTGATCACAGGATTCAATGGAAAAAATTCTGCCATGTATTGTAAATACAAAGAATCATATGTAAAGAAAACTCCACCAAAAATTATAATAATCTGAGAAGGGGAAGTTAAAGTTAAATGTGGAAGTTAAGGTTAATAGTAACTTTGACCGTGAGGCCAACACAATCCCTTTCCTCCTATACCATTGGATTTCTCTACATGGATTTTAAGAGAGGTGTTTGGATCTGGGTTATACAATCCATTGTTCTTTGCTTCAGAAGAACGTTGTGTTGCATCTTTGGATGCAATCCAAAATGCAATCTTTGGAGATTTCCTGTCAGCTCCTCAGTAAAAAGAATTGTTCTTAAAAACTCTGCTGTCTGGAGCCAGACTTCAGCTAGTGTAATTTTTCTGTATTAACCATGCTATAGGCAGAGTCTACATTAAACATTAGTTTGATGCAAATTGTGAAGAAAAGGAAATAATAATGAGGTTTATTCAGTCTTGTATAAGTTTTGCTTGAGGAAATAGTTTGCAAATTTTTATTATTTAATTATTTTTTAGGCTCGCTCTCTCTAACTTTGTCGAAGTTGTTTACCCCATCAGCAGACTGAAAGTCTGTTTGCCAGACCAAGGGCAAGTCAGTACACAACATTTTCTCTTTATTATTTATACTGTTACGATTGAAAAAGAAATTGAGTGAAAGGAGTCATATTTGTGGAATATATCATTTGAAGACCGTATAGCTATTAGGGATTAGCCATGCAGATAGAAAATATCCTGAAGTCCTTGAAACTTCTGTTTGGTACTCAGCATTTGCATTAGCTATTCTCTCTTCTAAAGTGTACAACATTTTTGAGTAACTTTTTCCTCCACTCAACAACCAGTTCTCCAATTCTCTGACACCAATTGGGTTTCCTACAATTTAATTCAATTCTGACACTACCCAGAGTTAGCACAGACCCCACAGGTTAAGGTCTCAGTTCCATATGACTGCTCCCATTTCAGATGTTAGTAGCAAGCCCTAGGTTGCCAGCCATCTATATATTGGGGGTTCCCACGACTCCCTCCTCAGGTGGGATAATTTGCTAGCATATCTCACAGAACTCAGGAAGACACTTGCTATCACTGGTTTATTACAAAGGATACAATTCAGGAACAGCCAAATGGAAGACATGCACAGGGCAAAATATGGGGGAGGGGCACATGGGGCTTCCATGCCCTCTATGGGCATGTCACCCTCCCAGCACCTTGATGAATTCACCACCCCAGAAGCTCTCTGAACCCCATCATTAGGAGTTTTTATGGAGGTTTCATTGATTGAGTAAATCATTGACCATTGGTGATTATCTCAATTTCCAGTGCCTCCCACCTCCCCAGAGGTTAAGGGGTGGGCTGAAAATTCTAACCCTCTAATCATGCCTTGGTCTTTCTGGTGACCAGCACCCATCCTGAAGCTATGTAAAGGCTCACCAAGAGTGGCCTCATTAGGACAAAAGATGCTTCTATTACCCAGGAAATTCCAAAAGACATAGGAGCTCTTTGTCAGGAAGGAAGGATAAAGACCAAATATTAGAACAAACAATGTTCCTATCACCCCTATCATTCAGGAAATTACAAAGGTTTTAGGAGCTATGTTTAAAGAATTGTGAGCAAAGACCAAATATGTGTAGTTTTTTAAAAAAAATCACACTCTCCCTTTATAATTTATTTTATTATATAAGTTTTGGGTGCAGTGTTATAGTTCAACATCTGTATATTCTAATTTTTTTAACTTTTGGGTTTCTTTTTTTTGAGTTACTAATGTAGTTCTTTTTTTCATCTTTTAAATTAAATTAATTTTTTTAAATCTATTTTTGGCTGCATTGGGTCTTCGTTGCTGCACGTGGGCCTTCTCTAGATGCGATGAGTGGGGGCTACTCTTCGTTGTGGTGCACGGGCTTCTCATTGCTGTGGCTTCTCTTGTTGTGGAACATGGGCTGTAGGCACATGGGCTTCTGTAGTTGTGACATGTGGGCTCAGTAGTTGTGGCTTGCAGGTTCTAGAGTGCAGGCTCAGTAGTTGTGGCTTGCGGGCTCTAGAGTGCAGGCTCAGTAGTTGTGGTGCATGGGCTTAGTTGCTCTGTAGCATATGGGATCTTCCTGGACCAGGGATCAAACCTGTGTCTCCTGCATTGGCAGGCGGATTCTGTTTTTTTTTTTTTTTGCAGTACGCGGGCCTCTCACTGTTGTGGCCTCTCCTGTTGCGGAGCACAGGCTCTGGACGTGCAGGCTCAGCGGCCATGGCTCATGGGCCCAGCCGCTCTGCGGCATGTGGGATCCTCCCGGACCGGGGCACGAACCCGTGTCCCCTGCATCGGCAGGCGGACTCTCAACCACTGCGCCACGAGGGAAGCCCCGTCAGGCGGATTCTTAACCACTGCACCACCAGAGAAGTCCTCTGTGCTCTAATTTTTAATCATAGGGAAAATATTGTTTTCCTTCCTCCCTCGCATGTCACATGTGTCAGTTATATTTAACTAAGTATCTGGTATGTATTCTCTCAGAGCTTCTTCACCAGGAAATATTTTCATGAAAATTCCAATAAGAGGAATAGAAAAGAGCGACTTCCTCATATTTTATAGGTTATATTATCCTTTTTTCCCATGTAATCTTAGCACATAACGTTATATGAAGGGTATGATAATGTTCACAGAAGTCTTGTGATTTGAGATAATTATCATAAATTACAAACACGTTTCCTTTGCCAAACAATGCATGTGGCAAATGGGAAATAATAATCTATTTTCTCAGAATGCTCTTTTGTGTACTTTTCTACCTGGTCTTAAAATGTTGGTATTTCTTGTTCTGAGTTTACCCCTCATCTGTCCTCTGTAGTGCATGGGTCACTTGATTAAAATCAGTCATACATGGTTTTAAAGAATACCTGTACACTAGTGACTCCCAGATCTATACTTGTAATCTAGGGCTGCCTCCTAAATATCTGATACATATAGGAAGAAATCTTACAGTTTTCCCATAGACATTTTAAGGATTCATTTATTCATTAACTCAGTGCATTTTTATTGAGGGCCTGCTTTGTGCTAGGCACTTAAAATGTCCAAAATTTGTCATTTATATTTTCTTTTCGTAGGTAAATACCTCCACATAACAAACATAGCAACCTGGGGAGTAATTTTCCATTCATTCCTTTGATGATGATAAAAAATAAGTGATCTAACACTATGATAGGCATTTAACATTTCAATAGCTCACTGAATTCTCACAACAACTCTGTGAGTTAGGAATTATTATTATTTTTATTTTAAAGTCAAGGAGAAATTTGAATTGAGAATTATGTAAATTATTTAAGGTCATACAGCTAGTAGATGAGAGAGCTGGGTCTGAACTAAGGCCATATACAGTAACAGAGACCAACTGATTCTCCTTTGTTAACATCACTGACATAAATCTACCTCTTTTCCATTCTCACTGCTTCAAAGTGTAGTTCAGCCCATCATCACTTGGGCTGGACTACTTTAGTTGATTTCCCTTATCTTGGCTTATATGTCTCCATTTCATCTTCAGTACTGCTACCAGATAAATCTTTCTAAAATCTGGTCATGTTACTTGTAAATTAAAAAGACTTCAATGGTTACTCATTAACTATATGACATGCTACACATTTGTCAGTGTGGTGCTCCATGAGCTCATCCTGCCTCCCTCTTGTATCATCTCTTACCAGAGTCTTCCTTGCATTCTATGCTTTATTCATATGGGATTACTTGAAGTTGTTGTAAAGTATTTTGCTATATCGTGCTTCTTTGCTTTTTAGTTAGTCTTTTTACTCTGCTTGGAATGCTATTTTCCCCTGGCCCAATTGTCGAATTCATACTCTCCATTTAAGACACATTTCACTTACAAAGCTGTTTCTTGGTCTCTGGGTATACCCGATCCTTTATATACTTCTGTTATTTCAACTATAAAAGTTTATTCACTTAATTGTTTACATGTTGGTCTCCTCTAGAGTCTGAATTCCTCGTGGCAGGAAACCATTTTCACTTAATTGTATCTAGGACAGTGTCTGGCATACCACAAATGATGGCTGAATGATCCCTTATATACAGCCCAGATAAACTGCAGAATTTGCAGTAGTTTGCTAAGAGTCACAAATTATTTTATAACTATGGATTGTTTTATTATTTATAATTTCAAGATTAAGGATCTGTGAGAAGTTCATGACTGGCCTAGAATTAATCTTGGTTGACTGGGTAATGGTATTTGAATAGCAAATCCCCACCCCTCACTTCATTTTTATACTTCGTTCCCACTTATCTCTAATCATACATCTTCTTTACCTCCATTCATACATATTATTTCATCTGTGATTTCCCAATAGGAATACTTTTTCCTCCTCTTGTTTTTTTCTTTTTATAGTTCAAATGTGTTGATGGGAATATCAGGATTCTGTGACATTGTGGGTTTTAAAAAATGCAAAAATGGATATAACTATTTTGTTTTAGGAGCAACCTAACACATACCAACTGCTGAAAAAACAAAGCAAAACAAAAACACCAAAAGACAGAGTTTGATTTGTTTTGATGTGTCTCTGAACATTCCATCAGTTCTAATGGCAGTTATTTAAGGGGCCAGTTTCACTCTTGATATTATTTCAGGAATGCACATTAATTATAAATTAATAGATTTTCTTTAATGAGCTATTATTTAATAATATAAAGGCACTGCTTTCTGCATGGCAGTAGAGAAATTTCAAAAATTTTAAACATGGGTACCAGTTCCTATTGTGTGAATGGAACAGTACTGTTCTGTAAGATATGCATATTCACAGATTATAAACTATATGTATTAACAAGCTCCCATTTTTGGTAAACATTTAAAAAGTATATATCTGCATGGAAAAAAATAAATGCTTATATGGCTCATGACTGGAGGTGGTGTTACAGTGTGTTTCAGTGGACTTTATTTTCTATAAGTTGTTCTTCTATATGTTAAATACATATATATATTAGTATATTATTATTTGTGTAATATAAAGAATAAAGGGAAAAGTAAGATATACTTTAAAAAGATACTCTAACATGTAAATATAGTTTTATTGTGGTAGTATCTTTCTGAGACTACTTTAAAGCAGGACTCAGCACTGCAAGGCTTCCCCAAAATATGTTCAATTCTCCAATGCATTAATGAAAAATATAAATTTTTACAAAGATTGCATGGAGAGAGGTGAACAATGTACATTACACACCATATGCAAAACTTAATACATATCCCCTTGTTAATTTTCCAAAATTCTTTTTCTTGTGTAACCCGTATCACATTTCTTCTCTACCCTCTCACTTCTTCCTAACAGCTTCTCAGCTGTACTGAGTCTTAGCTTCTTAGCTTTCTTAGATTTTTCTCTTCACTTCAATCTTTTTTGAAAGGATTGTAATTATAGTTCTTTCGGATTCTCTCTTTTTACTTTCTCACTCAACAGTCTAATCAACTGACAAAGGACTCTCCTCTTCTTAGAAGTCTTAGAGGTCAGGAGCATTGTGAATAATAAAGGCATTTTTCCCTTTCATATACAGTTGTATTCACCAGATATTTTCACTTGAATTCTATATGCCTTTAACTGAAGTGATTCCTTTAATTAAATTTGCTTTGCTAGTAGTAGAGCATGCAAAAACAATTAGATTTAAATTAGATATACACAGTATAGTGACAATGTTTGTCCTGGTTATCTAGTCAAGCTTTCTTTTATATTTTAATTTACTCAGACATCTTGTCAGGTCACAAACTAAAATTAAAAAAAAAAAAAAAAACTGGGAAAGATGAAACAAATGGTAGAATGTTGATAACTGTAGAAGCTGGATGATGGGTACATGGGAATTCATTACACTGTTCTTTTCACTTTGTATATGTTTGAAATTTTCCATAAAAAATAAAAATAATTGTGAACACCAGAAAGCTCAGGTAAGATGCTGCAGATACTGTCAGTTCTACCCGATATTCACCTCACTCTACTCACTCTCCCTTCTTCCCATATTTTCTGCTAACAGAACACAGATTTTGTTTGTAGTAGCAGTGTGCCCACTCCAGTGACTCGTCGCAACTGGTCTGAGTCAGGGTTTCTTAGTGGAGACATTTTGGTGTTTTGGGCTGGGCAAATCTCCATTATAGGGGATTGCTCCTTACATTTCACTGTTTTTGGCATCTCTTACCTCTAGGCACTAGGTGCCAATCAGTAATTGGCCTCCTTCTCATCACTGTGACAATCAAAATGCCCTGACAGATATTGAAACATTCTTTAAGGGTTGAAGGAGAACTGTTTGAGAACTACTGGTCAGAGCTAATCGTGGCATTCCTGCCCTCTACTTCCCAGCCTCCTGCATAACTAACTGTAGCCCTGTGATCCCCTTAGGGACACTGAGACTTAAGCTGCAGGGGCTCCAGGGAAAGCTTTTTGTTTTCTTAATTGAAAGGACAAATGTAGCTGTGTAGCACTCCTCTCTTTTTCCTGCCCTGAATGAAGGACTGGTGCAAAGCGGTAGAAGTAATTTTACAACAAGCCAATGTGCCAAGTGTAGTGGAGTAGAAGGAAAGGAGGAGCCTGGATCTTAGAAGACGTGTACCAGCACTGGCCTTTTTATCTCTTTTTTTGTGATAAAAATTAACCCCTTTTTGTTCTAGCTACTGTTAGTCACGTTTTCTATTACTTGCAGCTAAAAACACTCCTAACTAAAAATGTGAAAGTTCTGGGTTCTTTGATCAATGTTAATATGAGACAAGAATTATTGAAACAATTCTAGCCAAACTTCTTTTTGCAAAGTCCTTTATTATGCTTGGTGAAAAATAACACTCTTATGTAGAAATGAGGATGCAATTTGGAAATATTTAACAAAGTGACAAGTGGAAATAATATTGTCACATATATTCAGACCTCCCTCCCCCAAATATCTAAATCCTTTGGGGAAATAGCCATACTAGCCTGGGTTTTTTTCCCCCAGGATCTAGGTACTTTTTTAAACCTAATTCAAGTGATTTTAAATAGATTTTGAAAGGGGGAATTGGATTGTTTTACTCTGAATTACAAACTCAGGCTTGGTATCTAATACAATACATGTAAATTTAGAACAAATTAAAACATTGGATGTAATTGTTGCTTGAATGTGGCATTTGAGCCCCTTTAGACTCATTTTTCTGGCTCATTGTGTCCTTTTCTCTTTCACTTGTCATGTCATCCTAGGCGGCTGCAATGTTCATGTCTATAGATAGTTTAGCATCTCATCATTTTATTTACTTGGCTCCAGACAACTTCACCTTCTTTCTACTTCTTCATCTTTTTTTCATGGCTACACATTGGACTTTGTCATAGCCTAACATTTCTTCCTCAGAAGTAATAAACCATCTTATTGATACAACTTCTTATTCTTCATTACTTCCTCATGTGCACCTCTAGTCTTTGTTTTTCTATTGGTCACTTCCTGTCTTTACTTTCTACCATATCCTGTTTAATTTCTCTGGTTCATCATCTCAGCCACTCTTAAGTAGTTCCCTAAACTTCCTTACATTTTACATGGCTTGGCAATCTTTTTATTTCTTTCGTTCTACACAGAAGTTCTTTAAAAGCTTTGCCATTCTCCTTGCACTCCAGCCACTTTTGCTCTCCTCCACCCACTCCTTTTTTATAAACATGTATTATACCACAAAGAAAATCTATACTATACCTGTCTTTTACTCATGTTCTCCTGTCATAATGAAGTATCCTTTTTAAAGTATTATTTCTCTACCTGAGCTCTGGATCTCATCCCCTACCATCTTCTCAGGAACCTTCTTCTCAGGGACCTTCCTCCATGAATTACTCCCTTTCTCCTTCTGATATACTCTGTTAGAATTTAAATATGGTATATGTTTTTCCCATTTTATAAACAAACCGAACTTAGATCTCTCACTGCTTTCTGGATTCTCTTGATCTCTTTTCACTCCCTTGCAGCCAAACATCTTGAAAGAATTGCTTATACTTTTGCTTCCCCTCTTGCGTATTTCTTCCTTAACTCACTGAGATCTGGCATTTACCTTCACTACTCCACTAGCTCCTGGGCTTGGCTGAAGCTGTTCTCTCCAAAGTCACTAGTGACCTTGATAAAGCCAAGAGACATGCCTCAATCCTTATGTTATTCGACCACTTTCTAGTATTTGACACTTCTGACCTTGACACACTTCCTTGACCTCCATGGTATCCTAGGTAAAAAATTTCTTTTTACCTTTTTGGGTGTTCTTTCTTATGCCTCTTTGTAGGACTCTTTGCCTAAGGAGCTTCTCCTATAGCCTTTTTCTCTTTTCATTCTATAGTCCTTTTACTAAATCATCTATTCCCATAGCTTAAAATACCAATCATATGCTAATGATTCCCAAGCAGTTGATTCCTTCTCAACAATCATCTTTGAACTCTAAACCAATATATCCTATTGCCTGTTAGATGTTTTCACTTGGCTATTTTATTTTATAAGTATTTCAAAACAATACATCATATCTTCCCTTCCCACAAGCTTACTTATCCTCTGTTGTTTCCAATAAATGGCATCATCCAGTTATTCAAAGGAGAAACTTGAACATAATCTTTGACTTGTCCTTTCTCCCTTATGTTCCATAATTAAAGATAACTGGATTATATTTGTTCTCCCTTCTAAAAGTTTCTCTGATCTGCCAACTTTTTTCTATCCCTATTGCTGTTTTCCTAGTTCAAGTTGATATCTAGCTGTCATCTGGATTAATGTAAGAGCCTTCTGTTTCATCTGCATGCTTTATTCTTTCCCTCTTTCAGTCTATTCAAATGCACATATTATTCACCTGTTTAAAATCCCTCAGTGACTTCTAGTTGTTCTTATAGCCTAAACTTTTAAACATGGCTTATAAGACCCTGTCTACTTCTTTACACTCACCATTCATCATTTAACCTTTTTTATTTCAAGCACTAGACATACTAAAATTCTTTCCATTCATTTTGCAGTGTTATATTCTCTTTCATGATTTCGCACATGCTCTTTTCTTTCCACTCCTACTTGTTTAACTCTTACTCATTTTCTAGATTTCATCTTAGATATCTCTTCCTTTAGGAAGCCTTCTTTCTGTTCTTCACCCCTACCTTAAGTCTGTGTAGGTCCTAGGGCACCCTGTATCTATGTCAGCATGGCATTTGTAACAGTGTATTATATTTACCTGTTTGTTTGTCTGTATCTTGGATTAGACTGTGAGTTGTGTAAGGGCAATGATTAGGTCAGCATGGCACCCTAGTGTCTAACAAACTACGTGATACTAAATACATACTTAACACATGACTGAATGAATAAGTGAATGAATGGTGTTATTTTTTAATTGATTAAATGTATAAAGCGAGTGAAATTTTGGGATTAAAAAAGCTAATACATGGGTTTGAGGTCTTAATTGACTGATGTTGCCAATCACTGGCTAAAAGGAATCCATAAAGCAATTTTGGGAATGAGATATCTAAAACATTCATATGGAGATATCTGGTAATCAGCTAAATATATAGGACTTGTGTCAGGAGAGGGAAATGAGCTGGAAACATTGATTGGGAGTCATCAGCTTATGAGTTTGAGAGAGCCCAGGGAGAAGCTGTATTGTTGGAGGGGAAGAGAGCAACACTGGTATTTATGAGATGAGCAGAACAACAAGGAACTACCACAAAGGCATCCGAGGGGAAGCTGACAGGCAGGTAACTGGGGAAAGCACCTGACATTGGTGTCATATAAGCAAATGGAGGAGAGTTTCAAGGAGGGATGATTGACAGTATCAGGTTAATTATTTTCTTTGTCATTCAACAAATGGAGTTTCTACAGAGGATGTAGTGTCAATGTTATTTGTCTACCTTGCTTCACTGCAGGTTTCTTGAATGCAGGGATATTGTCTTATTTGTACTTTTAATCCCAGAATTTATCACAATATATGGCACACAGTGGCATTCAGTAAACAGAGGTTAAATGAACATAATGCATTTGCTCTGGTTAAGTGATGGTCTCAACATGGTAGCATGGGCATAAATAGATAATTTTATTCTGTAAGAACTTTCTTCTGTATTATGCTTGGATTTCAAAGACATCTGGAAAGTGGAATATGGTTAGGTACTTCTCATTGTATGATTTTCAAATGAGCCAACTCTAGTAAATATTTTCAGTTTTAGCATCCTTGACTTTCTGTGTTTTATGCCACCAGTTCTCCTTTGTTTTGTTTATCTTGCAGACATTGCCAATTCTGTCTCTCTCTCTCTCTATTTATTTACTTAGTGTTGGGTCTTTGTTGCTGTGCGCGGGTTTTCTGTAGTTGCGCGGCAAGTGGGGGCTACTCTTTGTTGCGGTGCGTAGGCTTCTCATTGGTGGTGGCTTCTCTTGCTGCGGAGCATGGGCTCTAGGTGTGTGGGCTTCAGTAGTTGTGGCACGTGGGCTCAGTATTTGTGGCTCGTGGGCTCTAGAGCACAGGCTCAGTAGTTGTGGCGCACGTGCTTAGTTGCTCCGCGGCATGTGGGATCTTCCCGGACCAGTGCTTGAACCCGTGTCCCCTGCATTGGCAGGCAGATTCTTAACCACTGTGCCACCAGGGAAGCCCAATTCTGTCTCTCTTATTCGGAGAAGTAAAAAATATATCTGATAAAAATAGGTAATTTATATTAAAGCGTATTAACTTAAAATGTTAAAAACTCCCAGGAATGCTTTCATCCAAAAATAATACTTAGTAGAGAACTTACTTATCAAGTAGGGTAGAAGTGGTGGTAGTGGAGATGGTAGGAATTTTGAGGGAGATGGGGAGGATGACCCTTTTTTCTGTTCCTAATTATGCAGGAATACTGACACTGCTTTCCATCCTCTCATATAGAGTTTGCCCTAAAAGGCATGTGTGGAGAGAGCGCTGGTTCTCAAAAAAGAATACCTGGTTTGAATCCTTACTTCTCACCTACCATCTGGGCACCTTTGAATATATCCCAACCTTTATGAGTTTTAATTTCCTCGTCTGTGAAAGAATCATAATAACTTTACTACTTACCTCCTGGGTTATCCAGCGGATCAAATGAGATTGCATATGTACAGCTAGTTTGCAAATGAAAGACTGTTATTCTTTGCAGGCACTATGTGGAAGTGTCTGATGTTGTTGCATTGTGTTTTCAGTCTTAAGTTTCTGTTTGGTTTTCTGTTTGAATACTCGAGAGCTGCAAAAAAAGTTTATGATAGTATAACATAATTGTAATATTACATAACATAATGTAATGTAATTATTTAGAGGTAGTACAGATACGCAAATGTCTTAAGCCTCCTTCCCACTTAAAAAGAATATAAAACAATAGCCTCGGACACAAAAACAGTCTCCCCATTTTGTTCTTCCTGGGGACACCCAAACTCTTCATAGAACTGACTGGTGTTCATACTTCCCACACAGCTGCAGTTGAACCTGTGCAGCTACCTCCAGAGAATTGTCTTGGCTTCCAGTCTGTTGGGTAACTGCCTATTTGGACAACCTTGCCTTGGATAATTTCCCTTTGTCCAACCGTGGGACTCATAAATCCATGTTCCGGGGGATAGAGTTCAGAAAATGATATTTGGCCATAGGTAGTTGCAATTTCAAGACCCTTTCAAAGGGTGATGATGACAGATTTTTACTGGACAATGTAAGTTTTCAAACTTTGAAGATATATCCTGGGATCCAGATCATTTATGCATCAATATAGAATATGCGTTGCTTATCCATCAACCTGTTCTAAGATGTTAAGGTCATGAGTAAGAATGTTCCACAGCCCATAAAATACTTCTCCTGGAGTATAACTTAACTGCGAGGGACTATTATTAAATATGTAGGAGTTCTACTTTGTTATCAACTGCTATATAAAATGAGAAAGAAAAAGACCATTTCCTTCACAGTACGTTTTCCTTATAATAAATGTTTAGAAAGGAATATGCCAACAAAGATTTGTTTGTTGTTTTTGTTTGTTTTTTCTATCTCTTCTTCATCTCTGAATTTTATTTCATTTTTTGTTTTAATCATGGAAATCTGGCTGAATGATCTGAGTGGTTATCTCATCTGTAAAATATGTGAGATATAGTTATGGTTTCCCAGACAATTAACTATGTGCTAAATGTAGGTCAGGACCATTTACAAAGGACACAGCTGTATACTATTCCAAGGAAAAAGGAAACAATGTCAAGAGTCATCAGAGAGACTTAGAGATGCTTTCTGCAGGATTTCCAGATTTCAACGAAACTGTTTTACCCTGAATAATGGTAGGATTAGTCTTAGCCAAAATGCAACTGGGCAATCTGTTACTTCCCATATGGAAAGCAACTGTTCAAGTAAATTATATAATTGTACATTACAACTTAGCTTCTGTCATACATTATAAATTCAGTTCTATCCCAAACTGAGGCCGTTAAATGAGTGAGCCAAGTTTAATGTTGCTCAACCAGCCTTTCTTGTTGTAGTTATATCCAGCAAAAAAATGAGTTCTTTTGTATATTTTTCTTATCTGGCTTATTGGAAATAGAAATTTTGTTTGGACCTGTTAGTGGATGTCACTGTTATCCTGACTTGGAGAATCAATCAGGAAGACTTTCTAGAGTAGCCTATTGTGTAATCAGGAACCTAATAGGAAAAGGTAATTGATTGTTCCTTTGGATTAATTTTTATTTTCTTCTAAATGAGATTCTTAGTATTAAAATTCATGGAGAATCTGTAAAAAAAAGTTGTTACATGGACCTTTTTGTTTTATCACAATGGTATTGTACCATGAGAGAGCTGAGCTCATGCTCTTACTGGGCTGGTGCTCTTGAGGCAGTGTAGAATGTTCCCTGTTTTGTCTTGTTGGCAAGGGAAATTACACTAGTGCCATGATTGTCAGAATGATGCAGAACCTCTGAGGAAGGGGATTACTGCCTTATTAAAGGTAGGTTGAGGTGAGCTATGCCAAATGTTGAGTGAGATTTATTGAATACAGATACCATGCAAGAATTCTGTGCATTACGGTTATGAGAAAACAAGTGTTGATGAGAAAATAACAAAACTGCAAATGGGAAAATAATAATTATTTCCAGGGTCCATTCATGAAACAAAGGGATGAAGTCTAAAAGGAATGGAAAACTCCTTAAAAAAAACCCACAGAATTTACTGTCAGGGAAATGTTGTTAATTTAAATGAGGCAGGTAAGTAATACTATTCATGCTTCATAGTAAACAGAATATCTGAGACATGATACTTATGATCTGTCTGGCTCTTTACCAGTGATTTGTTTCCTTTTACTTGGTTTGTGAGGATGTGTTATGAATGTACAATTATATTTATTCTCTCTAAAATTCCAATGTTTAAAGCATTGACTTCTCAGATTAAAATGAAACCATTTAAATATGGGCCATGATATTAAAATATAAACCTTAAAACTTTATTTTTCATTGTATGAGTGATGTCTAAAATAGTTGTCTTCTTTTATATATATAAAAGAATACATGGTATATAATGACCTTTGGAATCATCAGATCATCTTCCTTGTAGCAGATTCACAAAGTAAACTCATTAATACAGTGTGCGGACCTTTACATGAGCCACTGCTCATGTAAAAGAAGGAAAATCTTACAGTTTCTTTATTGAACAACATATTATCTTTCTACAAATGTCAGCATTGGGCTACGCAAAGAGCTTAATAAGTACTTGGAGAACCCTGAAAATGATTACTTTTTGCTATTATTAATCAATAATTGTCTTTCATGGGCTTCCGTGGTGGCGCAGTGGTTGAGTCTGCCTGCTGATGCAGGGGACACGGGTTCGTGGCCCGGTCCGGGAGGATCCCACATGCCGCGGAGCAGCTGGGCCCGTGAGCCATGGCCGCTGTGCCTGCGCGTCCAGAGCCTGTGCTCCGCAACGGGAGAGGCCACAACAGTGAGAGGCCCGTGTACCGCAAAAAAAAAAAAAAAAAAAAAAGAAAAATTGTCTTCCTATATCTTGTGTCATTTGTATTTAGGATTATAGAGTCTTGGATAGAGAATTAAAGGGAAGCAACAAAAGATCAATTTAAAAGCATAAATTGCAGCAATGAATAAGGGTAACTTTGCACTGCTTAAAAATTTAATAATAAATTATGAAAGTTACAAAGTAAAGCTACTGTAGAGTTTTCAATTAGGCAAGTTTACACATCTTTTAATTTTGTTGCCACTACTGATCATAATTCATTAAGATATCATTATAAATAAACCTCCATTGAGTAATTGATATATAAACTATCATTTGGTAAGTAATGGTTTATAGGTTGTCAGTTTAATGCATTGATTTAGTGGACTGTCAAGTTACTACAGTGTGATAGAGAATTGTTTGATGACTTTTGGACTATTAATCCCTCAGGAAGTAGATAGGTAGGTATGCATAAAAGTCATTTAAGCATACTTAAGGACATTTTGACATCGTGTTTTAAAGTGAGAAGCTAGAACTAGGTTTGTTAAATGCTAATCAGTGTGTAAAACTAGATGTATTCTTGAATGCTTCTTTCTTGTTTCACCAAAAACCAGCATTCTGAAAACTGACAATATGTCCCTTAGCTAAACTGTATCTTTAGTCTGAACTTGTGGACTTCCTTCTTTATCTGTTATTTCTTTGAACTGTCTCTTCCAATTGTCTGTATGTTAAGACAAGCAAGAAAATAGTCTTGGTATCTTAGAAAATTGTTACTTTCATTTTTCCAGTCTTCACAGTTCGTAGAAATATATTTCCATATTGAGTGCTTTGAAGGAGAAGGTAGGCAAATGTGAATTATATATCTTTCTAACACAAAAAAGTCAGCAATAAATAAGATTAGGAAGAACGAGAAACTTGTGCTCAAAGGAAGTTAAACTTTAATTTTTTTTCTAACCAATAAGCAAAGAGGAAGTTTTTTTCCAGGAGTTTCTTTTACCTACATCAGTGTTACATGGTAGTTTGGTACTTTGTTTTATATTTGGAAGTAGGTGCTTTCTCCTAGTTTATGATGTATCAACAAAAGCGTGCAAAAATGTACTACTAGTGATAATGGTATTTTTGAGGAAATAGTTTTTTTTTTCCCTTAGTAGATAGCATGAGGTAAAATGACCTCAAATAATGGTGTTACTCAAGGGGGACACATTCTCTTCAAATTGAAGGGATTTTTCTTAGTTTTGAAAGATGAAAAGAGTAAACACTATAAAAAGGATTTAATACATTTCATTATTTTATGAATTAAACTTTAGTTGAAAGCATTTTCCCTCTTAAACAATGTAGAGGACAAATCACACATGATTAGCACAAACATAAGACTATTAAGGCCATAAATTAGTATTTCCAAAAGCTCTGACTGATTACTGAATGCAGGATTTATTTTGAAGACCTTTTGGTAACCTCGGCTGTAATGTTTGCTTCCACAGAAGGCTCGGTGAGTTGGGGAAGGAGTCCACATGTTCCCTTTAGGTCACAGTGGGCATGTAAAACTGATTTCCAACTTGGGCTCACACTTTTGTTCCAAACCTGAACCTTTTGGCATCAGAGCTCATGTTCTTATGGCCAATTTGGATTTTTAAGCAAAGAAGCTAATTTAAAAAGTCTCTTGGACAACAAATGGCTGTTAAAAAATAACATTTTAATGATTTAAATGGAAACAAACCAGAAGAAGCTGGATTAAATTTCTCTTAAAGTATATGTGTTTAGCGATTAAGAGGAAAAAGTGGCTGAAAAAATGCTGTCTGTTATTTTCCTTCAAAACCCCAAATAGTTGAACAGTTGAGTAGCTCAAAAGATTTGAATTGGGATATCTTTGTGGAAAATATTTCTGGCAGTGAAAGTACTGTTAAAAAAAGAGTGAGAGATGATAAACTCTTTAACAATGAATTTTTAATCTCTGTGTTTTCTAAAGATTAGTTTTAGTGATAAAATTATTTTATTGAAGATTCTTTAGAAGAAGGTTGATCTGATTTAAGAATTTGGGGGATAGAGAAAAAATAAGTAAATATTTTGGGAAAAAAATCATTGTGAATTAGGGTTTTCCTGGATAGCACTTGCTGTTTGTGTTTCCCAGAGCTTTTTAATACGAAACTATTTCTAAGTGTCTGTATTTTCTTAGCCACCATAGACTTTGCATATGAGTGGGAGAGGTTGAGAAGACTAGGCTTTTCAAAAATGTGGGCTTGATTTAGATGTTTTGTTAAAGAAAAATGGGGAAAGAAATCTAGATTAGTAGAAAATTTAAGTTAGTAGACAGGCAGAATTGGGGTTTGAGCAGGTTCAGTAAATAATATCCCTCTTTTAATGTTTTGAGTGAACTGAGAAATGAAATAGAGAAGATGGGAGATCAGAATGCCATCTTTATGTTTCATAACACTAATATTGGAGATTGTGGTTTAGCCATACGAACAGTGGGCTTCCTCAAAACAGCTAGACAGCCTTCCCCAACCAGTCCCAGATAGCACAGGACTAGGCAGGCAGACACTACCTGGCAGGGTCAGAGCTGTCCCATACAACCTTCAGTGTTGGGGAGGTAGCACTGAATTCTTTGCTTTCTGCAGTCATCTTATTTCTAAGAGAAAGGGAAGGGTAAATGAGTTGAACACGCCAGTTTATTTTTCTTAACATTTTCAATCAGTAAGTCTGTGTGCCTCTCTTGGGGAAGGGGGAGTAAAGTTTTGGCAAGAGCCCAAGAATGTTACTTTAAAGGGGCTTCTTTCACATTGGAAGGAAACATCAAGAGCAGGAAAGAAGTGTTTTTTGAGATTTTTGTTCTTTTAACCCAGAGGTTCTAAAAAAGGATTGTTATCTACCCCTAGGGAAATTTTTGTTGTAACAGTGATCACAAAATACTGACGGTGTTTAGTGGGTGTGGGGGGGTCAAGGATGCAAGATATCCTGCAATGCACAGAACATCCCATACAATGAAGAATTGTCACAACAAAGCTCCCTAGAGACACCGTGAACTGATCCTATTGGGTTGTTTGCTCTGTGAGGTGAGGACGAGAACAGCACTCTGTCAAGAGCATTCCTGCTACACCTTCCTGAGGCTGCCCCCTCAGTGCAACTCACTGCTTCTTTGTGGTTCCTCTTTGAGCTATTCATGGCAATATAGATTTTTCTCCTAGCAGTCTCTGAAATGGGTCAGAACCATGCATTATTTAAATGGACTTCAAAGGCCCTCTGTACGCAAGACAGAAATGTCACACCCTAGTCTAGTTCCCATAAAAATGATCTGTAATATTATCCAACATAGTTTAGAAATTGTAAAATGAAATCATATTGTAAAATAAAATGAAGTGAGACCTTCAATATGGTGGAAGAGTAAGACGTGGAAATCACCTTCCTCCCCACAAATACATCAGAAATACATCTACATGTGGAACAACTCCTACAGAACACATACTGAATGCTGACAGAAGACCTTGGACTTCCCCAAAGGCAAGAAGCTCCCCACGTACCGGGGTAGGGCAAAAGAAAAAAGAACAAACAGAGACAAAAGAATAGGGACGAGACCTGCGCCTCTGGGATGGAGCTGTGAAAGAGGAAAAGTTTCCACACACTAGGAAGCCCCTTCACTTGTGGAGATGGGGTATGGTGGCGGGGAAGCTTTGGAGCCACAGGAGAGCGCAGCAACAGGGGTGCAGAGGGCAAAGTGGAGAGATTCCCACACAGAGGATCGGTGCCGACCAGCACTCACCAGCCTGAGAGGCTTCTCTGCTCACCTGCCAGGGTGGGCAGGGGCTGGGAGCTGAGGCTCCGGCTTTGGAGGTCAGACCCCAAGGAGAGGACTGGGGTTGGCTGTCTGAACACAGCCTGAAGGGGACTAGTGTGCCACAGCTAGCCAGGAGAAAATTCAGGAAAAAGTCTGGACCTGCCAAAGAGGCAAGAGACCGTCATTTCGGGGTGCGTGAGGAAGGGGGATTCAGAGCACCGCCTAAACAAGCTCCAGAGATGGGCGCGGGCTGTGGTTATCAGTGCGGACACCAGAGACGGGCATGAGATGCTAAGGCTGCTGCTGTAGACACCAAGAAGCCTGTGTGCAAGCACAGGTCACTCTCCACACCTCCCCTTCTGGGAGCCTGTGCAGCCCACCACTGCCAGGGTACTGCGATCCAGGGGCAACCTCCCCGGGAGAACACACAGCATGCCTCAGGCTGCTGCAACATCACGCCGACCTCTGGCGCCATAGACTTGCCCCACATTCCGTACCCCTCCCTCCTCCCGGCCTGAGCGAGCCAGAGCCCCCTAATCAACTGCTTCTTTAACCCCGTCCTGTCTGGGCGGGAACAGACTCACTCAGGTGACCTAAACGCAGAGATGGGGCCAAATCCAAAGCTGAACCCCAGGAGCTGTGTGAACAAAGAAGAGGAAGGGAAATCTCTCCCAGCAGCCTCAGGAGCAGTGGATCAAATCTTCACAATCAACTTGATGTACGCTGCATCTCTGGAATACCTGAAGAGACAACAAATCATCCCAAAATTGAGGTGGTGGATTTTGGGAGGAACTGTAGAATTGGGTTTGCTTTCTGCATCTAATTTGTTTCTGGTTTTATGTTTATCCTAGTTCAGTATTTAGAGTTTATTATCATTGGTAGATTTGTTTATTGATTTGGTTGCTCTCTTCCTCCTTTTTCTTATATAGATGTATATATTTTTTCCTTTTTCTCTTTTTCTTAGTGTGTATGTGTATGCTTCTTTGTGTGATTTTTGTCTGTAGAGTTTTGCTTTTACCATTTGTCCTAGGGTTCTGTCTGTCCTTTTTTTTTTTTTTTTTTGTGGTACACGGGCCTCTCACTGTTGTGGCCTCTCTTTGTTGTGGAGCACAGGCTCCGGATGCGCAGGCTCAGCGGCCGTGGCTCACGGGCCCAGCTGCTCTGCGGCATGTGGGATCTTCCCGGACTGGGGCACGAACCCCTGTCCCCTGCATTGGCAGGCGGACTCTCAACAACTGCGCCACCAGGGAAGCCCTGTCCTTTTTTTAAATATTTTTTTAAGTATAGTTTTTAATGCTTGCTATCATTGGTGGATTTGTTTTTTGGTTTGGTTGCTCTCCTTTTTCTTTTTTTCATTAAATTTTTTATTTTTATTTTTAATTTTTTTATTTTAATAACTTTTTAATTTAATTTTTTTTCTTTCATTTTTTCTCATGTTTCTTCTGAGCAGTGTGGCTGACAGGGTCTTGGTGCTCTGGCTGGGTGTCAGGCCTGTGCCTCTGAGGTGGGGGAGCTGAGTTCAGGACATCGGTCCACCAGAGTCCTCCTGGCTCCAGGTAATATCAAAGAGCGAAAGCTCTCCCAGAGATCTCCATCTCAATGACCAGCAAGCTACAGTGCTGGACAACCTATGGCAAACAACTAGCAAGACAGAAACACAACCCCACCCATTAGCAGCGAGGATGCCTAAAATCATAATAAGGTCACAGACACCCCAAAACACACCACCATATGTGATCCTGCCCACCAGTAAGACAAGATCCAGCCTCATCCACCAGAACACAGGCACCAGTGCCCTCCACCAGGAAGCCTACGCAACCCGCTGAATCAACCTTAGCTACTGGGGGCAGACGCCAAAAACAACAGGAACTATGAACATGCAGCCTGCAAAAAGGAGACGCCAAACACAGTAAGTTAAGAAAAATGAGAAGACAGAGAAACACATAGCAGATGAAGGAGCAAGGTAAAAACCCACCGGACCAAACAAGGAGGAAATAGGCAGTCTACTTGAAAAAGAATTCAGAATAATGTTAGAAAAGATGACCCAAAGTCTTGGAAATAGAATGGAGAGAGTATAAGAAATGTTTAACAAGGACCTAGAAGAACTAAAGAGCAAACAATGATGAACAACACAATAAATAAAATGAAAAATTCTCTAGAAGGAATCAATAGCTGAATAACTGAGGCAGAAGAATGAATAAGTAACCTGGAAGATAAAATAGTGGAAATAACGGCTGCAGAGCAGAATAAAGAAAAAAGAAAAGAATTGAGGACAGTCCCAGAGACCTCTGGAACAACATTAAACGCACCAACAGTTGAATTATAGGGGTCCCAGAAGAAGAAGAGAAAAAGGAAGGGACTGAGAAAATATTTGAAGAGATTATAGTTGAAAACTTCGCTAATATGGCAAAGGAAATAGTCAAGTCCAGGAAGTGCAGAGAGTGCCATACAGGATGAATCCAAGGAGAAACATGCCAAGACACATATTAATCAGACTATCAAAAATTAAATACAAAGAAAAAGTATTAAAAGCAGCAAGTGAAAAACAACAAAAACATGTAAGGAAATCGCCATAAGGTTAACAGCTGATCTTTCAGCAGAAACTCTGCAAGCCAGAAGGGAGTGGCAGGACATATTTAAAGTGATGTAAGGGAAAAACCTACAACCAAGATTACTCTACCGAGCAAGGATCTCATTCAGATTTGACAGAGAAGTTGAAACCTTAACAGACAAGCAAAAGCTAAGAGAATTCAGCACACCAAACCAGCTTTACAACAAATGCTAAAGGAACTTCTCTAGGCAGGAAACACAAGAGTAGGAAGAAAACCCTACAATAACAAACCCAAAATAATTAAAATGGTAAGAGGAACATACTTATCAATAATTACTTTAAATGTAAATGGATTAAATGCTCCAACCAAAAGACATAGACTGGCTGAATGGATACAAAAACAAGACCCATATATATGGTGTCTACAAGAGACCCTCTTCAGACCTAGGGACACATACGGACTGAAAGTGAGGGCATGGAAAAAGATATTCCATGCAAATGGAAATCAAAAGAAAGCCAGAGTAGCAATTCTCATGTCAGAAAAAATAGACTTTAAAATAAAGACTATTACAAGAGACAAAGAAGGACACTACATAATGATCAAGGGATCAATCCAAGAAGAAGATATAACAACTGTAAATATGCACCCAACATAGGAACACCTCAATACATAAGGCAAATGCTAACAGCCATAAAAGGGGAAATTGACATTAACACAATCATAGTAGGGGTCTTTAACACCCCACTTTCACCAATGGAAGGATCATCCAAAATGAAAATAAATAAGGAAACAGAAGCTTTCAATGACACATTAAACAAGATTGACTTAATTGATTTTTATAGGACATTCCATTCAAAAACAACAGAATACACTTTCTTCAAGGGCTCATGGAACATTCTCCAGGATAGATCATATTTTAGGTCACAAATGAAGCCTTGGTAAATTTAAGAAAATTGAAATCATATCAAGTATCTTTTCCAACCACAGCACTATGAGACTAGATATCAATGACAGAAAAAAGTCTGTAAAAAATACAAACACGTGGAGGCTAAACAACACACTATTTAATAACCAAAAGATCACTGATGAAATCAAAGAGCAAATCAAAAAATACCTAGGAACAAATGATAATGAAAACTCAACGACGGAAAACCTATGGGATGCAGCAAAAGCAGTTCTAAGAGGGAAGTTTATAGCAGTACAATCCTACCTCAAGAAACAAGAAACATCTCAAATAAACAACTTAACCTTACACATAAAGCTATTAGAGAAAGAAGAACAAAAAACCGCCAACGTTAGCAGAAGGAAAGAAATCATAAAGATCAGATCAGAAATAAATGAAAAAGAAATGAAGGAAACAATAGCAAAGATCAATAAAACTAAAACCTGGTTCTTTGAGAAGATAAACAAAATTAATAAACCATTAGCCAGACTGATCAAGAAAAAATGGGAGAAGACTCAAATCAATAGAATTAGAAATGAAAAAGGAGAAGTAACTGACACTGCAGAAATATAAAGGATCATGAGAGATTACCACAAGCAACTATATGTCAATAAAATGGACAACTTGGAAGAAACGGACGAATTTTTGGAAAGGTACAACCTTCTGAGACTGAACCAAGAAAAAATAGAAAATATAAACAGACCAATCACAAGCACTGAAATTGAGACTGTGATTAAAAATCTTCCAACAAACAAAAGCCCAGGACCAGGTGGCTTCACAGGTGAATTCTATCAAACATTTAGAGAAGAGCTAACACATATCCTTCTCAAACTTTTGCAAAATATAGCAGAGGGAGGAACACTCCCAAACTCATTCTATGAGGCCACCATCACCCTGATACCAAAACCAGACAAAGATGTCACAAAGAAAGCAACAGGCCAATATCACTGAGGAACATAGGTGCAAAAATCCTTAATGCAATACTAGCCAACAGAATCCAACAGCACATTAAAAGGATCATATACCATGATCAAGTGGGGTTTATCCCAGGAATGCAAGGATTCTTCAATATACACCAATTAATCAATGTGATATACCATATTAACAAATTGAAGGATAAAAACCATATGATCATCTCAATGGATGCAGAAAAAGCTTTCGACAAAATTCAACACCCATTTATGATAAAAACACTCCAGAAAGTAGGCATAGAGGGAAGATACCTCAACATAGTAAAGGCCATATATGACAAATCTACAGCCAACATCGTTCTCAATGCTAAAAAACAAACCACTTCCACTAAGATCAGGAACAAGACAAGGTTGCCCACTCTCACCACTGTTATTCAACATAGTTTTGGACGTTTTAGCCACAGCAATCAGAGGAAAAAAAGAAATAAAAGGAATCCAAATTGGAAAAGAAGAAGGAAAGCTGTCACTGTTTGCAGATGACATGGTACTATACATAGAGAATCCTAAAGATTCCACCGGAAAACTGCTAGAGCTATTCAATGAATTTGATAAAGTAGCAGGATACAAAGTTAATGCACAGAAATCTCTTGCATTCCTATACACTAATGATGAAAAATCTGAAAGAGAAATTAAGGAAACACCCCTATTTACCATTGCAGCAGAGAATAAAATACCTAGGACTAAATCTACCTAAGGAGACAAAAGACCTGTATGCAGAAAACTATAAGACATTGATGAAAGAAATGAAAGATGATACAAATGGAGAGATATACCATGTTGTTGAATTTGAAGAATCAGCATTGTGAAAATGACTATACTACCCAAAGCAATCTACAGATTCAGTACAATATCTAACAAACTACCAATGGCATTTTTCACAGAACTAGAACAAAAAATCGCACAATTTGTATGGAAATACAGAAGACCCCGAATAGGCAAAGCAATCTGAGAAAGAGAAACGGAGCTGGAGGAATCAGGCTCCCAGACTTCAGAGTATACTACAAAGCTACAGTAATCAAGATAGTAGGGTAGTGGCACAAAAACAGAAATATAGATCAGTGGAACAGGATAAACCCAGAGATAAACCCACGCACAGATGGTCACCTTATTTTTGATAAAGGAGACAAGAATATATGATGGAGAAAAGATAGCCTCTTCAATATGTGGTGCTGGGAAAACTGGACAACTACATGTAAAAGGATGAAATTAGAACACTTCCTAACACCATACACAAAAATAAAGTCAAAATGGATTAAAGACCTAAATGTAAGGCCAGACAGTATAAAACTTTTAGAGGAAAACATAGAACACTATGACATAAAGCACAGCAAGATCCTTTTTGACCCACCTCCTAGAGAAATGGAAATAAAAACAAAGATAAACAAATGGGACCTAATGAAAGTTAAAAGCTTTTGCACAGCAAAGGAAACCATAAACCAGATGAAAAGACAACACTCAGAATGGGAGAAAATATTTGCAAATTAAGAAACTGACAAAGGATTAATCTCCAAAGTTTATAAACAGCTCATGCAGCTCAATATCAAAAAAAACAACCGAATCCAAAAATCAGCAGAAGACCTAAACAGACATGTCTCCAAAGAAGATATACAGATTGCCAATAAACACACGAAAGGATGGTCAACATCACTAATCATTAGAGAAATGCAAATCAAAACTACAATGAGGTATCACCTCACACCCGTCAGAATGGCCATCATCAACAAATCTACGATAAATGCTTGAGAGGGTGTGGAGAAAAGGGAACCCTCTTGCACTGTTGGTGGGAATGTAAGTTGATACAGTCACTATGGTGAACAGTAGGGAGGTTCCTTAAAAAGTAAAAATAGAAGTACTATATGACCTAGCAATCCCACTACTGGGCATATGCCCTGAGAAAGCCATAATTCAAAAAGAGTCGTGTACCACAGTGGTCCTTGCAGCTCTATTTACTGTAGCCAGGACATGGTAACAACCTAAGTGTCCATTGACAGATGGAGAAGATGTGGCACATACATACAATGGAATATTACTGAGCCATAAAAAGAAATGAAATTGAGTTATTTGTAGTGAGGTGGATGGACCTAGAGTCTGTCATACAGAGTGAAGTAAGTCAGAAAGAGAAAAACAGATACCGTATGCCAACATATATATGGAATCTAATAAAAAAAAAAGTTTTGAATAACCTAGGGGTGGGACAGGAATAAAGACTCAGACATAGAGAATGGACTTGAGGACACGGGGAGGGGGAAAGATAAGCTGGGATGAAATGAGAGAGTAGCATTGATTTATATGTACTATCAAATGTAAAATAGAGAGCTAGTGGGAAGCAGCTGCGTAGCACAGGGAGATCAGCTCAGTGCCTTGTGACAACCTAGAGTGGTGGGAGGGAGATGCAAGAGGGAGGACATATGGGAATATATGTATATGTATAGCTGATTCACTCTGTTATACAGCAGAATCTAACACCATTGTAAAGCAATTATACTTCAATAAAGCTGTTAAAGAAAAAAATGAAGCTACCTTAAGATGTTTCTAAAACAAAATGTCAAAAACTATGCTGTAAATGTGAAGATAAGCACCCTCCCATTATAAATTTCTTGGGGAGCAAAATGGATATTCAAAGATACATCCTCTTTAAAGTTGAGTGTTTTGGACTTGTGAATTATATTAAAAGAAATTGAAGTTTCATATTTACCTCAAATTCTTATGGTCAGTCTCCGCCAGAAGGTTCTTAATGTAGAATTTGTTTTTTTTCCCCTGCAGTTGTAGCCTATACTTTTCCTCACTGGAATTAGTTTCTTCAAGGTCTTAGAGGTTTTATTGATTCTGAATCAAATCTCTGATAAACCTTAATTTTAAATAAGTTTCTAAAGGACCAGTAGGCCGTCTAACATTATCACAGCACTGGTTCCGCTCTTAGGTAGAACCTAAGTACTGAGAACAGCTATCCCAGGCCAAATCATGTTCCATAAAAACTGGTACTTAGTGTTTCTGAAGGTCCATGCCAGAAACCCAGTGGTATCTTTATCAGCCACCGACCGGCCCTGTAGGAAATAGATAGCACATTTCCTAGTTGGGATAATTTGAGGGGAATTTAATAAGGTTGTACGTGGTGAGAATCTACAGGGAATAGTGTACACCTCTGTGGCTGGTTATTAGGATGCTGTTACCAGTCTTAGAGCTGAAAGGGGAAGAGAGAGAGTAATTGGAACCCTGAAAGGGAAAGGGTTGTGGTAGAGGACATCCTGACCATGGCAGGGAGAGAGCCTGGGGAGTATTTTTTCCAACCTCACTGTCTTTCCTTCCTCCAGTGTCTTGCTGTTGCTTCCAAATGACTGAACTAGTCAGAAGCCAGAGGGCACAGGAGCCCATTAATGGAGGCACAAAGTGAAGATATCTGGCATAGTAACTGAAGAATGAAAGGAAAAAAGAGAAAATCTTGTTTCACTTTTACCGAGATGGCAGCCGAACCAGACATCCAATATCCTTGACCAATGAGTTTGAACCTGACTGAGAGGAACCCGTTATTAACAGGTTAATTTTGGCAACATGGATTTACTATATCTGGAGAAAAAAATACCTATGAACACTTTCTCACCTTCGGAAAGTAGCTGTAGAGACTTTTTTGTTTCCTTGCTAAGTTTAAAAATTGCAGTGCTGGCAGCCCTAATCACCAAGTCCTGCTGGAGGTATTTTTTTTTCTAACTCAGGAAAAACCCATTAATGCACTGTCGAAACCTCTGAATTTCTATGTCCTCTTTGAACTCCATGTTCTGACATCGTCCGTAGGCTCTGTCTAGTGACAGTTTCCAATGTGCCTGAAAAGGGGGCATTTTCAGTCTTGTGCCAGTCTTGAGTTTAGAGCTGTGAAACCTGCCTTTTAGGGAGCACCTACTGGTCAGGGCCATGTTGGTATTGGTTGGTTATCTAGTTTAGATGTTGGCTTTTTAAATAATTTTTCACAGTGTAAAGCTAGACCATCACTAGTGTTCTGAACAGGTAAAAGCAGCAAATATTGTTTCATATCCTAGCTTGTAAGAAGTTTTTACCCCACTCTGACATATTCAAGCTATACCTGTGTAGTTCAGGATCAAGCTGCAACACTTATTCTCTGAGTCCCCACGATTGATGTATATCCTGTTTAATCAACGTCACTTGACCATATGGTACCAGCTTGATGAGCAGCCAGCCACTCAGTATGGACAAGATTCCATGGACTGCAGTGGGAATCGATACAGTTCCCGAGGCCTCAGCTGATCTGCTTCTGTCACAACAGTCTCAGTAGTTAAAAACCAACTTTGTAACTGATAAAAACAAAGAAGTTCAAGTTGGTAGCCAAATATATGCTGCTATATGCTACCAAGTTTTAAATGCTTTGCCACTTACTAAAAAGCCCTGGTCTTACCAAAAGCCTATCCAATTTTTATTTCTTTTAATTAATAGACTTTATTTAGAGAAGTTTTAGGTTTATAGAAAAACTGAGCAGAAAGTACACAGAGTTCCTATATACCCTCGCACCTTCCCCTCCCCCACCCAGTTTCCCCTATTTTGAACATCTTGCAATAGTGTGGTACATTTGTAATAATTGATGAACCAGTATTGGTACATTATTAGTAACTAAAGTCCCATAGTTTACATTAGGGTTCACTCTTTGCATTATACATTTTATGGGTTTTGAAAAATGTATAATGACGTGGATCCACCATTTTAATATTTTACAGAATAGTTTCACTGCCCTAATAATCCCCTGTGCTCCAACCGTTCATCCCTTCCTTCCTCTCCCTGAACCTTTGGCATCCAGTGATCTTTCTACTGTTTCCATAGTTTTGTCTTTTTCAGAGTGTCATATAGTTGGAATCATATAGTATGCAGCCTTTTCATACTGGCTTTTTCAACTGTTATTTTAGTCTGTAAATTTCACCTCCTGGTTGTTTCTCAAGTACACTCCACTTAACACAAAGAAGATATCCTAGATTGGTAGTATAACATTAATTTTACATTTTAAACATGATTTGGGAATGAACCTACCTCTTTATTGTTAGAAAAATGAAATATTTAATCTCCTTCCTCCCCTGCTACAGAGCGGGTTTTTTTGTTCATGTTAGTATTAGAATATCATTGTATATAAATCTAGTGTTGTGATAGCAGTAGAAGTCTTCACTATCTTTCTATAAAAGTAATGTGTTTATTATGTAGTGACTTCTAAAGTTTGGACAGTAGTAACGGTACCCACTCTTCTCCAAGAACCTGAACACTATTAAAATGAACTAAATATCAAATCTTTCATAGATTAGTTGCGCATCTTGTTGGAGGCTATATTAGGATTTCCAGAGAAACAGAACCAATACGATATATATAGTTGACCTTTGAACAACATGGATTTGAACTGCGAGGGTCCACTTATACTCAGATTTTTTTCAATAGTTATGTATTACAGTACAACGTGATCTACAGTTGGTTGAATCCTTGGTTGTGGAACCTTAGATATGGAGAGCCAATGGTAAAGTTACGTGTTGATTTTTGAGTGTGTGGTGGTGGGGAGGGGGAGTGGTGCCCCTAAACCTCACACTGTTCAGAGTTCAGCTGTGTGTGTGTGCGTATATAAAAGAATTGACTGACATAACTATGGAGGCTGACAAATTCCAAGATCTATAGTTGGCAAGCTGGAGACCCAGGAGAGCCAATGTGTACTTCCTTTCCAATCCAAGACAGAAGACCTGAGTATCAGGAGAGTCAATGTGTTCTAGTCTGAGAGCCAGCGGGCTCAAGACCCAGGAAGAGCTCATGTTTTGAGTCTGAAGGCAGGAAAAAACCCAGTCTTCCAGGTCAAGCAGTCAGGCTGGAGGAAATTCTGTTTTACTCAAACTTTTTGTTCTGTTTAGGCCTTCAATGGATTCGATGTGGTCTACCGACATTTGGGAGGACAATCTGCTTTACTGAGTTCATATGTTAATTTCATCCAGAACACCCTCACAGATGCACCTAGAACAGTGTTTGACCAAATGTTTGGGCACCTCATGTCTCAGTCAAGTTGACACATAAAATTAACCATCAGAGTCTAAAAAGAGCAAAGTACTGTCAGAGATACTGAGTGAGTGAGAGAGAGACCAGTGGGCTCTTTTTTCCTTTCCCCATGGACACAAATACTATCTAACATATTCACTGAGCTGTGAGTTGGATGAGAATGGGGTAATCTTAATCATCTTTCCATTCTCTTGCCACCAAGAGGGTCTGCTGTAGATCATGTCCCTGGTTAATCTTGGATAAATAAACAAATGGATAAGTAAATAAAAGCTCTTGCATTGCAACATGAAAAGGTAATAGGGTGCTTTTTGGAAGAGTTTACTTGATGGTCCTGAATTTGACTTTTTTAATTTTGTATCGGTAGCTTGGTTTTGGGACTCTATAGTCTTAAGAGGCTTAACAAACCCATAAATTCTTTATTTCCAATGTACTGAAAAATCTTAAAAATGAACCAAAGTGACACTGTGTTTTTATTGTTGGTGCATAAAATTAGGGGATTGTGTGTTGGACATGCTAGAATGGCAATGATGGCACAATGGGTTAAAGTCATAATGACTGAAAGACCTCAAAGCATTCCAGATTCAAAGAGTATGTGATCTGAAGCCAGACTGAGCATGCCCATTGAATTGTTTCCAAATTTATGTATCAGAAAAGTCTTCACTCCTTCTCTGAAACTGTTTCCTCATCTGTGAAATGGGGTGATAGTGCCTTCTGAATAGAATTGTTGTAATAATTAAATTAGATAATTTATTTTTATTGCATGAGTGTGTAATATATGCAAACCAGAGGAGCATGGATTTCAGGCAGAGTCTAACTGGGCTCTAGACATGCCTGGTGAGCTGTCAGAAGTATTAACAGAAATTTATTTACAGAGACACCTAGAAGCCTCCTGGTAAACATCTCTTTGATCATTTGAGTAAAATGGAAATCCTAACTTTTGAATGGTATCTTCCACTTGGATTTTTTTTCTGGCCCAGTATTTCATATCTGCATATAATGGAGAGTGAGGGTGTAGAGGGATGATGCAGATATAGAAAGAAAAAGAGTAGTTTCATGGAAGACTCTGTGAAACATTATGGATATCAGCAGGACAATCCCTTTTCCTTATAAATTAAGAGGAGAAATATTTTCTCCCACTTTACCACAGACCATTATGCAGCACTGACATCTTAAAGCTGTGCTTCCCAATATTTTTTATATCATGACAAACATGGAAACTAATATTTTATCAAAGCTTTAGGGTACTGGAATAGATTCAGAGTCATTGCTGTGGTGATTCATGAAAAAGTTAAGATGAGGTCAAGGATAAGGTTAGTACATGAAGCTTTGGCTGCGAGTTCCTACACTTTTACTAGGGATGGAACCAAATTTTGGCTCCAGGCTGTATATAGACAGTCTGAAAGTAGAAGGGAGGATCAGTTACATGATTCACAGTATTCTTGACATAAAAGTAGTTCAGGAGAGTTTTGTTTGTTTTTGATAGTGAGATCAGATTAAAACATCTCTCATGAGACTTCATAGGGAGGACATTTACGAGATATGGTGAAAACAAATGTCTTTAGCATCATATTTATGATAAATGCAGTGAGAAAATCCATAGAGATTTAAACAAAATCATCAGTATAATCTGACATTAATTCAAATGACTATTCAAGGAAATATATTCTGGGTGGAGTCAAGATGGCAGAGTAGGAGGACACAGAGTTCGTCTCTCTACACAACCAGGGCAGCTACCAGGCTCTGGTGGGGGACCACAGACACCTAAGGGGATGGGAGGAAACCCCTGAGCGACCGGGTAGGATATATCGGGGGGAGGGAGGGCAGGAGAATTGGAGGCAGGATGGGATCAGCATCCCTGAGGGGTGACTGATGGAGCGGAGGGGTTCCCATGCCTGGAGGGGCCCACCACAGTGAGGGGATCAGCGGGGAGGGGGAGAGTCCCTCGAGGGATTGGAGGATTGGAAGGAAGCATGGCCAGTGTTTCCTCTGCCCACTCAGGACCCAGGGAGCCTGCTGAGGGCCCGGGCCTGATCCTCCACCCTCCAAGGCGCCCTCCAGCCATGCTAAGGCTAAGCCCCGCCTCTGCACACCCACCTAGGGCCTTACCTCCGCACCCAGCACTCTGAGGCCCCCTCTGGCCATGCTGCCCTTTCCGGCTGCCCAGGTCCTGAGCCTAGGCCTCGCCCACTGCCCTAAACCTGGCCCCTGACTAAGCCCCGCCCCCCACAACCAAGGCCTTTTCTGGCTCTTTTTTCTTTTTTTGAGGTTGTGGTTCTGTTTTACCTTGTTGTTTCATTTATATTTTCTCTAATAGAATTTTTATTTTTCCAATATTATTTTTTTATTGTTTGTAATTGTTCTGCTCCTTTTGGTTTGTTCCCCCACCCACCCTTCTTTTTTTTTTTTTTTTTTTTTTTGCTGTTGTGGTTCTCTTTTACCTTGTTTTTTCACTTATATTTTTTATTATATTTTTAATTTTTCTAATTTTATTTTTCATTCTTTGTTATTGCAATACTCCTTTTTATTTTTTTGCTGTGCCACCCAGCTTGTGGGATCTTGGTTCGCAGTCTGGGTGTTGAGCATGAACTCCTGTGGTGGGAGTATGAGGTCCAAATCACTGGCCTGAAAGAGAACCTCAGACCCCAGGGAATATTAATTGGAGTGAGGTCCCCTGGAGGTCCTCATCTCGGCACCAAGAATGGGCTCTACCCAAATGCCTGCAAACTCCACTGCTGGATGCCTCAGACCAAACAACCAGTAAGAGAGAGACACAACCACACTCATGAAAAGAAAATGAGATGACAAAAAAATATGTTACAGATGAAGGAACAAGGTAAAAAACTACAAGACCAAATAAATGAAGAGGAAATAGGCAACCTACCTGAAAAAGAATTCAGAGTAATGATAGTAAATCTGATCCAGAATCTTGGGAATAGAATGGAGGCATGAATCGAGAAAACACAAGAAACATTTAACAAAGACCTAGAAGAACAGAAGAACAAAGAAACAGAGATGAACAACACAATAACTGAAGCGAAAAATACACTAGAAGGAATCAATAGCAGAATAACTGAGGTAGAAGAACGAATAAGTGAGCTGGAAGATAGAATGGTGGAAATAACTGCTGAGGAGCAGAATAAGGAAAAAAGAATGAAAAGAATTGAGGACATTCACAGAGACCTCTGGGACAACATTAAACGCACCAAAATTCGAATTATAGGGTCCCGGAAGAAGAAGAGCAAGAGAAAGGGTCTGAGAAAATATTTGAAGAGATCATAGTTGAAAATTTCCCTAAGATGGAAAGGAAACAGCCACCAAGTCTAGGAAGTGCAGAGAGTCCCATACAGGATAAACCCTATGAGAAACACACCAAGACACATATTAATCAAACTAACAAAAATTAAATTCAAAGAAAAAATATTAAAAGCAGCAAGGGAAAAGCAACAAATAACATACAAGGAAAAACCCATAAGGTTAACAGCTGATCTTTCAGCGGAAACTCTGCAAGCCAGAAGGGAGTGGCAGGACATATTTAAAGTGATGAAAGGGAAAAACCTACAACCAAGGTTACTCTACTCAGCAAGGATCTCATTCAGATTCGACGGAGAAATTAAGACCTTTGCAGACAAGCAAAAGCTAAGAGAATTCAGCACCACCAAACCAGCTTTACAACAAATGCTAAAGGAACTTCTCTAGGCAGGAAACACAGGAGAAGGAGAAGACCTACAAAAATCCAAAACAATTAAGAAAATGATAATAGGAACATGCATATTGATAATTACCTTAAATGTAAATAGATTAAATGCTCCAACCAAAAGACATAGACTGGCTGAATGGATACAAAAACAAGACCCATATATATACTGTCTATAAGAGACCCACTTCAGACCCAGAGACACAGACGGAAAGTGAGGGTGTGGAAAAAGATATTCCATGCAAATTGAAATCAGAAGAAAGCTGGAGTAGCAATACTCATGTCAGATAAACTAGACTTTAAAATAAAGAATGTTACAAGAGACAAGGAAGGACACTACATTAATGATGAAGGGATCAATCCAAGAAGAAGACATAACAATTATCCATATTTATGCACTCAACATAGGAGCACCTCAATCCATAAGGCAAATGCTAACAGCCATAAAAGGGGAAATCAACAGTAACACAGTAATAGTGGGGGACTTTAACACCTCGCTTACACCAGAGGACAGATCATCCAGAGAGAAAATTAATAAGGAAACACAAGCTTTAAATGACACAGTAGACCAGATAGATTTAATTGATATTTATAGGACATTTCACAGAAAGTGGAAGAATACACTTTCTTCTCAAGTGCACATGGAACATTCTCTAGGATAGGTCACATCTTGGGTCACAATTCAACCTCGGAAAATTTAAATTGTATCAAGCATCTTTTCCGATAATAATGCTATGCGATTAGAAACCAAAACAGGAAAAATACGCTCTAAAAAACACAAGTACATGGAGGCTAAACAGTGAGCTACTAAATAACGAAGAGATCACGGAAGAAATCAAAGAGGAAATAAAAAAATACCTAGTAACAAATGACAAGGAAAACACAATGATCCAAAACCTATGGGATGCAGCAAAAGCAGTTCTCAGAGGGAAGTATATAGCAATTCAGTCTAACCTCAAGAAACAAGAAAAATCTCAAATAATCTAAACTTACACCTAAAGCAACTAGAGAGAGAAGAACAAAGAAAAGCAAAAGTCAGTAAAAGAAAATAAATCATAAAGGTCAAATCAGAAATAAATGAAATAGAAACGAAGGGAACAGTAGCAAAATCAATAAAACTAAAAGTTGGTTCTTTGAGAAGAAACACAAAATTGATGAAACTTTAGCCAGACTCATCAAGAAAAAAAACTGAGAGGACTCAATAAAATTAGAAATGAAAAAGGAGAAGTTACAACTGACACTGCAGAAATACAAAGGATCATATGAGACTACTACAAGCAACTATACACCAATAAAATGGACAACCTGGAAGAAATGGACAAATTCTTGGAAAGGTACAACTTTGCAAGACTAAATGAGGAATAATTAGAAAATATAAACAGACCAATCACAAGTAATGAAGTTGAAACTGAAATTAAAGATCTTCCAACAAACAAAAGTTCAGGGCCCGATGGCTTCACACCTGAATTCTATCAAGCGTTTAGAGAAGAGCTAACACCTATCCTTCTCAAACTCTTGCAAAATATAGCAGAGGGAGGAACACTCCCAAACTCATTCTCTGAGGCCACCATCACCTTGATAACAAAACCAGGCAAAGGTGTCACAAAGAAAGAAAACTGCAGGCCAATATCACTGATGAACATAGATGCAAAAATCCTCAACAAAATACTAGCAAAGAGAATCCAACAGCACAATAAAAGGATCATGCTCCGTGAGCAAGTGGGTTTTTTCCCAGAATGCAAGGATTCTTCAATATATGCAAATCAATCAATGTGATAAACCATATTAACAGATTGAAGGAGAAAAACCATATGACCATATCAGTAGATGCAGAAAAAGCTTTTGACAAAATTCAACACCATTTATGATAAAAATCCTCCAGAAAGTAAGCATAGAGGGAAATTACCTCAACATAATAAAGGCCATATATGCCAAACCCACAGCCAACATCATTCTCAATGGTGAAAAACTGAAACCATTTACACCAAGATCAGGAACAAGACAAGGTTGCACACTCTCATCACTATTATTCAACATAGTACTCGAAATTTTAGCCACAGCCATCAAAGAAGAAAAAGAAATAGAAGGAATCCAAATTGGAAAAGAAGAAGGAAAGCTATCACTGTTTGCAAATGACATGATACTATACATAGAGAATCCTAAAGCTGCTACCAGAAAACTACTAGAGCTAATCAATGAATTTGGTAAAGTAGCAGGATACAAAATGAAAGCACAGGAATCTCTTGCATTCCTATACACTAATGATGAAAAATCTGAAAGCGAAATTAAGGAAGCACTCCTATTTACCACTGCAACAAAAAGAATAAAATACCTAGGAATAAACCTACCTAAGGAGGCAAAAGACCTGTAATCAGAAAACTATAAGATACTGAAGAAAGAAATTAAAGATGACACAAACAGGTGGAGAGATATACCATGTTCTTGGATTGGAAGAATCAACATTGTGAAAATGTCTGTACTACCCAAATCAATCTATAGATTCAACGCAATCCCTATCAAACTACGACTGGCATTTTTCACAGAACTAGAACAAAAAATTGCACAATTTGTATGGAAACACAAAAGACCCCGAATAGGCAAAGCAATCTTGAGAAAGAAAAATGGAGCTGGAGGAATCAGGCTCCTGGACCTCATACTATACTACAAAGCTACAGTAATCAAGACAGTATGGTACTGGCACAATAACAGAAATATAGATCAATGGAACAGGATAGAAAGCCCAGAGATAAACCCACGCACATATGGTCACCTTATTTTTGATAAAGGAGTCAAGAATATACAGTGGAGAAAAGACAGCTTCTTCAGTAGGTGGTGCTGAGAAAACTGGACAGCTACATGTAAAAGGATGAAATTATAACACACCCCAACAGCATACACAATAATAAACTCTAAATGGATTAGAGACCTAAATGTAAGGCCAGACACTATAAAACTCTTAGAGGAAAATATAAGCAGAACACTCTTTGACACAAATCACAGCTGCATCCTTTTTGATGCACCTCCTAGAGAAATGGAAATAAAAAGAAAGAAAAATGGGACCTAGTGAAACTTAAAAGTTTTTGCATAACAAAGGAAACCATAAATAAGATGAAAAGACAATCCTCAGAATGGGAGAAAATATTTGCAAATGAAGCAACTGACAAAGGATTAATCTCTAAAATATACAAGCAGTTCATGCAGCTCAATATCCAAAAAACAAACAACCCAATCCAATTTAGGGCAGAAGATCTAAATAGATATTTCTCCAAAGAAGATATACAGATTGCCAACAAACACATGAAAGGATGCTCAACATCACTAATTAGAGAAATGCAAATCAAAACTACAATGAGGTATCACCTCACAGCAGTCAGAATGGGCATCATCAAAAAGTCTACAAACAATAAATCCTGGGGAGGGTGTGGACAAAAGGGAACCCTCATGCACTGTTGGTGAGCATGTAAATTGATACAGCCACTATGGAGAACAATATGGGAGGTTCCTTAAAAAAGTAAAAATAGAACTACAATATGACCCAGCAATCCCACTACTGGGCATATACCCAGAGAAAACCATAATTCAAAAAGAGTCATGTACCAAAATGTTCATTGCAGCTCTATTTACAATAGCCCAGAGATGGAAACAACCTAAGTGTCCATCATCGGATGAATGGATAAAGAAGATGTGGCACATATATACAATGGAATATTACTCAGCCATAAAAAGAGACGAAATTGAGCTATTTGTAATGAGGTGGATAGACCTAGAGTCTGTCATACAGAGTGAAGTAAGTCAGAAAGAAAAAGACAAATACCGTATGCTAACACATATATATGGAATTTAAGAAAAAAAAATGTCATGAAAAACCTAGGGGTGAAACAGGAATAAAGACACAGACTTACTAGAGAATGGACTTGAGGCTATGGGGAGGGGGAAGGGTAAACGGTGACAAAGCAATAAAGAGGCATGGACATGTATACACTACCAAACGTAAGGTAGATAGCTAGTGGGAAGCAGCCGCATAGCACAGGGAGATCAGCTCGGTGCTGTGTGACCGCCTGGAGGGGTGGGATAGGGAGGGTGGGAGGGAGGGTGACGCAAGCGGGAAGAGATATGGGAACATATGTATATATATAACTGATTCATTTTGTTGTGAAGCTGAAACTATCATACCATTGTAAAGCAATTATGCTCCAATAAAGATGTTTAAAAAAAAAAAAAAAACAAAAAGAGTCATGTACCACAATGTTCATTGCAGCTGTGTTTACAATAGCCAGGACATGGATGCACCCTTAGTGTCCATCAACAGATGAATGGATAAAGTAGATGTGGCACATTTATACAATGGAATATTACTGAGCCATAAAAAGAAATGAAATTGAGTTATTTGTAGTGAGGTGGATGGACCTAAGGTCTGTCACACAGAGTGAAATAAGTCAGAAAGTGAAAAACAAATACCCTATGCTAACACATATATATGGAATCTAAAAAAAAAAAAAAAGGTTCTGAAGAACCTAGGGGCAGGACAGGAATAAAGATGCAGACGTTGGTAATGGACTTGAGATTACAGGGAGTGGGAAGGGTAAGGTGGTACGAAGTGAGAGAGTGGCATGGGCATATTTACACTACCGAATGTAAAATAGATAGCTAGTGGGAAGCAGCTGCATAGTTCAGGGAGATGAGCTCGTTGCCTTGTGACCACCTAGAGGGGTGGGATAGGGAGGGTGGGAGGGAGATGCAAGAGGGAGGGGATATGGGAATACATTTATATGTATAACTGATGCATTTTGTTATAAAGCAGAATCTAACACACCATTGTAAAGCAATTATACTCCAATAAAGATGTTAAAAAGAAAAAACAAATAGAAACATAGATCAATAGTACAGGATAGAAAGCCCAGAGATAAACTAAGGCACGTATGGTCACCTAATTTATGACAAAGGAGGCAAGAATATACATTGGAGAAAAGACAATCTCTTCAATAAGTGGTGCTGGGAAAACTGGATAGCTGCATGTCAATGAATGAAATTAGAACAGTACCTAACACCATATACTGAAATAAACTCAAAATGGATTAAAGACCTAAATGTAAGACCAGACAGTATAAAACTCTTAGAGGAAAACTTAGGAAAAACACCCTTTGATGTAAATCACAGCAAGATCTTGTTTTCACCCATCTGCTAGAGTGACGAAAATAACAAAAATATACAAATAGGACCTAATTAAACTTAAAAGCTATTGCACACAAAGGAAAACATAAGACAAATGTAAAACCCTCAGAATGGGAGAAAATATTTTCAAATGAAGCAACAGACAAAGATTAATCTCCAAAGTGTACAAACAGCTCAGGCAACTCAATATCAAAAACCAATCAACCCAATCAAAAAATGGGTGGAAGACTTAAATACACATTTCTCCAGAGAAGACATTCAGATGGCCAGGAGCACATGAAGAGATGCTCAACATCACTAATTATTAGAGAAATGCAAATCAAAACTGCAATGAGTTATCACCTCACACCAGTCAGAATGCCCATCATGAAAAAAAATCTACAAACAATAAATGCTGGAGAGGATGTGCAGAAAAGGGAACCATCTTGCCCTGTGGGTGGGAATGTAAATTGATTATAGCCACTGTGGAGAACAGTTTGGAGGTTCCTTAAAAAACTAAAAATAGAACTACCATATGTCCCAGCAATCCAACTACTGGGCATATACCCTGAGAATACCATAATTCAAAAAGTCACATGTACCCCAATGTTTATTGCAGCACTATTTACAATAGCCAGGACATTGAAACAACCTAAATGTTCCTTGACAGACAAATGGATAAAGAAGATGTGGTACATATATATAAAATGGAATATTACTCAGCCATGAAAAGGAATGCAGTTGGGTCATTTGTAGAAATGTGGATGGACCTAGAGTCTGTCATACAGAGTGAGAAAGAGAAAAGCAAATATTGTATATTAATACATATATGTGGAATCTAGCAAAATGGTATAGATGTACCTATTTTCAGGGCAGGAATAGAGCCCAGATGTAGAGAACAGACGTCTGGATGTGGTGTGGGGGAAGGGGAGGTTGTGATGAATTGGGAGATTACATTTGATATCAACACACTACCATGTGTAAAATAGATTGCTAGTGGGAACCTGCTGTGTAACATGGAGTTCAGCTTGGTGCTCTGTGATGGCCTAGGTGGGTGGGATGGGGGGAAGAGAGTTCCAAGAGGGAGGGGGTATATGTATACATACAGGTGATTCACTTCACTGCAGCAGAAACTAACAACATTGTAAAACAATTATAGTCCAATAAAAAGAAAAAATATATGGTATGTGTATAGTAGAGTCTAATATAGTGCATTTGGATCCTCAGTTTTGTGATGGTCTGGTTCAATCCAAGGGTGACTTTTATAATGGAGTATTTCTAAAGCCTGATTACAAATTAGAATCACTTTTCATGCTTTTGTCAAACACATAATAACTGGGCTCCCCTCCCCACCCCCGCAAATTCTGATTCCTTCTGTCTTGTGTAGTGTCTAGGCATAGGCAAGAATAATGAATGTGTGGCATTTTTTTCAGATTATCCTTTATAGATGTTATTTCTTTCTGTTGAGTTTATTATGGGTATAATACAACTATAAGTTTCAGAATATGTTTCCTGAAAAATGCTTGATTCATATCTATTTTATAATTTTAATCAAATACAGAGTTTTAATCAGCTGACCTGCAGATGGGAGTGGCAATGTAATATCTTCACCAACACTTATTATTGTCTTTTTGATTTCAGTCATCCTAGTGGCTGCGAAGTGGTTATCTCAAAACCACTCAAAAAGCCGTGGTTTTAATTTACATTTCACAGATTGCTAATCATGGCTAAAGATGGCCATTTTTAAGTCTTCTTTAGAGAAATGTTTATAAAGATCCTTTTCACATTTCTAGATTGTGTTATCTTTTTATTTTCGAGTCCTAAGAGTTCATTAGAATTCTGGATACAAGTCCCTTACCATATATGTGATTTGCAAATATTTTCTTCCAGTCTGGATTGTCCATTCACTTTCTGGATGGGATCTTTTGTAGCACAAGAGTTTTAAATTTTGATGAAGTCTAAGTTATCTGTTTTTTTTGTTTTATTATTTGTGCTTTTGGTGTCATATAAAAAAGAAACCATTGCCAAATCCAAGGTCTTGAAGATTTACTCTTATATTTTCTTCTAAGAGTTTTATAGTTTTATGATCCATTTTGAGTTAATTTTTGTGTATTATATGAAGGTATTCAATTTCATTTTTTTGCATATGTATATATATTCAGTTGTCCTATTACCATTTGTTGAAAAGACTATTCTTTCCTTATAGAATTGCCTTGGCACCCTTATAAAAAATCAGTTGACCCTAAACATAAAGAGTTTATTTCTGGACTTTCAATTCTTTTCCTTTGATCTATGTGTCTGTCCACATGCCAGTACCACACTGTCTTTTTTATTTTTATTGAAGTATAGTTGACTTATAGTGTTGTGCCAATCTCTGCTGTATAGCAGAGTGACTCAGTTGTACACATATTTCCATAGTGGAAAACATTCTTTTTTTTAATATTCTTTTGCATTATGGTTTATTCTAGGAGATTAGATATAGTTCCCTGTGCTATACAGTAGGACCTTGTTGTTTATCCATTCTAAATGTAATAGCTTGCATCTACCAACCCCAAATTCCCAGTCCATCCCTCTCCTTCCCCCCTCCCCCTTGGCAGCCACGAATAGGATCTCTATGTCTGTGAGTCTGTTTCTGTTTTGTAGATAGGTTCATTTGTGCCATACTTTAGATTCCACATATAAATGATATCATATGGTATTTGTCTTTCTCTTTCTAACTTACTTCACTTAGTGTGATAACCTCTAGGTCCATCCATGTTGCTGCAAATGGCATTATTTTGTTCTTTTTTTATGGCTGAGTAGTATTCCGTTGTGTGTATATATGTGTGTGTGTGTGTGTGTGTGTGTGTACCATATCTTCTTTATCCATTCATCTGTCGATGGATATTTAGGTTGTTTCCATGTTTTGGCTATTGTGAGTAGTGCTGCTATGAACATATGGGTGCACGTATCTTTTTGAATTGTAGTTTTGTCCACGTATATGCCCAGGAGTGGGATTGCTATATCACTCTGTTTTTGGTTTTTTAAGGAACCTCCATACTGTTTTCCATAGTGGCTGCACCAACTTACATTCTCAGCAGCAGTGTAGGAGGGTTTCCTTTTCTCCATAACCTCTCCAGCATTTGTTATTTGTAGACTTTTTAATGATGGCCATTCCAACCTGTGTGAGGTGGTACCTCACTGTAGTTTTGATTTGCATTTCTCTATAGTTAGTTATGTTGAGCATCTTTTTATGTGTCTACTGGCCATCTGTATGTCTTCTTTGGAGAGATGTCTGTTAAGGTCTTCTGCCCATTTTTCGATTGGGTTGTTTGTTTTTTTTGTTGTTGAGTTGTATGAGCTGTTTGTATATTTTGGAGATTAAGCCCTTGTTGGTTGTATCATTTCCAAATATTTTCTCCCATTCTGTAGGTTGTCTTCTCGGGTTTTTTTTTTTTTATAGTTTCCTTTGCCGAGTACAACACTATCGTGATTACTGTAACTTTGTAGTAAGTTTTGAACTTGGCAGTCCTCCTACTTTTTCTTCGTTTTCAAGATTGCTTTGGATATTCAGAGTCCCTTAAAATTCCATATGAACTTTAGGATCAACTTGTCAATTTCTGCCAAAAAGTCAGTTGGGATTTTGATAAGGATTGTGTTGAATTTGTAGATCTTGCCATCTTAAAAATATTAAGTCTACTAAACTTTTACTTGGGTCTTTCTGTTTATTTACTTATTCATTTTTTTTTATTTAATTTTTTTTAGTGGTTTATAGTTGATTTACAGTATTGTGTTACTTTCTGGTGTACAGCAAAGTGTATCAGCCATACATATACATATCCAGTCTCTTCTAGACTCCATTTCCATGTAGGTCATTACAGAGCACCAAATAGAGTTCCTTGTGCTATACGGTAGGTTCTTATCAGTTATCTTTTATATATAGTAGTATGTATATGTTAATCACAGCCTCCCAATTTATCCCCCCCTTTTTCCCCCTTGGTAACCATTAAGTTTGTTTTCTACATCTGTGACTCAATTTCTGCTTTGTAAATAAGTTCATTTGTACCATTGTTTTAGATTCCACATATAAGCGATATCATGTGATGTTTGTCTTTCTCTGTCTGACTTACTTCTCTCAGTATGACAATCTCTAGGTCCATTCATGTTGCTGCAGATGGCATTATTTTGTTCTTTTTTATAGCTGAGTAATATCCCGTGGTATATATGTACCACATCTTGTTTATCCATTCCTCCGTTGATGGACATTTAGGTTGCTTCCCTGTCCTGGTTGTTGTAAATAGTGCTGCAGTGAACATTGAGGTGCATGTGTCCTTTTGAATTATGGTTTTCTCTGGATATATGCCCACGAGTGGGATTGCTGGATCATATGGTAGCTCTATTTTTAGTTTTTAAGGAATCTCCATACTATTCTCCATAGTGGTTGTACCAATTTACATTCACACCGGCAGTGTAGGAGGGTTCCCTTTTCTCCACACCCTCTCCAGCATTTATTGTTTGTACATGTTTTGATGATGACCATTCTGACTGGTGTGAGGTGATACCTCATTGTAGTTTTGATTTGCATTTCTCTGATAATTAGTGATGTTGAACACCTTTTCATGTACCTCTTGGCCATCTGTATGTCTTCTTTGGAGAAATGTCTATTTAGATCTTCTCCAGTTTTTGATTGGGTTGTTTGTTTTTTTGATATTGAGCTGTATGAGCTGTTTATATATTTTAGAGATTAATCCCTTGTCAGTCACTTCGTTTGGAAATATTTTCTCCCATTCTTTGGGGTGGTTTTTCATTTTGTTGCTGGTTTCCTTTGCTGTACAAAAGCTTTTAAGTTTAATTAGGTCGCATTTGTTTATTTTTGTTTTTATTTTTACTACTCCCAGAGGAGGATCAAAAAAGATTTTGCTGTGATTTATGTTAAAGAGCATTCTTCCTGTGTTTTCCTCAAAGAATTTTATGGTATCCAGTGTTACATTTAGGTCTTTAATCCATTTTGAGTTTAATTTCGTTCTTTTATATGTAGCTGTACAGTTTTTCCATCACCACTTATTGAAGAAACTGTCTTTTCTCCATTGTATGTTCTTGCCTACTTTGTCATAAAGTAGGTGACCATAGATGTGGGGTCTTTCTGTTTATTTACACCTTCTTAAATTTCTTTCAACTGCATTTAATAGTTTTCAGAGTATAAACTTTGTACTTTTTTGTTAAATTTGTTCTTAAGTATTCTTTTCATTTTGATGTTATCTAAATTGTATTTTCTTGACTTCATTTTTAGACTGTTCATTGTTAGTGTATAGAAATACAGTTGATTTTTGTATATTTATCTTGTACCCTGTAATATTGCTGAACTTGTTTATTAGTTCTAATAGGTTTTTAGTGGATTCTTTAGAATTTTGTATATCTGTAACAAAATATCTGCAAATAGAAATAGGTATACTTTCATTTTGGAAGGCTTTTAGTTCATTTTCTTGCCTAATCACTCAAGATAGACCCTCCAATATAATTTTTAATAGAAATGGTTAGAGCAGATATCCTTGTCTTATTCCTGATTTTAAGAGAAAAACATTGAGCTTTCACCATTATGTATGATACTAGCTGTGGGGTTAGCCAAGATGGCCTTTATCAGGTTGAGGAACTTCTCCTCATTTCCTAGTTTATTGAGTATTTGTATCATGAAGGGGTGTTGAATTTTGTGAAGTAACTTTTCTGCCCTTATTGAGACATTTATGTGGTTTTTATCCTTTATTCTATTGAAATAGTTTATTACTATAACTGGTCATTGTATAAATCCTTTTTATATGTTAATGGATTTGGTTTGCTAGTATTTTATTGAGGATTTTTGCATCTATACTTATAATAAGAGATATTGATCTTTAGTTTTCTTTTCTTGTGGTGTCTTTCTGGTATTGGTATCGCAGAAATTCTGGCCTCGTACATTGAATTGGGAGCTGTTCCCTCCTTTTCTATTTTTTGGAAGTGTGTAAAGTATTAATTTTTTTAAAGTATTAATGTTAATAATTAATATTATGTTAATTTTTTATTGAAGTAGATTGACATACAATATTATGTTACATTCAGGTGTACAACATAATTGGTCAGCATTTATATACATCAATAATACAATCACCACAATAAGTCTAGTAACCATCTGTCACCATACAAAATTATTAAACTATTGTTGACTATATTCCCTATGGTGTACATTATGTCCCCATGACTTATTATATGACTGGAAGTTTGCACCTCTTAATCCTGTTCACCTATTTTGTCCATTCTCCTACCCCACTCTGGGAACTACCCATTTGTTCTCTGTATCTGTGAGTTTATTTCTGTTTTGTTTTGTTTTTTAGATTCCACATATAAGTGAAATCATGTGGTGTTTGTCTTTCTGTGTCCGACTTATTTCACTTAGCATAATACCTCTAGATCCATCAATGTCATTTCAAATGGCAAGATTTCATTCTTTTCTATGGCTGCGTAATATTCCATTATATACATATACATATATATACACATATATATTTTTCTATGTATACACACACGTGTATATATGTACGTATGTATGTATACACACACAGACACAGACACACACCACATCTTCTTTATACATTTATCTGTTGATGGCCACATAGGTTTCTTCCATATATTGGCTATTGTAAATAATGTTGCAGTGAACTTAGGGGTGCATATATCTTTTTTGAATTAGTTTTTTGTTGTTTATCACAAAAATACCCAGAATTGGAATTACTGGATCATATGGTAGTTTTATTTTTAATTTTTTTGAAGACCTGCATGCTGTTTTCCATAGTGGCTGCACTAATTTACATTCCCATCAACAGGGAAAGTGTACAAAGGTTTCTTTTTCTCCACAACCCACCAACACTTGTTATTTGATGTCTTTTTGATAATAGCCATTCTGAGAGGTGTGAAGTCATATTTCATTGTGGTTTTGATTTTCATTTCCCTGATAATTAGTGATGTTGAGCCTCGTTTCATTTATCTGTTGGCCATCTGTATGTCTTCCTTAGAAAAATATCTCTTCAGGTTCTCTGCCCATATTTTAATTGGATTGCTTGCTTTTTGATATTGAGTTTATGAGTTCTTTGCATATTTTGGATATTAACCCCTGCTGGATACATCATTTGCAAACATCTTCTCTCATTCAGTAGGTTGTGTTTTCATTTTGTTATGGTTTCCTTTGCTGTGCAGAAGCTTTTTAGTTGGATGTAGTTCCATTTGTTTATTTTTGCTTTTGTTTCCCTTGCCTGAGAAGACAGAACCAAAATGATATTTCTAAGACCGATGTTAGAGTGTACTGCCTGTGTTTTCTTCTAGGAGTTATGTGGTTTCAGGTCTTACATTTAAGTCTTTAATTTATTTTGAGTTTATTTTTGGATATGGTGTAAGAGTGTTGGTTCAGTTTCATTCTTTGTATGTATCTGTCCAGTTTTCCCAAAGTCATTTATTGAAGAGTCTGTCTTTCCTTCATTTTATATTGCTGCCTGCTTGTCATAGATTAATTGACTGTGTAAAGATGGATTTATTTCTGGGTTCTCTATTCTTTTACATTGGTCTGTGTGTTTTTTTGGTGTGTTTGTCAGTACCATACTGTATTGATTACTAAACCTTTGTAGTATAGTTTGAAACCAGGGAGCATGATACCTTCAGCTCTGTTGTTCTTTCTCAAGGTTGCTTTGAGTATTCAGGATCTTTCATGGTTCCATACAAATTTTAGGATTTATTCTAATTCTGTGAAAAATGCTGTTGGTGTTTTGATAGAGATTGCACTGAATCTGGGGATTGCTTTGGGTGGTATGGATATTTTGAACAATATTAATTTTTTTAATCCATGAGCATGGTATATCTTTCCACTTATTTGTGTTGTTTTCACTTTCTTTTATTAGTGTTTTATAGTCTTGAGAGTACAGGTCTTTCACCTCTGGTTAAATTTTTTCCTAGGTATTTTATTTTTTTGTCTGATGTAGTGGTAAATGGGGGCGTTTTCTTGATTTCCCTTTCTGATAGTTCATTATTAGCATGTACAAAAGCAACACGTTTCTGTGTATTAATTTTTTATCCTGTAACTGTACTGAATTCATTTATTATGTTCTAATATTTTTTTTGATGGAGTCTTTAGGGTTTTCTCTAATAAGTATCATGTCTTTTGCAAATAGGGGCAGTTTTACTTCTTCTTTTCTAATTTGGATGCCTTTATCTTTTTCCTGTCTGATTGATGTGGCTAGGACTTCCAATACTATGTTGAATAAAAGTGTTAGATGAGTATGCATCCTTGTTTTGCTCCTGATCTTAGAGGAAAAGCTTTCTGGTTTTCACCGTTCAGTATGATGTTAGTTGTGAGTTTGTTACATATGGCTTTCATTATGTTGAAGTATGTTCTTTCTGTACCCACTTCGTTGAGAATTTTCTTCATAAATGGATATTGGATTTTGTCAAGTGCTTTTTTTTTACATCTAATGGGATGATTATGTCATTTTTATTTTTACTTGTATTAATGTGCTATATCTCATTGATTGATTGTGGATATTGAATCATCTCTGCATCTGTGTGGTAAATCTTATTTGGTCATGGTGTATGATCCTTTTAATGTATTGTTGAATTCACTTTGCTGGTATTTTGTTGAGGATTTTTGCATCTCTATTCATCAGAGATATTGGCCTATAATTTTCTTTTTTTGTAGTGTCTTTATATGATTTTGGTATTAGAGTAATGCTGGTAGAAGGAATTTGGGGGTTATCCTTCTTCTTTACTTTTTTGGAATACTTTCAGAAGGATAGGTATTAACTCTTCTTCAACTGTTTTTTAGAATTCACATGTGAAGCCATCTGGTCTGGATTCTTTTTTGTTGGGAAGTTTTTGATTACTGATACAATTTCACTATTAGTGAGTGTTCTGTTCAGATTTTCTATTTCTTCCTGATTCAGTCTTGGAAGATTGTATATTTGTAGGATTTTGTCCAATTTTTTAGGTTGTCCAGTTTGTTGGAATATATTGTTTGTAGTAGTCTATTAGGATTTGTTGTATGTCCGTGGTATCAGTTGTAACTTCTCTTTTACATTTCTGATTTTATTTATTTGGGGGTCTCTCTTTTTCTTTAGGCGTCTAGCAGAAGGTTTATCAATTTTGTTTATCTTTTATAAAGAACCAGCTCTTAGTTTCATGGATCTTTTCTATTGCTTTTTTTTGGTCTCTATTTCATTTGTTTGTGCTCTGAGTTTTATTATTTTCCTCTTTCTACCAACTTTGGTCTTGTTCTTCTTTCTCTTGTTCCTTTAAGTGTGATGTTAGATTGTTTATGTGAGATATTTCTTCTTTCTTGAGGGAGGCCTATATCACTACAGACTTTCCTCTTAGAATTGCTCTTGCTTTATCCCACAGATTTTGTTTTGGTGTGTTTCCATTTTCATTTGTCTCAGGTATTTTTTGATTTCTTCTTTGATTTCTTTTTTAACCCATTGCTTGTATAGTAGCATGTTGTTTATCTTCCATATGTCTGTATTTTTCTATTTTTCTTCTTGTAATTATTTCTAGTTTCATACCATTGTGGTTAGAAAAGATGCTTGATATAATTTCAGTCTTCTTAAATTTATTGATACTTGTTTTGTGGCCTAACATGTGATCTGTCTTAGAGAATCTTCCATGTGCGTTCGAAAAATGTGTGTATTCTGCCACTTTTGGATGGAATATTCTGTCTATACCTGTTAGTCCATTTGGTCTAATGTGTTGTTTAGTGCCAATGTTTCCTTATTGATAGTCTGTCTGGATGATCTAACAGTTGATTTAAGTTAAAGTCCCCCACCATTATTGTATTACTGTTTCTCCCTATATGTCTGTTGATATTTGCTTTATGTATTTAGGTGCTTTTATGTTGTGTGCATAGATATTTATGAGTGTTATGTTCTCTTGTTAGATTAGTCTTTTTATTATTATTTAATGCCTTTCTTTGTGTTTTGTTGAAGTCTTTAAAATCTATTTTGTCTGATATAAGCATTTCTTCCCCAGTTTCCTTTTGGTTCTCATTTGCATGGACAATCTTTCTCCATCCCTTTACTTTCAGCCTGTGAGTGTCTTTAGATCTGGAGTGAGTCTCGTATAAGCAGCATATGTATGGGTCCTTTTTTTTTTTAATCCATTCAACAATCCTGTGTTTTTTGATTGGAGGATTTAGTCCATTTATATTTAAAGTAATTAGAGATAGGCATGTACTTATTGCCATTTTGTTAATTGTTTTCTGGTTATTTTTGTAGTTTTTTTAAAAATTTTTCTTCGTTTTCCCTCTTCCCTTGTGATTTGATGACTGTCTTTAGTATTATGTTTGGATTCCTTTCTTTTTATTGTTTCTATTTTGGCATCTATTATAAGGTTTTTGGTTTGTGGTTACTATGAGGTTCACATATAACAATCTTTGTCTATAGCTGTGTGTTCTAAATTGATGATCTCTTAAAGTTGAATGCATTCTAAAAGCCCTACATTTTTTTCTATTTTCTGTTTAGTTTCAGTGATTTCCACTACCCTGTCTTCCAGATTGCCTATCCATTTTTCTGTATCATGTAATCTACCATTAATTCTCTCTAGTGTATTTTTTATTTTAGTTATTATATTTTTCAGGCCTGATTGGTTCATTTCTATATTTTCTAACTCTTTGTTGAAGTTCTCACTGTGGTCATTAATTTTTCTCTCAAGGTCAGTGGGTATCTTTATGATCATTATGTTGAATTCGTTGTCAGGTAGATTGCTTATCTGTTACATTTAGTTATTTTTCTAAGGTTTTGTCTTTTCCTTTTGTTTGGACAATATTCCTTTGTTGCCTCATTTTGCCTAATTATCTGTGTTTATTTCTATGTACTAGGTAAGTTTGTTATGTCTCCTGATCTTGGAGAAGTGGCTTTTTGTAGGGAGATGTGGTGCCTATTAGCATACTCCCTTCTGGCTACCAGAGCCAGTTTCTCCAGGAGTGTACCCTCTGTGGGCTGTGTGCATCTCTCTTTTTTGGTGGGACCAAGTGCTGCAAGCACACTGGTAGTCAAGACTGGTCCCCAGCCTGGCTGTCTGTGAGGCCCTGCTTTGTGTGGTTGCTCTGGGTGTGCTCTTGGGTGAGGCAGGCCCCTGGCATGACTGGTCGTGAGGCCTACCAGCGTGTGACTGTTTAGGATGCTGGTAGGTAGGGCAGGCTCCCAGCATGCCTGGATACGAGGCTTGGTGGTATGTGACTGGTGCGGACATCCTGGTGGGCAGGACAGGCTCCTGGTGTGACTAATTGTGTGGCTGGACAGTGTGTGACTGCTGCAGCTTCACTCGTTTGCTGTGATTGTGACCAGTGCTAATAGGCTAGAGGAAGGGTGCCTGCCAGTGTTGCCATTTCAGCGTGGTAGAGTGAGATCACAAAATTGGATGCCATCAGCATCTCAGTCCCTGGCCAGGTTGGGGGAGTTCCACCTGCCTCTGGCCTGAGAGGCTTTCTAAGATTAGCAAGTGGGCTTGACCTTGGTGCCTTTCAAATGCTACATCTGCTGGGACTTGGAGTGAGTATTTGTGCATGTCCTTTAAGGGTGGAGTCTCAGTTTCCTGTAGCCCTCTGACTCTCTTGAGTGTAAGCCCAGCTGGTTTTCAAAGTCAGATATTTTGGGAGCTTGTCTTCCTAGTGCTGTACCCATGGACTGGGAAGCCTGATGTGGGGCTCAGACCCCTTACTCCTAGGGGAGGACCTGTGTATTTCTGATATCCCTACAGCTTGTGGGTTGCCATGCCAAGAGTATGGGTCCTTACCGGACCGTGTCTCTGCTCCTCTTACTCATCTTGTGTCTCCTTCTTTATACCTTTTGTTGTGGAAAAGCTTTTCTTCTAGCCTTCAGGTCATTGTCAGAGACAGTTGTTCTGTAAGTAGTCATGTTTTTTGTGTGACTTTGGAAGGAAATGATCTCAGGTCTTCCTACTTTGCCATCTTGATCTCAACTCTTTATTAATTCTTCTTAAGTTTTTGGTAGAACTCACCAGTGTAGGCAACTGGCCATGGTCTTTTATTTGTGGGAATTATTAAAATTAATAATTCAATCTCTAATTTTTATAGGTATACTCTGGCTTTCTATTTTTTCTTGATTCAGTTTTAGTAGTTTTTGTCTTTCTAGGAATTTGTCCATTTCATATAAGTTAGTAATTTGTTGGTGTACAGCTTATAGTATTCCACTATAATTCTTTTTTATTTCTGTAACGTCAGTAGTAATTTCTCCTGGGAAGGCTTGATTTAGAAGAGGGAGACAGCCAATAAAAATTTAAATAACGAGATCAAGTAGTGATCAGTGTTACAATGATACTAAAGCAGGGTGAAGTGAAAGAAGTGGGCAGGTGGCTATTTTATATTGAGTGATAGGTAAAGGCCTGGCTGAGAAGTAACATTTTAATTGAGACTTGCATGACAATGATGAGCTGGCCACATAACTATTCATAGCATTTTAGGCAGAGAGAAATCGCTAGTCCAGTAGTGTAAGAGGTTAAAAGCTGTTGTATTTGAGGAATATAAAGAAAGCCAGTATGGCTGAAGTGTACTGTGTGAGAGATTAGGAGATTAGGCCAGAGATACAGACAGGTCTAGAACATATGGAACCTGGCAGGCAGCTATGGTAAAGAATTTGGATTTTATTACAACTGAAACCATTGGAAGAGTTTAAGCAAGGGACTGACATGGTCTGTTTTATATTTTAAGAGATTACTCTGGCTCCTGCATAGAAAACATTGTTAAGAGTCAAGAGGGGAAGACCATTTATGGGAGACAAATTATGTTTTATAGTAGCAATCCAGGTGAGAAAAGCTAGTTCTGGACCAGGGTAATAGTGGAGATAGAGTGAAAAGGATGCATTCAGAATATGTCTGGTAATAGAGTCAGTTTGCCAATGGCCTAGATGTCAGTGGAGAAAAGAGAGGAATTATAAGAGGAATCTGAGGTTTTAGACTTGAGCAGCTTGGTAGATGGCATGATAGTAGATGATATTGTTGTAGGTCAGAGCAGGTTGCCCCAAGATATGCCATGGTGGCATATCATGGTTGCCCCAAGATATGTCATGGTGACAAATTATTTTGAATTACAGTTACTTGACAAATACCTGGTATGGGAAAGTCATATAGAAAACACTTTCCCTCTGAAAGCAGGAAATAAATCTCCCATGTGAAGGTACCCTCTCTATACCAGGAGCACAGAAAGCATTCTTATCACCAGAGTTAGGTAATTCAAGGCTAAGAAAGCTGTATAAGCAAACTTCGTTACTTCTTCATCAGTCTGTTACCCCAAGTACAAGCCCCTTTGTTTTGTTAAATCTTCACAAATAATTGTTTCTTTGTCTAAAAATGATGTATAAGCAGTCTGCTTTAGTTACTCTGGGTGTCCTATTTCTATGAGACCTCTTTACATACAGATTAAAACCTTTTTTTCCTCCAATTAATCTGTCTTGCATCAATTTAATTATTAGACCAGTCAAGATAACTGAAGATGGGGAGGGGGGAAATTTCCCCCTCCCTGACATTATACATAATTTTTCTTTGCATGAGTGTCTCCAGTACCAGACTAGGAACTTGGCATGGCAAGTCTCTTTTTTTTTTTTCTTTCGTTTTTTTTGCGGTACGCGGGCCTCTCACTGTTGTGGCCTCTCCCGTTGCGGAGCACAGGCTCCGGACGCACATGGTCAGCAGCCATGGCTCACGGGCCCAGCCGCTCCGCGGCATGTGGGATTTTCCCGGACCGGGGCACGAACTCGTGTCCCCTGCATCGGCAGGCGGACTCTCAACCACTGCACCACCAGGGAAGCCCATGGCAGCTATCTTATTCATTGTCGTATCTCAAGCACCTAGCAAATGCTGGGTCAGTTTGGATTGGAAAAATTATATACCATGATAATAATAAAATATTATTATTATCTTTGTCCTAATTTAACTTAGGGCAATCAGAAAATGCTCCTAAGAAAGAATGTTTGAACTGACTCATGAAGGAAAGCAGGGGTTGTTGGGAAAAGGGAAAATTTGTAATTTAGCACAAAATACTCTGTTATAGTGTCTAAGCTAGTGCTATAAGCAGAAATGAGCTTCTTTCCCTCACAAAATTAAGTCCCTCCTTAATGGTCACTCTCATTTCTTGAATGAAAAAGCGATACTGGTTAAACTTTCTATATGCTGTTAGCTAGTTGAAGTGGTAGAATGTATATGGAGTCATAAAGGTTGGAATGAGCTTTGCCAAATTTGGGCAGCTTTATTTGTGTGTGGTTAGAAAAATGGTGATGATTAGGACATATGCTTACTTTATTGTTTAAATTTGTACAGCTTTTTTATTTTCAATTTAAATGTTCTTTATGTTTATCAACAGTGTTGGCCTTAGATTATGTGTTCTTTTTTTTTTAACATCTTTATTGGAGTATAATTGCTTTACAATGGTGTATTAGTCTCTGCTGTATAACAAAGTGAATCAACTATACATATACATATACATATACCGCCGTATCTCCTCCTTCTTGTGTCTCCCTCCCACCCTCCCTATCCCACCCCTCTAGGGGGGTCACAAAGCACCAAGCTGATCTCCCTGTGCTATGCAGCTGCTTCCCACTAGCTGTTTTACATTTGGTAGTGTATATATGTCCATGCCACTCTCTCACTTCGTCCCAGCTTACCCTTCCCCCTCCCAGTGTCCTCAAGTCCATTCTCTACGTCTGTGTCTTTATTCCTGTCCTGCCCCTAGGTTCTTAAAAGCCACAGACTATATTAGTTTTTTGTTACAACACTTAGTACAGTATGCCATGTGTATTTGGATGATAAATACATTTGACTTTTCTGGTGATAGTTTCCTATCTAGTTCTGCTTTGTGTTTCTGTAGAGATTTTATTTCCTAACAATGTTGGATTGAGATATCTTGCCTTCCTTCCCAGACTTACATTTATCAAAATTAAAAACCTACAGAAAAATTGAAATAATAAATAATAGTGCAGTGAATGCTCATATACACTACATTTAGATTTACCAATTAAAAAAAAATTTTGCTACACTTGCTTTATACACACACACACACACACACACTATATACATATGAAAGTAAGTTGCATTTTACCCCCAAATACTTCAGCATGAATCTTTACGGAACAAGGACATTCTCCTTCCTAAATGTAAAACATTATTAAGCCCAAGAAATTTAACTTCAAATTAATAATATTTAGTATAGATTCTGTATTCAATTTTCTTTAATTATAACAAAAAATGTTTTTTATAGCCTTTAACTTATTTATGGTTTTGAATCCAGGAGCCACCCAGTGATCACACATTGCATCTGGTTGAGAGGTGACATGCATTGTGTGTTAAATCTATTGTATATCTTGTCTGCTCTTATAGAGTCATTTGCAGTCTTTAAGGGTAACATATTTTGCCTCTTTCAAGAATAGTGCATGACATTTACTAACTATATAATAGAATAAGCTGCTTTTCCAGCTGCTGCTTAGCCCTGAAGGTTAACTATGAAAATGACTTTTCCAGTAACTGAGTGAGCTGAACTGTTGCTTTTAAAATTCTTTTTAGTGCTTCTTTTCTAGCCTTTGAACTTTTCACTAAACATTAGTCATTTTTAATAAAAATACATTTTGTTTGTAGGTCTTAATAGCATTTTGTCCTCATAAAAATGTGGAAAACTTCGCCAGACTCAATCCATTGTAGCTCTTAAAAAGAGGTAAGTTTTGAAGTGAAACGCAAAAGTTTCCTCCCTCACTCCCAAGTTAATAAATTACATAATTACTAAATTCTCTCTGACCAACTTTGGAATTTCCTAATTTTAAAAACTGATGTCAGAGAAGAAATGTTGAAATACTATTAAAAACATTAGATTTGCTGAAAAGTATCCCCTGCCTAGTTATGCTACTCTAAATACTGTGGCAACATCAACCACATTTTCTCTATCAATGTGGAGAATTTGGAGCTCTTTATTCTTTTGAGCAGCTCATTCTCATTCATTGCTGCATTTTTTGTGGATGAAGCAGTATTATCCAATGTTACTTCCCAAAGGAGTACTTTTAATTTGATTATTTCATGTTCTCCAAATGTGTAGTTTGTTTATAGTTGCAGTATAAATGAGATAAGGGAGGATTAGGTCATTAGTGGCTACAAAGTATTTATATCTTGATGGTATTTATTATTTTAATAAAAATTCTTGACATCACTATTAGAGCCAAATTGGATATGATTATTAGCTCTGTCTTGTCTTCCTCAGCTCCATTTTTTCCTTTCTGAGTTTTCCAATGTTTTTTGAAGCTGTACCTTTTTTTTTTTTTTAACATTTTCCTTTTTTTTCCTAAAATATGTTTTTTGGGGAGTCATATACTTAGCTTTTACAGTTTTTAATTTTTCTTTCAGCTCATCTCCAGGCGATTTTATTGTTTGTATTCATGGGAATTTTCTCCCCTCAGGTCTCTTAAGGCATGTCAACCTCCTTTAAAGCGTTCCTTCTTCAGTGAATTTATGTGTGGAGATATTATTAAAATTTATTCCAGGGTCTCTTACGTTGGTTTAAATTGCTCCTGTGTTGAAAATTTTTGGCTAATGAAAATGATGTTTTTCCACTCCTCCAACTTAATGGTGCTGGCTGTCCTTGAGGCCTTGAACTTCTGTCTCCATCCTACCATAACATGATCTAGTGTAATATATTCTAGACTTTATCATTCATCACAGTAAACTTCTACCTCTGAGGTCTTTAAAATTTGTGGAATTGACATCTTGCTTATTGCCCATTCCACCAAGCCTGCATTGTTAGTGAAACATTCAATTACTCAAGCCTTTTATATCCTCTCTAATCAATTTCTGTGTGCTTAGTATCCAAAACTAGCTCTGTGGAGAGTCTTGCCTGCACTTTTTTTGAAAACCATGTTTCTATCTATCTACAAGCTCATCCATTAGGGTTATCCTAGCAGTAACTCAAACTCATTGTGTTCAAAATAGACTCAGCATTAATTACCCCAGATATGAATGAGAACTGTGTTTATTTTGTTTACTGCTGTGTTCTCCACATCTGGTACATACCGTACATGAAGTGTGTTTTTGTTGGATGAATGAACAAATTAATAATATTTCCCTCAACTAAACTGATTCCCCTTCCTAACTTCTCTATCTCATTCCTAACATTATTCCTTATCAACTGGCAGAGAGGATGTCAGGGTGTTTTGTGTTTCAGGATTTTAGGTCCAATGAAGAGGATGAAGCCTGGAATTATACTTCCAAAGGGGGAAAAAAAATGGAAGGCAGGCTTGAGTTGAGATAGGTAGAAAGGTTTTAATCCTGGAAGAATATGAGTTATTTTGGGGGATTTTATCAAGGTTGAGGAAGGCAACAATATTTTGGGAAGTGTTGTTTTTTTCATGTGGCGGATACATGTGTCCATTCCCACGCTGAGCCGCAAAGAGGTAACAGTACCTCTGATGGCGTGGTAGAGGGGTATGAGTGTGTGTGTGTGTGTGTGTGTGTGTGTGTGTGTGTGTGTGTGTGATTGAACATTAGGAGTCTTGGTCTTTAGCTTTTTCCTCTCCGTGATCTTGGAGCTGTATCAGTCAAGTACCACAAATACGGCATAGAAACATATTTTTGTTAATGGAATATGTGCAATTTTATATTATGATTTCATTAGATAGCAATGATTTCCATGTTGTCCCACAGTTTTTATGATGAAAATTCATGATACTAATTGAGGGTATGTTCTATAACTGAGCAATTCCTGTATTAATGTGCATTTAGGTTATTTCCATTTTTTCTCATTTTAAAGTAAAACTGATGAATGTCTTAATATATAAAGTTTTTCCTATGGCTTATTTTCATTGCTTATATAACCATATTCCCCTAAAGTTTTAAGCCTGAATCCTTCTCTGTTTCCCTGACGATTTTCTGTTTGTGTCATGGTATCAAGGCACAGGAAGCTTAATGTTCCTGGGCCTTGAAATGCTTTTTATCAGCCAATGACTTTGAATTCAGTAATTTTAATTTCTTAGATGTTTATTTGAATCCACTCATTACTGAGGATTTACTGATATTGAATAAAGAGTCAGCTGTTTAAACCAAGTATAACATACCATCATGAGCTTTATTTTTGCTGTGGATAGCTATTTAATTGTTTTTTCTCTGGAGAGCCTAGTATTTCTTGTCAATGTAAGATTTAAACAAATAATTTTCATTGTTAGCCTTTTAACTTTTAACTAAGTAGGAAATTCCCACGTATGATGAGGTAGATGGCAAACCCTACCATCTTATGTTTGCTATATGGATTCTTAATATCTTTACTGTTTAAAAATGTTTATATTTAATATATATTTTTTATTTTTTGAAAAATCAATACTTATATATGATGAAAAATTCAAGCACTACAAAAAATATACAGTAAAAAATCCTCTAGCTTTCTTCCCTAGAGGCAACCATTATTATCAGTTTCTGTGTATCCTTTCAGAGTTATTCTATGCATATTCTAGCTTTTCTCTATCATGTTTACTTTAGCTAAAACTGTAGTGTTCCTGAAAAGGGGGAACATATCGTTGTTTTTTATTTAAGCATTTATTTTTATTTTATTTATTTATTTACTTATTTTTGGCTGCATTGGGTCTTCGTTGCTACGTGCAGCCTTTCTCTAGCTGCAGCTAGCGGGGGCTACTCTTTGTTACGGTGTGCGGGCTTCTCATTGTGGTGACTTCTCTTGTTGCGGAGCAGGGGCTCTAGGCACGTGGGCTTTAGTAGGTATGGCTCATTGGCTCTAGAGTGCAGGCTCAGTAGTTGTGGCACATGGGCTTAGTTGCTCCGTGGCATGTGGGATCTTCCCGGACCAGGGCTCGAACCCGTGTGCCCTGCATTGGCAGGCGGATTCTTAACCAGTGTGCCACCAGGGAAGCCCCATATTGTTTTAATTACTACATTTTTTGTCATTTTAACAATACATTTATTTAAATTATTATTTACATGGGCTCAATGTAGTTTTGCTTAGTTATATTTGGCTTTTCTTTTATCTGTAAATAAAAATTTGAGTAAGGTTGATTCAGATAGTCATGAACTTTTTTTGAGAATTAAAATTAGGAAATTAGGAATTAAAATTAGGAAATTAGGAGAATTAAAATTAGGAAATTGTTGAAAAGGTAGAGAAACTGAATAAGACTGGGTTGGAAGTAGGGGAAAGTAGGAGTCAGGACTATTGCCTATAATACTTTAGGAGCATTCTCTATAAATACTTTTCTTCCTTTCTTTAGCACATATATGTGCTTCTATTATCCATACTGTTGTTTGATAAATTATTAAATTCTGTATAACTGGTTTCTAAGCTGTGCTCTGGGAATGTTAGTATTTTGCAAGATATTAATAGGTATGTGATGAAACAATTCTGTGGTGAAAAGTGTTTGGGAAAAGTGCTGTGGCATTGAGAGTAAACTTTTTTAGTGAAATTCATAAATTTCTTTCAAGATATAAGGTGCTGAATGCATCCATCTGAGCTGCTAGGATATTTTACAACATATTTAGAATGAAAAGAAAATCTATTACAGAGCTCATCATTTTCTTAACTCTTTCACTAATAGATACCATCTTTGTATTTGGCAGAAGTATTCTTCTTTTTTAGTGTTTGCAGAATGCAGTTTTGGCAATTCCTGGGGGGGAATAGAATTTGCTGAGGTAGTTTATATTCTTCAAATGCAATAACTTACTATGTCAGAAGCTATTTAGAAATGCCAGAAGAAAATGTTTCCTCTTTCTTTGCCTTTCTTCTGTCATAATTGCCATAAACAATGCAAGTTGTATACATAAACGGTACAATTATTTACTTTTAGTGTTTGATGGAATGGATTTTAAAAAGTCAGACATACTGCCAAATAGTAAAATACATATTTATTTTTCTTTGAATCAAGGGAATGTGGGAGGGCAGCACCAGCCTGGTGGGAAAGACCCTGGTCTGGGGAAGGGCAGGAAAATCAGCAGCCGTATTAACACTACTTCCACTGCTGCCACCACCTTTCACTAGTGGAGTCTTTGATAGTTTAGAAAGGAATTCTACCTAGATCCTTCTTTGAAATTAGTTGAGTGGGAAGTAGATAAATAAAAAATAAATGAATAAGAACTTACATTTATATTTTCCTCCATATTCACAAATTCTTTATGAATTAGATATGCACTATACATTTTTTTTTTTGAAACTGACAAACAACCCTTTTCCAATGATTGAGACTGTTATTTCATTATAGTTATCTGTGTATCTGGGAATAAATATTATCATTGTCTTAGCTTTATTTAATTTTTTTTTATGTCCAGTTTTAGTCTTGACTTTGGTTATATCGGCCTATGAAATCCATAAAAAATAGTTATATTTGTCAGTATTTAGGAGTGAAACTTCTATTTATAATCCCTCTATCATCCTCTTGAAAATGAAAGAGTTCATTTTAAACAGTGAGGACAACTCAAGGTCATAGAACTCTTGAGATTTTTATTTGACCTGATAGCAGAGCCAGACTTCATTAGATATGGTGGTTCTGTTGTTGTCACCCCTTCCCCATTCATAACATAAACAAACACAAAAAATAAAGTAAGGAGTGGAAGAAATTTCACTGTGGACTTGAATGATTCTCACAAGGTTTTGTTTAGGGTGAAGGTGTGTATATTTATATTTTAGGAAACATTCACATTTATATATAAAATAAATTCTATATATAAGTATGTTATTTGAAATATTTATGTTACTATATATTTATATTAATATATTTTACATAAAATATCTACATCCATAAAAATACATATTTTATATATGTATTTTATATAATGTTTATATATTCATAAGTAAATAAATACAAATACTATATAAAATTCAAAATATAAATAATACATAGCTATATATAAATACGTATTTCTAAATATTTGTGGTTTTATTTCTATATATAGCTCTCTGTATAATATAAATATACATATATATTTATGTTTTGGGGATGTTTCATATGATAGTCTAGCAATTCCTTAAAAAAAAACAACCTAAAGTAAATACATTCTTGGCTGATATAGTGTTGTATGTAAGTGTGCATGGAGGCTTAAGGAGGTAATAATGCTTTATTAACTTTTTTCAGAAGTGTTTAAACCAGTTATTGAGAGAATAAGTGGTTTAGTGAACAAATTTTCCCAGTAAGATATCCCCTTTAGTGAACAAATTTCCCCAGTAAGGTACCCCTTTTCTCTTCTGGCTCAAGTCTTGATCCATTAGTATTCTCTACACATCAGTGTGTTGGGGGTGGTGGGTACTTGGTGGTGGGCTTAATTGTGTTGGTGACAGAAGGTGTTACAAAGCTGGGGGGAGATCCCTTGACATAGGAGAGGGAGAGAGAGTAGAAAGAATAAGCCAGTGATTCGAGCTGTTCATTAACCTTGCCTTTCTGTGGAAGAGATCCTTTACCCTGTCATTGGGCATGGAACTGGAAGCTGGAGTGTTGTCTGTGACCCCTGAAAACCAGGCGAATGAGGCTGTTGAAGGATGGGGTCAGCTGTGCTCCAGCTGCCACATGCCGTGAATAAAAGTCACAAAGAGACTCGTACATGCCACTGAGCAGGACTGCAGTGAGGAGCTAGGACCTTTTAACTGCTGGTTTGTTCACCGTTTCCAAAGGACTTACATTAAGAAGCACTAAAGGCCATAATGATGGAAATGGTTACTGATTAAAGATTATAAAGAAGACAGCTTGAAAAGGTGTTGGGTAGGAGTTTCCTTTTAGAGTCATGCCCATTAGCCATAGGCTAAGGTTGAAACCCACTGCTGTCAGAGGTTTGCTTTCTCCTGAGAGCTCTGTAGCTGTGGGCTTATTGGGCATTAGCTCTGTCACCAGGGCACCATGGCAAGGCTTGAAGTTCTGTAATACAGTTGTAGTGCCTGGTGTGGGAGGAACACAAAATGGCAACTCAGCGTATTTGGCTGGATATTCCCCGGTGGTGCCAGCGTAAGAGCTGGGTGAGTGGTTGCTGAGACTTGTCCAGGCATTGCTCCACCTCCTTTCCATTTGGTTCAGACCTTTGGACAGAGGATAAAGAATTGTGTCAAACTTTACTTAGTAGTAGTGAAACAACCCAATTTAGTTGTCTTCTGAAACTTTAGCTGACATGGATGTCTAGGGTCATAAGAAAAGGAAATGCTTTGGAACATGAAAGTGATAGAAGGAAGCACCCTATTTATCTTTCCCACTTCATCTTAAGACATAAGCTCTTTGGAAGTTAAATGTTTGGATGCTTAACATTCTGACAGACAACTCTGATCTTCCTCAGACACTTCTACTCCATATTGTCAAAGGTCCAAATCCTTGAAGAGTTTCTCATCATCATCTTCAAACACCTACTGACTGTTTCTCTGTGATGAAGCTTCTACTGGGCTGTCTGAAGCATGTGGTAGTTCACCATCCTTTTAGGAAATTCTGGGATGATTTAATATTTACATAGTAACTCTTTTATGGGAACTTTATATCACTTTTGAGGCCTTCCTTGTCTGCCAGTTCAAGTAAGCAATATTAACTAAGCACTATCCTGTGCCCTGCATGAGGACTAGATCTCAAGGGACTTAGGGGGTCACATGGATTTCACATATACTAAGCAATTAGAGAACACTGCAAGAATATACAAATTAAGGACATATTTGTGTGGTACAAGCTCTTAAGTGCAGGATGGATCAGCATAACTGAGAGTGAACCCTGGCTTTACCACTCTGGATAAATCACAGTCTCTCTAATCCTCATGTATCTAATAGGGCATCATTAACTATCTGTAGAACTTTTTAAAGAATTAAATAACACAATGAAATACTACTCAGTCATAAAAAAGAAGGAATATTTGCCATTTGCAGCAACATGGACGGACTTGGATGGTATGATGTTAAGTGAAATAAGTCAGACAAAGACAAATACTGTACGATATCACTTATATGTGGAATCTAACAAATACAACAAATTAATGAATATAGCAAAAAAGAATATAGAGAACAAACTAGTGGTTACCAGTGGGGAGAGGGAAGGAAAGAGGGGCAGTATAGGGGTAGGGGATCAAGAGATACAAACTTTTATGTATAAAATAAGGATATATTGTACAACACGGGGAATATAGCCAATATTTTATAATAACTATAAATGGGGTATAACCTTTAAACATTTTGAATCACTATATTGTACACCTGTAACTTGTATAATATTGTACATCAACTATACTTCAATTAAAGAAAGAAAAAAAAAAGAAATAACATATAAAAAGTGCCAAGCCCATTATAGCTACTCTGCACATGCCAGTTAGATCCACGTAGGATGGGAAGACTTAAAAGGAGATAGGGGAATGTAACCTGGAAGATGAAGAATGGGGAAGGCATGATCAGCAGAGAGGAGTGATGAGTATGTTTGTAAGGAGGTGGGAAGGGTAGATTAGTTAAGATAGGCAGCTGGGAATGATTTAGGTGTGAACCTGGGCCCCACTGGGATGGAGGGTTGTACAGAGAAATAATGAGATAAAAAAGAGTGACTCGCAGAGCCTGCTTAGAAGTTTGATTAGCTCCAATGAGCAGTTGAATACTGTATGAATACAAGTAGTGTTTTGGAGAGATTTTTGCAGTATGTAAAACTAATGCAGCAACTTTATGAGGAAGGTATTATTATTATCCCCATTTTCCAGGTGGAAAATAGTGTTTGGAAGAGGTTTAAGAAAACTTTACAAATGTATTTACTATGTGAGTAACACTAATGGCAGTCAAAATGGAAGAAAACATTAATTCATGATCCAGCCATCCAAACAAATCAGACTGTTTTTGTTTTCTCATATTCCCAATTGGTTTTAGTTTTTCTGCTAAGGTATGGAAATATTGTTACGAATATTATTTGAATTAATTTCTGTCAGTGCTTTAAATAGTGCCTGGCACGTAGTAAGCACTCACTATATGTTAGCTATTATTTTTACCTTAATACAGATCAAGAATTTATAGAGTAGATGAGACAGTCTGTGTTAACAGACTGCTTAAGTAAAAGGCATTTTGGCAGGTAAGTTTTGTGACCTTCACTATTTTCACTCACAATTTCATAACGGTTTCATGTGTAAGCTAAATACAAAGAAAAGTGCTAATCTTTTCCAGAACAGAATGAGGTATGACTGATATGCAAGTTATCTGGTTTTTAAAGCTAAATTCTTTGGTGGCGTGTCAGAAGTTTGCTCTCATTAACCTGCAGGGGGGAAAAGGAACAGAAAATCAATTTATTACAAAAATTTATGTTGTATTCGATGGGTAATCTGTGGTTGGGATTTGTTGACTTAAAATATATGTTCAATTATTATACTTTTCCTAGAAAAGAGATGAATTTATTTTTTGATTATTACTTTCTTGACAGTTTTATTTTGTAGGATGAATACTCAAGGTTTTAGTGTGTCTAAGAGTGAGTCAGGCAGTATATGTCCAAACATCCTCATTTTCTTAAATTTGCCTGGTGAGTTATGTGAGAGTTAGCAAATAGTTACTCAATTCGCAATAATTTATTTCTGGACTAGTAAAATTGTGAACTATAACTGCTAACCCTGAGTTATTTTTCTAAAGACTTTCTGTTCATGTTTCTAAAATCTTAGCTGTTGTTACCACTTAGATAGGGTCATTATTTTTCAAGTGCAGAAATCTTAAGTTGTTGAATGGGTAAGACTAACCTTTGACATGAAAGAAAATTTAGAGGAAAAAGGGATTTCATTTGCTGTTCATTTTCAAGGCTGTGTCTTTTAATATGAATTTATCAAGAACATGAGTCACATTTTTCACACCTCTGTGTCCTTTGGGACATAAACATTTAGGGAGATCCACAGGCATAAAGACTGCTCTGTGCTGGGAAAAATGATAAAAAAATTAAGAAACTGGAATTAAAAATGAAACTCCTTTGTACATTCTTTGTATAAGTCAATAAGCTTTGTGGTCTTCTGGGTCTTCTCAAATCTCCTTGAAGGCATTTGTGGAACAATTATAATGACTGAAGTTGCCATTACATTCTTTCTAGGGAGCCTGGGAGGAAAGAAGGCTCATTTACAGTGTAGTCTGGTAAATGGGTTACACCTCTGCTGAGAGGATTGTATCGTTTCCAGCTATAAGCAATAGCTCAGAACATCAGTTGGTAAATGGATCTAGGTTTTAGAATTTACCTGTTAGTGCATGAAGATATGGAGACATTAACAAAAATCATTAATGAGTACATGTTCAAGGGCTTTAGTTTGCTTTATACTCCTTTACCCTCTTTCCTTCTTTTTCTTTATTTCATTCATTCATTTTTAACATCAGCATTTTATAAAATCTGATAGGTAATTTTATACTTGCTGCAGTAGAGAGTTTGCAAGTTCTTCTGGAGAAGAGACTCAAACCAGGAGGATAGGTAAAGATAACAAAACTGCAGAAAAACACTTTTTTGGTTGCTCTGAATTCACTAGGGATGTACTAAAGAGAAATTTTTTTTTTTTTTTTTTGCAGTATGCGGGCCTCTCACTGTTGTGGCCTCTCCCATGTGGAGCACAGGCTCCGGACACGCAGGCTCAGTGGCCATGGCTCACGGGCCCAGCCGCTCCGCGGCATGTGGGATCTTCCCAGACCCGGGCACGAACCCGTGTCCCCTGCATCGGCAGGCGGACTCTCAACCACTGCGCCACCAGGGAAGCCCTAAAGAGAGATTTTTGGAGCATTATTTATTTGAAGAATCTGGCACTATTGTCAGCTTTCATTTCACTCATAACTCGTTGAGGAAATGATTTTACCATAGAGTTACTATTGTACAATGCAAGTCACTTTTGTTGCTCTTTCCTTGTTCCTTTTCTTTCTTTCCCTCTATTCCTCCCTTCCTCCTCCCCTCTGACCATCCCTCTCTCCTTCCCTCTATTCCTCCTTCCCTCCCTCCTTCCCTTCCTTCCTTCTTCCTTCCAAGTGTTTTCCTCTCTTTAAAAATCACTTCAATATCTACTACTCAGTCAAAATAGTGAACAGAGTACAAACTTTTGTGACAGTTGATTTGGAATATTGTGATTTGTTACCTGAGAGCAGTTATTACTGTTTCGCCTCATACTTTTTGCTATGTACTACTGTTGGAAAGATTGATTTTAGAGGACTGGCTAGCAAAGCAGCAGTCACTCTCATTATACTTAGAAGTGCAAGAAAAATATGGCGTCTTTATTTTTCTCTATTGCTGACGGTCTTACTTGGGTAGTTAAGAAAAAAATTAAACTTTATGCTTTGCAATTTATAATTCTTTACTCTTTTCTGGTTTAGTCTCTTTTTGATGGCTTAGTTTCTTTTATATTAAACTCATGGCCCTTCTGATTTCTATCCCCTTCCTATGCTTCTCTTCAATATGGAGTCTGAGAGTGATTTCATGGTGGCAGGGGAAATTGGAAACCTCTCTCCACATGGTGTCCTCTGCATCCTTGCTGTGGTTTGGAGTTATAAAGTGCATGATAAAGTTACGATGCTTATTATAAAAGTCTCTCATTGATAAGCATGAGGTTTGTTCTCTCCTCTTGCCTTGGTAACCATACACTCAAGGGCTTAGCCAGAGAAGACTACATAGGTCTTTCAAGTTACTTAGTTACTAAGAAAAGTCATTTCTTAGGGTAGCCCAAAGATTATTGTGAAATGGCTGTGAAGAAGATTGTCAAGTCACTCTGAAAGCAAGTATTCATATTCTATTTACCTTGAGAAAGCTATGTTTCCCCATCTGCATTCTACACTTTTGTGGCCCAGTTCTTAGTACCTCAAATACAGAAATTCATTCAACTTGGTCCAAATTATGTCATGTGGAAAATTTTGACATTAATAACTGTTTTCATTTTTAGTAATTCTGTCTTTCTTTCTTTTTTTTTTTTTTTTCAAATGACCTTTATCTCCATTTCAGGCAGCCTGTGCTCACTATTTTGGAGAAGGAAAACCTGACAGAACAATTGAAAAAAAACTAGTTGATCCCAACTTCTGAGTTTAAAACTTCTGATGGAAACAGTAGTTTAAAGAAAGGATTGGAAGGTTAGCAAGAACTCATAATAATTAATGTAAGAGAGTGTTGTCCTTTTCCTAAACTTGATAAAGATTCCATGGACTGAGGATCAGGTGCCTTTCCCTGATGCTGTGACACTAAGCCAACTAGAACTTAAACGAATGGGGGAGAGAACCCTAAATTGAGTTAACTGTGATTTGATTGAGAAAGTACCAAATTAACTGCGTTTAACTTCAATTAGTGAGTTTAAGTTTTTTGCTACCAAGTAGAGTAGGGAGTAAGTTGAATTTCAGAAAAAAAGTATACTTCTTATACTGGACCCTTTGCATAGAGTTCCTAGCAAGTATTAACAATCAAGGTTAGAAACAAAAGCAAAGAACAGGTGCATATTAAGCATTTTTCCAAATATGATCCAGTCTATCTTAGTTGATGTCTATTAAATTGGAGCAGAACTGCTCCAGAAAAGCATTAAGATTTTGCCCTATTAGGTATTCATCAGGAGTGATTCTCACTGTAGGGCATAGAAATCCAGTAAGTTCTCTTCCACCAGTATGATCTAGCATCTTTTAAAGGGTTTCTACCACTTCTTCAGTTAGATCATTTGTAAGGGTGATGAGATTTGTTGGTGGAAGCTTAGGGAATCATCTTCATGTAAAGGAGAACACAGACTTGGAGTCAAACACATGCAATTCTAAATTCCATATCTGCTCCATAGAAGCTGTGTGCCCTCAGTTTTCTTTTCCATAAAAAGGAGTTAATAATAGCTGTGGTAGTTCTTATACTCCAGAACTTGACAGTCTAGCTGGGGTTATGGAAAGTATGTCAGCTCTTGCTCTACTGTGTGGTAAGCACCAGAGTAAGGCTAAGAACTGGATGCCATGGGAGCAAATGCCTCACCTTTGGGCAATAAGACAAGTTTCCTGGAAGGTTTCCGTGAGGATTAAATAAGACAATGTAGGTACAGTTCTTGTTACACTATATGCCCTCGGTAAACACTAGTTTCTTTTCCTTTCCTCTTTGACAGGGTCACCCCTTATTTCATTTTTAAAAATAAATGTTATTTTTAGAACGGTTTTAGACTTACGGAAAAAATGTGAAGATAGTACAGAGATTCCCCATATACTCTATAACCACTTACCCCTATTATTAATATCTTATATTAGTATGGTATGTTTGTTGCAATTAATGAACCAGTATTGATACATTATTATTAACTATATTAAAATTAACTATATTAAACTTATTCTGTTTTTCTTATTTTTCACCTAATGTCTTTTTTTCTGTTCCAGGATCCCGTTTGGGATACCACATTACATTTAGTCATCTCAGTTATTTTTGGCTGTGACGGTTTTTCAGACTTCCTTGTTTTTGATAATCTTGACAGTTTTGAGGAGTACTGGTCAGGGATTTTGTAGAATGTCCCTCCCTTGGGATTTGTCTGGTATTTTTCTCATGATGAGACTGAGTTTATGAGTTTTGGGGAGGAAAATCAAGTGCCATTTTCCATAACTTCAAGAGTACATAGTATTAACATGTCTTATCATCTTGATGTTAATTTTTTAAACCTGGCCAAAGTTGTGTTTGTTAGATATCTCCACTGTAAAGTTACTCTTTTTTTTTTTTTTTCCCTTTCCATACTGTGCTCCTTACCTTATTTAATTTTCAAATCATCAGAGGCCCACCTTACTAACCCCCATAAACAGTGGTGGTGACATGAACAGAGATAAGCATGTTGGATAAATCATAGGTTTGTTATGAAGATCAAATAAGTAATGCTTCTAATGTGCTTTGAAATCTGTTAAACATAGCTAATATTTTTACTAATAGTTCAAAGAAATAAATCTTCAAGAAATTTGATGCCTTGGTTCAAGATAGGGGGAGAAGAGCTCTGGACAAGAGTCTTCTGATCCATCTTAATACTTGCATCTTTTAAAGTGACCACTTCCTCTCTTTAAGTCCAAAGCCAAAATGATATGCCCTTCTGGTGCATGTATGTCAACTATGATTTCCGATGCAGAAATTCTGAGCAAGAGCAGGAGAGTCATACTCTTATTTTCTCAGGTATTTAGGGCAACAACAGAGGCAAAAAATGGTCTACTTTTACTCCCATTGTCTTCTCATTCTCTTTAACTGAGACTGGAAATATGAGAGAGGAAAAAATATGAGCAAAAAAAAGGGAGAGAGGTAGGGAGCGGACCAGAAGATTTAGCCTGGGAGTGGCAGCTCTTGAGTGATTTATTATGGACCAGGGAAAGCTTAGCATTTCTTCCATATTTTTCAGGAAGGATATGATGAGTTGCAACAACAATCTGGTGACTATTGCAGACTTGTTTGAATAAATCCTTCTTTATGCCTGCTTCCTTTTAAACTCGGGTTGCCTACCTACCTCAGGTTAAATGGCTAATCAGTTTTCTTTTGCCTCCAAGAAGAAACGTCTCTGAGGAGCTTTACAGTTTTACTGGTTCAAGAACATCAACATTTATCCAGGTTCAGCTTAACCAAAGGCAAAGCAATACCAGTAGTTGCTCTTTGTGAAAATAACTTCTCTCTTCGGGCTTTGAATAATGTGTTTTTCTTTTCCGCCACTGGTTTTCTCCTTTGTAATGGAGTATTTTCTGATTATTTTCCCACTACCCCTCCAGGGATTCCTACATCTATGAGAATTAAAAGCAATCAAAATGATACTAAATTTTCTTCCCCTGTATGGGAGAGAAGTGTATATCCCAAACACTTACTCTCTGTGTTTATTAACAAGAAATATTTGGTGAAATCTGAGGTATCAAATTTGATTTTATGTGTTGCTTTCATATCCAGAGGTCCTGCTCTGAGGGTGCTGTTGTGGAGAGGGGATTTTGAGGAGTAGGGTAGGCAGTGGGACATTTTGTTTAAGGCCATGAGCTTTGGAGCCAGGTCACCTAGGTTCCAATCTGAGCTTTGCCACTTACTAGCTATGTGACCTTGGGCAAGTTATTCAACCTCCCTGTACCTCAGTTTTTTCATCTGTAAATGGGGATAATAATAGTCTTAACTCATAATGTCATTGTGAGGATTAAATGATTTAATGTATGTAAGTAAGACACTCAGAACAGTGTTTCACATAGTTAATCTTCTGTGTTTAATGTTTATTAATATTTATAATAATAATATTTCATCAACATACATGCTAATATTCTGTATTTGTCTTCCCTCCCACTTTACTCCCTGTCCTGACTGTAATCAGCATTATCTGGGCTCCCTTTCCAGCTGACTTCATTTGGGTTCAGCCAGAGGAGGCCCTGGAAGGACATGGATGTGTAGAAGGAAAGAGAGGCATGGCTATCTTTTCTTTTCTTCCTCCCTGCTTCTGTGTAGCTGTTTCTCCTGCAACAGATGTGCCCCTCCATGATTCAGCTCCTGTTGGACAGCCCCTCCTGCGGCTTCAGCCCTTACTGGGCTCCTTTAACACCATTTCCTCCTCCTATTCCTTCAGCTCTAGAGGTGGTAATGCCCTCCCACGGTTGGGGCTCTGGATGCCACATCATGCCTTGTATGCTAGCTCAGTTCTTCTCACACCTTTGTTGTTAGTCTCTTCATTAGCATCTCTTCATTTGAACCATCTTGGGAGAATTCTTTTTTCTGATGGGACCTTGACTTACATAAAATTCTATAACTTTATATTTGGATTTGACAGTTTTGTAGCATCCCAGCTATGAATCCTTTCCTCTCAATATGCTAGGGAAGTTTCACTAAAAATTTTGATTATTACTTGTAAACATTTAGCCTCTTCATTACATTTCTTGAGACAAGAGTTACTGTTTTGGGTGTATGCATGTGTTTGTATATGTGCTTCTAACACAGTGCCAGATACATAGCAGGTGGTAAAAAAGAACTCCATAGTGTTGAAGGACATTTTTGTTCAGAACAGTGAGCATGATGGTTTATTCCAGTGACACATTAAAAGCTTTGCAACTATAGCAGCTTTAGTTTCAACCTCTCTACAATTACTTGTTAGGCTTTAAAGGATTTATTACTTGTGAAAGGTGACAAAATAATAGCACTGAGGAAGAAAATCCCATAGTCTCACAACAGACTGTGACTGTCCAAGCTTCCTCTGCCTCCTGCCGAAGAGCCCAATGGAGCTGATTGAAAGATTAGCTCATTTTCAACTGAAGTTTTGATGTTCTGGGAGACTGGACAGTTTACCTTCCCCTCAGGAAATTCTATGAAAGAACTAGATTAAGTATTTTCTCTTCCTGAGGAGTCTCTCTTATAGCCCTCCTGCTGCATCCTTGAATAGACTCAGCCTTTTTAAGAGGGAGCAGTTAATTAATTTTGTTTCTATATACTTTTTTCTGCAAAGGAAAATGCTTGTAAAGGGAGTACCTGGTCAACTGCTGAAATATTGATAGTTTGGTGACATGGCTAATTGTAAATAAGAACCTAGATATAATTTGCTAGCACCTAGCATACAGAGTTCTTAAATGCAACTATAGATGTAAATATTTAATCTTCGTGAAGACAGAAATGGAAGGTCTCTCTGTGAGTTACTTATGCAAGTAGCTTTTGGAACCTCATTTTCTTATTAGTAAAGCAAATGGTAACACCACCAATCTTGTAGGTTTATTGTGAGAATTAGAGATGCTTACAAAACCCCTACAATGCAATAAGTGTTCAACAGATGATAACAAGGAGAACTGATAAGAGCTAGATTGGAATTTTTTTTTAAACTGAAAATGAATAGAAATAATTGCTTTGTTTACTTAAGCAGTAGTGTTTTTGTGTTATATCCTGCATATTTGCCAGTAGAGCAAGGTTGGCTATTGCCATAGGAGGGAGTATTTTTAGGAAGGAAGTTCTTGGCAAAAGACCACTTACCCAACCACAAATGGGAATTTTCTTGATAGGGTTAGATAGGCAAGCTCCACTAGGTGGTAGCATTGCCACGTGACCTAGTAAGGAACGCTGCAAGAAACTGGCAGAATATTATGTGTGAATATTAAAGACAGAAGTTTGGACATGAATATCAAACCTGCTGAGGGCCAAGTAATATGACTTTTGACTTGTCCTAATTGAGAGCCAGCTGAGGGCTTGTCTGGAGGACTGTCACATCTATCACATGTGTGCTTTAAGATATATTTATAAACAGACACACACACACACACACACACACACACACACATGTATATATAAAATAGACCTAGGGAATTATGCCATCTGGGATCTAAACTGGAAGAGCAAATTTCCCTCAAGGAGGTAAAAAATATATGATAATTACATAGTGCAACAAGATGTGTTTTGAACTTTACGGAAATAAACTTTTCAGGCTCAAGTTCTGATGCCAAATAATAATAACAGCCAGAAGAGAACTGTGTCTTGTGGTTTTCTTATAATCCCTTTCAGTTCCTCACATGCACCAAATTATGCTCAGGCAAGTGGGACAACACATACTTTTCGGAGGAAGTTCAGTAAATTGAACTCTAGATCTAAACACTAGCAAAACAACATTGAAAAATCACAATATTTAACTTCCCTTTCAGAGCACATACAGACATTAGGAAAGAATGAAAATACCTTCACTTAAAAATTATTTTAAAAGTTCCCTGTTTGAATAACAATTAGAGCTCGGTTTTCTCAGACTCTGGATTTTACTTTCAGACAAGGCTTTTTTCGGGGTCATTCGGTGCTACAGTGTCTTCTTTATTATTTACATGTCAAATAAATTTTTCTTTCTCATCATTTCTTTCCCCATAATGATGTTTATTTTTCCCTTTGTACTAGAAATAAGAGGTGGAAAGAGATGAAACTTTTTTATGATTCCGTTTTACCATATTTTTCCATGATAAGATAACAGTGGAATTCATTCAGCACATAGCTCAGAATGGAATTAAAACATGCAATATATATCCAAGTGATATTGTATGATGACACCTAGAAATTGTATAAGTAGGTAGTGGTTACTGTTAGAATGAAAATAAGAACCCTTAATTTTCCTCTACCAGCCCTTTTCCTTGGCTTCTCTTGATGGAGTGTGCCCCTGAGATGGTTGGTCCTTAGAATTTGCCCTAATATTCATGACTCTTCCTAAGCTTTGTGAGAAGTAGATTTTTGACTTCCATGGGGCTTGGCTGACTCCTCTGACCCTGGGATACCCTCAGGTAAAAGAATGCTCTGGAATTCAGGTGGTGGCAGTACTGACTTCAGAATTTTAGACCTGCTCTGAGGAAAAAACCGGGAAAAATGAGCTGTCAAAAACATACAGATAACTTTGGAAGCAGCCAATAGCCTAAATATTGTCTTTTCTAGATTAAGGCTAGAACGGGCATAAATTGGCCAGCTCTGCCTCCACACAGTCCGCTTTGGATGATAGGAATGGATTTTTCTAAGAGTGAGTGACAATGGCCCCTACTCTCAGTAAAGTGTGTTTATATATGTGAGTGGGGAGACTTAATCAAGATGCTGGGATCCTTGTAATTTCCTTTGAGTCTTCATTTAAAATTGATTTTAAATGCTATTAGCTTTTGAGGTGGAGGAAGGAGGAAAGGGAGTAAAAGGTTAATTGCTGGGGGTAGACACGTAAAAAGGTGGCTCTGCCACAGGACACTTAAGAGTCAAATTTAAATCCAGATGAGATTTGACATATCTTTTTGACCATTTTCCTTCTTGCATTGAGATCCTTTGTAAGTTATAGTCTGGATCTTGCTTTTATAGAAGTTTGAAAAAATTCCAGATGCTGATTAGCCTACCAAAGGGTTTGAAGCCTACCTGAGATACCATAAAATTTTCTGTGCCAACTACTCTAAACTTATGGAACAAAAACCAAATATAAATAAATAAACAAACAAACAAATAAAGGTACAAAATATTTCTGGTCATATTTAACTGATTTTTTGGGTAAGGAAAAATTTTTAAAGTCTATCAAAGTGTTTTACTCTGCCATAGGTTAAGAAGAGTACCATTTACCATCTACTCCTTTGTCTATGGATTTTTACATTTTTAAGAGGATGAGAGTGACATAATATTTTGTGCAATCATGGTGGTCTCTTTTTCGTTAAATTTTGAAGGACACCATAGCTGCCAGTGGATAAAATTTCTTCTGGGAGTAGAGATAGGCTTCCACATAGGATTACTGTGCAGTAGAGTCAGAAATCTGAAGCACATGAATTAAATGGTTAAGCAGTGCTTGCAAGCTGTGATATCAGAGGAAATATCTGCTATTAAGTGAAAGCTGAATAGCAGTGTAGAGGGGGGGAAATTTCCTCATTTTCATCAGCTAATAATCAAAACAGTTTGACACTAGCCAGAGAGAGCCAAAAAATATGGAAACAATTATTGAGCTAAATGAAATATAACAAAATTATATGTTATTTTGCATTTTGGATTTTTAAGGTAAAAGCATTTTATGAAGATTCTATTATGTATTGACCAAATAAAGTAAAAAGGTTGGGAGTGGGTTTAAAGGCAAAAGTAAGAAATGTGATATCTTAAGATACCAGTGGAAAAGTGTATGGATCATTCTTACTTCCATAGGCACAGTTCTATTTTAAATCCCACTGCTGACGGCCTTTATTATTAGGTTGGAAAAATCAGTTCTATGATGGAGTAAAACTGGTTTCACTGACAAGAAAAAGATTCCTTACAAATCTGGTTAGGGGTTTGATCAAATGCATATAGTTACTTTGTCTTAAACAAAAAAGTGATGGTGATTGTCATTAAATCTCAAACTCTGTTTTTACTTTTGTGAGACTATTACACACCCTAACTGCATTAACACTACAATAACAAAATCACGTTTCCTGCTATTTCAAGAAATCTGAAATGGTGATGAAAGACATTTCCTACCAGTGATGTCAATGGTTATTTAATTGCCATTAGGATGGTAATGAAACTCTTTCTTTTCACTTACCCATGATGAAGTGTTCTTGATCAGATTGTGTTAAACAAAATGGCTGCCATCGTATTAGATGTTCTTTCTAAAAACTAGGTTTTCATTACTCTGATAATGTTAGCAGAGCAAGCTGAATTGTGTTTGGCATTAGCTTTTGAATTGTTGCTTCTAAATAGTATTTTTGTTTAAAAAATTGGATTACCTTACTTTTCCATATTAAGGAAAACATATATTTTTGTAATATTAAGAAAAAAACACACTTTTCATTATTTGAAGTAAAAATAATTGGCCCACCCTAGATCTCAAATTTGTTCTATTTTGGCAATTTCAACTTCTAGTATCATCATCATTATTATTTTTTTTCTGAACACCAGACCTGTACTTAGGTTACATTGATGGGACGTAAAGCAAATTAGAAATTTCAAGATGCTTTTTCTTTTGGTTTGAGATATAAATAAAGGGATATATAATGGTCCTGTCTTTGCTCACATTAATCTTGGTATTTCCCATTACCTGGTTAGCTGCTCTCTTTATTCCCTAGAAGGCTTCTATATTCCGGGGAAGGTTGGGAGAGAAAGAAAAGAAATGAAGACCACAAAACAAGAAGAAAGATTACATCATCAATTCAGAAGTGGAGAAGCAACATGAACATGGGAATAAGAAAAATTTCCCCATGTTTCAAACCCTAAACAAGGCTATTGATACTTAAAGTTGAAGATACTGTGGTTAGTAGAAAAAAGAAGTCTCAAATATTTGCAAATGAAGCAACTGACAAAGGATTAATCTCCAAAATTTACAAGCAGCTCATGCAGCTCAATAACAAAAAAACAAACAACCCAATCCAAAAATGGGCAGAAGACCTAAATAGACATTTCTCCAAAGAAGATAAACAGATTGTCAACAAACACATGAAAGAATGCTCAACATCATTAATCATTAGAGAAATGCAAATCAAAACTACAATGAGATATCATTTCACACTGGTCAGAATGGCCATCATCAAAAAATCTAGAAACAATAAATGATGGAGAGGGTGTCTTGCACTGTTGGTGGGAAGGTAAATTGATACAGCCACTATGGAGAACAGTATGGAGGTTCCTTAAAAAACTACAAATAGAACTATCATACGACCCAGCAATCCCACTACTGGTCATATACCCTGAGCAAAACATAATTCAAGAAGAGTCATATACCAATATGTTCATTGCAACTCTATTTACAATAGCCAGGACATGGAAGCAACCTAAGTGTCCATCAACAGATGAATGGATAAAGAAGATGTGGCACATATATACAATGGAATGTTACTCAGCCATAAGAAATGAAATTGAGTTATTTGTAGTGAGGTGGATGGACCTAGAGTCTGTCATACAGAGTGAAGTAAGTCAGAAAGAGAAAAACAGATAACGTATGCTAACACATATATATGGAATCTAAGGAAGAAAAAAAAAAAGGTCATGAAGAACCTAGGGGTAAGATGGGAATAAAGACACAGACCTACTAGAGAATGGACTTAAGGATATGGGGAGGGGGAGGGGGAAGGGTAAGCTGTGACAAAGTGAGAGAGTGGCATGGGCATATATATACTACCAAACGTAAAATAGATAGCTAGTGGGAAGCAGCCGCATAGCACAGGGAGATCAGCTCGGTGCTTTGTGACCACCTAGAGGGGTGGGATAGGGAGGGTGGGAGGGAGGGATACTCAAGAGGGAAGAGATATGAGAACATATGTATATGTATAACTGATTCACTTTGTTATAAAGCAGAAACTGACACACCTTTGTAAAGCAATTATACTCCAATAAAGATGTTTATGTGTGTGTATATATATATATATATATACACCAAAATGGAGTCTACTTTCTCTACCCTTTAATCTAGGTTTGATAATGTGCCTTGCGTCGGTTAACAGAACACTGGGAAATTTGATTCAAGCAGAGGTTTGAGGAACACTTACATGTTCAACCTTACTCTGTCTTGCTGTTCTCTGCAATCCTGAGACTGCTGTGTTTCAGAATGAAATACCACATGGAATAGAGAGGAGCTGTCCTAGCTCTGGTGTCCCTAGACCAACAAGCCTGCCAACACTCAGTTATGTGAGTGAACTATCATAGATTATTCAGTGCCAGCCAAGCTGGTGTAGACCAGAAGATCTGCTTAGCCAACCCACGAAATCATAAGAAATAAAAATGTTATTTCAAGCCATTAAGTTTTGGGGTAATTTCGTATGCAAGCAAAAGCTATTTGATACAAATTTAAAAATGGAACATTTGTCTTTAGATGAAAAATATCCTAAAAGTTTTTGTTGTTGTTGTTTTTAAATTTCTTTTTGAAAAAGGTGCTTCAATGGAAAACTTAGTTTTAGATTTCATGAACTCACTGTAGCTTGGATAGACCACTCTATAAAGTTTCAATGACTTGAGTAATTCTAGTTGAATACTATACATTTCTCTTGAATTCCTCGGTGCTTTAGTTAGCTTTGTAAGAATTGGTTGCAATAATCAGTCAAGATATTATCACATTTTCTATTAGTTTTTTCATTTCAATTTTGCTGTTATATTTTTATACCGTTTTAAAAATGTACAATTGAGAACTTTTGGAAACCAAACATATTAGCTACTGCTAATTTAATGTGACACATTGTAGATGTAAGTAACATTAGCACTAACATATTTTTTACCTTTCCATTGGAATTTGTACCAAACCCTCAGAACTATCCAAGAAAGACTTTTGCTTTATATACTGTCAAGAGTTATATCTCAGGTGTATGTATACAGTACATTCTCCTTTCATCTACTGGGGAATATCCAGATATTAAAATTCATTTATATTTGCATATATGCTCCCTATTTTTTTATACTTGATTAACATAGGTTGTTGACTGAATGTGAGACTGTAGGAAAATTCAAGAAATTGCAGTCCTTAGAAATTGTATTTATCTTATTCTAGGGCTTTCTTGCCTATTGTTGCAAAGTTGTCTGGGCATTTTGATCAAGTACACAAACTAGGTCCTTTTGAATAGGTTGATTTGAAAGTTCAAATTTCAGGGATGGCCAGAATGACTTCTTTTTTGGTGTCAGATGTTCAGAGTTGCAATCTGGTCCTTTGGACATAAGTTTTACCAGATGATCCAGATCTTTGTAAACAATTTGCTCTATAATTCTCTTTGTTAGATAATAAGTTTTGAAATTGCCATCTAAAATCTGGAATAGTTACCCATCCAGATTAGCAACAACTTTGTATTTTCAAAGACTAAGTATAATTCATGCTAAAAGTCATGATTTGGGGGAAAATTATATGGAATGAATAGAGAATTCTTCCTTAGAAATGAGAAATAAGGAAACATTAAATTTCATGTGTTTAAAATATGGCTCCAGGTTTTATTGATAGGGATTTCAAATTAAATCTGTTAGTTGTATATCAAGGCAACTGAGAGGACCAAAAGCCATATTTGTGAGTTCATAATGGACTTAAATATAGCAACTCAGGATGGAAGGAAGCATGGTAAAGACTATTCTGCTGTGACATGTTCTTATCAGTTTTGTAGGAAGCAAGGTTATATTTGCTCAACCGTAGGTTTAGACTAATTCTGTTCCCTTTTTGCTGAAAAGAAGGAACTTTTAAATTTGTTTTTGGTGGAGGAGGTGAGAATCTGTGAGGTCATTCTTTTTTTTTTTTTTTTTGTGGTACGTGGGCCTCTCACTGTTGTGGCCTCTCCCGTTGTGGAGCACAGGCTCCGGACGCGCAGCCTCAGGGGCCATGGCTCACAGGCCCAACTGCTCCGCAGCATGTGGCATCTTCCCGGACCGGGGCACGAACCTGTGTCCCCTGCATTGGCAGGCAGACTCTCAACCACTGCGCCACCGGGGAAGCCCCGGTCATTCTTTTAATAAGAATGGATAAGAACGAATCATTGACTAGTGAGCACATCATACAATTCTAGGGCTGATACAACAAATCCCAGATAATTGTACTTTGAAAAAAGGTGGAATTTAGATCTAGGTAATTTGGACCTAATCTGCTGATTTGTTGGGTAGCCTTCAATAAATCACTTAACTTCATTCATAACATGCTTTGAAATTCTTAGATAAAAGTCCTCATGTCTCAAAAAGAGTATCAGACTAGATTCTCATTTTGTACGATACCCAGGGGAAATTTTGAGAGTATTATATAGAGTGAGAATTTGGCACAATAGTATTATTGTGGATTTAGGAACTAAGTGCGCATGTTCAGGATTTATGGTTCTCAACATTGCAACAGCTCTGTATGATTGAAAAACTTTCAGTTTTGTACAGGTTTCTTTTGAGTGCTCGAGAGACTAGGTACCATAGAGAGAAATGAATGAGGCTCCTTAGTCTGGCAATTAAAATAAAAAAGAATCACTTATGGCTGAGTAATATTCCATTGTATATATGTGCCACATCTTCTTTAACCATTCATCCGATGATGGACACTTAGGTTGCTTCCATCTCCTGGCTATTGTAAATAGAGCTGCAATGAACATTTTGGTACATGACTCTTTTCGAATTATGGTTTTCTCAGGGTATATGCCCAGTAGTGGGATTGCTGGGTCATATGGTAGTTCTATTCGTAGTTTTTTAAGGAACCTCCATACTGTTCTCCATAGTGGCTGTATCAATTTACATTCCCACCAGCAGTGCAAGAGTGTTCCCTTTTCTCCACACCCTCTCCAGCATTTATTGTTTCTAGATTTTTTGATGATGGCCATTCTGACCGGTGTGAGATGATATCACATTGTAGTTTTGATTTGCATTTCTCTAATGATTAATGATGTTGAGCATTATTTCATGTGTTTGTTGGCAATCTGTATATCTTCTTTGGAGAAATGTCTATTTAGGTCTTCTGCCCACTTTTGGATTGGGTTGTTTGTTTTTTTGTTATTGAGCTGCATGAGCTGCTTGTAAATTTTGGAGATTAATCCTTTGTCAGTTGCTTCATTTGCAAATATTTTCTCCCATTCTGAGGGTTGTCTTTTGGAATGTAAGGAAAAAAAAAAAAGGTCATGAAGAACCTAAGGGTAAAACAGGAATAAAGACACAGACTTACTAGAGAATGGACTTGAGGATATGGGGAGGGGGAAGGGTAAGCTGTGACAAAGTGAGAGAGTGGCATGGACATATATACACTACCAAACGTAAAATAGATAGCTAGTGGGAAGCAGCTGCATAGCTCAGGGAGCTCAGCTCGGTGGTTTGTGACCACCTAGAGGGGTGGGATAGGGAGGGTGGGAGGCAGGGAGACTCAAGAGGGAAGAGATATGGGAACATATGTATATGTATAACTGATTCACTTTGTTATAAAGCAGAAACTAACACACAATTGTAAAGCAGTTATACTCCAATAAAGATGTTAAACAAACAAAAAAAAGCAAAAAAAAAAAAAAGAAAAACAAAACAAAACAAAAGAATCACTTATGTGGTGATTTATCGGCTTGGATCCCCATTGACGGATTCAGAGGTAGTTAAATGAGTGAAAGTGTCATTTGAAATGTTTCCTTTCATGGACATCATGCTTTGGTCATGTTTGATTCTTGGAGAAGTGCCAGGGGATGACACTGAGGTGGCACTGGGCTTCACAGTGTTAGACACATCTGGCCTGGATGCCTGGAGTCAGATGCAGAGGTGCCTGAGGGTTTCGTATAGCCCTCTGGAAAGAGGGTTATTTTTAGAGGTGTAAAATCTGTTTTTTGCCTATTGCAAATCATATATCTCTTAGTTTCTCAAGCTAAGGTGTGATGATATGATAATATTAGGTTGATGTTAGACTGGACATTCAGATAGGGCTGTGCTCAGAATGTATAAATGATAATCCTGGGGCCTGACACTGTACTGCTCATGGGGTTAGCCTGGTGGTTGTTCTGGAAGCCTGGATGTAATTTCATTCCAGTCACATGGAGGGAGCTTAGTGAAGGAAACGGAAAACATTTCCAGCTTCTTTGAGTCATTCAGATCTTTACTGTGCACCTACTCTGCTCCAGGCACTATGCCTGATTTGGGATATGGTGGTTCAGTAGACAGATGCTTAATGATACTGCTGCTATAGTAAGCAGCTGCTCTTCTGAATAACTATTGTTTTTAATAAATGCATTTCATGTGAAATGTAAACATTCTGTATATTGTGCTTCATTTTAGAATGATATGCTTCTACAAATACTGCATTCTGAAGTGGGCCTAAAAAACCTTCTGGGATCAACTTAGTTCATTCGTTAAATAAGTGTTCATTCAATTAACCTTTATTTTGAGCCCATTTTTAAGTGCTAGGCACTTTCCCACTGAGTTAAAATTGAGTTTGTCCTCAGATTAGCATCTGTAACTGCTCTCTGAAAAAGGTTATTGCTGTAGTGAGACTGTTCCTGAAACTTGTGACTAGCCTGAAGTATTTGGTTTTACTCGTTCCTGCTGGTTCATCAACATGTACGTCTTCCCTGGCATTCAGTTGCTGACTTGGTACTATGTATTGTTCATTATTTTTCCATACTCTGTCCAACAGAGTCATCTTGTTGTAGCCAACAAATACATTAATCAGGCATTTATTGTGCACCTGAAGTGCTTTGCTCTGGGGAAACCCAGTACCTACCTTCAAGGTGCCTGCAGTCTAGAGAGGGGGCAGATAAATAAACATTTACAATAGAGGATGATAAATGACACAGTAGATACAAACATGGGATATTGGAGAAACACAGAGATGGATCACTTAACTCAGACTAGGTTTGTCAGGATGGAAGGGATAAAACTCACTTGTATTAGTTATTATTACTGTGTAACAAATTGCCATAAAATAAATGGCTTAAGACAATAATAAGCATTTTTTTCCCCAATCTCCCAGTTTCTCTGGGACAGGAATTTGGGAGCCTTTAGCCGAGCAGTTCTGGCTGGGATGTCTCAAATGAGGAAGTATTGAGATATTAGCTCAGGCTACTGTCATTTAAAGGCTGGACTGGAGCTGAAGGATCTGCTTTCAAGGTGGTTCATTCACACGGCTTTTAAGTCTGAGTTGTTTGCTGGTGGGAGACCTCAGTTCCTTTCTATGGAGGCCATACCACAGGACTGCTTGAGTGTTTTCATGACATGGATACTGGCTTCCTTTAGGGTGAGTGATCCAAGAGAGACCAAGGCAGAAACCCTACTGTCTTTTATGATCTAGCCTTGGAAATATCGCACCTGCACTTCTCTAGTGTTCTATGGGTATCACAGGCTGGCCTGGTAACGTGAGGGAGGGGACTACACACAGTGTGAACACTGGGAGGTGAGAATCATGGGGGCCATTTGGAGCTGGCTACCACATCAATCTTCAGGGATGCTTAGCATGTGTGATTTGATGCTAGTCCCTGGAGCATTAACTCATTTGGGCCTTGGCAACCACATTGGTACTGTGAGTCTTTGATTTTTCATATGTTATACAGGTTTCTGATACTACTACTCTTATTTGAATCATATAGAGTAACAAAATGTTAGCAAAACAGTGGATACAAATGCTTCTTAACTCAATGCTACTGGTGTATTAATCCTGGCGGTGACACTGACAGTTAATAGGTTTCAGACAACATCACAGAAGAAAACATATTTGCTGTGAAACATGAGAATTACAAAATAATTGTTCTTTCTAATAGTGTCACTGAGATATCATCATGTGGCTCCCAGTGGGAATCTCTTTCCCTGGAGGTTTGACAATTAGTCATTTGCACATACTGGCTCATATTGTGTGTAGCTCCAATGTGGGTTTCAAGCGTATCATGCAGTGGACCATTTAATACTCAATAATGTAAGCATCCTCCAGATCCTATCTCAGAAAAGCGATGAAGCCAGTTAGTATTTGAGACTTGAGGCCTGAAACCTTTCTTTTGTTGAGTAGGGAAAGTGGATGTTGATGCTTCAAAGTTGATGCCCATTATGTTTATTAGATAATAGTATTTTGCTAATACCATTTCCAGTTCTATGGTTGTATCAAAAGGTGATTAAGAAAGGGGCTTCAACTCTTCTTAATTCCAACTAGTCCAAAAAGCCACCCTACTTATAAACTTATCATCTAAGTACAATGTGCTTCTAATATAAACTTTACTTCAAGATTCTGGATTCAGTCTTTTAAGTCCCTTATATATAAAAATTAGGGCTGCTACTGTTCCAGACAATCACTTGCCTGCCTGTATTAACATAGTTCCACATTAACATAGCTCAGACTTTGCAGCTTGTTAAATTTTGGCATCTGCATTTATCCATGTAGGATCTGGCCCCTTTCTTCCAATTTGTCATTTTGGGTGAGCTCTGAATTGATTGTGCTTATAGAGCATTTCTGCCTGTGTCTTGCTAGTAGCACAAATTGGTTATTAGCCTTCCCATTTAAAGCAGACTTGCTGCTTTACAACCACTCTGACATGCTGAGAGAGCCCACAATTTCAGTACTAAGGCTTGTTAGAGTCTAATGCACTTATTAGAGTATTTTCCATAGCTTGTCATTTGATGAAAGCAGAGCTGCATTCACGAACAAAGATCCAAGATGCAGAGATTGCTGAGTATATGTATTTTATCTTCTTCGTATAACTCATCTTCCCTTAGTCTCTGTAGGAACCCCATCACTTACAGCCTCTTTGTGTATAGCCACAGTGCTTTGTTGTTTATCCTGTTTTTAACGTAGGCACTGGGGCACATGTTCCTCAACTAAAATTGGTTGTATAATTTGGACACACGTTCAGTTTCATCTCCTCATAGTCCTCCCAATGTCTTTTTTTCCATTTTTACCTGTAAAAGACCATACTCCCTCTTCCTGGGGATACCCTTTTTTCTCTATTTCATTTCTCTTGACTGCTGTCATATCTGTTAGACTTCTGTCTTAGGCAATTTTGAGAAAAGAAGTTGGGCATGCAAGGGAAAACTGAGGGTACCCTTTCAATATTGGGGATCTGAAGACCCTGGGGAGCTGGGGACTCTGAATGAGTAGGGATAGAATATTAAGTCAAAAAGCTTTTAGGAAAATTTGGAGACTTTGATATAGAATTACACGCATAAAATTCTTTAGCTCTTTCACACCCTTACGGTATGTATTCTCTCTTTTTAGTTCCTCTGAATTGCCAGCACCTCTCCTCCTTTTAGCCCTTACTCAGTTGTACTTCCCCATGTACACTGGGAGATCCCTCAACCTTAAAGCAATCTGACCCTGTATGTATTTCCCTCAGTCTGTACCAGCCTCACAATGTAAGTGAGGCCAAACTCTAATAGATCAGTTACTTAGCTCCCCTGGCCACATCCAGGTTCCTTCCTCTGATGGTAAAAGAAAGGGGAGTCACTGGGAGTATCTCACACAAATTAAACTCTGTTTCTCACTGAGCTATTCACTTTCAGGTAGCTCTGAGGGCTCTTTCAGATACCCCTGAATTACCTAGCCAAGTCCCTGATTTACCTGTTGAATGCTGGTCAAGTAATATTTCATGATGGGGTCTCTAGCCCTTTATTTGTCCACAGCAGTCTCCCTTTAAGCATTATCTCTCTGTTTTGATAGCCAACTTATTTACAGGTATTACTGAGATTTCTGGTACATAACATTTTACCTTTTTTGTTCCTACATCTTATTTTCTTAATGCAAGGGGAAAGTATATTGAAATGATAAGGTTTGAATCTCTGCAAGTTCTTCTGTTTCTCTCCTTAGCTACATTTTGAACTGCCCTGCTTCTGGTCTGAACTCAGAAAACTAGAGGCACTATCCCAGGTTTCACCTCTCTCCATATGATGTCCTCTGCATCCCCTGAAGGTCCCATTACATCAGCACTCCAACTCCTGTCAGTAATTTTGTCAGAGAAAATTGTGATGATCAGAGGTTCACACCCCATATTTACCACTTCCATATACATCTGTCTAGATGCTTTTTTCCCCTGTTTTAGAGGAAGGGGCAGTGCAGTGTAGACCATGTGTTTTGGCACCATGCAGATAAAATTTGAAACGTGGCTCTGCAACTTCCTAGCTAAGGAACAGTGGTCGAATTATTTATCATCTAGAAAGTGTCCTTATGTGCAAATTGCGGATAATAACCATTGGAGGGGTTTGATTAAATAAGATAATAAATTTATATGCCTAAGCAGGTGCTTGGAATCCAGCAGACTCTTAACAGCTGTCAGCTTCATTCCTTGCTCCTTAGCTTTTCCCAGCTGAGTCTGCTGTATCTTCTGGGGTCTTATTCCATCAGTCCTAAATTTTAGGATCCAACCCTTCAACTATGTACTCACTCTCTTTCATATTAGAAATTTCTGTTTTTTTCCATTTAGCTATTGCTCTAATTCCCCCTTCTTTATATCCTAGCTTTTTGAGACGTTTATCTAAACTATCATGTCCCATTTATTACTGCACGTATCAATGATTGTTTGGCTTTCATCTTTATCTATTGAAATTGCTCACACCAAGGTTTCTAATACCTGCTGAATTGCCAAATATAATGGATACTTTTCAGCCCTTACCTTCCTTGATCTATTCATAGCATTTTACAACACTTATCCATTCTTTAGAATTGTTCCCTGTTTTAGATTCTTCTCTACCTCTCTGAGTGCTGCCATATTCTCTGTATAAACTTTATTCTGCTGTCTACCACTTCAATGTTAGTATGCCAGGCTCCAGTCTCCTCGCCTCTTCTTCTCTTTTGTCTCTGCCCTTCACTCTTGCTCTCTCTGCTTTCTCTTTAATTCACTTTTCTCTGGGTGTTTTCTTTCTACCCAACAAATGCAGAATACCAAATACATGTAGAATATCCACTGAGACAGAAAGATACAACAGACCATGATTACATAAAATTGTATGGATGAATCTCAAAAACATTGATTTGAAGAGAAGAAACCAAACATACAAAAGACTAAATACTGTATGCTTGCATTTACATGACGTTCATGAAAGGTCGGAATTAACATATGTTATTAGAAATCAGAACAATGGTTGCCTCTGGGGGAATGGGGATTGACTAGAAAGGTTCCTTGCAAACTTCCTGGGGTTGATGGACATGTTCTATATTTTGATTGGAGTGTTGGTTACCCATTGGATCTATATAGTTTTCAAAATTTATTGAATTGTGTACTTGAGATCTGGGCATATCATTGTATGTAATATTTACTTCAAAAGAGAAGGAAAAGGTCATCGAGAGAGGTAGAGATGGTGGTAGAAAGTAAATGTTACCCTCGCTCCTCCATATTCCCCCCCACCTCCCATAGGAGTTTCAAAGTGTTCTGTATTAAGCAGGTTGGGTCTGCTTCATTAGAGGGTGCTTTTGACTAGGACATAGATTTTGTAGTTTAGAGGGTTGACCGTCAGGGTATGTCCTAGAACTGAAGAAGTATGAAGGAAAGACATCTCCATATGCTAGTACTAAGTTGAGACTGACCTTCAAAATGTCCAATATTGGGCTTCCCTGGTGGCGCAGTGGTTGAGAGTCCGCCGCCGATGCAGGGGACACGGGTTCGTGCCCCAGTCCGGGAAGATCCCACATGCTGCGGAGCAGTTGGGCCTGTGAGCCATGGCCCCTGAGGCTGCGCGTCCGGAGCCTGTGCTCTGCAACGGGAGAGGCCACAACAGTGAGAGGCCTGCGTACCGAAAAAAAAAAAAAAGTCAAGTATTTAGTTGCATGAAGGGAATAGTATTTACCAGCTTTGTATACAGTACAAACACTGAATTAATGGAACTGTGTGCTTGAAGTACTTGGTTTTTGTTTCAGATCTGTTCAGCATGCTAGGGGTAGAAAGAGGGTTGGAAAGGGAAATATGCCAACTTGCCAAATTCCATGTACACAATTATTTGAGGAAATTCTGGTAAGAATGCACTAAAATATAAGTATATTTACTAACATTTATAATTATGATGCCAATAACTCTGATCTAAACAAGGAAAAGTAAGTACCTGTGGGAAAAATTCATTTGCCTATTTAAGTAATCAAAACGTAATTTCTAAAACCCAAGATATCTTAATATATATGCATTGACTTAGTGTACTTAGTTGAAGATTGAGGTAATGGGGCAAAGCATCTCGACTGGCTCTGATTGATTCTCTCTCCTATAAGGATGCATTGACTCACAGATCTCCAAGTGGCCTGCCATACTGTCTAGATCTACTGTATTTTTTTCTGGAGAGAGGAGCCTTTGGTTGATAACATCTTTGTTTACACTCGAAAGTGGCAAGTGGTTACTTATAATGACTTGTATCTTTTTAAAGAGGTAACACTATATATTTTGATTGTGAAAGTTCAGCATGTTTGTGTTTCCTGATAAAAGATGCTGCATTTTCTTTGTATTTCATAGAGTAGTTTGGCTTTCACTCTTGGTTATTTCATTAGTTAGCGGAAATTGGAACCAGTTTTTTCTGTCAAGGTACAATGAAGATAATTCTGGGAAAACAAGAAGAATGAGAAACAGTTTTCTGGTTCAGTCCTTTTTTTCCTATCTATTCTAGTTGTCTTGGTGAAAGATTTTTGTAGCCAGGTTGAACTTTCTTCCTTGTTATGCTGTTTTTGTCTCATCATAATATTTCCTCACTTTAATTAAGGCAGCGTGTTCTACTGCCATGGAAATGAATTCAAAGTCACAGGTTTGGCATACTGGTTCCATTTCTTTACCAGGAAAGGTGTATGTGCTGAGAAGCCAAGCCTCTGTTTAAGCATAAACCCACATGGTAGTCTCTAAAACTAGGAAGGCTAATATGATAGAGTCATGAAGTAGATGTTTTATTTTTATTTTTTAAAACTTTTTATTTTATATTGGAGTATAGGTGATTAACAATGCTGTTTTAGTTTCAGGTGTACAGCAAAGTGATTCAGTTATACGTATACATGTATCTATTCTTTTTCAAATTCTTTTCCCATTTAGGTTGTTACATAATATTGAGCAGAGTTCCCTGTGTTATACAGTAGGTCCTTGTTGGTTATACATTTTGAATATAGCAGTGTGTACCTGTCAATCCCAAACTCCCTAACTATCCCTCCCCGCCATGCTTCCCCCCCACCCCCAGTAACCATAAGTTCATTCTCTAAGTATGAGTCTGTTTCTGTTTTGTAAACAAGTTCATTTGTATCATTTTCTTTTTAGATTCCACATATGATATTTGTCTTTCTCTGTCTGACTTACTTCACTCAGTATGACAATCTCTAGGTCCACGTTTTACAATAGCCGAGACATGGAAGTAACCTAAAAATCCATCAACAGATGAATGGATAAAGAAGATGTGATACATATATACAATAGAATGTTACTCAGCCATTAAAAAGAATGAAATAATGCCATTGGCAGCAACATGGATGGACCTAGAGTAGGCATTTTAAATAGCTAGTTTACTCCATGGTAAACCTTTGTAGCATATAAGGTTTCTCTTATAATGACTAATATCATATAAATCAATTAAACAATATTAGGACTTTTACTTGTTATGAGTTATATTTGTAAAGTCCTTTTTATTCCACGTAACACATCAACTAGTATACTTAGTGGTGACCTCCAAATACAGGCCATATGACTCTCACTCTCCGTAATTTGCCATGACCTTATACATGTGTACATGAAAATTAATGTTTCATATACAGTTGTTGAGATGGGTATCTTTTGTGTATTTTCTCTAGGTCTCTCTTTCTCCCTCTCCACACACACAAACGTATATATTTTTTGTGTATATATGTATGTTTCCATGTGACCTGAAAAAATAGATTGATTACATAGCATCCTCAGTATTTTATTGCCTCCTTTCCTCCTCCCTTCTTCCCTTCTCCCTCCCCTCTCTCTCAACTCTCCCTCTCCCTCTCTCTTTTCTCCCCACCCTTACCCCCCTTCCATGCATTCTTCTGGAAGAAGTTTAGTGAGTAAACATGAGTAATTGATGTGGTCATTACCACCTTTAGGTTCAGTGAGCTTTTGGCTTTGTCCTTCCACACTGCTGTTCTGCACTTTTACAGAGCTGGTGCTGTGCATACAGATAGACACTTGGCTAGTAGAAATACACTTTTTGTGCTTTATTTCACATATCTGTGTATACACATTGCACATAGAGATGTGGTTCACATTTCCCTGTCACAGGAAATGTCATCCAACATATTAATCATAAACATCCTAAAAATTGGATCTGATCTCTTTAATATCCTATTTGCTGTTGCAATGGAAATATTTCCTAATAAAAGTATTCAAGTCTGCCAAACCAATGTAGTGATCTCCAGTGTAACATACTGCTTTCCAAGTACTCTACAATTTTATGATACTAATGTCATGTCGCCAAACTTGGCCACCAAGCTTGCTCCAAAATGTTGAACTCTTAGCAAAAATGCTTTTATAATAACTCCCATTCCCTTGTCCAGACCAACTCTCAAATCTAGGAAAGCATCCAAATTCATTATTAATTTTCTTGCTTCTCATTGAGTACTCTAATATAAAACTATCCATTTGAAAGCTCCTCATCTTTTTAGTCATTTTGTTTTGATTCATTTTCTTTTATTTTGTTCTATGCAAATTATTTTGAGAAAAAGGAAAAGGACACAAAGATTTATATTTAAAGTCTTCTTTCTTACCACTGTTAGTATTTTCTTAGGGTAGTGAGTCAGTGTTTATGGGAATGGCATATATTTGTTTTCTTCAGTGGATTTTTTGGTCATGTATGTGTAAGACATTGATTTGTGATACTGATGCCCATTAGTCCTTCTTTGTTTTTAATGCTCTGAATCCTAATTTTAAATATAATTTTCTCCAGCTTATGAATACAGTTGTCAGTTAAAGCAACCAAAAACTCACAGGATCCCTGGAAGCAGAATGGTGGTGTTTGTAGGAAAGAGATGTGTGAATTTCTAAGTGTCTTGGGGACTGATGTGAGAGAAAATTAAAGAATGGAGGGAAGGTGAAAGAGAGTTAAACTATTTTTTTTTTGTTAGAATTAAAGTTTTATCACTTTGCTTCACTATTGAGGTTTATTGTGAATATGGACATAGGTATATGTAAACATGTGCTGTTTGGCCACTCAAAAAACAGAAGTGCTGTTCCACTTCTACCACAGAACCGAAAATTCTGACCATTAGCATTACTCCATCTAATCTTAGAAAGACTATACTCTTGGGAAAGACTAAGGACAATTATTTTGGTTTCAGACCACTTTGGAATAGATAATTCTTTATGAGAATGGATATTTGCTACATTTAATTTGAATTATTCACTGTCTCCATGAGAATGGGTATTTGCTGCATTTACTTGGACTTATTCACTGGAATAGTTCAAGGACAAGAAATTTGATGAACAAAGAGCGTTGGCCCATGAAAATGGGATGTCTGTAGCTGGGGATTGGCCAAAGCACTCACACTATTGGAGTCACCAAAGGTGAGGGACATAGGTAGAGAACAATGACAAACTGCCTCACTCATGATTTTGTCTCAGGTCATTTATTCATTAATTTTTTCTCTGTTATGTATCTCAGATAGGGTTGGTCCATTAGTCTGTGGCAGACAGTGTGGCACTTAGTTTTTCTGACATCATTTTTTAAAGGGTAGAGATATGTTGCAAACATCACTAATTGATTTAAACTTTTCTTGAAGTTGACTATATTTTTGGTCTTTATCAACTCCTTTAATGTTTACTACTTACCAAGTGAAATTTTCTCTTATTTATTCCCAAATTACTTATTTCTGTGCCAAAGGAGCACTTGTTAGCTCTAGTGTTCAACATAATGAATCTACATTCAACCTTGCTGTGCTTGTTTGTAATATTTGCAATTTGGTAAAGTATTATACTTATTGATATGTGGGCAACAGAGAAAACATGGAATCGAGACTACTGTTACATCTAGACAACACCTAGGAATAAAATGCTAGCAAGGCATTGTATACTGAGAACAAATGAGTGGTACTGAGAATTACTGTAATAAATTCAGGAAGGGAGAAATCATGGTGGATTAGGTATAAAAGTAAGGAGTCATGGGAAAGTCAGTCCTGGATTTGCCCAAAATATGCTCCTGACAGTGTCAGAAATAAATGCTTTCATCTCAGCACAGTATAGTAACTCTTCTCTCAAGATGCAGTTGAGATATATGCCTTCCTCTTGCCCAGGTAACTTCCTTCATTCTGAGAACACGTTTAACTCAAATCTGTCTTTATACTTTATCTTTTGGGACTGGAATTCAATTTATAAAACTTTTAGAAACGTAGAGTCTTTTATCAGCCTCTTAGCCTCTTCAGTCATTTCAGTTACCTTTAGTTGGACTTTCTCCCCATTGCTATTTCTTGAAGTGTGGTGTCAACAGAGGGGCAGAGTATTACATGGGTTTCTGTACAGGATAGCATGATGTGTTCTATTTTGTTTCAGATGCTCCTCCTTGATTATATCTGGAACTTTGATGCCCATTTTTATAAAGAGAAATATTGTGTTTGCTCTCAGGATTTTTCCTGGGACTAAAACTTTTATCTTAGAGTGTGCCATCTTTTAGATATAATTTAGATTTGGCTTCTTATATTTCTAAGTTTCAAAATAGCTCAATGTAATCTACAATCTTAGACATTCCTTTGTGCTCATTCTTTTGAGATTATTTATAAAATAAGATGAATTTCAGGATTTTTGCAGACCCTATTGTTTGTGCTTTTTTCTATCCAAAGAAATAGCATGTCTTTAGTGAAAGCAAGAAAGGTAACCCTTTATCTTCATGTTAACTTGTCTCTAAGCTAGTTCCCTATCCATGACAAATCAGTTCTCCCTACCACCCTTCACTCAAAATTAATTAAAAAGTATCTTTTAGGGACTTCCTTGGTGGCGCAGTGGTTAAGATTCCACACTCGCAATGCAGGGGGCACAGGTTCGATCCCTAGTCAGGGAACTAGATCCCACATGCATGCCACAACTAAGGGGCCTGCCCGCTACAACTAAAACGTGGTGCAACCAAATAAATAAAATTAAAACAAACAAAAAATAAAAGTATCTTTTAGCGTGGAACTTTGTCAAAGGCATCTTTGAAAATCAGCATCTGATGTAGTACATTGTATATAATGGTAAAGTTATGATAAATATGAATAGTACTTAAGCCTGTCTAGAGAGAGATCTTTCAGAAGTTTTCAGGCTGAGGGGTCCTTTTCATTGGGATAACAGCTTGGATAAAGCCAAATAAATCAGTATTCTATCCTGATAATCTATAAAAGTTGACTGATCAAGGCAACTATACTCCATACTTGCATTTGGGAAAGAAAATAGAAGAAAGGAATGCTGAAAAGGAAAAAAATAAGCTAAGGAAAGTGGAAAGCTCTCAGAAACAGATGGAGAAGGGATAGTTGAGTATTACATTTTAATACCTAAGTATAGGACTGAAGATATAGTAAAAGTATAATTTATAAATATGCAGTATTTAATCTGCTATCTCAAAAATAATATATATTTTTTATCTCTGTTGATTATTTAGCCTATTAACTTTAAGGCTGTAACTATGCATCAGTTTTTTTAGAGGGATTAGAATGATAGTTGAAAATTCAAGTCATAATGTGAACATATTCTGAATGAACCCATTTGGTATCCCCTGTGCAAAAAGGCCATAAGAAAATGAAGGTTAAATAGGACTGAACAATGGAGAGTGAGGTACTGCCAAATTTGTTGAGAAAACCTCTCTGTAATGGTTATTTCTATATGCTTACCCCATGTTCATTCTGCAGAATTGGTGGCTTTGTCTTCACCACTTCTTTAAAAGTGTTCTTGTTATGGTTAATAATGAATTCTTCATTTCTGAACCTAAAGTGTCTCTTCTCATTCTCATCTTACTTGCCCTCTCTATATATAATCTGTGTTGATCCAGTCCAGCTTGGCCTGAGAACATATAGATGTGGGGGTTAGAATAATGTCAAAGTGACAGTCACAAATTAGTATTTCTGCCCACTCTTCTGGAACCCAAGAACATCTAAAATTACATCAGTGTTATTCTGGGAACAGTGCTCCCTATGTGCTCTGTTGAACAATTCTTTACTACCTGTGGTATCTGCCATTTTTCTCCTTTTGTGCTACAGCTCAGAAACAGGCAGTTATGTCACAGGTCCTGGAGGAGGATATAACCACCCTTGCTGCCTGTTAAAGAGGACACTGTATCAACCTGCTATTTCCCAGTGTCCAGTGTCATTGGCACTGTGGTGACTTGATGCTGGTTACTGTTGTTGCCAGAGCAGCTTATTGTTTTTTATGGTCCCTGTGTAAGTTGTGACATCAGTGTTAATTAATTATTTAGACTTTCAGATATTTATGAAACTTACCATGAAACTGTGCATGAATCCTTGAAGACTGAATCTGGGAACAATCCTGAATCATTACTCATTAAAAAATAATAGCTTTATTGAGATATAATCCACATACCACACATTTCATCTGTTTAAAATGTATGTTCAGTGGTTTTCAGTATATTCACAGAGTTGTGTAACTATCACCGTAAGTGACTTTAGATCATTTCAGCATCCCCAAATGAAATCCTGTGCCTATTAGTCATCACTGCCGATTTCTCCTCAACTCCCAACCTTAGGCAAGATTTGCTTGTTTTGGACATTTCATATAAATGGAGTCATACAATATGTGTTCTTTTGTGACTGGCTTTTTTTCACTTAGGATAATGTTTTCAAGGTTCATCTGTGTTGTAGCATGTGTCAATATTTCATTCTTTTATATTGCTCAATAATATTCTATTGTATGGATGTACCACACTTCATTTATCCATTCATAAATTGATGGACACTTTGGTTGCTTTCATTTTTTGGTTATTATGAATAATGTTACTATAAACATTTGTGTATAAGTTTTTGTGTGGACATATGTTTGAAATCCCCTTGGTAATATACCTAGGAATGGAATTGCTGAGTCATATGGTAGCTCTGTGTTTAACATTTTGAGGAATTGCCAGATAGTTTTAAAAAGTAGCTGCTTGATTTTACATTCCCACTAGCAACATATAAAGTTTTCACTTTCTTCACGTCCTCATCAATACTTGTTATATTCTGTCTTTTTTATAGCCATCTGAGTGGATGTGAAGTGGTATCTCATTGTGGTTTTGATTTGTCTTTCACTGATGGTTAATGAGGTTGAGCATCTTTTCATGTGTCTGTTGGACATTTTTATATCTTTCTTTTGAAAATACCTATTCAGAACCTTTGTCCAATTCTTAGTTGGGTTTATTTGTCTTTTAATTATTGAGTTGTACAAGTTCTTTATAAATTCTAAATACAAGTCTCTTACCAGATACATGGTTTGCAAAGATTTCCTCCTTTCTGTGGGTCGCATTTCCACTTTCTTTATGGTAGCCCCTTTGAAGTACAAAAGCTTTTAATTTTTTATGAAGTTCAAGTTACATATATTTTTCTTCTATTGCTTGTGCTTTTGGTGTCATATTACAGAAGGCTTTGCCTAACCCAAGGTCCCAGAGATTTTCTATATTTTCTTCTAAGAGTTTTATAGTTTTAGTTCTTAAATTTAGGACTATAATACCTTGAGTTAATTTTTGTGTATGGTGTGAGGAAGGTGTTCATCTTCATTATTTTGGCATTTAAATCCAGTTGTTCCGGCATCATTTATTGAAAAGACTGTTCTTTCCCTATTGGAATGTCTTGTTGAAAATTAATCAATCCATTATTTTTAAACCAAACTTCTGTGCCTCTAGTGTCTTTCTTAAAGATGAGGGTATTTCACCCACTCCCCCGCCCCACAAGGAGGCCTCTCAGCTCCTCCTCTAAATAGAGTTCTAATTAGTCTACCCTGTGAGTTCTCCACATACTCATATTTCCAAATTACTTTGCAGCAGACAGTTCCAGACACTTCCTGATTAAAAACATTGTTCTTCCTTGCCCCCAAAACACCGATCATTCTTCTCTCCTGGTTTTCTAGTTTTCTCAGTTTATCTTGGCTTATTTCTCACTGTGCACATAATTTCACTTCCTGTTTCTGTGCTGGCTTCCAAATCTGTAATTTCAGTCCCGACATTTATACTGAACTCCAGACCCATATTTCCTGGATGCCCAAGATTGAAATCAAATCCAACACAAATAAAATTGAACTTTTTGTTATCTCTCCTCCCCTTGACATGCTCCATTTCTTCAATTCTCTATTTTAATTAATGTCACCACTATTCATGTAGTCCTGAAGTTGGAATTCCTAGAGTTATTGTAGACTCCTCTATGCCTCACCCCCCCAGCACCATGTTCTGTTGATTCTACCTTGGGACTCTAATATCTGATCATTACTGTCCATCTTCTGCCTTAGTTATATCCTGATCATTTTCATCTTCATTTTGCATTGGCCTACCTAATCTTTGTGCTGCTAGTTTTACTCTTTCCAACCTATTCTTCATGCTGAGTCTAGAATTATTTTTCTTAACATAAATTTTGTGATGTTATTCCTCCCTACAGACACTCCAGACCTTCATGGGTTCTTATTGCCCAGAAGATCAAGTTCTTTGCAAAGTGTGTCAGGCCTCCTCTTCTTACTTTTGTAGCCTGTTTCCTGCCACTCCCCTCCCTAATCCACTGTTCCTAGCCATGTTAAGCTATTACTATTTGTTGAACAGGCTCTTGTCTTTTGTGCTTCCTCTTATTTTTTTTGGCACGTGCTATTCTTGCTATCTAAACTGCTTTGAATCCTTCAAGATGAAAGTATAATTTCTTCTAATGTTTCTTCCAACTTTCCCAGGTAGTTAACTTTCTACTTGTGCATTTACCCTGAGTACTTACTAATGTTATAGCATTTACCCCGTTGAATAATAATTGTTTGAGCATTCCTAAATAATAGAGCATAAATCAGTTTTCAATCAGTATCTGTTGCTTAAAGTGTATGCTCAATAATGATTTGTTTAATTATTGAATGAATAATAAATTTTTTGTCAGATTTTTCTGCTGTTTAGTTTATGAGAGAACCATTATTTTTATCTTACATATTTTATAGAAACTTACTGAAAATACAAATTTAATAGAATATTAATAGATTTCTATCCAAAAAACAGTGTTCTAGTGGGATTTTCTTTCCCTTAACGGTGTGGGGTTTGGACTTTTTCTTTCTTTTTCTCAGTGTGATGAAATCTACAGAGTTTAAAACAGGATACAAGCTGATGAAAGAAAATTCTTTTAAATCTATATAAAAATTTACTTACGTTTTCAGAAGCCCACCATGAACTGAAATTATACCTCAGACATTATATATGGGTGGTTTCATGACTTTTTCCTTTATGCTGTTTAAAAGTGTCATATAAAGTGGTTCTTTACTTTTGTTTCTTGATTTAGCACTGACTGTGATTTCTGAATGAGTCCCCTATGGTCCGAAAAGTCTGAAGCTCAGTGGGGTTTGCAGTTGCATGGAAATCATGACTCATCACATTTGGCATTGAAATGGAAGTAGATTGTAAAGATGGGGCATGGTACTGACAGTAATAATTGTAACTTAACTCTTCATGGCAAGATACAATGAAAAGTAATTGAATTACATGAAATGTACCTAGAAATTACTCTAAGATGTTAATTTCTATGCTTTGTTTAACTATAGTTTATACTTTTTCTGTTGTTTGGGTTCAGGGCATTTTATGCCTGTGGAGAAATAATGATTGCTTGTTTCATGGAATTTTTGGTAAATGACAGGCTTTAATGAGTAATAAATTTCCTTTGAATAAGGAGACAATTATTTAGTATCCTGAGTGTTTTGAGGGTAGTTTTATTTTATTAGTTTTCTTTTACATGTTGTATAAAATTTGGCTATCAGCTATGAGCGTGGAAGAAAATAAGACAGACTTGATCCTTAATTTGACATATATTAATTATAAATTTTACTATGTCTCTTGTATGTCAGGCATTGCAGTAGAGGTAAGAAAGAGAACATGATCTTAAAGAATTCATATACCAGAGAGTTAGAAGAGAGTATTAAGCAAATGAGTTATAGCTTAACGTGGCAAATACTGTAAAAGTGTTGTAAAAATGAACTTCTAGATAGGTGGATATGACTTGGGGTTAAGGAAGCCTTTACATAGAAGATACCTTTGCGCTGGATCTTGGAGGATGAATGGGAGTTATCAGGGCAAAAAAGAGGAAGATTATTTCATACAGAGGGAACAGCATGTTCATAAGTTTGGATTTATCAAGGGATGATATTTTCATGAAATAAAGAGATAGTGATGGAAGAGACTGCAGAATTTTAAGTTGCTGCAGTGACTCCTTGTTGGTTGGAGCAAATCTAAATACTTCAACAAGGCATGCAAGGATATTCTATTTAATAGCTCCAGTAAATGTATATCCATTATTGATTCTGCCTACTTCCTCCTGTAGTCCCTTTGCTTTAATGGCTTGGTCTCATTAATGTATTGCACATGTGCCTGAAGACCTTCTTGACAAATCTAACATTGTAACTCTTCCCTTACTTTGGACACCCCCCTCTCCACCTGTTGCCGTCATAGTTCTCTAATGATTTAAGATATGTGTATTTACAGTATGAACATTTGTGGAGCAGAGACTATGTACCTTCTACTCCTGTTATTTACAGTGCTCAGCAAAGAGCAACTAACCATAGGAAATTTATAAATTACTGAGAATTGCTACTGTAGCTCTAAATAAATTTTTATATATTTTACCTCTATAGCCTCTGTATTAATTTTTATTTAGTTTGATTTTTCAAGGGCATCTGTGTTTTGTGAAAACACATGTAGGGAAGTATATTTGAGACCTGTCTCTGCTGCTCATTTATTATATGAATATAAAATTAAATGTCATGGCATGGACTAAGTGATATGTAGAATCCCTTATAGTTCAAAATATTCTTCTGGAATAGGGTAAGGAGAACTCTGGATGATTTTGATATGAGTATGTATTTATATTCTCTGTCCCCTAACTCCCATACTGCCAGGTATGATGATTCCCATATTTACTTTTGTGATTGATTTTCCCAAATCTGTAATGATCTCAAAGATTGCTATAAAATTCTCAAATAAAATTATAATTAATTCATTTAGATTTTTTGAAAAACATGCCCTGCAGTACACTCTATATATGTAATATCCAGGAAAACGGATCCAGTAGACAAAGTTACAGGAAGAGTTGGGACATAGCATTCTAGGTATTAGAGAGCAATAGATGCTCTCTAAGTAAGATGCATATGACCAGTGCCAGTTTTGGTTTTGATTCTGGTTATCTGTTGTTGTGGAACTCACCCCCAAACTTAGGAACTTAGAAAACAACTTATATTCATTTAGCTTTCAAATTTGCAGGGGTCAGTGGAGAAGGGTCATGTTTGTTCCACAAAGTATCAGCTGGGGTGGCCTGATTGGGAGGCTGGAGGATCGTTTCCAAAATGAGTCACTTACATGGCTTTGACTGAAGCTGGCAGGGAGCTCAGTTGGGGCTGAAGCCCAGGCACCTTGGTTCCTGGGCCTCTCTGTTGTGTACTTGAACTTCCTCACAGAATGGTGGCTGAGTTCCAAGAGAGAGTGTCCCAAGAGTCAGGAATTGGAAGCTGCCGATGTTTTTAAAGCCTGGTGTGGAAACTGGCACTGCATTACTTCTGATGTATTCTATTGGTCTATCGGTTGCAGAGCCCAGATTTGAGGAGAGGAGACGTTTACCCCACCTCTAGATGGGACTGTATCAAGTAATTTGAAGGAATGTTTTTAAACTGCCACTTGTTTCTTCAGTGAAAATAGTATCATTGTTTTTATTATGGTACTTATTTTCATTGTAAAAAAAGTAAGACAGGGCTTCCCTGGTGGCGCAGTGGTTGGGAGTCCGCCTGTCGATGCAGGGGACACAGATTCGTGCCCCGGTCCGGGAAGATCCCACATGCCGCGGAGCGGCTGGGCCCGTGAGCCATGGCCGCTGAGCCTGGGCGTCCGGAGCCTGTGCTCCACAACGGGAGAGGCCACAACAGTGAGAGGCCCATGTACCGAAAAAAAAAAAAAAAAAGTCAAACAATACAGAAAACTTCCAGGGCTCATTTGATACGAAATTTGGAAATACTCCAAGTCTGCTTTAGTAACACTCTTCTGTATCTAGTCATCTGTCTAGTGATGTCTACCTTAATGCTGCCTTAAGTTAGCTAATCACACATTTGTGTTTTATAAACAAAATATTTACATTTGAGATTTAATATGTTAATTCTCTGCTTCCATTCAAGGCTTTTGTTAATTCCAGTTTAGGCTTAGAAGTGAATTTGTGTGTGTGTGTGTGTGTGTGCGCATGTGCACGCGCATGCATGCATGCTGTTGTTTATGGAACACTTTCACTCTGTCATTTTTCAAATCTCTATGACCTTTCACCAGCTTTAAGTCCTCTTTTCAACCAGGCTTACAATAGATACTCCAGAGGAACAGTGGAATTCCCTTTGAAGGAAGATGGTGAAAGCACTGAGAGTATAGCATTTCTATTTTAGAATTTAGAACCTTAATATTGGAAAAGTGCTTTGAAACTCATATAGTTCAGGTATTCATCAACCAATTGCTTGAATTCCTTCTATAACATTTCTGCCAAGTAATTATCCAGCCTATGCCAGAATAGTTCCAGTGGTAGAAGATCTACTAGTCTTGTGTGGTAGCCAGTTTCATCTTCAAATATTTCTGCATTTTATTCCTCTTTTTGAGCTGAACTTCTATCTCTGTAACTTCTTAACATACACGAAATTCTAAACACTCTTGGCCATGCAAAGCCTTCATGGCTATTTATTGTTCTGTTAATTTTTCTTACTCCAAACTAAACAGTCTTTTTTCCTTCAATTGTTCCTCTTGACATAGGTTCAGGTGAGTATCCACCTAACCACTTACTTTGAGTATATTCTGGTTTGTTGATGTTCTTGGATATTATTTAGTATTTAAGAAGAAAATAACACTATTTTTAAATACTAAACAGTATTTAAGAACAAAATACAGCACTCCAGAAGCAGTCCAACAGGGAACCCTCCCATGATGTTCTTAGCTGTTTATTTTCAATATAGAACAGGTTGCAAGGTGCCTGCTTGGAGTTCCAAGACTGGCTCAATCTCTTCTTCACATTTTGTCTCCTTCAAGACTGTGTTGTGACTGGACTATGGATTTTAAATCTGGAAGAGGAGAAGAAGTCTGTGTCATTTATTTCTAATGCAATAGACACCTAGTTCCTTTTCCTTCTAGTCTATACAGAATTTAGCAATTGTGATGTGTACTGAAGCATTTAGTAGGCAAAATGACTTTCCAACTTTGTCATTCTTTTCTTTTTTTAAATTTAATTTTATTTCATTCATTTATTTATATTTTAACATCTTTATTGGAGTATAATTGCTTTACAATGGTGTGTTAGTTTCTGCTTTATAAAAAAGTGAATCAGCTATACATATACATATATCCCCATATCTCTTCTCGCTTGTGTCTCCCTCCCTCCCCCCCTCCCTATCCCACCCCTCTAGGTGGTCACAAAACACCGAGCTGATCTCCCTGTGCTATGTGGCTGCTTCCCAGTAGCTATCTGTTTTACATTTGGTAAGGTATATATGTCCATGCCACTCTCTCACTTTATCCCAGCTTACCCCCTCCCCCTCCCCGTGTCCTCAAGTCCATTCTCTGGTAGGTCTGCGTCTTTATTCCCATCTTACCCCTAGGTACTTCATGACAATTTTTTTTTTTTTTTTTTTTAGATTCCATGTATATGTTGGCATACGGTATTTGTTTTTCTCCTTCTGACTTACTTCACTCTGTATGACAGTCTCTAGGTCCATCCACATCTCTACAAGTGACCCAATTTCATTCCGTTTTATGGCTGAGTAATATTCCATTATATATATGTGCCACATCTTCTTTATCTATTCATCTGTCAGTGGACACTTAGGTTGCTTCCATGTCCTGGCTATTGTAAATAGAGCTACAATGAACATTGTGCTACATGACTCTTTTTGAATTATGGTTTCTCAGGGTATATGCCCAGTAGTGGGATTGCTGGGTCGTATGGTAATTCTATTTTTAGTTTTTTAAGGAACCTCCATGGTGTTCTCCATAGTAGCCGTATCAATTTACCTTCCCACCAACAGTGCAAGAGGGTTCCCTTTTCTCCACACCCTCTCCAGCATTTATTGTTTCTAGATTTTTTGATGATGGCCATTCTGACCAGTGTGAGATGATATCTCATTGTAGTTTTGATTTCCATTTCTCTAATGATTAGTGATGTTGAGCATTCTTTCATGTGTTTGTTGGCAATCTGTATATCTTCTTTGGAGAAATGTCTATTTAGGTGTTCTGCCCATTTTTGGATTCGGTTGTTTGTTTTTTTGATATTGACCTGCATGAACTGCTTGTAAGTTTTGGAGATTAATCCTCTGTCAGTTGCTTCATTTAAAAATATTTTCTCCCATTTTGAAGTTTGTCTTTTCGTCTTGTGTATGGTTTCCTTTGCTGTGCAAAAGCTTTTAAGTTTCATTAGGTCCCATTTGTTTATTTTTGTTTTTATTTCCATTTCTCTAGGAGGTGGGTCAAAAAGGAATTTATGTCATAGAGTGTTCTGCCTATGTTTTCCTCTAATAGTTTGATAGTGTCTGGCCTTACATATAGGTTTTTAATCCATTTTGAGTTTATTTTTGTGTATGGTGTTAGGAAGTGTTCTAATTTCATTCTTTTACATGTAGCTGTCCAGTTTTCCCAGCACCACTTATTGAAGAGGCTGTCTTTTCTCCATTGAATATTCTTGCATCCTTTATCAAAGATAAGGTGACCATATGTGCATGGGTTTATCTTTGCGCTTTCTATTCTGTTCCATTGATCTATATTTCTGTTTTTGTGCCAGTACCATACTGTCTTGATTACTGTAGCTTTGTAGTATAGTCTGAAGTCAGGGAGCCTAATTCCTCTACCTCCGTTTTTCTTTCTCAAGTTTGCTTTGGCTATTCGGGGTCTTTTGTGTTTCCATACAAATTGTGCAATTTTTTGTTCCAGTTCTGTGAAAAATGCCTGTGGTAGTTTGATAGGGATTGCATTGTATCCGTAGATTGCTTTGGGTAGTCTACTCATTTTCAGAATGTTGATTCTTCCAATCCAAGAACATGGTATATCTCTCCATCTATTTGTATCATCTTTAATTTCTTTCATCAGTGTCTTATACTTTTCTGCATACAGGTCTTTTGTCTCCTTAGGTAGGTTAATTCCTAGGTATTTTATCCTTTTTGTTGCCATGGTAAATGGGAGTGTTTTCTTAATTTCTCTTTCAGATTTTTCATCATAAGTGAATAGGAATGCAAGAGATTTCTGTGCATTAATTTTGTACCCTGCTACTTTACTAAATTCATTGATAAGCTCTCCTAGTTTTCTGGTAGCAGCTTTAGGATTCTCTATGTGTAGTATCATGTCATCTGCAAACAGTGACAGCTTCTGATTTGGATTCCTTTTATTTCTTTTTCTTCTCTGATTGCTGTGGCTAAAACTTCCAAACCTAGGTTGAATAATAGTTGTGAGAATGGGCAGTCTTGTCTTGTTCCTGATCTTAGTGGAAATGGTTTCAGTTTTTCACCATTGAGGACGATGTTGGCTGTGGGTTTGTCATATATGGCCTTTATTATGTTGAGGTAAGTTCCCTGTATGCCTACTTTCTGGAGAGTTTTTATCATAAATGGGTGTTGAATTTTGTTGAAAGCTTTCTCTGCATCTATTGAAACGATCATATGGTTTTTCTCCTTCATTTTGTTAATATGGTGTATCACATTGATTGATTCGCGTATATTGAAGTAGCCTTGCATTCCTGGAATAAACCCTGCTTGATCATGGTGTATGATCCTTTTAATGTGCTGTTGGATTCTGTTGGTTAGTGTTTTGTTGAGGATTTTTGCATCTATGTTCATCAGTGATATTGGCCTGTAGTTTTCTTTCTTTGTGACTTCTTTGGTTTTGGTATCAGGGTTATGTTGGCCTTGTAGAATGAGTTTGGGAGTGTTCCTCCCTCTGCTATATTTTGGAAGAGTTTGAGAAGGATAGGTGTTAACTCTTCTCTAAATGTTTGATAGAATTCGCCTGTGAAGCCATCTGTTCCTGGGCTTTTGTTTATTGGAAGATTTTTAATCACAGTTTCAATTTCATTACTTGTGGTTGGACTGTTCATATTTTCTATTTCTTCCTGGTTCAGTCTTAGAAGGTTTACCTTTCTAAGTATTTGTCCACTTCTTCCAGGTTGTACATTTTATTGGCATATAGTTGACTGTAGTAATCTCTCATGATCCTTTGTATTTCTGCAGTGTCAGTTGTTACTTCTCCTTTATCATTTCTAATTCTACTGATTTGAGTCTTCTCCCGTTTTTTCTTGATGAGTCTGGCTAATGGTTTATCAATTTAGTTTATCTTCTCAAAGAACCAGCTTTTAGTTTTATTGATCTTTGCTATTGTTTCCTTCATTTCTTTTTCATTTATTTCTGATCTGATCTTTATGATTTCTTTCCTTCTGCTAACTTTTGAGGTTTTTTCTTCTTCTTTAATTGCTTTAGGTGTAAATGTATTTGAGATGTTTCTTGTTTCTTAAGGTAGGATTGTATTGCTATAAACTTCCCTCTTAGAACTGCTTTTGCTGCATCCCATAGGTTTTGGGTCATCGTGTTTTTATTGTCATTTGTTTCTAGGTATTTTTTGAATCCTCTTTGATTTCTTCAATGATTTCTTGGTTATTAAGTAGTGTATTGTTTAGCCTCCATGTGTTTCTTTTTTTTTCAGATTTTTTCCTGTAATTGATATCTGGTCTCATAATGTTGTGGTCGGAAAAGATAGTAGATATGATTTCAATTTTCTTAAATTTACCAAGGCTTGATTTGTGCCCCAAGATATGAGCTATCCTGGAGAATGATCCATGAGCACTTGAGAAGAAAGTGTATTCTGTTGTTTTTGGATGGAATGTCCTATAAATATCAATTAATTCCATCTTGTTTAATGTATCATTTAAAGCTTGTGTTTCCTTATTTACTTTCATTATGGTTGATGTGTCCATTGGTGAAAGTGGGGTGTTAAAGTCCCCTACTATGATTGTGTTACTGTCAATTTCCCCTTTTATGGCTGTTAGTGTTTGCCTTATGTTTTGAGGTGCTCCTATGTTGGGTGCAGAAATATTTACAATGTTATATCTTCTTGGATTGATCCCTTGATCATTATGTGGTGTCCCCCTTTGTCTCTTGTAGTAGCTTTGTTTTAAAGTCTACTTTGTCTGATATGAGAATTGCTACTCCAGCTTTCTTTTGATTTCCGTTTGCATGGAATATCTTTTTGCCTCTTCTCACTTTCAATCTGTATGTGTCCCTAGGTCTGAAGTGGGTCTCTTCTAGACAGCATATATATGGGTCTTGTTTTTGTTTCTATTCAGCTAGTCTATGTCTATTGGTTGGAGCATTTAATCCATTTACTTTTAAGGTAATTATCAATATATATGTTCCTATTACCATTTTCTTAATTGTTTGGGGTGTTTTATTGTAGGTCTTTTCCTTCTCTTTTGTTTCCTGCCTAGAGAAGTTTCTTTAGCATTTGTTGTAAAGCTGGTTTGGTTGTGCTGAATACTCTTAGCTTTTGCTTGTGTGTAAAGGTTTTAATTTCTCCATCAAATGTGAATGAGATCCTTGATGGGTAGCATTATCTTCGTTGTATGTTTTCCCGTTTCATCACTTTAAATATGTCCTGCCAGTCCCTTCTGGCTTGCAGAGTTTCTGCTGAAAGATCAGCTGTTAATCTTATGGGGATTCCCTTGTATGTTATTTGTTGTTTTTCCCTTGCTGCTGTTAAGATTTTTTCTTTGTATTTAATTTTTGATAGTTTGATTAATGTGTGTCTTGGCGTGTTTCTCCTTGGATTTATCCTTTATGGGACTCTCTGTGCTTCGTGGACTTGATTAACTATTTCCTTTCCCTTGTTAGGGAAGTTTTCAAGTATAATCTCTTGAAATACTTTCTCAGTCCCTTTCTTTTTCTCTTCTTCTTTTGGGACCCCTATAATTTGAATGTTGGTGCATTTAATGTTGTCCCAGAAGTCTCTGAGACTGTCCTCAGTTCTTTTCATTCTTTTTTCTTTATTCTGGTCTTCAGTAGTTAATTCCACTATTTTAGCTTCCAGGTTACTTATCCGTTCTTCTACCTCAGTTATTCTGCTATTGATCCCTTCTAGAGAATGTTTAATTTCATTTATTGTGTTGTTCATCATTGTTTGTTTGCGCTTTAGTTCTTCTAGGTCCTTGTTAAATGTTTCTTGTATTTTCTCCATTCTATTTCCAAGATTTTGGATCATCTTTACTATCATTATTCTGAATTCTTTTTCAGGTAGACTGCGTATTTCCTCTGCATTTTTTAGGTGTGGTGGGTTTTTACCTTGCTCCTTCATGTTCTGGGTGTTTCTCTGTCTTCTCATTTTGCTTAACTTACTGTGTTTGGTGTCTCCTTTTCGCAGGCTGCAGGTTTGTATTTCCCATTGTTTTTGGTGTCTGCCCCAAGTGGCTAAGGTTGTTTCAGTGGGTTGTGTAGGCTTCCTCATGGAGGGGACTAGTGACTGTGTTCTGATGGATGAGGCTGGATCTTGTCTTTCTTGTGGGCAGGTCCACGTCTGGTGTTGTGTTTTGGGGTATCTGTGACCTTATTATGATTTTAGGCAGCATCTCTGCTAATGTGTTGTGTTCCAGCATTGCTAGTTGTTTGGCATAGGGTGTCCAGCACTGTAGCTTTTTGGTTGTTGAGTGGAGCTGAGTCTTGGCATGGAAATGGAGATCTCTGGGAGATTTTTGCTGTTTGATGTTATGTGGAGCTGTGAGGTCTGTTTTGGAACAGTATACTGAACTTGGCTCTCCCACCTCAGAGGCACAGCCCTGATGCCTGGCTGGAGGACCAAGAGCCTGTTTTCCACACTGCTGAGAATAAAAGGGAGAAGAAAGAAAGAGAGAAGGAGAAAGAGAGAAAGAGAGGGAGGGAGGGAGGGATTAAATAAAATAAATATTAAAAAAATTTAAAAAGTAATAAAAGAAAAAAGAAAGAAGAGAGCAAGCAAACCAAAAACGAAATCCACCAATGATAAGAAGTGCTCAAAACTATACTAAAAAAAAGGAAAAACGAAAATAAAAGAAAACTGGACAGGCAGAACCCTAGGACAAATGTTAAAAGCAAAGCTATACAGACAAAATCTCACACAGAAGCATACAGATACACACGCACAAAAAGAGAAAAGGGGAAAAAAAGTATGTATCGTTGGTGCCAAAGTCCATCTTCTCAATTTGGGATGATTCGTTGTCTGTTCATTTATTCCACAAATGCAGGGTACATCAGGTTGATTGTGGGGATTTAATCCGCTGCTCCTGAGGCTGCTGGGAGAGGTTTCTCGTTCTCTTCTTCGTTCACACAGCTCCTGGGATTCAGTTTTGGATTTGGCCCCGCCTCTGCGTGTAGGTCGCCTGAGGGCGTCTGTTTTTCTCTCAGACAGGAGCTGGTTAAAGTAGCAGGTGATTAGTGGGCTCTGCCTTACTCAGGCCGGGGGGAGGGAGGGGTATGGATACGGGGGGAGGGAGGGGTATGGATACGGGGGGAAGGAGGGGTATGGATACAGGGTGAGCCTGCAGCGGCAGAGGCCGGTGTGACGTTGCACCAGTCTGAGGTGTGCCATGCGTTCTTCCGGGGAGGTTGTCCCTGGATCACGGGACCCTGGCAGTGGCGGGCTGCACAGGCTCCCAGGAGGGGAGGTGTGGAGAGTGACCTGTGATTGCACACAGGCTTTTTGGTGGCTGCAGCAGCCTTAGCATCTCATGCCCGTCTCTGGGGTCCACGCTGTTAGCTGCGGCTCGCGCCCATCTCTGGAGCTCCTTTTAGCAGCGCTCTTAATCCCCTCTCCTCACGCACCAGGAAACAAAGAGGCAAGAAAAAGTCTCTTGCCTCTTTGGCAGCTCCAGGCTTTTTCCTGGACTCCCTCCCGGTAGCCGTGGCGCACTAGCCCCCTTTAGGCTGTGTTCACGCAGCCAACCGCAGTCCTCTCCCTGGGATCCGACCTCCGAAGCCCGAGCCTCAGCTCCCAGACCCCGCCCGCCCTGGCGGGTGAGCAGACAAGCCTCTCGGGCTGGTGAGTGCTGGTCGGCACTGATCCTCTGTGTGGGGAATCTCTCCGCTTTGCCCTCCGCACCCCTGTTGCTGCACTCTCCTCCACGGCTCTGAAGCTTCCCCCACCGCCACCTGCAGTCTCTGCCCTCGAAGGGGCTTCTAGTGTGTGGAAACCTTTCCTCCTTCACAGCTCTCTCCTACTGGTGCAGGTCCCGTCCCTATTCTTTGTCTCTGTTTTTTCTTTTTTCTTTTGCCCTACCCAGGTATGTGGGGAGTTTCTTGCCTTTTGGGAGGTCTGAGGTCTTCTGCCAGTGTTCAGTAGGTGTTCTGAAGGAGTTGTTCCACATGTAGATGTATTTCTGATGTATTTGTAGGGAGGAAGGTGATCTCCACGTTTTACTCTTCGGCCATCTTGAAGCCTGTCATTCTTTTCTTTGTCTGGTTATTTGAAAATAATTGTTTTAAGATATGTAGACAACATAACAACAGACATCAAAAAAAAACTTAAATGAGTGAAGGATTTCTTAGTAAACATACGTTTTATATAGTTTCAAGTTACCAGATAACAAAAATACTACAATAAAGACAAAGGAGAGGAATGATATCTGTATGTTGGTCTCTATGTTTAATTATATAAATCATAGTTAAATGGCTTGTTGGTCCATGCTGGAATATTGAATATTGAATCTGAATTTCCTTGATGTAAGATAGGATGCATAACATTCATGCATTCAGACTACCTTCAGCTCCCCAGGTGAATTAATTTCTAATTGTTAAAGCTAATGAGTTAAATTCCCTAAGTCAATTGTGTATATGACCCTTTTTGGAGAAAACATGGAGGCAAATTTTTCTTTCATATTTGTAATGAGTTTATTTTAATCTATTCCTTTGTAAAGTTTGGTAATCCATGTATATGATAAGAGATACATTTTATATATGTGTAGGTACAATGCTAACGTTTCTTTCTTAATGGTTAGTTGATTTTGAGGGATATTTTTAGTTATGAAAATATTAAATTTGGTAGGAAGAGGCAAGGAAAAAGAATGGTTAGCTTAGGACTGGCATGTTAAGTGTGGCTGCTTGTAGTTGCCAATCCATGTCTCCTTTGTTATAATAATGTGTTCTATAGAGTTAGCATTGGTTCTATACATAAGTTACATCAGGAGGCATTTTGTAATATGGATAGAGAAATATTGCAACACTGTAACAAGTTAAACTGTTGTTATAAAACAATTTTTTTACTCTGCTTGTACTATCCATGGAATGCAGAGACTTACTATTTCATCAGCCACTGATCTGGAAGCTTCTTCTTAGAAAACTTGTGTAAAGCATGTGCCTGCCACCCTTCTTAAATACTATAAATGCATAACTAACTAAAATTTTCCAAAATGGAAATGATAGATGAAAAATTTTGTTCAGGTTAATATGAAAACTTTAGCCAGTAAACTGTTCTTGTTTCTCTGAGATGAGGCCATCTTGGGTTTCTCAACCCTCAATATAAGTACATCTGCTATTGGTTTGTCCTAAGTGGCTTTTTTCTCTGAAAATGGTGACTTATTTTGTAAATTATACATGAAAAAATTATTTTTATTTATCATATGAGGTATGAATCCAAGGAGTACAGTTCTAAAAAGGAAATCAAAAAGGCAAACTGTACAGTTTGTGGGTAAATTTCAGGAGTTCCTTTGTTTCTTTTTGTACATAATTACCCTCTGCATGAAAAATATTTCAGTTGTAGTAGATATTAGGTAGCAGTATTCTGTGAATATAAAATAGAGTAATTGAAATTTTAGTTTGAAGTACATAGAAATATAGAATCTGAGGGAAAAAAAGAAATATAGAATCTGAGGGTTGAATTATCTAGCTTTCCATACAAATGCTGTTTATGCCTCTTCTTAAACATTTCCAGAGGTGGGATACTTTCTGTCTAATCCTGTGGCTAGTTCCCTTTTTGGGAAAGTGTGGTTGAAAGGCAGTTCTCACATTGAATTAAATATTCACCCCGTAGCATTTACCTTTTACTCTGAGTTTTGACCTTTCTCTGTGATAGTTATTTACATATTTGAAGATAACCGTCAAGCATTCTTAAATTTTCTTTTGCTTAAAACAAACAAATTTCCTTCAGCCTTTTTCTTATGACAGTTTTGATTTCTGTTTTACCTCTTTTGCTCACTAGTCCTCTTAGAGTATTTTATTAATATTGCTGTTACACATTTGGGATATTATCATAAAGAGTAAGTGATTTTCCTAACTAATTCTCATTTCAGTTAAAATGAAAAAAAAATCTGATTAATTTCATGTAGCTCAGTGTCGATCTTGCTAAGGTCAGAGGCTGGAAATAAATGAACACCAGGGAGAATTCAGGCTATGTGTAAGGGAGAATTTTAACTGGAAATGAAATACAGGATTCATGCCTGTTCTTTTTCCAAAATTTGAAGTAGTGGCAGCCTGCTGTAAAGATGGCACAGGCCGTTGCTCACATAGAGTAATTTTAGACAATCAGTAAGGACAAATTTGCATCCATATTTTCTACTTCTTTAAGTTTAACTTCTTTAGTTGCAATAGAAAGAGTCTCTGGCAAACAGTAAAAAATGAAATTTATTGGACAACTATGGATTCAGAATTGAAGGACAGGAACCACGAAAGCACAGGAACCAGAGAAACCTTGGAGATCTAGGGCAAGAAATGAAGCACATCCATTTCAGGGTGCTTCTCTCACTGTTGGGATGGAAACCAAAAATTGTCAGTCTTTCAGACACTGTTCTAGACTTCAAATCTAGGGGAGCCATAGTGATTGTGTTAGTCCTGCCATAACTTTGTTCATGGGTAAAGGTAGCATCCCATGGCAGAGTCTGAGTATCGTGCAGGGAACAGCAACATATGACCACTGTACTTCCCTAACTTAGTTCTGGATACTTTTAATATGTCTAATAGGAAAAAAGCTTTTAACTTTACACATTTGTATTCTATATGAAAAGAAAATTCACATAATAAAGGTAATAGTGACACATTTAGTCTAAGTTTTAAATGAGAGTCAAGAGATCCTCTCCTATGAATTTTGTTAGTAAGATGGAAGGAGAAATGTAAACGCAACGATTGCTTTGCATGAGGTGCTGTGGCCTTTCTGGAAAGGTTCCACAGAGGAGGGTTGGGTGCTCGAGAAAAAAACCCCAGTTCTAAAATTTTGCCTTGGCCAGTCCCTCCCAAAGCAAGCTTTTACTGTGATATTTGTATTAATTTAAAGGGTAGACATTAAAAAAATTTATTTTTAAAAGTTTTTATTGGAGTATAGTCGATTTACAATGTTGTGTTAGTTTCAGGTGTACAGCAAAGTGAATCAGTTATACATATACATATATCCAGTCTTTTTTAGATTCTTTCCCCATATAGGTCATTACAGAGTATTGAATAGAGGTCCCTGTGCTATACAGTAGGTCCTTATTAATTATCTATTTTATATATAGTAGTGTGTATACGTCAATCCCTATCTCCCAATCTCTCCCCCATTTCCCTCTGATATCCGTAAGATTGTTTTATCTGTATCTGTTTAAAGGGTAGACATTTAAAGCTACCTTTGAGAAATTTATCATTGCTTCTATCTTGATAGCAGTTCTAGATTCTACTGCCTGCCAGTTTCAATTTGTCTTCCTCAGGAGTCTGGGTTCACTTTACCCTGCAATGAGAATTGTGGTTGATTTGGAACAGAGAGGAGATTATGGGCCAAATGATGGGCCTTGGGCTTCTTGCTGGGGAGTAGCCTTAGGAAGTCCATAAAAGAGACTGTAAGGATGGTCTGGGAGACTATTTCCTGATTAAAATAATTATCAGATATTGATAATCATAGTATACAGAAGCTGGCAGGCAGAAAGATTTCAATTTATTATAGTTTGGAAAGGGCTACTCTCTTTTAAAAAATTGAAGTATAGCTCATCTATAATATTATATTAGTTTCAGGTGTACAGCAAAGTGATTCAGTTATATATATTTTTTCAGATTATATTCCATTGTAGGTTATTATAATAGGTTATTGAATACAATTCCCTGTGCTGTACAGTAAATCCTTGTTGCCTATCTATTTTTGTACAGCAGTTTGCATCTGTTAATCCCATACTCCTAATTTGTCCCTCCTCCCCTCCCTCTCCCCTTTGGTAACCATAAGTTTGTTTTGTCTGTAAGTCTGTCTGTGTTCTGTATATAGATTAATTTGTATTTTTAGATTCCATATGTAAATGATATCATATAGTATTTGTCTTTCTCTGTCCGACGTATTTCACATAGTATTCTCTAGGTCCATCCATGTTTCTGCAAATGGCAATATTTGATTCATTCTTATGGCTGAGTAAAATTCCATTGTGTGTGTGTGTGTGTGTGTGTGTGTGTGTGTGTGTATATATATATATATATATATATATATACACATACACATATCTTCTTAAGCCAGTTGTCTGTTGTTGGGCACTTGGGTTGTTTCTATGTCTTGGCTGTTGTAAATAGTGCTTCTATGAACGTTGGAGTGCATGTATCTTTTTCGAATTAGGGTTTTCATCTTTTTGAGATATATACCCAGTGGTGGGATCACTGGAGCATATGGTAGCTCTATCTTAGTACTTTTTTTCTTTTGCAGTCCGCGAGCCTCTCACTGTTGTGGCCTCTCCCGTTGCAGAGCACAGGCTCCGGACGCGCAGGCTCAGTGGCCATGGCTCACGGGCCCAGCCGCTCCGCTGCATGTGGGATCTTCCTGGACCGGGGCACGAACTTGTGTCCCCTGCATCGGCAGGCGGACTCTCAGCCACTGCGCCACCAGGGAAGCCCCCATTCTTAGTTTTTTAAAGAACCTCCATACTCTTGTCCATAGTAGCTGCACCAGTTTACATTCCCACTAACAGTGTGTGAGGGTTCCCTTTTTTCCACACCCTCTCCAGTATTTGTTATTTGTAGGCTTTTTGATGATAGCTATTTTGACCTATATGAGGTGATACCTCATTGTGGTTTTGATTTGCATTTCTCTAATTAAGTAGCGATGTTGAGCATCTTTTCATTTGCCTGTTGGCCATCTGTATGTCTTCTTTGGAAAAAATGTTTATTTTGGTCTTATGCCCAATTTTTGATTGGATTGTTTGTTTTTTTGATATTGAGTTGTATGAGCTGTTTGTATATTTTGGATATTAACCCCTTGTAGGTTGTATCATTTGTAAACATTTTCTCCCATTTCATAGGTTATCTTTTCATTTTGTTGATGGTTTCCTTTGCTGTACAAAAGCTTTTAAGTTTGATTAGGTCCCATTTGTTTATTTTTTGCTTTTATTTCTTTTGCCTTGGGAGTCTTACCTAAGAAAATATTGCTACAACTTATGTCAGAGAATGTTTTGCCTGTGTTCTTTTCTAGGAGTTTTATGGTGTCATATCTTATATTTAGGTCTTTAAACCATTTTGAGTTTATTTTTGTATATGGTGTGATGGAGTGTTCTAATTTCGTTGATTTACATGTAGCTGTCCAGCTTTCCCAGCACCATTTGCTGAAGAGACTCTCTTTTCTCCATTGTATTGCCTCCTTTGTCATAAATTAATTGACCATAGGTGCATGGATTTATTTTTGGGCTCTCTATTCTGTTCCATTGATCTGTGTCTGTTTTTGTGCTGTTTTGATTACTGTATCTTTGTAGTATCATCTGAAATCTGGAAGGGTTATGCCTGCAGCTCTGTTCTTTTTCCTCGGGATTGTTGTGGCAATTTTGGCTTTTTTGTGGTTCCATATAAATTTTAGGATTATTTTTTCTAGTTCTGTGAGAAGTGTCATGGGTAATTTGATAGGGATCGCATTATATCTGTAGATTGCTTTGGGTACTATGGCCATTTTAACAAAATCAGTTCTTCCAATTCAGGAGCATGGGATATCTTTTCATTTCTTTGAACCCTATCTTCAATTTCCCTTATCAGTGTTTTATAGTTTTCAGTGTATAGGTCCATAATCTCCTTGGTTATGTTTATTCTTAGGTATTTTGTTATTTTTTGAAGTGATTTTAAACTGGATTTTTATTTTTTTTACTTTTTCTGATATTTCATTATATAAGTGTAAAGAAATGCAACAGATTTCACTATATTAATCTTGTATCCTGCTACCTTGCTGAATTCACTTATTAGTTCTAATAGTTTTTGTATGGAGATTTTAGGGTTCTCTATAGAGTATCATGTTGTCTGCAAATAGTGACAGTGTTACCTCTTCCCTTCCAAGTTGGATCCCTTTTATTTCTTTTTCTTGTTTGATTGTTGTGACTAGGAATTCCAGCACTATATTGAATAGAAACTGTGAGAGTGGGCATCCTTGTCTGTTTCTGAATTTAGCAATAAGGCTTTCAGTTTTGCACCAAGGAGTATTATGTTGGCTGTGGGTTTGTCATAAATAGCTTTTTATTATGTTGAGATATATTCCCTCTATAGCCACTTTGGTGAGCGTTTTTATCATGAATGGATGTTGAATTTTGTTGAATGCTTTTTCTGTGTCTATTAAGATGACCATGTGAATTTTGTCTTTTATTGATGTGGGGTATCAGATTGATTTGTGTATGTTGAACCATTCTTGTGACCCTGGACTTAATCCACCTTGAGCATGGTGTATGACCCTTTTTATATATTCTTGGATTTGGTTTGCTAATATTTTGATGAGGATTTTTGCATCTATGTTCATCAAAGATATTGGACTGTCATTTTCTTTTTTTTGTAGTGTCTTTTTCTGGTTTTGGTATCAGGGTGATGGTGGCTTCATAGAATGAATTTGGGAGTGTTCCCTTCTCTTCAGTTTTTTTGAATAGTCTGAGCAAGATAGGTATAAGTCCTTCTTTGTATGTTTGGTAGAATTGGCCAGTGAAGCCATCCAGTCATGGACTTTGTTTGCAGGGAGTTTATTTGTTACAGATTGTGTTTCATTTCTAGTGATCAGCCTGTTCAAGTTATTTATTTCTTCTTGACTCAGTTTTGTCAGGCTGTATGTTTCTAGAAACTTGTCCATTTCTTTTAGTTGTCCAATTTGTTGGCATGTAACTGTTCATATAATTCTCTTATGATTTTTTGTATTTCTATGGTATCAATTGTTATTTCTTATCTTTCATTTCTTATTTTGTTTATTTGGATCCTCTCTCTTTTCTTAGTGAGCCTAACTAGAAGTTTGCCAATTTTATTTATCTTTTCAAAAAACCAGCTCTTGGTTTTATTGAGGTTTTCTGTTGTTTTTTTGATCTCCATTTTTTTATTTCCTCTCTGTATTATTTCCTTCCATCTGCTGACTTTGGGTTTTGTTTGTTCTTCTTTTTCTAGTTCTTTTAGGTGGTAGTTTAGGTTGTTTATTTGAGATTTTTCTTGTTTCTTGAGGAAGGCCTGTATCTCTGTGTACTTCATGTGAGAACTGCTTCTGCTGCATCCTGTAGATTTTGTAAGGTTGTGTTTTCATTATTGTTTGTCTTGAGGTATTTTCTGATTTCTTCTTTGATTTCATTGTTGACTCATTGGTTTTTTAGTTGCATGTTTAGTCTGCGTGTGTTCATTCTTTCCCTGTTTTTCTTTCTATGGTTGATATCTAGTTTCATACTGTTGTGTTCAGAGAAGATACTTGAAATAATTCTGTCCTCTTAAATTTGTTGAGGCTTGTTTTGTGTCCTAGTACATGGTCTACCCTAGAGAATGTTCTCTGCACCCTTGAAAGGAATGTATTCTGGGTTTTTTGGATGCAGTGTACTGCGGATGCTAATTAAGTCCAGGTGTTCTATTGTTCATTGTTCATTTAGGACCTCTGTTGCCTTGTTGATTTTCTGTCCATTGATATGAGTGAGGTTTTAAAGTCTCCTACTATTGTTGTATTATTGTCAGTTTCTCCCTTTATGTCTGTTAATGTTTGCTTTATATATTTAGGTGTTTCTGTATTGGTTACATATATGTTAATGAGTGTAATATTGTCTTCTTGTATTGATCCCTTTTTCATTATGTAATGCTCTTCTTTGTCACTTGTTATAGCCTTTGTTTTAAAAGTCTGTTTTGTTTGATATGAGTATTGCTATGCCTGCTATCTTGTTGTTTCCATTTGTAGGAAATATCTTTTTTTCATCACCTTACTTTGTGTGCATGTGTGTGTGTGTGTGTGTCTTTCACCCTGAAGTGAGTTAATTGTAGGCAACATATTGTAGGTTCTTGGGTTTTTTTAATCCAATCTGCCACTCTATGTGTTTTGATTGGGGCATTTAGTCCATTGAATTTAAAGTAATTATTGATATTGCCATTTTATTCCTTGTTTTCTAGTTGTTTTTGTAGTTTTTCTTTGTTCATTTCTTCTTTTTGTTTTTCCTTTTGTGGTTTGTAGTATTCATGAGTTACTTTCTTTTGGTTTTTGTGAATCTTTTGTAAGGTTTTGCTTAGTGATTGCTCTGGATTTCAAGTATGTTGACCCATAACTGTATCTACTTGCTTTAAACTGATAGTCATACAAGTTAAATACATTCTAAAAGATCTACATTTTTGTACTCCCCTCCCTTACATTTTGTGATTTTGATGTCCTATTTTACTTCTTAATGCTTATCCTTTTGCTGTTTGTTGTAGTTATAATCACTTTTAAAATATTTTAATTATTTTTTAATCTATGTACTGACTTATTTAAGTGCTTCAATCCTTTTACATATTTGCCTGCCTTATTGTGATTTTCCCTTTCCTATAGATTCTTGCTTCTTTTCTATTTAGAGAAAACTCTTCAATATTTCTTTTAGGATAGGTTTAATATTGCTGAATTCTTTTAGTGTTTGTCTGAGAAATTTGTTATCTCTCCTTTTAATCTAAATGATAATCTTTCGGGGTAGAGTATCCTAGTTTGCAGGTTTTTCCCTTTCAGGACTTTGAACATATCTGACCTGCAAAGTTTCTGCAGCGAAATCAGCTGATAGCCTTATGGAGGGTTTTTCCCTTGTAACTGGCTCTTTGTTTTTCTCTTGCTGCCTTTAGAATCCTCTGTCTTTTGGCATTTTATATGGTATGTCTTGGTGTGGGTCTGTTTGGGTTCATTTTGTTTGAGATCCTCTGTGCTTGGATATCTGTTTCCTTCTTTAGGTTTGGAAAGTTTTCAGCCATAAGTTCATCAAATACATTTAGATCCCCTTCTCTCTCTCTTGTCCTGGATATCTGTTTCCTTCTTTAGGTTTGGAAAGTTTTCAGCCGTAAGTTCATCAAATACATTTAGATCCCCTTCTCTCTCTCTTCTCCTTCTGGAGCCCCTATTATGCGTAGGTTGCCATGCTTTATATTATACCATAGATTTTTAAAGTTGCTTTCATTTTTTTCATCTGTCTTTCAGTCTGCTGTTCTGATTGGGTGATTTCCATTATTTTATATTCCAGGTTACTTATTTGTTCTTCTCTGTCATTTAGTCTGCTATTCATTGCTTTTAGATTGGTTTTTATCTTGGCAATTGGATTGTCTAATTTTGATTAGTTCATCTTTATAGTTTCTAGTTCCTTGTTACAGTGATTGCATTTCTATCAATAACCTTTCTTAATTTCTGTAGCATTTTTATTACCTCCTTTTTAAACTCAGGGTCTAGTAGACTGCTGAGGTCTGTTTTATCATTTGTTCTTTCAGGGTATTTCTCTTGTTCTCTTAATTGGGAGTAGTTCCTCTACATTTTCATTTTACTTATCTTCCTCTATCTCTACGAATTTAGGGGAAACAGTTATATGCTGTGTTCTTGAAGGGGTGTGTTTATGTGGGAGCATCCCTACACAGGCTGTGTCCAGTGTTTTTAGTGCAAGGGCTGGTTTGGTATGGGTGCAAACCACATCTTTAGTCAGAGTGTGCTGGCTGTTGTCCCCTTGATAGGGGGTGTGGTTGGTGTTGCAGTGTCTAGAGTCTGTGGTGGATGTGAGGTGGGGCTTTCTCTTTGCTCCCTGGTTGTTACTGCCCTGTTGGAGGTGGAGTCTGCTCCCCAGTCATTGGAGTGGAAGCCCTGAGGCTTGGGTTTGATCAGGCTCTGTTTGATGAGACCTACATGCTGCCTGTGTAGTGAATCCTCTGTGATGACAGCAGATCTATTTGCCAGCTGTGTAGGCATCCATGCTTCTGCTCAGGAGCAGCCCATGGTCACATGTCATTCTCTGTTGTGTTCATCCCATATCTAGTGCAAGACTGTGGTGTGGAGTAGGCTGGGGCTCGGGGCATTGTGGCTGCAGGAATTGAGGTGGCTGTGCTTCTGCCTGAGATCTGTGATGCCTCTGTGGCAGACTTTTCCCAGGACCTGTCTGCCTCAGAGCTAGTGCTAAGCTGTGGTGTAGCGCTATGCTGTGGTGTAGAATGGGCAGCCAAGACCTTGATAGATGATGTTTATTGTTTATAGATGTTCATAGATGGTAATCAGAGTTAGTATAATATCCTAAAATGTCTTCATAATAATGAAGAATGATTGAATTGTGTGCATCATAGTATTAGAGTTAAGTCTAAATAAGTAGCTATTATGTTGTGATTCCTTTATTGTTATGTCATGTGAAAGATAGATGCTAAATGTCTATTAAATGGGGCAACTAATAAAAATTTCATATTCCTTGTTTATTTTTAATAATAGAGCTTGCTGAAAGTACAAGAAACCTAACTGAACAAGCATCTCAAGTTCTGGGGGCTGGACTTATCTGAGATTGTATATAAATTGTATCTGATATAGATCTACATGTACTCTCCCATGATATTTAGCTCCCACATTATAATATAGGGTCTCCATTTTTGGGAAAGCATGAAGTTTTATTTATCCTTTATAAGGGAAGATACAGTTTCAGTTTAGTGACTTCTTCAAAGCAATGGCCACTTGCCATCATCTAAAAATCTTGAGTCAAGATGATTAGTGAAATAAACTATATAGTCCTTGCTACTGAAACTATTCTCAATGACATAACTGACAGTCATAATTTCTCTCCTCTACTATCCAGTTTAAATTTCCCTTACCTTTGTTGAAACTTTAGCTAGTCTGGGTATTTTTCCTGGTCAGGTGACCTAAGTGGTCTAATCCCTTAGTTACTTTGCCTTTCTTGAGTTACTGTTACTGCAACAGTCATTGAATACAGATGATTAAGAGATGCATACAAAATAAATGCACCTGATAAAATTGTATATTACTCATCAATTAATCAAAACAGGCAGTAGAAAAGTAATTTGGCTACACAATCATGTAGCACAATGCAATATAGCAGGAATTTAAATATTTATTTGAATTACTCTTGTCTATCTTAATTTCAGATTTATTTTGTATAGTTTTTTAGAACAATGGTCATTCCAAAATTCAAATTGTCTTAGCTGAGAGGAAGGATACTGCTTTCAGAAACATGCTATGGAGGAAAGAATAAGTTAAGGAACATTGTGGTGGTCTCATTATTCATGCCACCATGGCCTAGCCATGCAGGTTAGTGGAACTGACCCCAGCTTTGAATTTGTTTCTTATTGTCCTAAGCCAGTTAGTGTAACCCCATCTGCTTTGCTCCACTGATAAACTCAGACTTAATCCAGTCTTCCCCAAGGCATTTCCTGGTAATTGTTACCATGATGGTTTAGCCAGAGTTTAGGATTTTTTGCATTTTTTATGATGCTGTAAAAGTGACTCATTTCTAACTCCCAGTATATGAATGACGAAGCATGCTCCTTGCAGCTCTCTTTCAGTTGAGGGAAGGCAGCACAGCTTGAGGATGAAGCTTAAACATGGAAAAGGGCAGAATAGAGAAAATCAGAACAACTGGATCTTTGCCATGTGCCCAAAGCCTGATTACTTCTAGAATTTTCAGTTATGTGAGCCAATGAATTTCTTTTACTGTATAAACCAGCTTGAGTTGAGTTTACTTTGACAGCATTATCCCTGGTACAGTGGGTGAAGGTACAGAGATATTTTGAGCTGTAGAGGAGCCAAGAGTATAAATGGTGACCATCCTGTACCTTATCTGTAAAATGGAAGGAAGGGTTAATCTACAGAGATTTAGGGGACTATATATAGGATTGAAGATATGAGAAAAGTAAAAAGGAATTCTTTTTATGTGTTAGGGAAACAATTTGCATGGATCTCTGCTTCATAACATTTATCATTACTTAATATTATATTATATGCTTTTAATTTGTCTTTCTCATAAATTGTAAGCCTCATGATGGTGTGGATTTTGTCTGATTCATTTATTCATCATATTTCCAGTGCCTAGAATCAGGCTTGGCATATGGTAGAGGCTGAACAGGTATTTATACATAGGGATAAAGGAGTGAAGTTCTGAATAAATTTAAGAGCCCAGCTCAGATTGGGTAGTATGAATATATGGTAGAAAAAAATTGACCTAGTATCTTAACTCTTCCAGAAAATACTCTTTAGCTTGGGTACATCAGAGGAGAAAAGAGATTGTGGAGTTTCCCCATGATTGTGGAGTGGCACCTTGCCCAGTGCCTGGAACTCAGTGAATGGTAAATATAACTTTAATGCTGCACAATGTGACACAGTGGTTACAGCAGAAGATAGGTGGCGAGGAAATCTAGTATGGCAGCCAGGGTAGTGTTGTTGACATGATTAAACACTTGGTACAAGCTGGATAGGGAAACGGTTGATTAAAGTAATTTGAAAGTTAAAAAGTAAAACTACATCAAACTAATGTGATGCTGAAGTCTTGGTTTTGGAGTTCATAGTATAGTTGTATAATTTTACTGGAGAAAACATAAGTACCACTAGATGAACTACTTAAATCTAGCCTTTTTAGGTAAAGGTAGTAATAACAGGACAAAATAAAGTCATAAAGAGATCACCAGGAAAAAAAAAAGTCCCCAAACCCTTAGAAACATAGCTGGACATGTGTAGGCATTGTGAGTCTTGGTGACACAGGGGTCTGAGAGAATCTGTTATTCGGACTTATTTGAAAGGTGGAGAAAAGGAACAGAGAAAGTTCCAATTTCAACCTACATTAAAAGAACAAAATAGTGGAAAGAATTTATGAAACTGGCTGTCATGTTTAAATTTAGTTAAGTAGGCTAAAGAAGGTTCAAAACAATGGGCTACACTGTTGTAGCTGCTTATTTTTACTGGGTCTATTGGCAAAAATCTCTCATTTTTCACACTTACTTTTCAAAGACCCTGGAGTTCCAGGTTTCATTTAACAGAGTAATAGCTTTCAAATAATAATCTGGTCTCAGCCTCTGTTTTTCCTTTTCCCTTTGTACCCTTTCCCTCTTAGTGTTTTTCTTAATTCCTTCGCCCACCTACTCCCCCTTCTCCCCACACATTTTTTTTTCTTTTCTCCTATTCAGTTTTCGCTCCAGATTACAAAAGATGTCAGTTAGCTATAAAAGTCATCTCATGCATATGAAATGTGTTTGATGACCAAGTCTCAAAGTGTCACAGGGAATTATGTTCCAGGGTGGTCATCATGACCCTGCTATAGCAAATTGGTTTTGAGGGTTAAGATCAACTTGAAGGGATTGAATGTAATTAGTCTCTTGGAACCTCTCGAAATTAGGAGCTACTCTGTCATTCTGGATGGTGTTATAATAGAAAAAAGACTTTGTGCTTAGACAAGCCTTGTTCAAATTCTAGGTTCATTTTTTAAATTAGCTGTGTGATGTTGGATAGATAGCTTCAACTCTATGGGTCTCTGTTTCCTTATCTGTAAAATGAGAATAATAACACCTTGAAGTATTTTGTGAAGAGTAAATGAGTAAAGCCTGGACAGTGGTTAGTACAGTACCTGTCACGTGGTAAACATTCAGTAAGTGGTAGCTACTCTTATTGTTCTCTTGTTCTCTTGAATTGATGCTAGATTCACCCATTCTCCTACCAATGTCCAGCTTAGACCACAGAATTGGCACTGCTCTTCTGGGATCTGAACCAGGACTGAAGTGCTCAAGTTGTGTGCTGCTGGGGCTTCTGGGCAGAGAGATGTACTTTTCTGGTAGAGAGGATTTTGGTGTCTGAGTAAGTACCCTTCAGGTAAGCTGCAGGGTAGGCTTGCTATTTAGGTTGTTCCCTTTCACATTTTACTTCATTTCTTCTGAGAGCCTGACCTGTTCGTTTTTGCATTAATTGATTTTCTCAGTACAAATTTATTGAGCACTTACTTGGTATCAGGGTTGGGTTTACAGTGGTGAGTAAGACCTAGTTCCTACTCTTCTGAGCTATAAAACAGCCCCTTTGGGTAATATGGAGCTTATATGTGGCTTCATGGAGTGAATTACATTGTAGATGCACCTGCACTGCAACATGCTGACCTTTACGGCCAGTGCCAGTGTTAATCACTTTCTTAAGCGTTATTCCGGAATCTTCACTAGCATCTTAGTTTCTTTTCCATGCCTCTTGATCACTGTCAATTTTTCATTATCAGCTTAAAATCTCTATGAATTCAGAGGGTTTAACTCTAATCTTGAACAGTTTATACTTGCAAGTAGTGTAAGTGTAACACTTCTTCTTGTAGAGCCAAATACCTTGTTGCAGAATATAAAGCATATATTTACAATATCACATACAGAGAACCATACTGTTATTTAAATATGGGAAAATTTAAGACTTATGAGCTTCTTTATGCTCTTTTTTTTTTTTTTTTTTTTTTGTGGTACGCGGGCCTCTCATCGTTGTGGCCTCTCCTGTTGCAGAGCACAGACTCCAGACGCGCAGGCTCAGTGGCCATGGCTCACGGGCCCAGCCGCTCCGCGGCATGTGGGATCTTCCCGGACTGGGGCACGAACCTGTGTCCCCTGCATCGGCAGGCGGACTCTCAACCATTGCGCCACCAGGGAAGCCCTATGCTCTTTTAATGCTCAGATATAATGGCATAGAATTGAAAGGTCATTGTAGTAGGTTTAGGTGCATTTTCTCAGTTCTAGGTTACCCAAGAAATCAGGGCTCAAACTGGAAGTTGCAAGAATGTGGGGCATAAGTGCATTTTGAATTAATGTCAACAAGACAGAGTATTTTTCTTTCTTCCATGTTTTCTTTGGTGTACATTTTAAGATAAAACAGGGGTAATATTATTGATGAGGTGTGCTGTTTTAGTCTTGCTGATAGCAAAACTAGTCTTTTTTTCCCCCCCTCTTTTTCTGTAGGAAAGTTATTGTGATGTCTGCAGTCATATCTGGAGTATTTATGAGGCTCAGTTTACCTCCTCAGGTCCTTTATTTCGGATGTCAGTATTGCTAGGGGTGGGGCACAAAGCAAAGTCTTGTTACTTTTATAGATGTAAGTGCTGTTTTGGTTATTATTAAATTGCAGGAGCACTGCAGAATCTTGAAATGATTGGCAGTTTATTTGTTTTTAATACTAAAGTTTATTTTTGAAATGGAGTTTGACCTTTGAATAAAGTTTTTTGGTTTTAGGAATTCATGATAAATGAGAAGTGTAAAGTTCGCCTGACTTCCAAAACTCAAGTTTTTCTAAGTCTGCTACTGCAATACCCCCCTTCAATTTCAGGCTTACCACTAGTTTACATTCTAGATACAGTCCTTGTATAAGTCAGAGGAGCTTAATAAGAGCTATAAAAATAATTAATTGACTAAGGTTTGCGTAAATGTTGTTCTTTGTTTCTCTGTTTTGGGTACTCTGGTATCCAAATGATTTGGTTTTCTTCATAAAACTCTACCTTAAAATATTTGGCTCCTATTGTGTATTCTATACAACGCAGGGGATGGGCTCCTGATTAGTACTGTAGTTCTGTAGTGTGGAAGTTCTTACCCTACGCTGAAGTGAGTTGAATTTCTTACTTTGAACCTGAGTCTCCCAGTGACTTACTTCCTGACATCTGTTGTTGGCCCTCACCAATACCAACTGACTTTCTTATTTGGGTTTCTGCTTTATATCACCTTTGTTGTGAGCTCTCACTGCCTGACCCATCATGGCTTGGATAGTAAGATGCGTATTTTGCTTAGCAGTATTTATACTCTGTTTCTTTTCCTTTTTGAATTGATGCCCAGAGTTTTGCCTTTCTATGTGGGCCTTCCCTGGTCTTCTCCTATATGAAATAAAAATATTCCCCTAGAGGCCATGTTTAGCATTTTGTTGAATCTCTAAAAACTTCAGTAAAAACAAATCAACGGATCCAGTAAGCAGTATTTCCCTCAAGCCCTACCACAAAGCCAACTCTAAAAGTATTGTCAAGTGCTGCAGCATTTACTGAAATTCTCATGAGATGACAGAAGAGCAGTTCAATTGCATACCACAGTGCAAAACTTCTTAAAATACTCTAATCATCTTTCTTCTCTCCTTTGTTTCTCTTGCTGTCTGTCCTATGCCTCTTTCTTTTTCACAAGTTATACCCCTAACCTTTCCAGTGGGTTATCCCTCTGTTGCCCTAAGCATTGCAGCTCTTCCCCTCAGCGGGAATACTTCACTCAGCAAAACAAGAACCAGCGTAGAACTTTTTTATTTAGTGTGTTCCTTGGGAACCTTGGTATGTCCTACACCAAAAACTGACAAGATGCCTATGATCCAGAGGTAGGTGACTTTTGCAAAAGTGTATATTATTCAGTCATTATGAGTGTGTGTCCACATGTTTGGGCACGAATGTATATGTATGTACATTTTACAAAATTGAGATTATACCACATATACTATTTAATAACTTGCCCTTTACTTAGTGAAAATATCATGGATATATTCTCCTTCAGTAGTCTCCTATTATATATTTTCAGTCATTTCAGGAATTGCACTGTATGGATGTTTCATTATTTAATATGCCACCTTGTTGGCTTGTTTAGACTGTATACATTTTTTTCCTTTATAAATTATTCTGCAATCTGTGCTGTTATTTCCTAAGATAAACTAATATAAATAGAATTTCTAGGTGGAAATGTATGAGCATTTTAAAAGTTTTATCCATAACATGATATTGACTTCCCAAAGTGATTATACTAATAAATGCTCTCATTTACAGTATATGAGAGCATCCATCCTCTGTACCCTCATCCACAATATGTATACTTCTTTTTTCATTACTGTATTAGATGGGGAGGAATGGAATATAATTATTGCTTACATGTTCAATTATTTGATTATTACTAAGGTCAAGTATATTATAGAATTTGTCAAGCAGTGCAGTCACACAGAACTATACCATGTGTTTCTCTGCTCCCTTGCCAGGGCTCATCCACTGCTGGGACTTTCCTCCTGCGCTTGCCTCTGTGCTTCTCTGTAGTCTTTCAGGTGACTTGTGATCTGATTCTATACCAGTTTTTGTTTTACTTTGTTTCATAGGCCTTTTTCATACTTAGCTTTTTCTTCTTTTCAGCTTCACTAGTCGACTTCATTAGCTAAAACTTAAAAGATCATCTCAAAGATAATGTGAGAAAAATGAATTTTTGTCCTCAGACTAAAGTTACATCAAAGACGCTCATTTAAGGTTCTGAGTAAGTGGATAGACTGACGATAAATGGGCTTTACTGGAAAGCAAGAGGCAGAGATATTGATCAAGGACCCCTGGGAACTGAGTCTGCTTTCTTCTCTAGATGTGGATGTGGTCTTGCTGATGCTATTTAATGCAAGAATCAAAAGATCTTATGTGTTTTTTTTGGAGGAGGCGGTTGCGGGGAGAAACAAATAGGGGTAAAGGGATGGTTAGTGTAAGTTCTTTTGGGGTAGTAAAATGGTGATAGTTTAGCAAACACTCAGTTTCTCAGAATCAGTGCACATACTGTAGCTTTTGTTGCTGTTCCTCAGCCCACCCCAAGGGAAGCTGAATGTTGAATTCTGCTGTGCTGCATTGGGTCCTGCTCTCTGTGACCGTCTTGCTTCCAATAAGATCTTCCATCCCTGGCTTATTAGTCATGGTAATCTAACCTCATGTGATGATTGCATGTTGCCTTTTTCTACCCACCCATAGCTTATAAGGGTTAAACATTGCGTAGCAGAAATTTCATTTTTATAAAGATATGAGTAACTGATAAAATGGGAATATTTGTGTAAAGTTTAATGTATGATGTGATTACTATGTACTTTATTTTCCATTTTATAGATGGGTTCATGTTTGTTTCATTAAAAAATTGGGCTGTACTTTCTTTTACATTTTAATTTCAGTTCATAATTTACTTATCCCTACCCATATTGTTTATATCTTTCTCCTTATATGAGTCAGATAAATTAGTTATGCTGAATTAACAAAAAACTCCTAAATCACATGGCTTAACACAATACAAATTTATTTCTTACTATACCTGTTCAAAGTAATTATCTTCTTAGAGAAATGAAATATTATAGATACAGGTAAAGACACATTTTTCTACCCTTTTCTCCTCCATCAATCTCTAGAGGTGACAACATATAACTAAAGTTGGTAAAATTTATGATAAACTTTGAATTTCTACAAAAATGTTGGGATTTTGATTGGAATTCCATTGATTCATAGGTTAACTAGGAAATGATTGCTATCTTCACAGGGTTGATTCTTTCCTGAATATATCTTTCTGTGTATTTAAGTCTCCTTTTATGTCTTTAAATAAGTTGTAATTATTTTCTCTATTACGTTCTTCCATATCTTTTATTAAATTTCGTTCATAGGTACCTTATATATTTTGATGGGGTTTTAAGAAGAGTCTGTGCAGATTCTGTGTATTGGCTAATCTAGCAGCAATTTTTAACTTCTGCAGCTTGAGGTGGCTGTATGACCTAGTTCTGGTCAATGACACTTAGGAAGTCTTTCGAAGGGTGATTATTAGGAACTTTTTTTTTCTGGCAAAAGACAGGTGTGTTACTGATGATATCTTTTCCCTGTTCTCCCTGCTTGTGATGCAGGTGTGAAGACATGGTGCTTAGAGCTACTATTCTGTGAATAAGAAATGACAAAACATAAGTATAAAAAACATGGCAATCGGATGGAAAAAGCCCTCAGGTACTTGCTGACTTGTAGAGCAACTGAATCAAGTGACTGCTTATTTCCAGATTTCTTGCCATGTGAGAAAAATAAACCTTTATTTGTTTACATAACTATAATTTTTTTCTGTTACTTTCAAACAAAGCCACTTCTGACATAGTAGCTATTGTGGTACTAAATATTTTAATTGTTTGTTGCTGTTTAGAGTAAAATTAATTACTGTTTTCTGATCTTGTATCTAGCAATCTTCTTAAACTTTATTTTTTTTTCTAATAGGTTTCTGTCAATTCTCTTGAATTTTTAATGTACCCAACCATATATTATGAAGTATGATGGTGTTTATAGGGACAGGCAGGACAGGAAAGCAGGAAATAGGAACTGAAAATGTTTTTTTATTTCTTATTGGCCATATTAAAGCTGTCTGACTTCTGTCGAACTACAATCAATTTCATGCAAGATATAAAAATTTTTGACTTTGTTATTATTCCCATATAAACATGCAACAGATTCTAGTGGTGAAACAGTTCTGTAATTTCTAAACTTTGTTACATCTATTAATAGTTTATCACTAGAAATATCTGACTTTAAATAAACAGTCAAGACACTATTAACTCAATTATTGTCCAAAGTTTTAAAAGGAACTTTCCTCAAACTCTTGAACAAATGATTTGGGTCATACTTTTCAGAATCTTAAAATCCAGATATACTGGGAGTATGGGTTTTCCCATAAAAGTAAAGGGCAGATGGTTGAAGAAAACTGTATGAGGTGTGGAATTGTGGATACTAGTTACCAAAGAACTCACTTTACTTTCTGTTGTTCAATATGCTGGATTTAATAGACCACAGAGAGGACTGAACAGAGTTATAGAGTTAGATTTATTTGAAATACATTTACAAATGGTTAAAGGACAAACGTGAATTTTACTTTTTGGATACCCTATTTTGATCTTAAAATTTAGAGACTATCTATAGTTCTGTTTTAATTGTAACTTTACTTTTATGTCTCTAAACTTTGTGTCCACCTAAGTTAGAGTCAGAAGGTTTGTTTATTATTAACAGTGATGATGTTTTAAGGGAAGACTTGTTTTGTGGAAATATGAATGTTAAAGCACTCTGATTTAAAGCATATCTTTTATGGCACTTCACTGTAACACCTTTTCCTAATTTAGGTTTTTACTGGTAGTTAAAGGTCTGCATACTTGAAGCTCTCTGTGTCTGGTTAGAAATTGTTGTTCCTTCACACTTGGTGGTCATAGTATGGTGGAGCACTTCAGAGACCTTTAATTTCTCCCAGCCTGACACTGTTGCTACTGCTTCTCTTCTACTAAGGATGATGAGGTATTTCTACTGTTACTTTGACTCTCTCCACCTTGAATATCATGAATATATCATTTTCTCAGTTCTTATTTTTTCTTTAGATTTCTGCAGACGTTTATAATATTGAAACTCCAGGTCCTGTCATTTAATCACTCTTCTACTAGCTTTTATGACTTTAAGCTATGCTATCTTCCCTTTTATCTCGAACTATTCCTTTATTTCTGTTGCTTTTTATACTTTCTTCTCTCCTACTCTACCTATGATTATAGTCCCTTAGCCTACTATGCTTTTCTCATTATATAATTTCTTGCATAGATAATTATTGATCTTTTTTGGTTCAATTATTCTACTCTTGACTGAATATGTATATCTTAGGATTGACTTTTCACATGAGCTTCATTTACTTATGCCCAGTTTCTTCCAGGATGCTTACACTTGTATAGTTTCCTATAATTAGTCTAAAATTTATTTCATTGCTCACTTCACCTAAGCTATATGTATGTCTCCTACATGTTACCATCATTTTTCTGGTCACTAAGGCTTAAAACAATTTCATCTTGATATATCCCTCTTCTTGGTATTTTTATATACTCTACTAAATTTTATAAATTTTCCTTTGAAATATCTACTTCACACTTCTCTTTATTTCAGTTCTCTGTGCCACAGGCCCATCTAGCCTTTGATCTCTTTGTATATGGATTTCTTTATCGATCTCTTGGATCTTTCTTGGGTCATTTTTTCATAAAAAATGCTGTACATTCTGGTTATGTTCATCACTTATAGAAATGCTTTTTCTGTTGCTCTCCTACTCAATAATTTCTTTACAAAATACATTCAATTATCTGACCTTGGGAATAAAGATCTGTGAGTTTGAATATGTAACAATAGAAATAACCCAAAAGGAAGACTAGAGAAATACAATATGCCAGAGCTTCAGTGAGCTGTGGATAATACCAAACAGTTTCACATATGTATAATTGGATTTCCAAGAAGAGAGGAGAGACAGGAATCACAAAGAACATTTTGAGAAAAATGGCCTAAAATTTCATGGCCATATTAATATTAATTTAGACTCAGAGCAAGGAATATTACTAGGGATAATGTAGATTTTCATTTCATAATGACAAAAGGTTCAACTCTTCAAGAAGACTATACAGTTCAAAGTAAATATCTGTATACCTAATAAAAGTGCTTGAAAATACATAAAGAAAGAAATGATAATTGATTAAAAGAGAAAGTAGACAAATCTGCAGTTAGAGTCAAATATGTTGATTATTCTCTCTTACTAATGTATAGAACAAGTAGAAAATCAGTAAGGGTATAGAAAACTTGAAACATTAATAACCAACTTGATGTAATTGACATTATAAAGCATCCTGCCTAATGACAACAGAATATGTATTTTTTTCAATATACACAGAACATTTATGAAGACAGGTCATATTCTGGGCTATACAGGATGTCTCAAATTTTAAATATGTTATCTCATCATAATAGAATTAAACTAGAAATGAATACCAGAAAGATATCTAGAATATCTCCAAATATTGATATTTATCAGTCAAATAGTACAGAGCTAAATAACGCATGAGACCAGAAAGAAAGGACATGTATTAGAAAATATTTTGAAATGAATTGAAATTACAACCTACCAGAATTTGCTGGAAGAAGTTATAACATTGCTTAGAGGGAAATGTATGCCTTTAAATATTTGTATTGGAAAAAAGAGGTCCTGAAATCAATGATTTAAACTTCCACCTTAAAAAGAAAACTGGAAATATAAGACAAGTTAAACACAAAGTAAGGGGCAAAATAATTATGAAGAGAGCAAAACTCAGTGAAATATAAAACAAACTCTAGAGAATGTTAATAAACCAAATGTTGTTAATAAAATGTTAATGTAATAAAATTGATAATTCTGTAGTCAGACTGATTAGTTTAAAAAAAAAAAAAGAGACACAAATTACCAATATCAGGAATGTAAGAGGAGGCATCCCTACCAATACTAGAGGCATTAAATGATAAGAAAGTGATGTTACCCATCCAACTTTATGCAATGCATTCTACAAATTAGGGATGAAATAGGCAAATTTCTTGAAAGAACAATATGGAAAAGAAGATCAAAGTTGGAGGACTTAGGCAATCTGTTTTAAAGACTTAACTATAAAGCTGTAGTAATTAAAACAGTGTAAGTTATTGGTGTAAGGACAGACCTGTGGGTAAATGGAACAGAATGGACAGTCCACAAATAGACCCACATTTATATGGCTAATTAGTTTTCAACAAATATGCCAAGGTAATTTAATGAGGCAAAGAATATTATACCTAAAAATGGTGCTAAAATAATTTGATATGCATTTGCAAAACTCAAACCTTTATATGACCTTTACTTCAAAATTAAAAAAATAATTTTTATTCAAACTGGATCAGAGACCAAAATATAGATGAAATGAAACTGTAAACTTTCTAGAAGAAAGTATAGGAGAAAGTCTTTGTGACTTGATATTAGGAAAAGATTTTTCTTGAGAGCTCACAAAATGAGACTTTGGTAAATTAGATTTCTTTAAAATAAATAAAAAGACTTTGCTTATTCAAAAGACACTGATAAGACAAGCCTCTTAGATAGCCTCATCCACCAGAAGGCAGACAGCAGAAGCAAGAAGAACTACAATCCCGCAGCCTGTGGAAAAAAACCCACATTCACAGAAAGATAGACAAGATGAAAAGACATAGAGCTGTGTACCAGATGAAGGAACAAGATGAAACACCAGAAAAACAACTAAATGAAGTGGAGATAGGCAACCTTCCAGAAAAAGAATTCAGAATAATGATAGTGAAGATGATCCAGGACCTCAGAAAAAGAATGGAGGCAAAGATCGAGAAGCTGCAAGAAATATTTAACAAAGACCTAGAAGAATTAAAGAACAAACAGAGATGAACAGTACAATAACTGAAATGAAAACTACACTAGAAGGAATCAATAGCAGAATAACTGAGGCAGAAGAACGGGTAAGTGACCTGGGAGACAGAATGGTGGAATTCACTGCTGTGGAACAAATAAAGAAAAAAGAATGAAAAGAAATGAAGAGACCTAAGAGACCTCTGGGACAACATTAAATGCAACAACATTTGCATTATAGTGGTCCCAGAAGGAGAAGAGAGAGAGAAAGGACCAGAGAAAATATTTGAAGAGATTATAGTCGAAAACTTCACTAACCTGGGAAAGGAAATAGCCACCCAAGTCCAGGAAGCACAGAGAGTCCCATACAGGATAAACCCAAGGAGAAACACGCCAAGACACATAGTAATCAAACTGGCAAAAATTAAAGAGAAAGAAAAATTACTGAAAGCAACAAGGAAAAAATGACAAATAACATACAAGGGAACTCCCATAAGGTTAACAGCTGATTTCTCAGCAGAAACTCTACAAGCCAGAAGGGAGTGGCATGATATACTTAAAGTGATGAAAGGGAAGAACCTACAACCAAGATTACTCTACCCGGCAAGGATCTCATTCAGATTCAATGGAGAAATCAAAAGCTTTACAGACAAGCAAAAGCTAAGAGAATTCAGCACCACCAAACCAGCTCAACAACAAATGCTAAAGGAACTTCTTGAAGTGGGAAACACAAGAGAAGAAAAGGACCTACAAAAACAAACCCAAAACAATTAAGAAAATGGTCATAGGAGTATACATATCGATAATTACCTTAAACGTGAATGGATTAAATGCTCCAACCGAAAGACACAGGCTTGCTGAATGGATACAAAAGCAAGACCCATCTATATGCTATCTACAGGAGACCCACTTCAGATCTAGGGACACATACAGACTGAAAGTGAGGGGATGGAAAATGATATTCCATGCAAATGGAAATCAAAAGAAAGCTGGAGTAGCAATACTCATATCAGATAAAATATACTTTAAAATAAAGTATGTTACAAGAGACAGGGAAAGACATTACATAATGATCAAGGGATCAATCCAAGAAGAAGATATAACAATTATAAATATATATGCAGCCAACATAGGAGCACCTCAATACGTAAGGCAACTGCTAACAGCTATAAAAGAGGAAATCAACAGTAACACAGTAATAGTGGGGGACTTTAACACCACACTTACACCAATGGACAGATCATCCAAAATTAAAATTAATAAGGAAACACAAGCTTTAAATGACAAAATAGAGCAGATAGATTTAATTGATATTTATAGGACAAAACAGCAGATTACACTTTCTTCTCAAGTGCGTATGGAACATTCTCCAGGATAGATCACATTTGGGTCGAAACTCAAGCCTCAGTAAATTTAAGAAAATTGAAGTCATATCAAGTATCTTTTCTGACCACAACGCTGTGAGATTAGAAATCAATTACAGGGGAAAAAACATAAAAAACATAAACACATGGAGGCTAAACAATACATTGCTAAATAACCAAGATATCACTGAAGAAATCAAAGAGGAAATCAAAAAATACTTAGAGACAAATGACAATGAAAACACGACAATCCAAAACCTATGGGATGCAGCAAGAGCAGTTCTAAGAGGGAAGTTTATAGCTATACAAGCCTACTTCAAGAAACAAGAAAAATCTCAAATAAACAATCTAACCTTATGCCTAAAGGAACTAGAGAAAGAAGAACAAACAATACCCAAAGTTAACAGAAGGAAGAAATCATAAAGATCAGATCAGAAATAAATGAAATAGAAACAAAACAATAGCAGAGGTCAATAAAACTAAAAGCTGGTTCTTTGAGAAGATAAACAAAATTGATAAACCGTTAGCCAGACTCATGAAGAAAAAGAGGGAGAGGACTCAAACCAATAAAATTAGAAATGAAAAAGGAGAAGTTAGAACAGACACCACAGAAATATAAGGCAGTCTAAGAGACTACTACAAGCAACTCTGTGCCAATAAAATGGACAACCTAGAAGAAATGGACAAATTTTTAGAAAGGTATAACATTCCAACACTGAACCAGTAAGAAATAGAGAACACGAAGAGACCAATCACAAGTAATGAAATTGAAACTGTGATTAAAGATTTTCCGACAAACAGAAGTGCCGGGACCAGATGGCTTCACAGGTGAATTCTATCAAGCATTTCGAGAAGAGCTAACACCCATCCTTCTCAAACTCTTCCCAAAAATTGCAGAGGAAGGAACACTCCCAAACTCATTCTATGAGGCCACCATCACGCTGATACCAACACCAGACAAAGATACTAGAAAAAAAGAAAATTACAGACCCATATCACTGATGAATATAGATGCAAAAATCCCCAACAAAATACTAGCTAACAGAATCCAACAACACATTAAAAGGATCATACACCACAATCAAGTGGGATTTATCCCAGGGATGCAAGGATTCTTCAATATACGCAAATCAATCAGTGTGACACACCATATTAACAAATGAAGAAGAAAAGCCATATGAGCATCTCAATAGATGAAGAAAAAGCTTTTCACAAAATTCAACACCCGTTTATGATAAAAACTCTCCAGAAAGTGGGCATAGAGGGAACCTACCTCAACATAATAAAGGCCATATACGACAAACCCACAGCAAACATCATCCTCAATGGTGAAAAACTGAAAGCATTTCCTCTAAGATCAGGAACAAGACAAGGATGCCCACTGTCACCACTATTATTCAACAAAGTTTTGGGAGTCCTAGCCATGGCAATCAGAGAAGAAAAAGAAACAAAAGGAATACCGATTGGAAAAGAAGAAGTAAAACTGTCAACTGTTTGCAGATGACATGATACTATATAGAGAGAATTCTCAAGATGCCACCAGAAAACTACTAGAGCTAATCAATGAATTTGGTAAAGTAGCAGGATACAAAATTAATGCACAGAAATCTCTTGTGTTCCTATACACTAATGATGAAAAATCTGAAAGAGAAACTAAGGAAACACTCCCATTTACCACTGCAACAAAAAAGAATAAAATGCCTCGGAATAAACCTACCTAGGGAGACAAAAGACCTGTATGCAGAAAACTGTAAGACACCGATGAAAGAAATTAAAGATGATACCAACAGATGGAGAGCTATTCCATGTTCTTGGATTGGAAGAATCAACATTGTGAAAATGACTCTACTACCCAAAGCAATCTACATATTCAATGCAATCCCTAGAAATTACTAATGGCATTTTTTATGGAATGAGAACAAAAAATCTGTATGCAGACACAAAAGACCCTGAATAGCCAAAGCAGTCTTGAGGGAAAAAAACAGAGGTGGAGGAATCAGACTCCCTGACTCAAGAATATACAACAAAGCTACAGTAATCAAGACAATATGGTACTGGCACAAAAACAGAAACATACATCAATGGAACAAGATAGAAAGCCCGGAGATAAACCCACATACCGATGGTTAACTAATCTATGACAAAGGAGGCAAGTATATACAATGCAGAAAAGACAGTCTCTTCAATAAGTGGTGCTGGGAAAACTGGACAGCTACATATAAAAGAATGAAATTAGAATGCTCCCTAACACCATACACAAAAATAAACTCAAAATGGATTCGAGACCTAAATGTAAAACCAGACACTATAAAACTCTTAGAGGAAAACATAGTAAGAACACTCTTTGACATAAATCACAGCAAGATCTTTTTTGATCCACCTCCTAGAGTAATGGAAATAAAAACAAAAATAAACAAACGGGACCTAATGAAACTTCCAAGCTTTTGCACAGCAAAGGAAACCATAAACAAGACGAAAAGAAAACCCTCAGAATGGGAGAAAAAAATACTTGCAAATGAAGCAACAGACAAAGGATTAATCTCCAGAATTTACAAGCAGCTCATGCAGCTCAATATAAAAAAACAAAAAACCCAATCCAAAAATGGGCAGAAGACCTAAATAGAAATTTCTCCAAAGAAGACATACAGATGGCCAAGAAGCACATGAAAATCTGCTCAGCATCACTAATTATTAGAGAAGTGCAAATCAAAACTACAATGAGGTATCACTTCACACCAGTTAGAATGGGCATCATCAGAAAATCTACAAAAAACAAATGCTGGAGAGGGTGTAGAGAAAAGGGAACCCTTTTGCACTGTTGGTGGGAATGTAAGTTGATACAGCCACTATGGAGAACAGTAGGGAAGTTCCTTAAAAAACTAAAAACAGAATTACCATATGATCCAGCAATCCCACTACTGGGCATATACCCAGAGAAAACCATAATTCAAAAAGACGCATTCACCCCAATGTTCACTGCAACACTATTTACAATAGCCAGGTCATGGAAGCAACCTAAATGCCCATCGAAAGACGAATGGATAAAGAAGATGTAGTACGTATATACAATGGAATATTACTCAGCCATAAAAAGGAAAGAAATTGGGTCATTTTTTGAGACGTGGATGGATCTAGAGACTGTCATACAGAGTGAAGTAAGTCAGAAAGAGAAAAACAAATATCGTATATTAATGCATATATGTGGAACCTAGAAAAGTGGTACAGATGAACCGGTTTTCAGGGCAGCAGTTGAGACACAGATGTAGAGAACAAACGTATGGACACCAAGGGAGGAAAGCGGCGGGGGGTTGGGGGTGGTGGTGTGATGAATTGGGCAATTGGGATTGACATGTACACACTGATGTGTATGAAATTGATGACTAATAAGAACCTGCTGTATAAAAAATTTAAAACAAACAAAAAACAAAAGACACTGTTAAGAAATGAAAATGTAAGCCATATACTTGGGAGAAAATAGTCACAATGCATGTATCTCAGAATGGACTTGAAACATAATATGTTAAAACTTTTTCAATTAAAGAAGACAAAAAACTTTTATAAATAAATGGGCAAATATTTGGACAGACACTTTACCAAAAAGCTATCTGAGTGGCAATTATGCAGTGGAAATATGCTCAATATAATTAGTTATAAGAGAAATATGAGACTGCAATTAAATGTCATTATCTACTCCCTAGAATGACTAAAATTAGAATGGCTATAGTTATATGATATAATTTCTTTCCTGTTTACCTCAGAGAAATCAAAATATATGTCAGTACAAAAGCTCTTCTGTGAACATCTATAGCTACTTTATTTATAATATCTGCAAACTGGAAATAAGTCAAATATCGATCAGCTGGTGAATGGATATACAAATTGTGATATAACTACACAATGGAATACTACTCAACAACTCAACAATCAAATGAAAAAAATCAGTGATACACACAACAACAAAATTTCAAAAATATTCTGCTGTGTGATAGAAGACAGGTGCAAAAGACTAGGCAATGTGTGACTTTTTTTTTTTTTTTTTGCGGTACGCTGGCCTCTCACTGTTGTGGCCTCTCCCGTTGTGGAGCACAGGCTCCAGACGCGCAGGCTCAGCAGCCATGGCTCACGGGCCCAGATGCTCCGCCTCACGTGGGAACTTCCCAGACCGGGGCACGAACCCATGTCCCCTGCATCGGCAGGCGGACTCTCAACCACTACGCCACCAGGGAAGCCCACAATGTGTGACTTTATATGACATTTTATAAAGGAAAAACTATAGTGACATTGAAAAGATTGGGGTAGCCAGGTGAAGAGCCAGTGGGAAGGGGATCTAACTGCAAAGAGGCATGAGGAAATGTTTTTGAGGTCATGGAAACGTCCTGTATCTTGATTTTGGTGGCTATTATATGACCATATACATTTGTCAAAACACTGAATTATGCCCTTAAACTTAGTGAATTTTATTGTATAGAAATTATAGTTCAATAAAATTCATTAAAAATACTGAGTAGAGGGTATTTCCATAGTATGTTTCTTTGAGACAGTATTTTTGAAAACCTGTCACAGTATTAAAATGCTTGTCCATGTAAAGGTTGACATCTTACTATACTGATCCAATAGTATTTGATTGTCTTATGGCAGTGATATTGTTTCTATAGAGACTATATGACTATATAACACTCTAATCAACTAGATTCTTTTATTTAGGCAGCACAAAGTCCCAGGCCAGAGAAAGCTTAAAGAGGATAGTGACAGAAATGACGACATTTTACGATTCAGCTCAAATGAGAGGCAATAGGTCACTATTTAGATATGACAACTAGAAAAAAAAATTCTTGTGTCAACAATCAGAAACATGTTCACTTTTTGAAATATCTGTGCCAAACCCCTAAGAAATATTAGGAAAGACAAGCATAATGAAGTTCATGAAGCCTCTATAAGATATGAAATCCCAATATGAGTTGGTCATCTAGTCTTGAGAGGAAACTCTTGAGATGGATTGACAAGGAAATCTGACATGAAGCTTTAGTTTAAAAACCTTGGTGAGGAAGCTGGAGAGAAGGCTATCATGAGAAAGAGAACTGTCATCTTTCTTTATTCCATACTACCAGCTATATCCAAGTTTCCAGCCACACTGTCTTAGGCTAAAACAATTGCTGGCAACCCCATTTTTCTTTGCTGATGTCACTTGCAAAGAAAGTCACTTTCAGTTTATTTGTGTGGGTATATTTTTCCCTTTCCCTTGGCATTTTTGAGTTTTACATTATTAGATTCTATCCCTCATTGTGAACTGCTTAGTGGTTTATTAGGGACAAGTGTGGCCACTGCCTCTGGAAGATGCCAGAGTGGTATATATAAACCATGATGAGGTTTTAGCCGACAGTGGATGGTATGTTAGCTTTGGCCTTGAGTTCTTGAGGGATCATGATTTAAAAAGTTGTTCAGGGAGACATATTGCTCTTTTTAGGTTGCCAACTTTGTGGCTTTCCTGTGGAGTTGGACTAGTTTTCATCAACAGCTGTGGTTAATTTTCAGGAGCTAGGAGTAGCCATTTTAGAGGCGAATCTTCCCCTGTCTTTGAGTGGTGAATGAAGTTTCTGACTCTTTGGTCGCTGTGGTGTGTGCTTTTTTAATTTCCTTAACTGAGGATTGATTAAAAGTGATTGGCTTGGATTTTATGTAAGCTAAGCAGAGACCTAGGGGATGTTCAGTGACACTTCATGTAACTGAAGAGTATTCTCACATTAATGGTTGGGAAGAGGCAATCGAGGGGTGAGATGCAGAGACGAGAAAGGATATAATAGGTTGATGTTTAGCTGTTATTTACCATAGCTGTGGATGTGGGTTTTAAAGTGTACATGACACAATTCCTTATATATGAGGAGTAAAGTGGCTGACTTGATTTTTCATTTATTTTAGGTACAATTTACATGCAATAAATTATGTCTGTAAATTTTACTGAGTGCACAGTTTGTGAGTTTTGACAAACACAGTCATATAAGCACCACTGTAATCAAGTACAGAACTGTTCCAGTACCTCCCCAAATTTTCCTGTTCCCCGTTGTAGTTAACTCTTCCTCTGATTTTAATATTTGCCTTTTCCAGAAAGTCATATAAATTCAATCACATAGTATATAGATTTTTGAGTTGGCTTCTTTCACTTAGCATAATGCGTTTGAAATTTATTCATGTTGTTGCATATGTCAGTAATTAATCCATTTATATTGGTGAATGATATCCCACTGTATAGGTGTGTCACAGTTTATTCACCAGTTGAAGGATATTTGGGTTATTTCTAGATTTTGGAGACTATGAATAAAGCTGCTGTAAACACCAATGTGGTAGTTAATTTTAGGTGTCAATTTGGTTGGGCAACAAAGTGTCCAGATATTTGGTCAAACATTATTCTGGATATTTCTGTGAGGGTGATTTTGGATGAGATTATCATTGAAAATCAGTGGGCTTTGAGTAAAACATCACTCTCCATAATATAGGTGGGCCTCATCTAAACACTTGAAGGTCCAAATAGAACAAAAAGGCTGGCCTACAACCTTACCCCCCCCCCCCCCCCCCCCCCCCCCCCGCCAAGCGAGAATTCTCCAGTATACTGCCTTTGGACCTTATTTACAACATTGGCTCTTTCCTGGTTCTAAATCAGATGACCTTTGGACTCAAACTGGAATATCGTCTCTAACCCGCTGGCCTACACTGCAGATTTTGGACTTGCTAACTTCTATAATTACATGACCAATCCCTTATAATAAATCTCTTTGTGTATGTGTGTGTGTGTGTGTGTGTGTGTGTGTGTGTGTGTGTATACACACACACACACATTCTGTTGCTTCTGTTTCTCTGGAGAACCCTAACACAACCCACATACAAGTTTCATGTGAACACAAATTTTCATCACTTGGAGTAGCATTGCAGAATCTCATGGTAAAGGCATGTTTAACTTTATAAGAAACTGGCAGACTTCTTTCATAAGTGGCTATACTATTTTGCATTCCTACCAACAATACATGAGAGTTACCATTGCTCTGTATCCTTTCAAACACTTGGTATTTTCAACATGTTATTTAAAAAAATTTAGTCATTCTAAATTGGGGTGTAGTAATATCTTACTGTTTTATGTTTTTGAGTAATGGTATGTTGAACTTGGAGCTAGTCTGGGAGAGCCCTGTCATTATTTTCTGGTTGTCTCGATATCTCGTACTGACCCCTTGGTCAAGATAAGGATGAAATCACTAAATAATAATTTATAAGTTGCTGTTCTAAACCTAATACTCCCCTGGAGTGGTTTTAAAGTATGTTCATGAGTTATTTAATATGCCTCCTTTCAAGAGATAAAGCTTAATTCCCCCCTCCCCCCCCCCAAAAAAGAGTAGGTTATCCTTATTGGCTCACTTTTAATGAACAGCATATATAACTTTCAAAACTAATAAAACACTCCCTCCTTGCTTCCCTTTCTCTGGGATTACTCCCTGTGGGGAAAGCCAGTCAGCTGCCACATTGTGAAGACACTCAAGAAGCCTTATATGGTGGCCCTTGTAGGGAGAACTGAGGACTAGTAAGGGACTTGTTCTGAGAACTAGTAATGAACTGTCTTAGTCTTAACCTCTTGCTAAGACTCATGCAAATGAGCCATCTTGGAAGTGGATCCTTCAGCCCTAGTCAAGGCTTCAGATTACTGCATCCTCAGCCAACATCTGGAGTGCAACCTCATGAGAGACCCTGGGCCAGATCCACCCAGCTAAGCTGCTCCTGAATAACTGATCCATAGAGACTATGAGATGATAAATGTTTGCTGTTTAAGCTACTAAGTAATGGAGTAGTTTGTTATGTAGCAATAGATAGCTAATACAGATTAATACAGATTTTGGTACTGGGATTTGGGGTGCTATTGTAACAAATACATAAAAATGTGGATATGGCTTTAGAATCATGCAGTGAGCAGAAGGTGGAGGGACTTTGTTATTAATTATTCTGGCAGTCTCGGGAACTCCCCCAAATTATTGCTTTTGCATTTTAACTTTGGTATAAAAATAGGCTCTACCTGATTTTAGTCTCTTTTAAATAGATTTTACAATGACTGGCTCAAATTATGTACAGAGGATCATTTGTTTTAGGACTTTAAAAATGTCATACAGTTAACAAGTAAAATCATAAATCATGAAACACTCTTATCCGATTTCTTAAATATCTCCGTTTTTAGTGATTACTGAACAGTAGGAAGTCCTTGTCTCAATTTTTGTTTTAAATTTTAATCTCAGTATGAGGTTTTAAAATAAAAAGTTTGGATGGAAATAACTGATTATCTGGTTCCAAAGGACATTTCCAAAAGAGATCTCTTGGGTATAATCCATGCACCTAAGTCTCACAGAGTAGGAGATTTACCACTTAAGGAGTTTAGTATCATTGGTGGACATTTTACATGTACATTCTTTAAGCCTCAAATTTAATTTCTTTGGCAATCCAAGCTATTCTTTGTACAGAAGAAGCCAGATTCTCTGCTATACTAATATATCATACCTGCCTTCTGTCAATTCCACAGTGCTACATAAATTGCTGAGTTCTGCTTTTTTGGCTTTTTCCTGGCCAAGGTGTGAAGAGGCCCAGGAGAGAGGAAAGTAAATCAGAATGTGTATACTGTCTTTTCCTCTCAATAACCAGGTCTGACTTAATCCTTGGCAGAGCTGAAGCACCCTGTTTGCCATGGTCGAGTCTTATTTCTTTCTGTTCTGGGGGTTGTGATGCATCTATTTAAACTTACATTGAGTCATTAATATCCAGAATTGACAAGGAAAGGGAGAAAAGTACTACTGAACAGCTACCAGGTACCATTTATGTCACACAATAGCTTAAATGTATATTGGATTGGCTGGCACAGTTTGGCCAAACCTGTGTTGTTAAGTATTGATCAGGATCAGTCCAGCTATAACTATCAGCATGTCTCAGCTCAACTTGGAAGAAATTGTTGAAGGTCATTCTCATGGAATATATGAAACTGATCCTTCATATTTAGATGGAAAATCTGGCTTGTTTCCTATAAATTTTCTGCCAGGTCATGGTACACGATATTCAGTACAGTTTGAATATTAGCCCTGGACCCCTGGCAGTCCATTGAGGTAGGCATCCAAGGCATATTTGCTAGAACCGAGCTCTGCTTTTGTGGGAAGTCAGGTACATTGTTCCTTTATTGTCATGAATTCACTGTCACTTAATGACTTTTTCCAGTGATGGGTTCATGAGTGGTGAGAATACCTGGCACAAATTAAACCCGTATGTATATGTGTGAAATATTCTCTGTTAGTTGTGCCATTATATAGTGTACTGGTTTGGTTTTCCAGGAAGTATACTTCAAGATGGACTTAGGAGTGCAGAAAGTTTATTTGGGTTTAATACCTGTGAAAGGAAAAGGAAGGAAGCAGGATTGGGCAGGGGTGAGTCATCAGACTGTAATACAGACCTGTTAAGTTTCTGCCAGCCCATTGGGGAGCTCTATCACAAAAATCATCACCTGGAGTAATTCTGCATTAGGCTGAAATACCTAGGCCTTTGTACCACAGTCTTTATCAGTCATTAGGGGCCACCTTGAGAAGAATGTGACCTTGGTTCCCTTGGTTCTAAAGCTGAGGCAGACCCTGAAGAGCTAACTGCTGAAAGCTGTCAGCTGACAACATTTTTTCTTTTTGTTGCTGGACATGGAGTGCTTTCTCAAAGAGGGATCTGAGCAGCACATCTCCATATCTGCTACATGTAGCTAAAGGCAGATCTTGTTTTGGCTGTTTACTGTGCCATCCTTACTTCAGTTAGGTCACAGAGGTATAGCTATAATCTGTGCATAGATCTAGAGATATAGTAAAGCCTTTCTTTTCTGAAAGTTTATTAATAAAAGTAAAAGTCAAAGTGGAAAATGATAAAATGTTAAAGATAATGCATGTCTAATTTAACTTAATGTTATTTTATCTTTTATGTAGAGACATGTCTTATGTAGGGACAAAACCTTTTTTTTGAGTATGAGTCTTTTGATTAGAATTCCACTTTATCTTTCATGCATAGGGAATACCAATAAAACATGATACTGAATTTGCAGTTTTTTTTTTTTTTTTTTTTTTTTTTTTGCGATACGTGGGCCTCTCACCATTGTGGCCTCTCCCGTTGCGGAGCACAGGCTCCGGACACGCAGGCTCAGCGCCCACGGCCCACGGGCCCAGCCGCTCCGCGGCACGTGGGATCCTCCCAGACCAGAGCACGAACCCGTGTCCCCTGCATCGGCAGGCGGACTCTCAACCACTGCGCCACCAGGGAAGCCCTGCAGTTTTGGCAGAGCACAACCTTATACACTGTGAAACAGTCTGAGTACAGGATTCCCTAGATTTTTATGATTTTTCCACCAGTATTTCATATTTATTTTTATACCAGTTTAATTCAATAGTGTTTTTAAATGATTCACCTTAATTTAGACTTTTCAAGTCATCTGACCTAATTTTTATTTTAACCTCCTCTCCTTTTGCACTAATTTTTACTCAGATTATATTTAATGAAAGTCATTGCATAAGAATAAATAGATTTGACTTTGGTGTGTGTATGACTTAATAGATGAGAACAGAAGTATTCAGGCTTCCTAGAGAGGGGTATACTAGCTCTAAGGCTTCAGTTAGTGGTGAACATTGGCCAGTGTCTTTTGTAAAGGGGAAAGAAAGTGTCATTTAATCAAGCAAATAAAACGAGAGCTTTGTATATTTATAGCTGTATCTCCAACTACATCTGTAATTATAGCTTATATCTGTTAAAGGACATTCAAGAACAATAAATATTTTGTTACTAGAGAGGGATATAGGCCCAAATCACTACCTAATGCCTTACTTTGGTGAACTGGGCTGGGCTGTGAGAGAGTCTCAGCATGCCTTTTGACCTATTAGTGTAAAGCCTGGATTAGGGTAGCAGTAATATTCTTTTTCCCTCTAGGCCCTATTCTGTTTCCATTGACCATGCAAGGGCCTCCCTCTAAGTCAGTGTCTTCCCTAGGATCCTTTCACAATACCAGCTGCCTGAGATTAAGTGAGCCAAGAGAGATGAGAGTTCAAAGAGAAGAAGGCCTTTGTCCCAAATCAGTTCTATTTATAATCACTTTACTCCTCTACCTAAAAGCTCCATCCTCAACTTCATGTCCCTGAAAGAGTCTGTTTTTTCCTGACTTTTGGAATTGAAGAGAGGAAGCCTTGAGAGCCCCTGAAGATTAGCATGTGCCATGAACATCATTTTTATATTCATTTTTAAAGGGTTAATACGGACCTTTCTTCTGTTAATTTTTGTGGATGGCTTGACTCTGGGCTCTTTGAATAATGTTTGCAAACATCTGGCTGGAACATCCCATCAACCTGGAATAACTATACCTAGCATCCTAGTTTTCGTACTTATGAGAAAGAACTATGGAAAGGAGGTAGCTAATCATATGATTCAAGATCTCTGGATGATGATTAGTTAAGCTGAAAACCCTGATAAGAGTCTATAAAGTCCTGCTTCAATTAAAGATGAAGCACACATAAAAGCTGCTATGGCCTGATGCCCTGTATCTGTCCCAGAATTGATTTCTTTGAAGAGATGTATTCTCAGTGCCAAGACATTTCAACAGCTTTCACTGTTTCTCCTCATTTTGTAGGCACTGAAATTTACATTTTCTCTTAATTTACAAATACGTGACGAGACTGTTGGACTATTGGTATCAAATAGAATATTGTAGCAGGAAAGGGAGAGTAGTTGATGTTTTTAAAAAGGAAATTTTCCTAACTTTTTCATTCCTAACCTTTAAACTGATATTTAAATAAAACATGGTGATAGTTATGATTAGGTGTAAAGATTTTACATTAATATTATTACATTGTCAGAATGATCATCTGTTGTACAAAGCTCCCGTACTTATGTTTAGCTGTGACAGTTGAAGACATTTAAGTAAGAATGCAATTATGTAGTCAGAGCAATTCCTAGGGTCTACATGTGTGTGCCTGATGGACCTATACCAGGTGTTCTTTGGGTAGGGAAGAGAAGAATGGAGAGTTTATTAAGGTTGCTGTTGTGTTAATCATGGTACTTGCTGTAGTTTCTTTTGAAAGAGGTTAAGGAAACTGATCAGCATTTAAACCAATCCATAGCTTGGGACTTTTTGATAAGATTCACTCTTTAAAGAGGGGAAGATTTTTTTCCTATGCATTAAGAGATAAGTGTTACATAAACCACAGTTAATCCGGTACATGGTTTTTGTTTTGTCAGGGATAAAAGACTGTTGTTAACAAAGAAAGCAAAAGCTTATGTTTGGAGAAAAGGGCCAGGAGCCATGCATGGCCTGTTACCAGGGACTTCTATATCTAAGTGGCAGCAAGACTCTGCTCCTCACAAGAGCCACAGATGTTCAACTCCATCAAATACCCTTGGAAGGTCTTTCATTTAGTCTTTGCTTTGGTCTCAAGACAAGACAGCACCTTTGGTGGACCTCTTTCCTTTTCCTATATAATATTTTCATTTTCTGCCTCATTTTATTAGTAGTATCTCCTTTTTACTTTGGGTTGCTGCATTAATTACTTACATGTACCTACTTAAGGGCAGGTAAACTTTAACAAAAGTTTAAAGCTCAAGTGTAGTTGAAATGAAATAATCTTTATGCCTTATGAAAATACACAAGTGAGTCATTCTTTATTGGAACTAAAGGCTCAAGTTAAGAAATTTTTCCCATAATCTTTTAAACATATGTTCAGCAGAGATTAAAAAAAATCTGTTTAGGCTGGAATCTTCTACTAAGTTAATAAAATGTTAATGTTTTCCCATGTTATAAATTTAGACATTTCTAGGATCCTAAAGTCACAGTGGTTAAAACTTTGAGACAATACTAAGAGTGGAGTGCAGAGTATGGAAAAAGGAGAGGTACTTAAAGATTCCTTTTTATCTCTGCTAGTCTCACTTTCTCACATTGTGTTGGACTAGGCAGTTCCAGTTGCATAATTAAAGTCTCCTCTCCAGAATGTCTGCTTTACTCATTACACAAAAGTAGATTAAACATATTGGTGTGTGATATGTGGAAATGGTGTATGTGTGTATGTGTGTGTGAATAAAAGGATAGTGCAGACTTTTGAGTGAGAGCAGGTTGACTTTATATTTATTTTCTAAGAGTACATAAGAATACAACAGTGTCCCCAGAGATAAAATCCTGTAAGTTTTAGAAAAAGTAAAAATTTGAAATTTAAAGAAATGTCATTTCTTATGTTTTCTTTCTTTGGTGACTTTTTTTTTTTTTTTTTTTTTAATGCTTGTGGTGGAAATTTTTTCTCTCTTTGAATGAGAGAGCTTTTGGTATTTATTGATAGCTGAGAACATTCATCTCTCATTCCAAATAGACAAGATTGACACCTTTGAGGTCCCCAGCATACTTATATCCCCAAATATGCACAAATAGCTTTTGGGGCCACTCTGTCATCAGGGCACCTACTTTCAAGAGAAATGGATGAGGTAATGTCTGTAGGAACTTTGAGAAGGCTAAGCACCAAAAATAAAATATTTTTAGAAGAAGTTATTACTTTGGACAGGCAAGACCTAAATGTGTAATGTAAAGCCAAGTGAGGAGAACACAGAATTGTGGTGCCAGTCAAGGGCAGCACTGTGATCATGGATGGGTGCTGAGCCCTGAGGAATAAAAAGATTGCATGGAAGGCACAGGAAGAGAGCAAAGGAGAATCAAGGACTGGATTAAATGACCAAATAGAGACCAAAAAGCCTGGGAAGGTAGAAGATCACAGAGGATAACAAAGGAAGTGGGAGTTTGGCTTCTTATTACCTTGCTTTCTTTAATCAAGCTATTTATTTTAAAAAGTGTTTTCTCTCTTTTACTTTCCTATTTGTTTTCTAGTATTCTCCATTTCAATTTATGGCTTTTATTGATATTTACATTCTTATTTATATCGTGAACAAAGCTAAGGAATAATCCTCAAACATTACTTTTCTTTCTTTTTTTTTTTTTTTTTTTGGCAGTACACAGGCCTCTCACTGCTGTGGCCTCTCCCGTTGTGGAGCACAGGCTCCGGACGCGCAGGCTCAGCGGCCATGGCTCACGGGCCCAGCCGCTCCGCGGCATGTGGGATCTTCCCAGACCGGGGCACGAACCCGTGTCCCCTGCATTGGCAGGCGGACTCTCAACCACTGCACCACCAGGGAAGCCCCTAACATTACTTTTCTTATCACTGGTGTACAGTGAAAGTCTTTGTCTATTATAGGAAAATTTTCAGCATTTTAAAAGATATCTTTCAAATGAAAGATTACTTAGATGAGCAATTGTAAAATAGTTGAAATTATGGTCATTGAAGTTGGAGTTGGAGGAAGGGGGCCTAGAATATTTCCTGCTCAGATTTTCCCCTCCTTGGGGTCTAGGAGACTCCCATAACTTCCTGATTGCTGGATAAAATCTAAACTCCACAGTTGACATTCAAAATTTTTGGTACCATGGACTCATTTCTGTAATTCTTGGTCACTCACTCCTATAATACTCATTCCTCTTTCCTATAATACTTGATTAACATCATTCCTCATTTGTTTTAAGTGTGTCTCTGCTTTTCCACTTGGGTCCTTGCCACATTGTTCTTACAGCTCTCTTTATATTTTACATGTTCCTCTTGCCTATAATGTTCTTCAGTTGAACTATGTACAACTCCTTTGGACTTGTCTAAATCCAAAGAGGCTCAGCTGCTCTTGACCTATGCCACCCTACTCTGCTTTTCCTTTTACTGTACTCACACCTTTATTATTCCTCATCATCCACAACATCTTAAGACCTTCAGCTTAAAAGCCCAGCACTACTCAATGTCTGAAGCAATCTGGACCAGAATACAGAAACTTTATTATAAGAGCTGTCAATCTGTGATAGGTAGAACCTAGAATTATTCCTGCTGCCCAAAGCCTAGAATTTTATCTGAATAGGGTGAACTGTTGGGTACCATAGATACCTGGTCTGGATGATTGCTCTTTTGTCTCAGTTCCATACAGTTTAGGACAGACTCTAGTGTTTGAATTTACCTAACTTTGATGTTTCCCTCTCTTGGGGATTAGATCTTATTTCTATCAATGTAGATTCTAGTTGAAAGCATGCTTTATCAGGGTCAATGGTGTCATCATTCCCTGGACAGTGAGTTTCTTTGAATCAGTACCAAGAGTGTTTTCTTTGTAGTCTTTGCATAAGCTGGTTTGAACTTCCTTACAGCATGGTAGCCTCAGAGCAGTTGGATTGTTTATATAGTGACTCAGCACTCCACTGTGACTGTTCTAGCAAGCAAGATGGAAGTTGCAATGCCTTTATTGACCTCACCTTAGAAGTCATGCAGCAGCACTTCCACCACATTTTATTGATTTCAAGGCAGTCATAAACTCTCCTAGATTGATGGGTAGGAGAATTCGACGCCACATTGTGATGGGGCATGGCAAGAGTCTAGAAAAATGGTAAGACAGGTGATGTTGTTGCAGCCGTCTTTGGAAAGTACAATCTGCTACAGGCTACATGTATAGTTATAGTTAGCATTTATGAACATAGCATAGATAAAGATAAACTTGGCTTCTTGCTTGAATAATAGTATAGTATAGCATGTTCACATATTGCCTGTTCTAATAATTTAGATATTTAAAGGTTGATAGTGGTTATTACTACCTTGAAATAAGAAGTGATATATAGTTGAAGTTCATTGATACATATTAATTATACACTGGGTGTTGGAGGCTGTGGTAAGGACCAGTATTTATTCTAGTGCTTTAAAGATGACCTAGGAATAGATGACCAGGATCTGTCTTGCTTCTAAGTAGAGCCGCCCAGGAGAGCAGTTCAGAGGTATAATGGGGGAGGGGCCCTCATAATGGGCTGAGAGTAAGATGCTAGTCCAAGTCAGAGAGACAAAGGAGAAAGGGTTAGAATGCTGACTGCGCAATTTGTCAGGAAGGTCCTAGAGACTAACAAAGAAGTGAAGATGACATCAGAGAAATATCCAAGTAGGTAGGTATTGTGTTAGTAGTAACACCAGGAACTAGTCCCACAAACATGGCTCATGTATTAATTTGAAGGTGAGCCCTTAAAGCAGCAGAACAGCATTGGACACAAGCCTCACTCAAGTTGGCATAAAAATTAATCTCAATAAATTAATTTTTGTAAGAGAATTACACAAACTCATCCTGACTAATGAATTTTCTAAGAGCTGCCTTGTTTATAAACAATCCATGTGAGGTTTTTAATAATATTTCATGTTGGTAACTGTGGCAAATTGTAGCCATACCTCTTTTTATTGTGTTTTGCTTTATTGCACTTTGCAGATGTTGCATTTTTTACAAAATGAAGGTTTGTGGGAACCCTATGTTGAGCAAGTCTATCGACATCATTTTTCTAAGAGCATTATTTTTAAATTAAAGTATGTACTGTTTTTTAGATAATGGTATTGTATACTTAATAGACTACATTATAGTGTAAAGATAACTTTTTATGCACTGGGAAACCAAAAAATGTGTGTGACTCACTTTGTTGCAGTATTTGCTTTATTTTGGTCATCTGGAACTGAACCTGAAATATCTCAGAGGTATGCCTGTATTTTGAGATCTCTATCCCTGTGTGTATGTTTATCTATATACAATTCTATTTCTATATTTCTATCTATGTCTGTGTCCAGGCCATTTCCATCTTCCATGTCCTTACCCATAACTGTATGTATATCTATATATCTATGTTTATATCTATATCTATATATGTATAATCTATATCTATATCTACATCGATATCTCTCCAAGATGTCAGCTGGAGATTCACTGCATCTTAAGAATCAGATAAGATTGGCTTAAACCTCTATTTCCCGTCCATTTCCTTCTCAAGATTTTTATAGTTCTTACAGGAACAGAGAAAGGTTTATGATCTCATGATAACCTCTGACTTTGAGCTCCTGCTTCTACTACAAATAGGTTAATTTATGGATTGTCCCCAAACCCTGAAGGTTTTCAGCTTATTTTTCTAAACAAAGCTGATTCCCTCCTTTAACGGTTAGTTTTTGTTGCATAACGAATTGTCTTCAAAACGAGTGGCTTAAAACCAAAACCATTTTATTCAGTTCACTATTCTGTGGATCACCTAGGTTGTTCTAAGTGGGCTGGCTTGGCTGACCTCTTCTGGGCTCTCTCATGTATCTGTGGTCAGATGGAATTTGGGTGGTGGCTAAATGATCTGGATGGCCTCAGTCATATGTCAAGAGTGGGTAGACTGGTTGGTTTTGTGGAGTGAGTGGCACACAGCTGGAACTGCTTGAATATGCTCTGTTCAGTCTCTCATCCTATAGGTAGCTAGCCTGAGCTTCTTCACATGGTGGTCTCAGAGTTCCAGAGAATCACACAAGTGACTTTTCAAGCCTCTGCTTGTGTCACACTTCCTAATGTCTCATTGGTCAAAATTATTCAAGTGGCCAAGGCCAAAGGCATTGTGGGAAGGGATAACCCAAGTGTCTGGGGCAGTGAGGGAAATTATTGCGGTAATTTTTGCAAACACTTTACCACATCTTTCTAAGAGAAGTTTAATGTCAGCTGTTAAATGCATATATTTTAAACTTTAATCCTTACTTTCCCCTAAAGACTCGATTTTTCATTAGATCGGGGAAATATTTTCTACTTCTTTTGAAACAACAACAACAAATAAAAATGTGGTAGCTCTGGGCTTTGAGAAATGTAGGGAACTTCTTAGTACAGTGACTGGGGGGCTCTAATGGCATTTAGTGGGCAGGGGTCAGGAATGCTGGGGCCAGTTTGGCACAGCACAGTTAAGGCTTGTCTTGCCCCTGTTGAGAAACACTGAGCTACATGTACCAAGGAGATATTTTTCCTTTTGAATTAATTTCCTTCCTCCTTCAAGGCTTAGGGAGGTAATTTTATGATAGAGAAGGAACGCTAGACTGAGTGAGAGGAAACTGAATTTCTAATCTTCTCTGTACCATACTCTGACTGCATGATCTGGAGCAAATCACTCAAGTATTCTGGAACTCAGTTTCCCACCTTAAAGTAACAGGGTTGGATGAGATGATATACGCTTATTTATGCACTTATTTCCCTCATCAATCCACAAAGAATTTGAGATGGCATGAAAACTGCATAAAGTAAAATAAATACTTGAGGAAATGTATACAAAAGGAAAACAAGAGAGGGGGAATAAAACAAGGAAAACTGGTTCACAGAAAACATACTTTGAGAATCTATATGGCTGCTAGAAACAGACTTCAAATTTGACTCTAAGTACAGAGGGAAACATCATTATAGAAGTCACAGCCACGATAAAATGAGAATACAAGTTGTTCATGTGAAAGAAACAGTTTTGTTACTGAGACTTGAGAGGAACCCCTTAGGATATCATAATGATGTGTGAAAGACCATATTCTTGAAAGCATACAACAGATATGTTAAACAATTTTCCCACAGTGATTTCTTATCATATCCCTTAGTGTAAATTGATGTCATAACAAAAAGGGGCTAAAACAATGATCTCTAATATGCACCTCTGTTGATTTGATTTATCTCAGTGGTAATATACAGACTATTTTCTAGAGTAATGTTCTTAATGGAAGTCCTTCAAGATGCCCTCAATGAATATTATTTTTCACTATTAGGTCTTAGTGATTTTAAGGCCCTTTCTATCTCTGTGGTTATAATAACTTATGTTTTGGGAAGAAAAAAGACTTCTGCTTTGTGTTAGTCTGCTAGGGCTACCATCGCAAAATACCACAGAGTCACGTAAACAATAGAAATTAATTTTCTCATAGTTCTGGAGGCTAGAAGTCCAAGATCAAGGGGCCATCAGGGTGGGTTTCTAGTGATGCCTCTCTTCTGGCTTGTTGACAGTTGCCTTCTCACTGTGTTTTCATATGGCATTTCCTCTCTGTGCCTGTGGAAAGAGTAAGATCTCTGGTTTTTCTTCCTTTTCTAATAAGAATACCTGTCCTATCAGATTAGGTCTACCCTCATGACCTCATTTAACCTTAATTACTGCCTTAAAGGCCCATCTCCAAATACAGTCACATTGATGGCTAAGGCTTCAACATACGAATTTTGAGAGATACAGTTCAGTCCATAACATGATTCTTTAATTCATCATGGTTCTTTAATAATCAACTGACATATTGAGGACAAGGATACATTTAATGTAGATTTCATTTTATTTCTTTGGTTTTCTTAGAATTTTCAGTTTGAAGCCAACAGAACCATTTCATTTTTTTCCCCCAACGTGCTTTATTTTGTGTATACTTGAAACAACTCCAGAGATCTGACATCTGTATTTAAAATAATAAATGGAAATTATTGTAATCTGATGCATCTTACCTCTCAGATTGTCAGTTGAGGTAATTTCACCAGTTACAGATGAAAGTGGCTCTTTGGCATGTCTTCAGAGGGCTTCTTGGTGTTATATGACTTTTGGGATACATGGAAGAGATTCATATCTTGAGAAGCATATATGTGTGCATGTGTGTGTACATACATATGTTTAGACACTAATGCTAAAAATACAATTAAAGTGAAATACTTTATTGTTTATTGAATGGTAATATACACTTTTTGCAATACTGTTTGGAAAAGGGCAGAATCTAGTCTGTGGTTTCATCTTTGTTTAATAACTGAAAATATGTTATAGGGCAGCTAACATGCTTTCTGGTTTATCCCAGTGGCAATCTCATTCTCTAGTCCCCCAGCAACAGCTGTGTCAAATAAACCTAAGTAAAGAAGAAGAAAAAGAGGGGGAGAGTTGGAGAGGGTGGAGCTTGAGGTGGGAGTAGCAGTAAAAAAAAAAAAGAGAGAGAGAGAAAGCAGAGTTGCAAAGAAAATTGACTTAGGGTGGTATTTTTTTGAACCTTTATTATATTTGTGTTAGGATATGTTTTATAGGCTCATAAAATTCAGTCACATAAGCAGGCTCAAAAGTAAAGCATCGAGCCTCAGTCTATTTGTTATCATTATAATAGTGTGAAAACCATTTCCATTGCAGGTGTTTCAAAGACCCATAGAGGTTGCATGACTTAAACATTAACATATTATTATAATAATATGAAGCTGCGACCCTTTGACCCATAAGCTTTTGACTTTAATAATTTCCAGGTTATTCCTTAGCCAAAATATGTTTTCCCTTCAATTTTCACACTGGTGCATTTTCCTAAATAAAGTACTAATATAATAAATAAATTATATCCAGAAGAAAGCCTGTCATCCAGTACCTCATCCCAGCACGGTGCCTGCAAATGCTATAGTAAGGATTTCTCAATGTGCTGCCTCTATCAGGGATAGAGACCTGGGAATCTGGCCGAGGTGGTATTTGATAAGAGGAAGAACGAAATGAATGGATAAGGTTAAGAAAAGATGACCTTGGACAAAAGTCTTAGAGGTCAGTACTTGCTTTTTTATTCTCTCATAAAGTGAAGGAGGGGATTGGGGTGAAGAGAAAAAAAGAGTTCATCACAGATTGAAAAACTTTGTGTCAAATGTGGGAAAAAACCCACCAAAGTGAAGTCTTTATCATGAAATGCACCAAACACAAAAGAATGAATGCATGGGTTTGAGGCATTTGGGAGTGATTGGTAGTCATATTATTTAGCTTGCTGCACACTAGATGGCTGTAGTCAGGTTTTCTGTTCTGTTAACCATGGAGTCAATGGTTTCATAAAGCTGTTACTCATTCGGAGGGAGTTTGTGTGCTTTATTTCCACATAGGATATCTGTCTGAAAAGTACATTGCATATCTAATAAACTGCTAATTGCTCAGATTGAGTAATCTTTCAATCAGTGATTTCTAAGAAAGAATGGTAACATTTATTTGAATATTGCATACTCTGAATGGATACTGTATTCATATCCAATAGTTATTAGATACTTTCCTCTTTTCTAGTGAGACAACCAGGTTCTTCTCTTTTCTCTGCTCTCCTCCCTCCCTCCTGGTGTCTCTTCCTCCCTCTTCTTTCCTTCCTTCCTTCCTTTCTTCCTCCCTTCATTTCCCCTGCCTCTACTTTTTTTCTCCTTTTTTGTCAGATAGCCAACATAGGAGCTAAGGGAAGAAGAGAAGGGTCATCATGGTAAGTGAAGAGAGTTATAGAGAGAAATACAGATAGTCCTTTGGTGGTAATATCTTTTGAGGGGATTAGGCTTTCTACACACACACATACACACACATATACATTTGTAATACTGCTATAGAAGAATACATTGTCAGGGAGGAAGAGGAAAAGTAAAATTAGCATTTGTTGAACTTCTGTGTACCAGGTTCTATTAGACTGCTTCATTTAATTCTTAAAATAACACAAGGAAGTTCTAATGAGAAGGTAAAATATCTCTGATATCTGGTATTGGTATCTGTTTGTTACCAGCATTCGGATAGTACCCAAGCTGTTTAAAAAATACATGTTATTCACCATACAAAAATATGTGCAGACATAGTGATGCCAGCGATTCACTATTCAGTAACTTATTAAGAAAATATCTATGGATTGCCTACACTGTCCGGGTCAAAGAAAATAGTCAAGGTTATTTCATTAAATGAGTATTTGTGTGTGTACTCCTGTGTGTACATTTATTTGGTTTACAAACACTGCTACTTTGACATTACAGTGTACAATTATGTAATGATAATGATAACAACTGATATTAACTGGCCACTTTCTCTTTGTCAGGGGCTCTAGTCTGCTGAATGGTGACTGCATATTAGGTTCCTTAGAAGTGGGAATTCCTATGGAATTTTTTCATTTAAATTAATTAAATAACTAATCATATCCTACGTTATTCCAAAGGTGACTTAAAATAAAGATTCAAATAATATGGTAAAAGAAAATAATTAAAAATGAACAAGAAACATGAGGTAATGGAAAAACAAAGTGAAGAAAGTATATCAAGCTGGCAGTGAGGCTGTGAAACAAATTATAGGCCACATATCTCCATGTATTTTCACCAGGGGCGGGGGAAGCATGGTAAGATACAGGGCCCATAAGGGAAAAATGAACTAGTTGTTGAGGATGAACATAATATCTGAGACTGAGATAAAGTTCTTTCGTAGGCCCTCATGTATGATGCCACATAAAGAACAGTATACTTACTGGAAACGCAGTCCAGTCCATTTTTCATTATAGGCTGATGGCTTCAGTACATTTAATTCTAGAACAATTCAGTAAACAGTTTTAATGGGGTAGAGGGAGAGGTTGAGTGTTGGAGCAGATGGAGTTGAAATGATGGGCCATATCATGTCCAGTTATGAAGTTTTCTGGATTTTCTTGCTTAATCCAAGGAAAGATGGTATCAGAGGAATGTGTAGTCTGCATAATCTGATGAGATCCTTCATAAAATTAATATCTTTCAGCCAAGAGTGTAAAAGGCGTTGACCCACAGTAAATTCAAGATTAATTTCAGGGTCAAATATTTGGAATGCAGATATTCTGGATTAGTTCAGCCTTATGCTTTAATAATCAGTGAAACTGGGGATAGAGTTGACATCCTACAAAAGGGCATTATTTATGAATTCCAGGAGGTCCTATTATAGTGTAATTCCTGTGACAATACTCTTGTCAAATTACTTAGAACTTCACAACTGCATTTGTGTTTCACTGTGTGAGCCCCTCTCCCGCCTTCTTAGGCTTTATTTTAATGTTTCCAGTCATGAATCTGAAATAAGACAGTATTCTTTTTTTTAAAAATCAAACATCAATATATATTTTTTCTATTAATGAGTCAATGCATTACATTTAGAAGACAAGGGATAATTCACTCATTGTCATGCAGAGTTAGCATTTAGATAACCATCTTTCAATATTTTTCTAGGAATAAGTTTAAAAATAAGTCTTACATATTATTTTTTATCTTACATTTTTTACTTAGTTTATCCAGTTCTTTCCCCTGGTACAGCATGGTGTTTGCAACAGTCTTTTAAGGTTGTACAATATTCTATTAAGTTGTGTTCTATACAGTTGATGTATTATAGTTTACTTAAGAATATAGTTTAGTTAAGCACTTGTAGATGTTGTGGTGTTAAAGACAGAAGAGACAGAAAAGAAAAGGAGTAGGAGAAGAGATAACGTGGGTTATTGCAGAGTTAGGTCAATAAATGCCCAGCCACTTCCCTGCCTTTTAAGAGATCAGAGCACAAAGAGCTTTGTATGATAATAAAGGAAGTTAAGTAGAAAATGTGAAAAAAGTTTTTTCCCTAGTCTCCTTCCTCTCTCTTGCCTTCTACTTTACCAGTAGACATGATGGAAATATTTTAAATAAAAAATGGAAAGTAAGCATGAGAGAAGTAACAGGAAGTTGAGCCAGTTGAGTGATCTGATGTAATCTGCAGTAAGATCCTAAACTCTGAATCTAATATAATCGAAATTAGTAAGGTCCGGATTTGTTTTTAGTGTAGCTGGAAATTTCCACAGAATTTCTAAATATCTTTTTTAAAGACAATTAAATTTATTACTATTTGCAAGGAGCCACAGTCTTGGATGATACGTGTTGGATATTATTATCATCAATAAATTTACAAGGCAGAAGAAATTGTACTGAAGTGTGAATCCATAGGCTTGGAGAGAGACTGCTGGGCCAACCACATTTCTTTTGTGACTCTTCTAGTCTAGTAGATTTATAGCAGAGCACAATAACTATTAAATCTGAAATGTTATGTAATTTCGGAACTCAGTTTCCTCTAAGCTGCAGTGGACGCTTGACGGTCTGGGATGGAACAACATGTTCTAGACTCTGGGTGGAAAGGCTAGTGTGGAAACTGTAAAGGAAATCTCCTGGAAAGCAAAGCCTGGGTCTGCACCCATAGCTCACCACCATGTGCTTCCTCTGAAGCGTCACCCCTTGAGCTTAGGGAGCTCTTTTATTGCCAGCAGCACATTTTGTACATCTAAGCATCGTCTTCAGTAACTGGATTTATTTCTGTCATTAAAGAAAGACATTGCTTTGCATTTGGTTTCTTGGAGCATGGTATGGTGGGAGTGGAATATTCTTTAATGTTTCTGAATGTGGCTACAATCAGATCCTCATCCAGATTCTGCCTGTGAGGTTTATTTAAGAAAAGAGTTTGTTTTTCTTCATGTTGTCTAAAACCATGTTTATTTTTTTCCAAGTGTTGCAATTTATAGTCTGAGATTTGTGTGGTGATCTGGTTTTGGTCTCTTTGAACACATAAAACCTTTCTTGGGAATGTAATTATTTTTTCCTTAGGCACTATGGTGGATATTTGGTGAAAGAGAAGTAGTGTTATTATTCTTCTCCTTTAGAGAATGAAATTTACATGGACTTCTGTCCCACTACATAACAAGGATTCTAAGGTGGGAATGAGTGGCTGCTGCGGTATGATCTAGTAGAAAGAGCACTAGGCTACGAGTTAAGACCTGCCCTAATCTTGACTCTCATTAAGTAATTGTGTGTTTCCACATCTCTGATTTACTCTGTTGGATTGCATCTGATTATGACTATTACCATTCATACATTTAATAAAAACTTGATTATAGACATTTAAAAACATATATGAAAGAAGAGGGAATAATAAAAAATAAACATGTATACATCTCCCAGTTTCAGCAATCATCAGCACAGTTCTGTCTCATCTGTGCCTACAACTACCAGCATCACTGTCCTTCTACCCCAGAACTATGTTGAAGCAAATCCCAGATGTCATATCATTTATCTGTAAATACTTCATTATACATCTCAAAAAGATAAAGACTTTTTAATAAAAAACACCATCACAATTATTACACCTAAAAATTAACCCCTCAAAATACTTAATACCATCAAACTCCCAGTCAGTATTCACATTTTCTCAGTTTTCATATATATTTTTTTAACATCTTTATTGGAGTACAGTTGCTTTACATTGTTGTGTTAGTTTCTGCTGTATAAGAAAGTGAATGAGCTATACGTATACTTATATCCCCATATCCCCTCCCTCTTGCGTCTCCCTCCCACCCTCCCTATCCGACCCCTCAGGTGGTCACAAAGCATCGATCTGATCTCCCTGTGCTATGTGGCTGCTTCCCACTAGCTATCTATTTTACATTTGTTACTGTATATATGTCCATGCCACTCTCTCACTTCGTCTCAGCTTACCCTTCCCGTTCCCATGTCTTTAAGACCATTATCTACGTCTGCGTCTTTATTCCTGTCCTGCTCCTAAGTTCTTCAGGACCATTTCTTTTTTTTTAGATTCCATATATATGTGTTAGCATACGATATTTGGTTTTCTCTTTCTGACTTACTTCACTGTGTATGACAGACTCTAGGTCCATCCACCTCACTACAAATAACTCAATTTCGTTTATTTTTTTGGCTGAGTAATATTCCACTGTATATATGTACCACATCTTATTTATCCATTCATCTGTCAGTGGACCCTTAGGTTGCTTCCATTTCCTGGCTATTGTAAATAGTGCTGCAGTGGACATTGTGGTAAATGACTCCTTTTGAATTATGGTTTTCTCAGGGTATATGCCCAGTAATGGGATTGCTGGGTCATATGGTAGTTTCTATTTCTAGTTTTTTAAGGAACCTCCATACTGTTCTCCATAGTGGCTGTATCAATTTACATTTCCACCAACAATGTAGGAGGGTCCCATTTTCTCCACACCCTCTCCAGTATTTATTGTTTGTAGATTTTTTGATGATGGCCACTCTGACTGGTGTGAGGTGATACCTCATGTAGTTTTTTTTTGTTTTTTTTTTTCCTCATGTAGTTTTGATTTGCATTTCTCTAATGATTAGTGATGTTGAGCATCCTTTCATGTGTTTGTTGTCAATCTGTATATCTTCTTTGGAGAAATTTCTATTTAGGTCTTCTGCCCTAAATTGGAATGGGTTGTTTGTTTTTTTGTTATTGAGCTGAGAGCTGCTTGTAAAGTTTGGAGATTAATCCTTTGTCAGTTGCTTCATTTGCAAATACTTTCTCCCTTTCTGAGGGTTGTCGTTTCATCTTGTTTATGGTTTCCTTTGCTGTGCAAAAGCTTTTAAGTTTCATTAGGTCCCATTTGTTTATTTTTGTTTTTATTTCCATTTCTCTAAGAGGTGGGTCTAAAAGGACCTTGCTGTGATTTATGTCATAGAGTGTTCTGCCTATGTTTCCTCTAAGAGTTTTATAGTGTCTGGCCTTACATTTAGGTCTTTAATCCACTTTGAGTTCATTTTTGTGTATGGTGTTATGGCGTCTTCTAATTTCATTCTTTTACATGTGGCTGTCCAGTTTTCCCAGCATCACTTATTGAAGAGGCTGTCTTTTCTCCATTGTATATTCTTGCCTCCTTTATCAAAGATAAGGTGACCATATGTACATGGGTTTATCTCTGGATTTTCTATGCTGTTCCATTGGTCTATATTTCTGTTTTTGTGCCAGTACCATACTGTCTTGATTACTGTAGCTTTGTAGTATAGTCTGAAGTCAGGGAAGCTGATTCCCCCAGCTTCGTTTTTCTTTCTCAAGATTGCTTTGGGTATTCAGGGTCTTTTTTGTTTTCAGAAATACTGTGAAATTTTTTGTCCTAGTTCTGTGAAAAATGCCATTGGTAGTTTGATAGGGATTGCATTGAATCTGTAGATTGCTTTGGGTAGTCTAGTCATTTTCACAATGTTGATTCTTCCAATCCAAACACATGGTATATCTCTCCATTTCTTTGTATCATCTTTAATTTTTTTCATCAGTGTCTTATAGTTTTCTGCATACATGTTTCCTTAGGTAGGTTTATTCCTAGGTATTTTATTCTTGTTGTTGCAGTGGTAGATTTGAGTGTTTCCTTAATTTCTCTTTCAGATTTTTCATCATTAGTGTATAGGAATGCAAGAGATTTCTGTGCATTAACTTTGTACCCTGCTATTTTACCAAATTCAGTGATTAGCTCTAGTACTTTTCTGGTAGCATCTTTACGCTTCTCTGTGTATAGTATCATGTCAACGGCAAACAGTGACAGTTCTACTCCTTTTTTTCCAATTTGGATTCCTTTTATTTCTTTTTCTTCTCTGATTGCTGTGGCTAAAACTTCCAAGATTATGTTGAATGATAGTGGTGAGAGCAGGCAACCTTGTCTTGTTCCTGATCTGAGAAGAAATGGTTTCAGTTTTTCACCAATGAGAACGCTGTTGGCTGTGGGTTTGTCATATATGGACTTTATTGCATTCAGGTAAGTTCCCACTGTGCCTACTTTCTGGAGGGTTTTTATTATAAATCAGTGTTGAATTTTGTCAAAAGCTTTTTCTGCATCTATTGAGATGATCATATGGTTTTTTCCCTTCAATTTGTTAATATGGTATATCACATTGATTGATTCTCGTATATTGAAGAATCCTTACATTCTGCAGATAAACCCCACTTCATCATGGTGTATGATCATTTTAGTGAGCTGTTGGATTCTGTTTGCTAGTATTTTGTTGAGAATATTGCATCTATCTTCATCACTATTATTGGCCTGTAGTTTTCTTTCTTTGTGACATCTTGTCCGGTTTTGGTATCAGGGTGATGGTGGCCTCGTAGAATGAATTTGGGAGTGTTCCTCCCTCTGCTATATTTTGGAAGAGTTTGAGAAAGATAGGTGTTAGCTCTTCTCTAAATGTTTGATAGAATTCGCCTGTGAAGCCATCTGGTCCTGGGCTTTCGTTTGCTGGAAGATTTTTAATCACAGTCTCAATTTCAGTGCTTGTGATTTGTATATTTATATTTTCTATTTCTTCCTGGTTCAGTCTGTGAAGGTTGTGCTTTTCTAAGAATTTGTCCATTTCTTCCAGTTTGTCCATTTTATTGGCATATAGTTGCTTGTAGTAATCTGTCATGATCCTTTGTATTTCTGCAGTGTCAGTTGTTACTTCTCCTTTTTCATTTCTAATTCTATTTTTTTTTTGGCTGTGTGTTGGGTCTTTGTTTTTTGTATGAGGGCTTTCTCTAGTTGCAGCAAGCGGGTGCCACTCTTCATCGCAGTGAGCGGGCCTCACTATTGCAGCCTCTCGTTGCGGAGCACAGGCTCCAGATGCGCAGGCTCAGTAGTTGTGGCTCACGGGCCTAGTTTCTCTGTGGCATGTGGGATCTTCCCAGACCAGGGCTTGAACCCGTGTCCCCTGCATTGGCAGGCAAACTCCCAGCCACTGCGCCACTAGGGAAACCCCTCTAAATCTATTGATTTGAGTCTTCCCCCTTTTTTTCTTGATGAGTCTGGCTAATGGTTCATCAATTTTGTTTATCTTCTCAAAGAACCCGCTTTTAGTTTTATTGATCTTTGCTATTGTTTCCTTCATTTCTTTTTCATTTATTTCTGATCTGATCTTTATGATTTCTTTCCTTCTGCTAACTTTGGGTTTTTTAAATTTTTCTTTCACTAATCGCTTTAGGTGTAAGGTTAGGTTGTTATTTGAGATGTTTCTTGTTTCTTGACGTAGGATTGTTCTGCTGTAAATTTCCCTCTTAGAACTGCTTTTGCTGCATCCCATAGGTTTTGGGTTGTCATGTTTTCATTGTAATTTTTTTCTAGGTATTTTTGGATATCCTCTTTGATTTCTTTAGTGATCTCTTGGTTATTTAGTATCATATTGTTTAGCCTCCATGTGTTTGTATTTTTTATAGTTTATTCTTGTAATTGATATCTAATCTCATAGTGTTGTGGTCAGAAAAGGTACTTGATATGATTTCAGTGTTCTTAAATTTACCAAGGCTTGATGTGTCACCCAAGATATGATCTATCCTGGAGAATGTTCCCTGAGCAATTGAGAAGAAAGTGTATTCTGGTGTTTTTGGATGGAATGTCCTATAAATATCAATTAAGTCCGTCCTGTGTAATGTATCATTTAAAGGTTGTGTTTCCTTATTTACTTTCATTTTGGTTGATGTGTCCATTGGTGAAAGTGGGGTGTTAAAGTCCCCTACTATGATTGTGTTACTGTTGATTTCCCCTTTTATGACTGTTAGCATTTGCCTTATGTATTGAAGTGCTCCTGTGTTGGGTGCAGAAATATTTACAATTGTCATATCTTCTTCTTGGATTGATTCCTTCATCATTATGTAGTGTCCTTCTTTGTCTCTTGTAATAGTCTTTATTTTAAAGTCTCTTTTGTCTGATATGAGAATTGCTACTCCAGCTTTCTTTTCATTTCCATTTGCATGGAATATATTTTTCTACCCCCTCACTTTCAGTCTATGCGTCCCTAGGTCTGAAGTGGGTCTTTTGTAGACAGCGTATGTACGGTTGTTGTTTTTGTATCCATTCAGCCAGTCTATGTCTTTTGGTTGGAGCATTTAATCCATTTACATTTAAGGTAATTATATGTATGTTCCTATTACCATTGTCTTAGTTGTTTTGGGTTTGTTATTGTAGGTCTTTTCCTTCTCTTGTGTTTCTTGCCTAGAGAAATTCCTTTAGCATTTGTTAAAAGGCTGGTTTGGTGGTGCTGAATTCTCTTAGCTTTTGCTTGTCTGTAAAGGTTTTAATTTCTCTGTCAAATCTGAATGATATCCTTTGCTGGGTAGAGTAATCTTTGTTGTAGTTTTTTTCCCTTTCATCACTTTAAGTATGTCCTGCCACTCCCTTCTGGCTTGCAGAGTTTCTGCTGAACGATCAGCTCTTAACCTTATGGGGAGTCCCTTGTATGTTATTTGTTGCTTTTCCCTTGCTGCTTCCAATATTTTTTCTTTGTATTTAATTTTTGATTGTTTGATTAATATGTGTCTTGGCGTGTTTCTCCTTGGATTTATCCTGTTTGGGACTCTCTGTGTTTCCTGGACTTGATTGACTATTTCCTTTCACATATTAGGGAAGTTTTCAACCATAATCTCTTCAAATAATCTCTCAGTCCCTTTATTTTTCTCTTCTTCTTCTGGGACCCCTATAATTCAAATGTTGTTGTATTTAATGTTGTCCCAAAGGTCTCTGAGACTGTCCTCAATTCTTTTCATTCTTTTTTTCTTTATTCTGCTCTGTGGTAGTTATTTCCCCTATTTTATCTTCCAGGTCACTTTTCCATTTTTCTCCCTCAGTTATTCTGCTATTGATTCCTTCTAGAGAATTTTTAATTTCATTTATTGTGTTGTTCATTGTCATTTGTTTCCTCTTTAGTTCTTCTAGGTCCTTGTTAAATGTTTCTTGCATTTTGTCTATTCTATTTCCAAGATTTTGGATCATCTTTACTATCATTACTCTGAATTCTTTTTTAGGTAGACTGCCTATTCTCTCTTCATTTGTTTGGTCTGGTAGGTTTTGACCTTGCGTCTTCATCTGCTGTGTATTTCTCTGCCTTCTCATTTTGCTTAACTTACTGTGTTTGGGTTCTCCATTTTGCAGGCTGCAGGTTCATAGTTCCCATTGTTTTTGGTGTCTGACCCCCTGTGGGTAAGGTTGGTTCATGGGGTTCTTTAGGCTTCCTTGTGGAGGGGACTGGTGCCTGTTTTCTGATGGATACGGTTGCATCTTTTCTTTCTGTGGGCAGACCACATATGGTGGTGTGTTTTGGGGTATCTGTGACCTTATTATGATTTTAGGTAGCCTCTCTGCTAATGCGTGGGGCTGTGTTCCTGTCTTGCTAGTTTGGCATAGGGTGTCCAGCACTGTAGCTTGCTGGTCACTGAGTGGAGCTGGGTCTTAGCATTGAGATGGAGATCTCTGGGAGAACTCTTGCTGATTGATATTATGTGGGGCTGGGAGGTCTCTGGTGGTCCAGTGTCCTGAACTAGGCTCTCACACCTCAGAGGCTCAGGCCTGGCACACAGCTGGAGCACTAAGATCCTGTCATCCACACAGCTCAGAAGAAAAGGGAGAATAAAAGTGAAAGAAAGTAAAAATAAAGTTATTAAAACAAAAAAATTATAAAATATATTATTAAAATAAAAATTAAAAAAGTAAAAAAAAAGAGAGCGAGACTAACAAACAAATCCACCAGTGATAACAGGCACTAAAAACTAAACTATGTTATATATACAAATCAGAAACTGGTCAGTCGCATACAGCAAACCCCAAGTCTACAGTTTCTCCCAACGTCTGTCACCTCAATTTTGGGATGATTCGTTGTCTCTTCAGGTAGTCCAGGGATGCAGGGTACCTCGAGTTGATTGTGGATATTTAATCCGCTGCTCCTGAGGCTGCATGGAGAAATTTCCCTTTCACTTCTTTGTTTGCACAGCTCCTCGGGTTCAGGTTTGGATTTGGCCCCGCCTCTGCATGTAGGTCACCCACTGGGATCTGTTCTTCGCCGAGACAGGAGGAGGTTAAAGGAGTGGCTGATCTGGGGGCTCTGGCTTATTCAGGCTAAGGGGAGGGAGGCCTGAGTTGGGTGCTCCTGCGGCGGGAGAGGCTAGCATGGTGTTGCAACAGCCTGAGGCGCTCCGTGTGTTCCCCTGGGGAAGTTGTCCCTGGATCACAGGACCCTGGCAGTGGCGAGCTGCACAGGCTCCTGGGAGGGGAGGTGTGGATAGTGACCTGCACTTGCACACAGGCTTCTTGGTGGCTGCAGGAGCATCGTTAGCGTTTCATGCCCGTCTCTGGTATCCGCGCTGATGGCCGCGGCTCGTGCCCATCTCTGGAGCTCGTTTAGGCAGTGCTCTGCATGTCCTCTCCTCATGCACCCCGAAACAGTGGTCTCTTAACTCTTAGGCAGTTCCAGACTTTTGCCCAGATTCCCTCCCAGCTAGCTGTGGCACACTAGCCCCCTTCAGGCTGTGTTCATGCAGCCAACCCCAGTCCTCTCCCTGGGATCTGACCTCCAAAGCCGAAGCCTCAGCTCTGAGCACCGACCCACCCCGGCGGGTGAGCAGACAAGCCTCTCTGGCTGGTGAGTGCTGGTCGGCACTGATCCTCTGTGCGGGAATCTCTCCACTTTGCCCTCCGCACCCCTTTTGCTGTGCTCTCCTCCGCGGCTCCGAAGCTTCCCCCTCCACCACCCGCAGTCTCCGCCCACGAAGGGGCTTCCTAGTGTGTGGAAACCTTTCCTCCTTCACAGCTCCCTCCCACTGGTGCAGGTCCCGTCCCTATTCTTTGTCTCTGTTTTTTCTTTTTTCTTTTGCCCTACCCAGGTACGTGGGGAGTTTCTTGCCTTTTGGGAAGTCTGAGGTCTTCTGCCAGCATTCAGTAGGTATTCTGTAGGAGTTGTTCCACATGTAGATATATTTTTGATGTATTTGTGGGGAGGAAGGTGATCTCCACATCTTACTCCTCTGCCATCTTCACAACTTTGTCCTCAATTTTCATATATTTTTAAAGGTTTATTTGAGTGGGGATCCGTATAAGGTCATATATTGTGATTACTTAATCATATTTCTTTTTTTAAAATATTTATTCATTTATTCATTTATTTAGGCTGCACCAGGTCTTAGTTGCAGCACGCAGGATTTTCCTTTTGGTATGTGGGCTTCTTAGTTGCTGCATGTGGAGTCTTTGTTGCAGCATGCATGTGGGATCTAGTTCCAACAAGGGATCGAACCCGGGCCCTCTGCATTGGGAGTGTGGAGTCTTACCCGCTGGACCTCTGGGGAAGTCCCCTTAATCATATTTCTTACGTCTTTTAGTCTATAAGTTTCCCTCCACTTTTCTTCTTTTTCTGAATCCACATGGGGCTATTTAACACATTGTTTCTCCTTTGTATTTCCAGTACATTGATGGATCTAGAGAACTGATCAAGTCCAGGTTTGAGGGTTGGGTTTTTTGTTTCTTTTGTGTTTGGTTTTGTTTTGGTAAGGTTACTTCTTATGTGGTGTTATGTACTTCCCAGGAGGTACATAATGTCTTGGCATTTCTTTCTGTGAGTTATCAATCATTGATCATTTTCTAGGTCTGTTACTTCATTTTGAGTTGCAAAATGTTAATTCTATCATTTCCTGTTTTCATTGTTAGCGGCAGAATTTCTATAAAGAACTTTTCCTCATGGACTATCATTCCCCTAAGGTAGAGGCTATAGAAAAAGTTTGATTCTTTCCATTTAAATACCAGTTTTCATAATAAAGGTGGTTCCCTAAAGTCTTGCAAAAATGACCTTTTTTTTGGAGGAGGGATGATCCATGGAAGCATTATTTTGAACACATGAGTTAAAATACATTTATCCATTTCAAAATATCATCTGAAGTTTATATAGTTGGAGCTCATGCAGGTTGTTCCCAAGACTTTTGACATGACCCTCCCCCACCCAGTACTTTTTTTTTTTGAATTTTATTTTTTTCATACAGCAGGTTCTTATTAGTTATCTATTTTATACATATTAATGTATACATGTCAATCTCAATCTCCCAATTCATCCCACCACCACTCCCCACCCCTGCCACCTTCCCCCCTTGGTGTCCATACATTTGTTTTCTACATCTGTGTCTCGATTTCTGCCCTGCAAACCGTTTCATCTGTACCATTTTTCTAGGTTCCACATATATGCGTTAATATACGGTATTTGTTTTTCTCCTTCTGACTTACTTCACTTTGTATGACAGTGTCTAGGTCCATCCACATCTCTACAAGTGACCCAATTTCTTTCCATTGTATGGCTGAGTAATATTCCATTGTATATATGTGCCACATCTTCTTTATCCATTAGTCTGTTGATGGGCATTTAGGTTGCTTCGATGTCCTGGCTATTGTAAATAGGGCTGCAGTGAACATTGGGGTGCATGTGTCTTTTTGAATTATGGTTTTCTCAGGGTATATGCCCTGTAGTGGGATTGCTGGATCATATGGTAATTCTGTTTTTAGTTTTTTAAGGGACCTCCATAGTGTTCTCCATAGTGGCTGTATCAATTTACATTCCCACCAACAGTGCAAGAGTGTTCCCTTTTCTCCACACCCTCTCCAGCATTTGTTGTTTGTAGAGTTTCTGATGATGCCTATTCTAACTGGTGTGAGGTGATACCTCACTTACCTCCCCCACCCAGTACTTTTTGATAGCTTCTTTGCTTCTGGAATGACAAGATGTTCCAGGCTCATCTTGTGCATTTCCTGTCCCTGACCTGGATTCAGTCATTTTTTTCAAAAAGCCCTGATTCCTTTTAGTGGGATTTAATGTTAAGACATCATAAGGGCAAATATATATATAATATAAATAAATATATTTATTTTTAGAAGATAAAGTAGTCCATGAATTCTTACTGCTGCTTAAAACCAGGACTAAAGAGTTTTTAATTATCTGTTTTATATCTTTATCTCCTTTCAACCTTGTTGAAAATCTCGGTTCTTAACAATACCAAAATATGTGCATTATTTCACAGTATATATTCAACCGTCTCAGAATAATGATGCCAACCTACAGTATGACTACTGAAAATGACTTAAGATATATCATTACTATATTTTAAGTTACTCTAAATTATTGTATTTTAGAATCAGTTGTAATAGGTACCCTCTGTATGGTTATGCCATTAAATGTTTACATATTGGGCTTCCCTCGTGGCGCAGTGGTTGGGAGTCTGCCTGCCGATGCAGGGGACATGGGTTTGTGCCCCGGTCCGGGAAGATCCCACATGCTGCGGAGCGGCTGGGCCTGTGAGCCATGGCCGCTGAGCCTGCATGTCCAGAACCTGTGCTCTGCAACGGGAGAAGCCACAACAGTGAGAGGCCCGCGTACCGCAAAAAAAAAGAAAAAAGTATACATATATATGTTCATTTTATTTGCAGTTTTTAGGAATTGCTTTGTGAAATTAAATTTATTTTATAATTATATAAAATAATTACATGTTTCTAAAGGCATATCTACAGAATAAGCTATTTGCAAAGAAGTGTGGCTTCTGTCCCTGGTTCCTCTACCTTGTTTATTCCTATTCCCTATAGGTAACCATTTAAAAATTTCATGTTTTGTCTTTCTATTTTTCAGAAGATATAAACATATACATGGTTAAAGTTTCAGTTCTACAACACTGCTCCCTCAGGTACCTCCCCCCACCCCCACTTCAGACACCAGTCACAAGTCCAGGTTGTCACCTCTGCTTCTGGAGGACTATAGATTAGAGGTTCCCATTGAAACTGTGCACCTCAGATTGGGACTTGAACCCCTGTGCCAGGACTTGAACCCAGCCTAAACCCATATAGGGACTTGAACCCATGTGGCTGGGACTCGAACCCGGCCAAAACCCACAGTCTTCCAACTGAGATCACACACCTGGTCTCAGGACTTATTGAAGCTCAGGTTCTTGATGTCTCATCACAGGAAGAATTCAGTGAGAGACAAAGTGATAGGTAAGAAGTGGGTTTACTTAGAGAGAAACACACTCCACAGACAGAGTGTGGGCCATTTCAGAAGGCGAGAGCAACCTTGGGAGAAACATACTCCACAGAGTGTGGGCCGTCTCAGAAGGTGAGAAAGGCCCCAGGGTATGGGGTTGTCAGTTTTTATAGGGGTGGGTAATTTTATAGGCTAATGAGTGGGAGGAGTATTCCAGCTATTTCAGGAAGGGGCGGGGATTTCCAGGAATTGGGCCAATGCCAGTTTGATCCTTGTGGTCAGTCTTGGAACTGTCATGGCGCCTGTGAGTATATCATTTAGCTTGCTGATGTGTTACAGTGAGTCTGTACTGAGGCTCAAGGTCTAGTGGAAGTCGACTTGTCTGCCATCTTGGATCCATTTGGTTCTAATCAATTTATGTCATGTCCTTAGGCTATGTCATTCTTTCAAAGGTTGTGCCCTGACCCCTTCCCTCCTGTTTCACCATGACCCTCTCCTTGAGTTTTATTAATTGCTAGAGCAGCTCACAAAACTCAGAGGAACATTTTACTTACTAGGTTACCTGTTTATTGTAAAAGGATATAGTTCAGAAACAGTCAGATAAAGGAGATACATAGGGCAAGATATGTGGAGAAAAGGCTTGTAGCTTACATACCGTCTTTAATTGCAGCACTCTCCCCAGATCTCCACATGTTCACCAACCCACAAGCTGTCTGAAACACATCCTTTTGGGTTTTTATGGAGGCTTTATTACATAGGCATGATTGATTAAATCATTGGTCATTGGTGATAGATTGAACCTGCAGCCCCTCTCCCCTTCCTGGAAGTCAGAGGAGTGGGACTGAAATTTTCAACCCTCTAATCACAAGGTTGGTTCTTCAGGCAACCAGCCACCATCCTTAGGTGGGGTTCAAAAATCACTTCATTAACATAACAAAAGACACCTTTGCTGCTGTTATAACTTTGTAAGTTCCAAGGGTTTTAGGAGCTCTGTGCCAGGAACAGTGGACAAAGACCAAGTATATTTCTTATTATACGTGACAATATAATATCTTATGGTTCTGGATTTGAGGTTTTTAATCCAAACTAGGGAACCCAGGAGAAAAAATAAGTTTGAGGGTCAAGAAATGATGGGTGGGAAACAGTAAGTTGGTTTTGAGCATTTTGAATTTGAAATACTATAGAACATCTGAGTGGGAATATCTAATTGGAAACCATATTGTAGATTCCAGGAGATAGGTGTGAACTAGATGTGTGGCTCTAGGTGTAATAGCTGAAGCTGTGCATGCTCAGGAGACCTGTCAATTTTGTATATGGTAAGAAGCAGGCCATGGTTGGAAATAAGGCTGCCAGTCTAACTGCTAATTTTCCTGCAAAATGTGACCCCTGTCAGGATCACAGGCCCTGAGAACACAAAGACAAATGCCATCATCCTCTCTGCATCTTTTGAGAGAGGGTGATCTGTTCATTGTCCAAGGCAGAGGAGCTTACTTTGAAAGCACTAATTAAATTATGAAATGTAAATTAGATTTAATTGGAGGAACCTCAGAGGAAGCCCTTTCCTAAATAAATCTTGATTTCTTGATGAAATGATTTGGTAGGATAGAAAGGGAAGAGTAAATAGGATTTAGGTTCAGATTCCTCTGAGTTGTTCTGCTGCGATATAATGCTTATTCAAATGCCTAAGTTGAGGGAGTGTATCACTAAGAGGGAATGGGATTTGGGGACTGAGAACTTTTGGGAGGGGTGAGCGGTGGTGGCAAATGAACTTTAATGCATCCTTTATTATTTGGGATTAAATTCCAAAAGAGATCCTTGGCCATTCAGTGACTGGTTATCTGGTCTGAACTGCTTCCTTTGATGCCACGAAGCTCAAGGGATGGCAACACAGTGTGGCAGTCTTGTGACTGCAGTATAGCTCTCGTGCCTTGGAGTGAGGGAGGACTGAAAGGCGTATTTTTTTTTTTTTTTTTTTTTTTTTGCGATATATGGGCCTCTCACTGTTGTGGCCTCTCCCGTTGCGGAGCACAGGCTCCGGACGCGCAGGCTCAGCGGCCATGGCTCACGGGCCCAGCCGCTCCGCAGCATGTGGGATCTTCCCGGACCGGGGCACGAACCCATGTCCCCTGCATCGGCAGGCGGACTCTCAACCACTGCGCCACCAGGGAAGCCCTGGAAGGCGTATTTTGAATATAAATGTTGGTCGTTGTGGTTAGTGTCCTCAAATTTTCTCTTCCCTCAGCATTTTTTATCCTGTTGCTCTTTTCTTCATTTATCTGGTAGCCACAAGAAACTAATTTTCTCAAACTTTGGTCTTTTTGAATCTTTTGTCCATTATTTAACAAACACATTGTGTGGTTACTATTCCATTCTCTGTCTAATTTCATCTTCAGATTGACCCTGTGATTTGGAATTATTCATTCCATTTAATATCTGAGGAAGCCAAATCATAAAAGGTTTTAATGAGTTGAATTAGCTACTGTGGCTAGTAAGTTATAGAGCTGGAATCTGTATTCAGATCTTCTGATTTGAAGATAGTACTCTTTTCTTTACTGCATCTACCTTTATACATAATGGTAGTAAAGGTGAAGAACGAGCCAGTGGAAGGGAGACAGTATTTGAAAGGAGTTTCTAAGAATTAGAAGATGCTTCTTGAACTTCAGGAAACTATCATTTTTTTGAAAGGAACAAAAATTCTCATGTGATTTCTAGGGCCTTGTTATTTAGGCAAATCACATCACAATGTTCTTTTACAACATAAAAATCCTTAATAGCTGAGCATAAAGGGATGGCCTTCAGGGTAGGATCAATGAATTCCTTTTAACTTTTTATGTCCCCTTAAAGGGGCTATAGCTAAAAGTGTGGAGGTGAGAGAACCATAAATCATGGACGTTGAAATACTAAATGCTGTGAACATAAATGTTTCGATAAATACTAAGTGGTATCAAATTCTGCTGTGAAATTCCAAAGTGTAATATAATCCTTTAGTGTGAGGAAAGAAGTCTCCAAGTGAACAACAGTTAAAGGTGGTCAGCTTGGCTTCTGTATTTTGGAAAGGGAGCAAAGCTTAACACTGCTGCGTGTCAGTCAGTCCAGAAAGAGCAAGGGAATGGCTGTTTCATGCTGATGAGTTGTTTGTCCTTTTTTCTACTTTACACCTTTCTCCTTGTTTAATATATACAGGTATACATTATATAGCTATTATGTATACAGAGGCCTTTTTGACATCAAAGATTCTGGTTTTGCAGTTTGGATAATCTATAAGATTATACCGACCATAACATAGCAGGCACATGCCAGACACTTGACCCCTAAAAGGGAGTCACAGGCTGTGACATATTTAAACACAGTGAGAAGTGAAGTTAACAGCCAGCATGCTCTTGAACAAATGTGCATTGTTGTTAAAATTGAAACCACATGTTGATTAATAAAACATAGGTGCAACCTAACTGAAAATGTGTGGACAGTTGGAACCCTGAGTATATTATTATTTTTTAAATTTATATTTTGTCTGTGGGTCTTGAGGCCCCATACTGTTTTCATAGTGGAAGTCAGCAACACAAGCTCAGCTGCATGGAAGGCGCTGGGCGCTGAAGGACCAGGTCTTCTCTAGCTGCTGGGACCGTGGAAAGATTTCAGCTGCTGCAACAAGAGCCTAACCAGATCTTTCTAAACCATGTCAAACCTGAACTTACCTGAGGGGCTAAATCACAGCCTGCTGAGCCAGACATCTCTGAATAAAGCAGTAATTCAATGGCTGTTTATTACTTTATGGAAAATTCAGCCATAGACAGTTGTATGAAGAGATATTCAACAAACTAAATGTTTCAAGCTTCATTTAGTTTGAAATAACACAGGTTTCTTCTTTAGAGCTCCAAGTTTTTAGCTCTGGTGCATCTATTTTTTGTTTATTGGCAACTTAAGACAGGTGAGAGCTGTTGAATTTTCTCTGCAGGCAGATGAGAATGATGAAATAATGATTTATTTGTGTATCCCTTGCGCAGTAACAGCTAGAGTTGTCCGGAAATCCCATTAGTAATTTCTTTTTGCTTCTGTTCTATATATTTACTTGGAGCCAGCAATAGAAAAGTTGAGGGGAAAGAGGAGAGAGAACATAGGGGATGTCTTCTGTTCATTGGCGGAATTTTTCTCTTTTTGGAAGGAGCACGAGGTCCGTGGGAAGAGCCTAAACTCCTGCATGGGAAAGAAACTCCTTGTTCCCATTTAGTATGCTTTCTTCTTACATATTTCTAGGGTTACTGCTTTGCCTAGGTGAAAGCAGAGGCTGAAGCTCCATAACCAGCCTCCCAGGTAATAAAGTACCCTGTCTCGATTTCATACCAGCAGCCTGTTTCACCACAGATAGTACAGTTCATTTTTTATTTTAATATTCTACTAAGACCTTCTCCTCCTAGGTGTTCATTTATTTATTTATTCAGCACATATTTAAGGACATACTTTGTACATAATTAAGTGCTAGATTTTTAGGGAAGAGAAAAGGAATTATAACATACAGTAATTCATGTCTCTTTTAATCTAGAGGTGAAAAAAACCCATACACACTCATAAGAACAAATTACACACTAAAAAAATGAGTTCACAAAGTAGCATTAGATGAAGGGAATAGAAAAAAGTTATGTCAGTTCAGAAACAAAGGAGAGTTAGCATTTCACCATGAATGGGACTGATTCTTGGAATCAGAGAGGCCTTGCGCTGTGTCTTAGTGGCTTGGTAGGGGTCATATGGGAAAGGAAGACTGAGCCTCTTTCCAAGAATGTGGAGGGTTAGGACCCAAAGTGCAGAGGCAAAATGAGCGTGGCACATTTAGGGAAGTGTGAGTTGACTAGTGTGCTAGAGTGGAAGTTTCACTGAGGGAAATATCTACTTATTCTTTAATTTCAACAAGTATTATACTGAGTTCCTACTGCTCTGTGCTGCATGCTTTGTATAAAAAGATGAAAAAGGCAGACATGGTTTCAGCCATCAAGGAGGTCACCATCTGGTAGATGGAAGGACAATAAACATGGGAATAATAATTTATGAAAATTATTAGGTAAAACTTATTAGGAAACATACAAGGATCTATGAGTGAAAACAGGGGAAAACAACTGGAAAATAAGATAACTGTGTGTGTATTGTGGCCCAGAGGAAGCAATGTGATATTGTATAGTTAAATAGTGTGTTCAGATCCCAGCTCTGCTGTGGGACTTGGTGAGTTATCAAACCTATCTGAGCAAAGGTCTCCACCTTTGGAAAATGGCTTACCATCTGCTTTACAGAATTGCCATCAGAATTGAATGAAATAACATATATGAAGTTACATCCACAGTCTTCAACACATAATAGATTCTGAGTAAGTATTAAAACCCATCGTTCAGTCATGCCAAAACACCAGAGAAATAAAGAAATGCTGTTGTTTTTTTTTCCGTTAGGAAAAGGCTCTGCAATGTTTATGATGAATATAAGTTAATATGGTTGGTTAGAGAGTCACAGATAAGGTCTCCTCATCACTACCTATACCTGTTGGGATGGTGATGGCTTAGTCAGTAGCCTTAGAATATGAACACTCCTCTCATAGAGGCTGCACATGCTATGGATTTGTCTTTTCTGCTATTATTTTGGTTGTGAAAAGTATATGCCATTTTTCATGGATGAATATAAGACATTTTGGTTTAATGACTGCAGGGTGGCAATAAATTCAGCAAGTGCAATTTTCCCTTTGATCAAAATAGTTAATACCATGCAAAACCCCTGTCCTTCCCACCGAAGTCCTTTTTCTGCTTTAGGAGTTGCTGAATCAAGTCCAAGTTATATTAGGACTCTGAAGTGTTCTTTTCTTTCTCATTAAAGTGGGGACTCTGAAAATTGGGTGGGAAACTATTGTTTCCTTGTCCAACCTGACCTGTTGTGTTCCACTAGTATATCGATGGATGCCTCGTGATGCCAGCAGGATACTCAGGGCAGTGGATAGTAAGCAGTAGGAACAGGACGTGGTTTCTGATGCTCTTGGAGCAGTAAATTTATCTGTGAAGGCAAAATTCATATTTTCCTATGTGAATATTTATGGTGCCATTATTTTCCTTTGGTGGTATCTGACTGGAAGTTACTGCATCTTGGCAGATATGGTTCTGTTGTTGTTGGAGATACCAAGAAATTGGAGAGGCAGTTTCATAAAATAGTGAGGAATTAAAGTAAAGAGCCATTGACCTTCAAGAATCCCTGAGCTCATGGATCTGGGAGAAGGAATTACAGTTTCCAACTGGTATGAACTAAAGTTCTCAAACTGGATGTCAAAAGTCAAAACACTAAATCAATAAAATATCAAGGCAGAGCCATTTTATTGTCAAAAGAAACCTTCATTTGTCCTTCACACAGTAAGATTTTAGTCTTTGCTGATGCCTGCTGTTCTGTTTTGATTTAGTTTATATGTGGGCATGATACCTCCTCATTCCAGAAAAGATTTAAGGTAGATGGTGGACATAGATTTTTAAGGCTGTTACCCAGGAAAGACAACTGAAAACTTCCAAAATATTTTGTGACACTGGATATCAAACATTAGTCGTATTCTTTTATTCCTCATGCTTTCTTTCTATAGGTTTCTTCAGTGGTTTCCAGCTGTTTCTTGTCCCTTTGGCTGCTTTTCTTGCCCTTTGCATTCCATGTGGTCACTAACCATGATCCCTGGGCTTAGGAAGGGCTTTGTTCTGAGGAAATGAGAAGTGCTCTGAAGGGGACATTGACACTAGACTGAAATGGAAATGAGCAGGATGCTGTTCTTGCTTGAAAGAAGAGAAGTAAAGCCAGCAAAATAAATGGTAGAAAATAAATGTGGGTGAAATATTCCATTTCTAAAAGTTCATACTTAATCTGACCGATAATACCCATAATGATTATCCTACTGAAATCCAAATCTGAGAACAAAATACACATGAAAGTATTTTAAAGTAACTATTGCCTGCCAATAAATAGGCATAATTTTCCATTAGTAAATGAATGTGCTTCAGCAGGGTTTGGTCCTAAATTAGGCACTTGTTAATTTTCACTAAGTGGTATGATGTGCATCAGGTCAAGATGGCAGATGAAGTCCATCCTTTTGAACACACCTCCCTCCCCTGTAAATGTTAAAATGAGAATTAGGTGGTGATAATGAAATAAACATGTAATGAGAAGAATAGGAAGGGCTTTATTGAACAAACAAAATCTTTTAACAGGTGTCTGGAAGGCAGAGAACAGGTGGAAAAATGATGATTAGGAAAAAAGAATGGAGGAAACTGCAGCCTAGAAGACAAGCAGAATGGCTGGAGATTTTCTCTGTATTTTTAAGTAGTACATACATGGCATCTGAAAGTCTTCCTGATTCCCTCATTATCTCCCCAGAGCCAACAAATAATCCATGCTTACTGATTTTAGATCCTAAATATCAACCAGTGTCTGTTCTCAAACATTTCCTCAAGTTCTCCTCTCCTTTATCACTCTGTTACCCTGCCATAGTTCAAACCTTCATTGTCTCCAGTTTTGACCATTGCAGCAGCTTCTGTCTGGTCCCCCTGTCTCCAGGCTTGGCTTGTTATAACCTTTCAAAATGCAAATATTACTAACGAAGCCACGCTTCCAATTAAAATCTTGTAATAGTTTCCTATGACTTTTAGAATAAGCAGGTTAGCAGAGGATGCAAAGTTGTAATCCTCATCTTTACTCCAGTGTCATTAACTAATCTGTTTCCCCTCTCCCCATAATTATAATGGACTTGCCCTTTTTAAAAAAAAGCCTTATAGTTTTCTATGTATAAATCTTTTCACCTCCTTGGTTAAATTCCCGAAGACACTATGCAGCTTCACATCTCAGTGCTTTTGTTGATGCCACTTATTTTGATTGGAATGTCCTCTTGTGCCACTCCCCTGTCTCTATGACTTCTTTTCATGACATATTTCAGTTTATCTTTGAAAATGCTACCTAGTGGTCACCTTCTCTGTGAAATCTTGCCTCCTTGAACATGCTTCTATTATTGCAGATATCAAATTTTATTGTGCTTATTTGTTTTAAATGTGTGTTTCTTTTATAAGACTGAGCTCTTAGAGCAGGACTGTGTATTTGCAGCTCTACAGCCCAAGGGTTTTTTTTTTCCTTCAAATTTAGAAAAATTTCAACCACTGTTACTTTAAATATTTCTTCTGTCCCCTTCCTTTACATAAACTCTAGTTACACCTATGTTAGGCCACTTGAAGTTATCCCACAGCTCACTTACGTTGTGGGTCTTTTTTTTTTTAATTTACTTGATTCTTCTTTTTCTTACTGTGTTTCATTTTGCATAGTTTCTATCGCTATGTCTCGAAGTTCACTATTTTTTTTTCTTTCACAAAATCTAATGTTGAATTAACCCCATTCAGTGTATTTTTCATCTTGGACATTGTGGTTGGCATCTCTAGAAGCTCAGTTTACATCTTTAAAAAATACCTTCCATGTCTTCATTGAACTTTTTGTATACATGGAATGAAGTTATAAGCTATTTCAGTGTTATTGTCTGCTGATTCCAATATCTCTGTCAGTAGTGGTTTGGTTTCAATTGATTGTTTTTTTCTCTTCATTATGTGTTGTATTGTCCTGATTTTTTTCCACACTTGTTAATTTTTTACAGGATATTTACCATTGTCAGTTTTTACTTTATTGAGTGCTGGGTATATTTATTTTTTTAAATACAGCTTTTATTGAGCCATAATTGATATACAGAAATACCGCAAATATTTAATGTCAAATGCATACACCCATGAGGCCATTGCCAAAATCAAGGAAATAAGCATACTGATTGCTTCCAAAAGTTTTCCTTATATCCGTTTGCTTTTTTGGTGGTAGGAATACTGAACATGAGATCTACTCTCTTAACAAATTTGTGAGTACATAGCACCATTTTGTTAACTACAGGCACTATGTTGTACAGAGATCTCTAGAACTTATTCATCTTATATAACTGTAACTTTATACCTATTGAACAACAACTCCCCATCTCCCCCTTTCCTCATCCTTTGGCAAACACCATTTATTTTCTGCTTCCATTAAGTTTGACTATTTTAGATACCTCAAATAAGTGGAATCATGCAGTATTTGTCCTTCTTTGACTGACTGACTTCACTTAACATAATATCTTCTAGGTCCATCCATATTGTTGGCAAATGGTAGAATTTCTTTCTTTTTTTAAGGCTGAAAATATTCCATTGTTGTATCAATATATACCACTTGGTTTGAACAATTAGTTTGTTTCCATATATTGGGCATTATGAATAATGCTACAATGAACATAGGAGTGCAGATATCTCTTCAAGGTCATAATTTCAATTTTCTTTAGATAAATACTGATCAGTGGGATTGCTGGGTGATTTGGTACTTCCTACTTTTAATCTTTTGAAGAACCTCCGTACTGTTTTTCAGAGTGGCTGCACTCACCAACAGTGTACAGGGGTTCCAGTTTCTCCACATTCTTGTCCACACTTTTGTTTTTTTGATAATAGTCATACTAACAAGTGTGAGGTGCTATTTCATTGTGGTCTAGATCTGCATTTCCCTGATGATTAGTGATGTTGACCACATTTTCATATAACTGTTGACCATTTGTATCTGTTCTATAAAGAAATGCCTATTCAGGTCCTTGCCCGTTTTTTAATCAGGTTACTTGAGGGTTTTTTTCATTGAGTTTTAGTCGTTCCGAATATATTTTTGGATATTAACCCCTTATCAGATATATGGTTTGCCAATGTTTTCTTTCACTCCACAGGTTGCCTTTTCACTCTATTGATTGTTTCCTTTGCTGTTCAGAAGCTTTTTAGTTTAATGTAGTTCCAGTTGTCTATTTTTGCTTTTGGTGCCTGTGCTTTTAATGTCATGAAATTGTTGTCAAGAACAATGTCGTGAAGCTTATTCCCCATGTTTTTTTCTAGGGATTTACAGTTTCAGATCTCATACTTGAAACTTTAATCCATTTGAGTTGATTTTTGTGTATAATGTAAGATAAGTATTCGATTTTATCCTTTTGCACATAGATATCCCGTTTTCTCAGCAGTATTTGTTGAGAGATTGTGCTTTTCCCTTTGTGTAATCTTGGCACCTTGTTTCAGATCAGTTGACTATACACATGGATTTATTTCATGGCTCTCTGTTCCATTCCATGGGTCTACATGTTTGTCTTTATGCCAGTATTATATTGTTTTTATTACTATAGCTTTGTAATATATTTTGAAGCCAGGAAGTATGATGCCTCAAGCTTTGTTCTTTTTTCTCAAGATTGCTTTGGCTCTTTGGATATTTTTTTTTCCATAGAATTTTAGGATTGTTTTTTATATTCCTGTAAAAAACTATCATTGGGATTTTGATGAGAATAGCATTGAATCTGTAGATTGTTTGGGATAGTATGACATTTAACAATGTTAAGTCTTCCAATCCATGAACACAGGATGTCTTTTTGTCTATTTGTGTCTCCTTTAATTTCTTTCATTCACGTATTGTAGTTTTCAGTGTACAACTCTTTCACCTCCTTAGTTAAGTTTATTCCCAAGTATTTTATCTTTTTGATACTATTATAAATAGGATTGTTTTCTTAATTTCCTTTTTGGGTAGTTTGTTACTGTATGGAAATGCAATTGATATTTGTATGTTGATTTTTTATCCTGAAACTTTACTGAATTTGTTTATTAGTTCTAACAGTTTTGGTGGGAATCTTTTTTTAAAATTTTTATTGGAGTATAGTTGATTTACAATGTTGTGTTAGTTTAAGGTGTACAGCAAAGTGAATCTGTTATACATACACATGTATTCATTCTTTTTAAGATTCTTTTCCCATATAGGCCATTACAGAGTTTTGAGTAGAGTTCCCTGTGATATACAGTAGGTCCTTATTAGTTATCTATTTTACATATAGTAGTGTGTATATGTCAGTCCAAATCTTCCAACTTATCCCATCCCCACCCCTTGGTAACCGTAAGTTTATTTTCCACATCTGTAACTCTATTTATGTTTTGTAGATAAGTTCATTTGTATCCCTCTTTTTTTTAAGTTTCCACATATAAGCAATATCATATATTTGTCTTTTTCTGTCTGACTTACTTTACTCAGTATGATAATCTCTAGGTTCATCCATATTGATGCAAATGGCATTATTTTGTTATTTTTAAGGCTGAGTAATACTCCATTGTATATATGTACCACATCTTCTTTATCCATTCCTCTGTTGATGGACATTTAGGTTGTTTCCATGTCCTGGCTATTGCAAATAGTGCTGCAATGAACATTGGGGTGCGTGTATCTTTTCGAAGTATGGTTTCCTCCAGATACATGCACAGGAGTGGGATTGCTGGGTCATATGGTAGCTCTATTTTTAGTTTTTAAGGAACCTCCATACTGTTCTCCATAGTAGCTATACCAGTTTACATTCTTGGTGGGAATCTTTAGGGTTGCTATATATAAGTTCATGCCATCTGCAAACAGATATAACTTTTACTTCTTCCTTTTTGATTTGGATGCCTAATATTTCTTTATTTCTTTTCTTCTTTTTTCTAATTGCTCTGGCTAGGACTTCCAGTACTATGTTGAATAGAAATGGTGAGAGTGGGCATCCTTGCCTTGTTCCTAAGCTTAGAGAAAAAGCTTTCAGTTTTTCCTCTTTTAAGCTCTGAGCTTTTCAGACATGGCATTTGTTATCTCAGGTAAATTCCTTTTATACCTCATTTGTTGAGAGTTTTTATCATGTATGGGTGTTGAATTTTGTCAAATGCTTTTTCCCTATGTATTGAAATAATCATATGATTTTTATCCTTCCTTCTGTTAATGTAGTGTATCACACTAATTGATTTGCATATGCTGAACCATCCTTGCACCCCAGGGATGAATCCCACTTGATCATGGTGTGTGATCCTTTTTGTATATTGTTGAATTCAGTTTGTTAATATTTCATTGTGGCTTTTTGCATCTATGTTCATGGCCTGTAGTTCTTGTAGCTTCTTTTTTGTTGTTGTTAATTAATTGATTATTTTTAACATCTTTATTGGAGTATAATTGCTTTACAGTGGTGTGTCAGTTTCTGCTTTATAACAGAGTGAATCAGATATACATACACACGTATCCCCATATCTCTTCCCTCTTGAGTCTCCCTCCCTCCCACCCTCCCTATCCCACCCCTCTGGGTGGTCACAAAGCACTGAGCTGATCTCCCTGTGCTATGTGGCTGCTTCCCACTAGCTATCTATTTTACATTTAGTAGTGTATATATGTTCATGCCACTCTCTTGCTTTGTCCCAGTTTACCCTACCCCCTCCCCATATCCTCAAGTCCATTCTCTAGTAGGTCTGCATCTTTATTCCCGCCTTCCCCTAGGTTCTTCATTACCATTTTTTTTTTTTTAGATTCCATATATATATGTTAGTGTACGGTATTTGTTTTCCTCTTTCTGACTTCACTCTATATGACAGACTCTAGGTCCATCCACCTCACTACAAATAACTCAATTTCGTTTCTTTTTATGGCTGAGTAATATTCCACTGTATATATGTGCCACACATATATCCCGTTTTCTCAGCAGTATTTGTTGAGAGATTGTGCTTTTCCCTTTGTGTAATCTTGGCACCTTGTTTCAGATCAGTTGACTATACACATGGATTTATTTCAGGGCTCTCTGTTCCATTCCATGGGTCTATATGTTTGTCTTTATGCCAGTATTATATTGTTTTTATTACTATAGCTTTGTAATATATTTTGAAGCCAGGAAGTATGATGCCTCAAGCTTTTTTCTTTTTTCTCTTTATCCATTCATCTGCTGATGGACACTTAGGTTGCTTCCATGTTGTGGCTATTGTAAATAGAGCTGCAGTGAACATTTTGGTACATGACTCTTTTTGAATTATGGTCTTCTCAGGGTATATGCCCAATAGTGGGATTGCTGGGTTGTATGGTAGTTCTATTTGTAGTTTTTTAAGGAACTTCCCTACTGTTCACCATAGTGGCTGTATCAATTTACATTCCCACCAGCAGTGCAAGAGGGTTCCATTACTCCACATCCTCTCCAGTATTTATTGTATGTAGATTTTTTGATGATGGCCATTCTGACCAGTGTGAAATGATATCTCATTGTAATTTTGATTTGCATTTCTCTAATGATTAATGTTGTTGAGCAATCTTTCATTTGTTTGTTGGCAATTGGTATATCTTGTTTGGAGAAATGTCTATTTAGGTCTTCTGCCCATTTTTAGATTGGGTTGTTTGTTTCTTTGATATTGAGCTACATGAGCTGCTTGTAAATTTAGGAGATTAATCCTTTGTCAGTTGTTTCATTTGCAAATATTTTCTCCCATTCTGAGGGTTGTCTTTTGGTCTTGTTTATGGTTTCCTTTGCTGTGCAAAAGATTTTACGTTTCATTAGGTCCCATTTGTTTATTTTTGTTTTTATTTCCATATCTCTAGGAGGTGGGTCAAAAAGGATCTTGCTGTGATTTATGTCATAGAGTGTTCTGCCTATGTTTTCCTCTAAGAGTTTGATAGTGTCTGGCCTTACATTTAGGTCTCTAATCCATTTTGAGTTTATTTTTGTGTATGGTGTTAGGGAGTGTTCTAATTTCATTCTTTTACATGTAACTGTCCAGTTTTCCCAGCACCACTTACTGAAGAGGCTTTCTTTTCTCCACTGTATATTCTTACCTCCTTTATCAAAGATAAGGTGACCATATGTGCATGGGTTTGTCTCAGGGCTTTCTATCCTGTTCCATTGATCTGTATTTCTGTTTTTGTGCCAGTACCATACTGTCTTGATTACTGTAGCTTTGTAGTATAGTCTGAAGCCAGGGAACCTGGATCCTCCAGCTCCGCTCTTCTTTCTCAGGATTGCTTTGGCTATTCAGCATCTTTAGTGTTTCCATACAAATTGTGATTTTTTTTGTTCTAGTTCTGTGAAAAATACCAGTCGTAGTTTGATACGGATTGCATTGAATCTGTAGATTGCTTTGGGTAGTAGAGTCATTTTCAGAATGTTGATTCTTCCAATCCAAGAACATGGTATATCTCTCCATCTGTTTGTATCATCATTAATTTCTTTCATCAGTGTCTTATAATTTTCCTCATACAGGTCTTTTGTCTCCTTAAGTAGGTTTATTCCTAGATATTTTATTCTTTTTGTTGCCATGGTAAATGGGAGTGTTTTCTTAATTTCACTTTCAGATTTGTCATTATTACTGGATAGGAATGCAGGAGATTTCTGTGCATTAATTTTGTATCCTTCTACTTTACCAAATTCATTGATTAGCTCTAGTAGTTTTCTGGTAGCATGTTTAGGATTCTCTATGTGTAGTATCATGTCATCTGCAAACAGTGACAGCTTTACTTCTTTTTCAATTTGGATTCCTTTTATTTCTTTTTCTTCTCTGATAACTGTGGCTAAAACTTCCAAATATGTTGAATAATAGTCGTGAGAGTGGGCAACCTTGTCTTGTTCCTCATGTTAGTGGAAATGGTTTCAGTTTTTCACCATTGAGAATGATGTTGGCTGTGTATTTGTATATATGGCCTTTATTATGTTGGCGGTAAGTTCACTCTATGCCTACTTTCTGGAGGGTTTTTATCATAAATGGGTGTTGAATTTTGTTGAAACCTTTCTCTGCATCTATTGAGATGAGAATATGGTTTTTATCCTTCAATTTGTTAATATGGTGTATCACATTGATTTATTTGCGTATATTGAAGAATCCTTGCATTCCTGGGATAAACCCCACTTGATCATGGTGTATGATCCTTTTAATGTGCTGTTGGATTCTCTTTGCTAGTATTTTGTTGAAGACTTTTGCACATATATTCATCAGTAATATTGGCCTGTAGTGTTCTTTCTTTGTGACATCTTTGTCTGGTTTTGGTGTCAGGGTGATGGTGGCCTCACAGAATGAGTTTGGGAGTGTTCCTCCCTCTGCTATAATTTGGAAGAGATTGAGAAGGATAGGTGTTAGCTCTTCCCTAAATGTTTGACAGAATTCTCCTATGAAGCCATCTGGTCCTGGGCTTTTGTTTGTTGGAAGATTTTTAATCACAGTTTCCATTTCAGTGCTTGTGATTGGTCTGTTCATATTTTCTATTTCTTCCTGTTTCAGTCTCAGAGGTTGTGCTTTTCTAAGAATTTGTCCATTTCTTACAGGTTGTCCATTTTATTGGCATATAGTTGTTTGAAGTAATCTCTCATGATCCTTTGTATTTTTGCAGTGTCAGTTGTTACTTCTCCTTTTTCATTTCTAATTCTATTGATTTGAGTCTTCTCCCTTTTTTTCTTGATGAGTCTGGCTAATCGTTTATCAATTTTGTTTATCTTCTCAAAGAACCAGCTTATAGTTTAATTGATCTTTGCTATCGTTTCCTTCATTTCTTTTCCATTTATTTCTGGTCTGATCTTTATGATTTCTTTCCTTGTGCTAACTGTGGGGTTTTTTGGTTCTTCTTTCACTAATTGCTTTAGTTGTAAGGTTAGGTTGTTTATTTGAGATGTTTCTTGTTTCTTCATGTAGGATTGTGTTGCTGTAAACTCCCCTCTCAGAACTGCTTTTGCTGCGTCCCATAGGTTGTGGGTTGTTTGTTTTCATTGTCATTTGTTTCTAGGTATTTTTTGATTTCTTATTTGATTTCTTCAGTGATCTCTTGGTTATTAAGTAGTGTGTTGTTTAGCCTCCACGTGTTTGTATTTGTTACAGATTTTTTCCTGTAATTGATATCTAGTCTCATAGCGTTGTGGTCAGAAAAGATCCTTGATACAATTCTATTTTCTTAAATTTACCAAGGCTAGATTTGTGACACAAGATATGATCTATCCTGGAGAATGTTCCATGAGCACTTGAGGAGGAAGTGTATTCTGTTGTGTTTGGATGGAATGTCCTATAGATATCAATTTAGTCCATCTTGTTTAATGTATCATTTAAAGCTTGTTTTTGCTTATTTATTTTCATTTTGGGTGATCTGTCCATTGGTGAAAGTGGGGTGTTAAAGTCCCCTACTATGATTGTGTTACTGTTAATTTCCCCTTTTATAGCTTTTAGTATTTGCCTTATGTATTGAGGTGCACCTATGTTGGGTGCATAAATATTTACAATTGTGATATCTTCTTCTTGGATTGATCCCTTGATCATTATGTAGTGTCCTTCTTTGTCTCTTATAATAGTCTTTGTTTTAAAGCCTATTTTGTCTAATGTGAGAATTGCTACTCCAGCTTTCTTTTGATTTCCATTTGCATGGAATATCTTTTTCCATCCCCTACTTTCAGTCTGTATGTGTCCTTAGGTCTGAAGTGTGTCTCCTGTAGACAGCATATATATGGGTCTTGTTTTTCTAACCGTTCAGGCAGTCTCTGTCTTTTGGTTGGAGCATTTGATCCCTTTACATTTAAGATAATTATCAATATATATGTTCCTATTACCATTGTCTTAATTGTTTTGGGTTTGTTATTGTAGGCGTTTTCCTTCCCATGTGTTTCCTGCCTAATGAAGTTCCTTTAGCATTTGTTGTAAAGCTGCTTTGGTGGTGCTGTATTCTCTTAGCTTTTGCTTGTCTGTAAAGGTTTTAATTTCTCCGTCAAATCTTAATGAGATCCTTGCTGCGTAGCGTAATCTGGTTGTAGGTTTTTCTCCTTGATCACTTTAAATATGTCCTCCCCCTTCCTTCTGGCTTGCAGAGTTACTGGTGAAAGTTCAGCTGTTAACCTTATGGTGATTCCCTTGTGTGTTATTTGTTGTTTTTCCCTTGCTGCTTTAATATTTTGTCTTTGTATTTAATTTTTGATAGTTTGATTAATATGTGTTTCTCCTTGGATTTATCCTGTATGGGACTCTCTGTGCTTCCTGGACTTGATTAACTATCTCCTTTCCCATATATGGAAGTTTTTAACTATAATCTCCTCAGATATTTTCTCAGTCCCTTTAGTTTTCTCTCCTTCTTCTGGGACCTCTGTAATTCTAATGTTGGTGTGTTTAATGTTGTCCCAGAGGACTCTGAGAGTGTCCTCAATTCTTTTCATTCTTTTCTCTTTATTCTGCTCTGCAGTAGTTATTTCTACTATTTTGTCTTCCAGGTCACTTATCCGTTTTTCTGCCTCAGTTATGCTGCTATTGATGCATTCTAGAGAATTTTTAATTTCATTTATTGTGTTGTTCTTCACTGTTTGTTTCCTCTTTAGTTCTTCTAGGTCCTTGTTAAAAGTTTCTTGTATTTTCTCCATTGTACTTCCAAGATTTTGGATCATCTTTACTGTCATTTTTCTGAATTCTTTTTCAGGTAAACTGCCTATTTCCTTTTCATTTGTTTGGTCTGGTGGGTTTTTAATCTTTCTCCTTCATCTGCTGCATATTTCTCTGTCCTCTCATTTTCCTTAACTTACTGTGTTTGGGGTCTCCTTTTCGCAGGCTGCAGGTTCGTAGTTCCCATTGTTTTTGGTGTCTGCCCCCAGTGGCTAAGGTTGGTTCAGTGGGTTGTTTAAGCTTCCTGGTGGAGGGGAGTAATGCCTGTGTTCTCGTGGGTGAGGCTGGATCTTTCCTTTCTGGTGGGCATGTCTATGTCTGGTAGTGTGTTTTGGAGTGTCTGTGGACTTATTATGATTTTAGGCAGCGTCTCTGCTAGTGGGTGCGGTTGTGTTCCTGTCTTGCTAGTTGATGGGCAAAGGGTGTCCAGCACTGTAGCCTGCTGGTTGAGTGGAACTGGGTCTTGGCGTTGAGATGGAGATCTCTGGGAGATTTTCGCCATTTGATATTATGTGGAGCTGGGAGTTGTCTTGTGGACCAGTGTCCTGAAGTTGGCTCTCCCACCTCAGAGGCACAGCCCCGATGCCTGGCTGGAGCACCTAGAGCCTGTCATCCACACGGCTTAGAAGAAAAGGGAGAAAAAAAACGAATGAAAGAAAGAAGACAAAATAAAATAAAATAGTTTTTAAAATAAAAAATAATTATTAAAAAAAGTAAAAAAAAAAGAAAGAAGAGAGCAACCAAACCAAGAAACAAATCCACAAATGATAACAAGTGCTATAAAGTATGTTAAAAAGAAAAACAAAAAAAAGGACAGACAGAACCCTAGGACGAATGGTAAAAGCAAAGGTATATAGACAAAATCACACAGAGAAGCATACACTTACACACTCCCAAAAAGAGAAAAAGGAAAAAAAAAAATATGTCATTGCTCTCAAAGTCCACCTCCTCAATTTGGGATGATTCGTTACCTATTCAGGTATTCCACAGATGCAGGGTACATAAAGTTGATTGTGGAGATTTAATCTGCTGCTCCTGAGGCTGCTGGGAGAGATTCCCTTTCTCTTCTTTGTTCGCACAGCTCCTGGGGTTCAGCTTTGGATTTGGACCCCCCTCTGCATGTAGGTCGCCTGAGAGCGTCTGTTCCTGCCCAGACAGGATGGGGTTAAAGGAGCCGCTGATTCTCAGGCCACAGGGAGGGAGGGGTACGGAGCATGGGGTGAGCCTGCGGTTGCAGAGGCCAGCGTGACTTTGCACTAGCCTGATGCGCGCTGTGCATTCTCCTGGGGAAGTTGTCCCTGGATCACGGGACCCTGGCAGTGGCGGGCTGCACGGGCTCCCGGGATGGAACGTGTAGGTAGCGACCTGTGATTGCACACAGGCCTTTTGGTGGCTGCAGCAGCAGCCTTAGCATCTCATGCCCATCTCTGGGGTCCGCGCTGATAGCCGTGGCTTGTGCCCGTTTCTGGAGCTCCTTTAAGCGGTGCTCTTAATCTCCTCTGCTTGCACACCACTAAACAAAGAGTTAAGAAAACGTCTCTTGCCTCTTCGGCAGCTCCAAACTTTTTCCCGGACTCCCTTCCAGCTAGCTGTGGTGCATTAGCCCCCTTCAGGCTGTGTTCACGCAGCAAACCCCAGTCCTCTCCCTGGGATCCGACCGAAGCCTGAGCCTCAGCTCCCAGCCCCCTCCCGCCCTGGCGGGTGAGCAGACAAGCCTCTCGGGCTAGTGTGTGCTGGTCGTCACTGATCCTCTGTGCGGGAATCTCTCCGCTTTGCCCTCCGCACCCCTGTGGCTGTGCTCTCCTCCGTGTCTCCGAAGCTTCCCCCCTCCGCCACCCACAGTCTCTGCCTGCGAAGGGCCTTCCTAGTGTGTGGAAATCTTTCCTCCTTCACGGCTCCCTCCCACATGTGCAGGCCCCGTCCCTATTCTTTTGTCTCTGTTTATTCTTTTTCCTTTTGCCCTACCCAGGTATGTGGGGAGTTTCTTGACTTTTGGGAGGTCTGAGGTCTTCTGCCAGCATTCAGTAGGTGTTCTGTAGGAGTTATTTCGTATGTAGATGTATTTCTGATGTATTTGTGGGGAGGAACGTGATCTCCACATCTTATTCTTCCACCATCTTGAAGCTCCTGCCCGTTCTTGTAGCTTGTTTGTCTGGCTTTTGTATCAGGATAATGCTGGCCTCATAAAATGAGTGTGGAAGTATTCCTTCTTCAAGTCTTCTCAAAGAGTTTAGGAAGGATTTGTGTTAAGTCTTCAAATATTTGGTAGAATTAACAGTGAACCCATTTGGTCATAAGCTTTTCTTTTTGGGCAGGTTTTTGGTTATTCATTTTATCTCCTTACTGGTCTGTCAAGTTTTCTATTCCTTCATGATTCAGTCTTGGTAGGTTGTATGTTTCTAGGAATTTATTCATTGCTTCTGTAATTATTCATATAATATGATTTGTTGGCATAGAACTATTCATAATAGTCTCTGATGATCTTTTCCATTTCATTGGCTTCTGTTGTAATGTCTTTTTTTCATTTCTGTTTTTACTTATTTGAGTCTTCTCTTTGTTTCTTAGTTTAGGTTAAAGCTTTGTCATTTTGTTTATTTTTTTTAAAAACCAACTATTAATTTCATCATTTCTTTCCCATTGTTTTTCTGTTCTTCATTTCATTTATTTTTGCTCTAAGCTTTACTATTTCCTCCTTTCAGTGAACTTTGAGCTTAGTTTGTTCTTTTTCTAGTTCCTTGAGGTGTGAAGTTGTTTTTTTTCTTCTTTTTTAACATAGGTGTTTATTGCTATAAATGTCTCTCTTAGTAGCTTTTGTTGTGCCCCTTAAGTTTTGGTATGTTGTGTTTGAGTTTTCATTTATCTTAGTATATTTTCTGATTTCCTTTTTGATCTCTTTTTTGATGTATTGGAGAAATTGGTCAATTTCTTGTTATTTGTGAATTTACCAATTTTCCCTTTTTTAAATTTTCATTTTCATATCATTGTGGTTGGAAAGATACTTGATATAATTTCTATCTTCTTAAATTTGTTAAGACTTTTTATGTGACCTAAACTGTGGTCTTTCCTGGTAAATGTTCCATGTGTGCTTGAGAATAGTGAGTATTCTGCTGCTGTTGGGTGGAATTTTCTGTGTATGTGAGGTCCATTTGGTTTGTAGTGTTAAATCTGCTGTTTTTCCATATTATTTTTTTATCCTGATGTTTTATCAGTTGTTGAAAGTGGCATATTTAAATCTACTTTTATTGTGTTGCTGGCTATTTCTCCCTTCATTTCTATTAATACTTACTTTTTTATTTTGGTGCTCTGCTGTTGGGTGCGTATATATTTATGATTGTTATATCATCCTAATGAATCGTTGTATTATATCCTTCTTTGTTTCTTGTAACCATTTTTGATTTATTCTATTTTATCTGATGTAAATATAGCCATCCCTGCTCTCTTTTGTTTACTATTTGCAAGGAATATCTTTTTCCACCCCTTTACTTTCAGTCTGTGTATGTCCTTAAATCTGAAATGTGTCTTCTAGACTGCAAATACCCATGTCTTGTTTCTTTTAATCCATTCAGCCTCTTTTCATCTTTTGATTGGAGAGTTTAATTTATTTACACTTTAAGTAATTATTGATGAGGAGGGACTTGCTATTGCCATCTGTTGTTTTCTGTCTTATAGTTCTTTTGTTCTTCTTTCCCTATGTTGCTATCTTCCTTTGTATTTAATTGATGTTTTTGAAGTGACATTCTTTGATTTCTTTCTTTTTTTCTCTTGTATCTTCAATAAGTATTTGTGTGTGTGTGTGTGTGTGTGTAGTTACCATGAGACTACATAATAGTTTAATAATGTATTTAAATAGTTAACATGTTAGCTTCTGACACATCTACATTTTTACTTCTCCTCCTACCCACACTTCATGCTATTGATGTCACAATATCTTTTATATAGTGTACCCATTTTTGTCTGTAGCTGAACTTTTAATCTTTACACTAAAATTAAGAGTGATTTATGCATCGCTATTTTAATCCAGTAATGCATTATTCTGTATTTGGCCCTTGTTGGGTGCTGGGTACTTTTTCATCTAATCCTCTTGGTTAGGTCTTTTCTTGGCCTTGAATAGTTTGCTCACATGTACATGCTGATCAATATTCACATGATTATTCAAGGAAAACCCTCTGTAGAAATCTGGAATTCTCTCTATGTGCAGCTTTCTCTTCTCTGGTATTCTGTTTTGTGAATTCTAGCTATGTTGGTCTCCTCAGCCTTTCAATTTCATCATCTCAACTTGGGGAATCTTCTTGTCTTTGCCTGTTAGTCTGTTCAGGCAGCTGTAACAAAATACACAGACTGGGTAGCTTATAGAGAACTGAAATTTGTTTCTCACAATTCTGGAGGCTGGAAGTCTGAAGTCAGGGTGCCAGCTTTGTCAGGTGATGGCCCGCTTCCGGGTTGTAGACATCTCATTTCATCCTCACATGGTGGAAGGGGTGAGCTACCTCTCTGGAGCCTTCTTTATTTGAGCACTAATGCCATTCATGAGGGCTCTGTTCTCATTACCTAATCACCTCCTAAAGGCCCTACCTCCTAGTACCATCACCTTGGGCATTAGGTTTTGAGCACATGAATTTTGGGGGGACACAAACATTCAGACCATAGCACCTGGGTTCCTGCTTCTTTTGCTGCTAACTGGAAACTCTCAAGGCATTACATTCCATCAATTGCAGAACTCACCTCATTTTGTTTTCTGTCTCCTAGGGATCACTCTCCTTTTTTGCCCGATTTCTAGTGTCTTGAAAACCATTGTTTCACATATTTTGTCTAGTTTTTTGGTTGTTTCAGGTTATAGAGTAAATCTAGTCCCTGTTATTGCATCTTGGCTGGAAATAGAATCCTCCAGAGTTTCACTTAAAAGTTACAGAAGATAGATGCTCAGAAGAATTGTTCAGAAGCATTCAGAATATAGAAACAGAGGAAATACTTCCTAACTCATTCTATGCAGCCAGCATTACCATAATACCAAAACCAGACAAAGACATTACAAGACAACTACAGACCAACATCTTTCATGAACATATATGCAAAAAACTATGATTAAAAAATGGGCAAGAGCTCTGAATAGCAGCAAAGAAGATATAAAGATGGCAAATAAGCATATGACCTGAAGGGAACTCAGATTAAAGCAATGAAACATACTTTTACCGTCCAATCCAGCAATTACACACCTTGGTGTAATTCAAACGAGTTGAAAACTTGTATGCGCACAAGAACCTACACACACGTTTGCAGCAGCTTTAATCGCTAGTGCCTCAAACTTGGAAGCAACCTAGATGTCCTTCAGCAGTTTAATGGTTAAATAAACGTATATCCATAGAATTGAATCTTAATTAGTGCTAAAAGGAAATTAACTATCAAGCCAAAAAAGACATGGAAGAACCCATGCAGTTCAAACCCATATAGTTCAAACCTGTGTTGTTCAAGGGTCAACTGTATATGATTCCAACTCTATAACAATCAGGAAAAGCCAAAACTATGGAGACAGTAAAAGGATCAGTGGTTGCCAAAAGCTGGGGAATAGGGAGGAATGAGCAGCCAGAGCACAGACGATTTTTAGGGTAGTTAAACTGTTCTACATTATACTGTAATGGTAGATATATGTCATTATTCACAATGGTGGATATATGTCATTATACATTATACATTTGTGAAAACCTATAGATTGTACAACATGTATATTAACCCTAATATAAACTATGGACTTTGGGTGATAATGACTGGTCAATGTAGGTTCACTGATTATAACAAATGTACCATTCTGGAGTGGGATGTTGGTAGTGGGACTGGATGTTATTTATGTGGGGGTGTGGTTGTATGAGTTTTGCTGTGAACATGAAGATGCTCTAAAAAATAAAGTCCATTAAAAAATAATTCAAGATTATCACCCAAAGAAACTTTGAACCATTTTGGTAAACCATTATTCCTATTTGATTTTATGATAAAAAAAATCAGTTATCCATTCCATCTCTTTCATAACCATCCACCTACTTTCCTCTCCCAAACGTACTAATAGAAGAAATGTTTTCTTCCTGTTTTCTATGTTGACCCACAAAAAGTGCACAATATTGTGCTTCATTCATGCTGAACTCTGATTAAAGGGATCAGTCATTCATCTGATCCTTTGGTATAGGTTTCACTGAGGGTATATCAGTTTATATAAATAATTTTTAATAGATACTCTGTAGGTGAAAGGGTTTTTAACATTCTGTAAAGCACATTGATGTATAGACTGTGAATGCTAATTGTGAAGTGCTGAGGTAGCTTAGTTGCAAACCAACCACTTTTGCATGTTGAATATTGTGCAGTGGGGTTGCTTCAGCTTCAACTCAATAGCTTAGTCTAGCTTAGTCTAGTCCTTATGCATAAATATGAGAGCTTGATTTCTATCTAGATATAACACCAGAGTTCTGCCTTGCCTCCATTTTGTCTTTTATTAACTAAAAAGACAGAGAAGTGTCTGTGAGTAAAAGAAGAAAATAAAGAGAAATAAATGTTTTAGCCAATAAGTCAATTTAGAAATGTCATTGTACCCACAGCCAGCGCCCACATGTTCTAAGAAGATATCTCATTTTCCTTATTCATAATTAACTATCTTCGGGGCTTCCCTGGTGGCGCAGTGGTTGAGAGTCCGCCTGCCGATGCAGGGGACACGGGTTTGTGCCCCAGTCCGGGAAGATCCCACATGCCGCGGAGCGGCTGGGCCCGTGAGCCATGGCCGCTGAGCCTGCACGTCCGGAGCCTGTGCTCCGCAACGGGAGAGGCCACAACAGTGAGAGGCCCGCGTACCATAAAAAAAAAAAAATTAACTATCTTCCTCCAAATCTGTAATTCTTGTGACCCATGAGAGAAGTTAGGCTATATTAAAAATAACTGTTTAGTTTTATTTAGATTTTTGTGATTGTTTTTAAAGGAATACCTGGGATTAGGTTGGGGTCTTTACTGATCTGGCTAGGTTGTTGGAGAATAATCTCTGTGTGTGCAAGGTTAGGTTAATTTCTGAGTTTGCAAGATTCTGAAGTAAGTTTGAGACCACTATTAAAATGGCTACAGTTTGTGGCATTAGATGATATTACTTACTCTGTGGCTGAATTCTCTTATCAAAAAGTTCCTAAAATTTACAAAAAGTAATAGTTATCAGAATCTATAACCAGAATAACACAACAGATAATTTATGCATTACGTCTTAGAATTGTTAAAATTTTGTGTTGCTGATCACCAACTGCTCCAGCTACTCCATATTGGATGATAGGGACATAAACTAAATTGTTTATTGATTAACACAATTGGAGTGCTAGATGATGTTTAGTTTGTTTTATGTTTGAATTTGTTACTAAAAATCATTTCATGATCCATAACTTTCTAATGCCAGTGAATCATACATCTATAAACTAATAAGATTTTTAGATGAAAAAAAATCTCTTACTATATTGGGTCGGCCAAAAAGTTCATTTGGGTTTTTTGGCCAACCCAATATATATCCATTCTGAGCATCAGAATACTTCTAGCTATTCGAACTAATGGACTATACTGTCTAGAGGATAGTAATTCAGTGCTTTAGAAATGTGTGAGAGAATCTGAGAATGATGGAAGTCACATTGGGAAATAAATGATACAAATTAAAATTAATTTCAGCAGAGTTGTTTTGGCCTTACTTTCCAATTCATCCTCATCAGGAATTAATAAAAATCTTGGCAGGATGTGTTCAGGTTCTATTGATCCTATTCTCTTTCAATCATATTCTCTACTAAGATAGTCCATTCCTTGTGTGAGCTGTTGATTATTAATATTTTCTTAGGAAAATGTAAGATACTTTAAAAGTAATGCCTTGATCTTATTTTACTTCTTTGATACATTGTATTTTGAAGGGCAGTTTTGCAATTTCTCAAGGTTAATATGAAACAATGAACGTTTGTCAAAGAGTACTTTATTTCCCTCATATTGTATCCTCCACAGTGCAACTGCCATTAAGTGTTTAATTGCTATACCTTAACATTTTGGCCTTATGTATATGGAAAGTTAATGTTGATTTCAGAAGTCATTGGTTATATTTCTGGGACATTATGAAATTAAAATAATTATTATCTCTAAACAGTTATAAAATTCAGAGGCTATAATGGAATAGTCTAATTTTATAGCATTTATTTTCCATTTTACAGTTATTTTATTGTTACATATGTTTTCTTCAACTGATATTCAAAGGCCTGGAGTTAGCAAATCTCCCCATTCAGATACTATTTCAGGAAGTAGTCAGGCTTAAGGCTTAGTACCTGAACATCTGTTTACAAATAGTTTGGTATAAAGTAGATTCCACTACCCGTGCACATCAGTGAGTCAGAGAAAGCAAATTGGATTATATATTTTGGAAAATGAAATGTAATAAACATTGCCTGGGACCAGTAGTTTAGATAAACTGAATGAAAAAGAAGAGTTTATTTTGAATCATCTGGCACTTGAAAAGGAAAAACAGGAAAGTCATATTGACTTTTAATGTAGGAAGATGGAAGATAACTTGCTTTTGCATTTGGTAAGGAGTTTGGTGATGTCTTTTAGAGCAGTGGTTCTCAAACTTTATTGTGCCTAAAAATCAGCCTTGAGCTTTAATAAATGCTAACTTCCAGGCCCTAACTCAGAGATTCTCTTTCATTATGTCTCAGGTAGCACTTAGGATTATTTGCTTTTTATGAACACCATGAATGATTCTCATGCAGGTGGTTTGTGGACTTTATTTTCTGAAACACCCTCTTATACTATTTCTGTTAGCTTTATGTTCTTCCTGCCTGTCTAGACGTGTAGCAAAAAATATTTTGTTATTTGGTCGGAATCTCTGTGTTACTTTTGATTAATAATTCATATAGCAAAGATGAAATTTAAAAATATACATATTTGGTGTGTCAGACTAGAGAGTATAGGCACAGGTAGAATCAGAGGCTAACAATTTGACATTATATATTTTATTGAAGATTTCATACAATTTAATATCAATGATTTAAAATTCATATTTATCAAACTTTTTACTCTCCCACATTTCCTGTGAATCAGTGCTCAATATAATCTGTCAGCCAACAGCCAAGTGTAACAGAATTTGCATACTAAGAAGTATTTTGTAATGTATTTCCTTTATTTTACTAATTTCATAAATTATTAGAACTTTCTGATGCTGTTTTCATTTTGTATTCTTTTACAAGTCTGACCTATTTTCATTTTGTATTTTCATACAAAAGGTATTTTGGAACACTAGGGTACATTGGTGACAATATGTGTGTGTGTATGAGTGTGTGTGTGTGATTAGAGCACCCTCTTAGGAGAAGTTTAAATATGTGGCTGACCAGAGGGGAAAGTGAAAGGACATGAGATGAGGAAGATAGTAAGATATTAAAAAGAAAAAAAGTAGAGAGATGGAAAAGAAAGGAATTTCTTGCATGGTCTATACCAAGGTTTAGAACAATTGGCTTTTCTTAAGTTAATTTGATGGTTCAGTTGTGTAGGAGGGTAAGCTATATGCAAAGTTTTTCTTTGGAGTGACACAGCCGTATAATCTGAAGAGTGGTCCTATTAAGGTCCATTTTCCATTTGCTGTAGAAACATCCCAATGACTTGAGAGGTAAAATGTCAAGTTATTTCTATCCAAGGGTGGCATTTGTGGTCGTGGTAGTGGTGGTGTTGGTAGTGTGGTGGTGGTTGTGGATGGGTTTATCCCTGAAATAAAGCAGATTGACTGCATACCAGGATGTGCCAGAATAGAAACAGAGAAAACTGGATCTCTGTGTGAAATTTATGTAAAATACATAAACAACTTTGTGTCTCATGGGTATGGTTTAGAATAAAGAATGACTTAAAATCAAGAAAACAGACAATGGTGGTGTAAAGGGTTCATTTTAAGATAAGCATAAAGGGACTTCTCTGGTGGTCCAGTGGTAAGGAATCCGCCTTCCAATGCAGGGGATGTGGGTTTGATCCCTGGTCAGGGAACTAAGATCCCACATGCTGTGGGGCAACTAAGCCTGCGTGCCAAAACTACAGAGCCCATGTGCTCTGGAGCCCGCGCCACAACTAGAGAAGAGGAAACCCGCACGTCACAACTAGAGAGAAGCCTGCGCGCCGCAGTGAAGAGCCCGTGCACCGCAACGAGTGCTGCAACAAAAGATCCTGCATGCCACAACGAAAGACCCCACATGCTGCAGCGAAAAATCCCGCATGCCACAACGAAGACCCAATGCAGCCAAATAAATAAATAAATATTAAAAAAAATAATAAGGTGAGAATAAAAACTCAAATGTGGAAATCAAAGCCTTAAGAAAAGCATTAAGTAAAACTTGTATCACTGGGTTTTAAATCCTAAATTGATGAAAAAGATCATTAAATTAGTTTTAAATTGCATGTTTTGTACATGATGTTGTAATTACCACATTATTGAAGTTAAATAAGTTTATGTCTTTCAAAATAGCAATGACGATTGGCATAAACCTTGGGTTTAAGATTTAAATTGGGCATTGTCTCCTAGAATGTCAGACTGAGAGCCACATTTTGGGGAAATGATTATTAAGGGTTTAGGAAAGTAGTAGCTGCCACAAAGCCAGAAACCTGTCCCTTTAAATTTTTTTTCCAAAGTCCTGAGTAGTGCTAGATATGTTTTATTCACCCCTTTTTGGCTGAATCTCATAAGAAAGGTTATTTTCGGAAAAATATTAAAAATTTTTTTTATGAAGTATAGGTGATTGTAGCTCAACTAATTGACCAAGGCTTGAAAAAAGCCATATATGTGTATATAGACACCCATTCAACTTACTAAAATTTAATTTTTATTTTTTGCTACTTGCTGAAACAAAGCTTCATCTTTATAAGAACAAAAGTAACTGTTACTCATCAGGATTATCTAAAATCATATAAAATAACAAAATATCTTCAACTTGGAAATGGAGGAACAAAGATGAGGTGGACCAAGAAAAGGGGTAAAAAAATTTAGAATCACTCAGGATTGAGGAGAAAGTAGACAAAAAGATATCTTTAAATCATTCGGCAGTGACCGAACCACACAGTAGGAAGAAAGACCAGTACTCACTGTATAATTGGGGAAAAATGTAAGGAAGAGTGGAGCTATTAGTACCAAGCAAATAGGGGAGAAGCCTATGGGATGACTCAGGCTGGTTCTCAAGCTGATACCAGTTGACTTGATTATTTGATAGCAGAGGTGGAAAAGTCCATGTAGAAAACACATTGATTGTGGTGAGGAGTACTAATTTATATTAAATAAAAAATGCCACATGAAGCTCATAAAAAATATGAACATATAAGCCAGGAATGATAAGAAAAAGCATAAATCTGTGAATTAACATAAAAGTTAAAATGACAATAAAATGCTAAGACAAAAAGGGTGTATTTAAATGCAGATATGGACCCCAAATGACTCTAGTACTTTCATAGAAAAAATAGAGTGCTTTTATGGGTATTTTTGACTCTACAATATATGACAGGAAGAGACGAGACTTAAGATTTTGATTTTAGACCAGAGCTCAGTGGAGTAGTTAACAGGACTTTCAAAACTGAAAAAGCTCTAAGTTTCTTCAAGCAGTCATTGTTTCTGGTTCATTGACTAGAGAGAAATGTTTTTCAGACAACTGAAAATTTCTTTTATTTATTTAGACGCATCTGTGAAATCACTTTTCTCTTGAAAGATAGAAAGACTTTCCAGGTTAGTGTGTAGAAGAGAGTCCTTTTAAATGAAGTACAGAATTTCCTATTCTACATGTGCTTTCATGTCAGTTTTTTAGAATAAGAAATGAAGAGAATGTATGCTTGCTGTTTATTAAGTGTTAGAAAGGAGCTTTTATCTCTTGCTGATTTTCAGAGATGAATAACAGAGCTGTAGATGAAGTGGTAGACTCTAGGGCTTGGGTCTGGTTAACTTTAACAAGGTAAAGAGGAAATACTCTTAGCTTTGTTAACTTAAGAATTCCACCTGGAAGGGAGGTTACAGAGCTGCCGGAGTTTGCCTGGTATTATAATTTTATAATGCCTTCATAACTTCAACATTTTTTGGGGGGGCTGTGGGTTGAACATGAAATTTAACTCATTCTAGATATTGCAGATGTAAATTACGTTCAATTTTGGTTGAAGACTTAGACATTCTTGAATGAGATAGAAGACACAAATCAAATAGCTTAAATTTCTGTGGCTTCCTGGGAGCATTTGGGGAGCAGTATAAAAGCAGGTGCCTGTAGTCCTTGTTTTCAGAATGGCAGAAAGCACACAAAAGCTATTTAAATCCCTTCTGTTATATGAAGTCCAAATACCTTAAATCCAGTAGATTAAAAAAAAACACCTCCCTACTTTGAAACCAATAATTTTGACAAATTCCAGGGAAATGATACATTTATCTATGATCCAAAAGAAAATCTCTTCATTTTTCAGTGTGTGGTACAAATATGTTTAGAGTATCCATTATGTATTTATTCTTGGGAATACTTATTACTGTGCTAATGGGCATGCCTTATATCAAAAGTGGGTGTTTCAGCAGAAGATGTTTAAATTATACTTTCACTCTGTAGCAAGTAAGATCAGTTTTGAGTATCAAAATAAATAAATACAGCAGTTTGACTGTTATGTCCCAACTAGAATCTTTAACATAAGACAAAGAACTTTAACATAAGACAAAAAGAAACTTAACATTTCTTTCGGCAAGTATTACAGGAAGGAATTGCCTACACATAAGGATGGCCTTACTCATCCAGTTTAAATAGAATGGTATGTGTGATCTGAAGGGCATCTGGTGACTGATAGTTGGGGGGAAATATGTTGAACAGGATTAAGTGTAGGATACTGAAGGTAGATTTTCTTTAAATGTTGGAATCATTTTTATGGAATGGTCACTGTTCTTGTTGTACCCAACATGTATGATTCCCTTATATACAGGGATTATTAACCTGGAGCAATGAGTCATCTCAACATTATTATCAGTACAGTTAGCTCTCTATAGTTCATCTGTGGATTATCCACTTAGGTATTATTTGTGACTGTTTTTCACTTTTGGATGTAATTGGACCCAATGCTTTAGTATGTCCCATAGCCACACTCACCTGCTCAGAATATGTTGTAAATTATATTGGATCAACTATTTTCTACCAGTACTCTATCTTTGTGCTCCCTTTCAGACCGTGTAAAATGAAGACTATACAATATGAAGGATTTTTACTGGGATCAGCAGTACCTATATTTAGAATTGTCAAAAAATTGACTTCTTCAGCAGATTCTTTCAGTTTAATTCATTTATGGTTCCCATGATTCAGTTAGGTTTGGATTCAGTTATTAAAAGGAAAAGCTGTAGAAACTTAACTGAGCTGTATTTCCGTCCTGGCATTCCCAGGAGGGAATTAGAACATTACAGGGGTGGGGGAGGGAAGGAGGGAAGGAGGGAGAGAAAGAGATGGGTGGGGTGGGGAATGTGAGTGCAAGCACACTGCGCACCTGTGTAGGTGGTACGATTGAGGGCTTAATTCTATCCCCTAGAAAAAAAGTCCCATTTCTCTTTGATCACCAGTCATTGCTAATGCTTTGATAAGAAAACCACATGATGAACATAAATTTACAGTAGAAAAAAATTACTACTTTCTAAAGTCAATGTAGAAGGATGTGGGTATTCTTTTCTCTTTTGACTCAGAGCAGACATCAGAAGCATGGAAACGAAGGAATTGTTGTAAAAGAATTTGTAATGATAACCCCTCATGGTAATAGTTGAAGTACAATTCAGGATGTGTGCTGATGTCATAATTTTAGTGGCAATGATGAATTGTAATTATGTAAATATATGTGTATATGTGTGTGTATGTATTTCTTAATTCATTTAATGTAATGGAAATCAAGAGAATGCATCTAGAAGATGTTGGAGACGGGATCATGTTTTTTAAATTGTTGAATATCTAAACTCAGGGCATCTGATAATCTTGAATAAGTTAAGTCCTGAAAATTCTGGGTAAATGATATTCTACTATATAGTATTTGAATCTAGAGTTTCAAGTAGACAGCATCCACTTGGTGTTAGGTAATCTGGGTTATAACCTGAGATCCAAATCCCTCTATGAGTATCATTAAATTTCCTTTGGTGGCAGTATGTGAACAGTTCCTTGATATTTCTCAGTTTCTGCATGTTTTGTCTATTAGGGTGTTTGCCCTGTGTACATGGCTCCCAGTCACCCATCCTAAGTCTCTGCTTCTTACTTTGAATAGTGGAGTTAATCACATTTCTTAATATTTCCTCTTGTGATTCACTGTGAAATTATCCCAACAAGAAGAACTTTGTCCTTTAGAAATTTTGAAAAAATGTTTTGAGGTTAGGTAAATGTAGAGGCAGTAAAATATATTCTGTTCTTTACTTATAATTATCTGTAATTTTATACTGGGAAGTTTTTGCTTTGTGAATGTAATCCATTCAGTATCAATGATTGGTAACTACTTGTTGCTGGCTGACTGCTGCTTAATAGGGTGTATGGTTGAACTTTATTCCATGGGAGCCCATTACACCCCTACATTCAACTAGTGATTATCTAGTGTTCATAATGAGAGACCTTGAGAAAAATTGCAGAGACCTCAAGTCAAACTATAATTACAACTGTAAAACAACAGTGTAATGCAGTAGAAATAAATACAATATGGAGACTTGTGTTTGATTTCCAGTTTTGTCTCTAACTACCTTTGGTCAAGGCAGGTAAGTCATTTAACCTCTATAATTTTGCAACACTGCTCTCCAGTGTGACTTTACACTCCTATCTGAATAAATAGGACACTTAATGGCCCTACATCCTTGCCAAGTATTGATAGGTTTTTACATTTTTGCTATTATAATGGGTATGAAATAATGTGATATGTTCTGTTTTATTTCACATTATTTCTGATTATTAGTAAGGTCAGGCAACTTTGCAGATATATATTTGCCAGATATATTTGGCTCTTCTGTTAATTTGCTTATTTTTCGTTTTGGTTGCTCGTCTTTCTCTTTTTGCTTTCTTAGAATTCTTTATGTGTTCTGGATAATGTTTCTTTGTTTGCTATATGTACTGCAAATCTTTTCTCCTTGTCGATGTCTTTTTAAAATTTTTTAATGGTGTCTTTGGTAGGCAGTCTCTGAGTTGACTCCCAATGATTCCTACCTCCTGGTATTCATGACCTTTTGTAATCTGTTCCCCTTGAGTGTGAGCTGGACTTATTGGTTCACTTTCAACAAATAGACCATGGAAAAACTGGGGGGATGTCATTCTGAGTAGGTTGTAAAACAACTGTGGCTTCCATATTGGGTTCTCTCTATTTTGTGCATATATGTTTTGCTTGTTCTGAAATCGTGTCATGAGTAGTCCTGTGCAGGGACTCATATGGTGAGGAACTGAGCCTTTTGCCAAACATCCACATGAATAAACTTGGAAGCAGATCCTCCACTTCCAGTTGAGTCTTCAGAAACTACAGCCTGGATAACACTTCGACTACAAATTTTTGAGAAATACCAAGCCAGTAACATGGAGCCAAGCCATTCCAGATTCCTGATCCTGAGAAACTATGTGAGATAATAAATATTTGTGGTTTAACCAGCAAAGTTTTGGGGGTAATTTGTTAAGCAGCAGTAGTTAACTACTAGGACAGTATCTTGTCATAGGAGTTTAAAATTTGGTGTGATGAAAAAAATCAATATTTATAAAATTTTTGTCATATAAATTCTAGCCTTAAATTTATAAAGATATTTATCTATTTTTTTTGAAAGTTTTTTTCTCATAGATTTCTTTGTTGTGTTCCACTTTCAGCTTGATTACAGTATGTCAAGGTTTTATATTTTTGTCGGATAATCTTGTTGAATTGTCAACAATAATGTGGACATTATTTACTTATTTTAATACCTTCTTGATAGATTCCCTTGGGGTTTCTATGTAAACAAACAGGTAATCAGCACATAATTACTACTTCAAATCTTCCATTCTGATATATTTTAAAAATCAGCTTTATTGAGATATGATTTCAGTTATAAATTAGTCGATTGTAAAGTTTTGATGAATTTTGACATATGTATGCAGTATGTAATCACCATTATAATCATGGTATAAGACATTTACATAACCCCCAAAAGTCTTTCATCCCCCTTTGCAGTTAGTTGCTTCCTACTGCCCATAGCTCCTGGCAACCACTGATCTACTTTTTAACACTATAGTTTTAAATTCTCTAAAATTTCATTTAAATGAACATACAATATGTGATCTTTTGTGTCTGACTTTATTTCAGTTAGCATAGTGTGTTGAGATTCCCATATTACCGAGTGTATCAGTAGATGGTTTCTTTTTTTGTTTGTTTGTTTGTTTTTTTGTTTTTTTGTGGTACGCGGGCCTCTCACTGTTGTGGCCTCTCCGGTGGTGGAGCACAGGCTCCGGACGCGCAGGCCCAGCGGCCATGGCTCACAGGCCCAGCCGCTCCGTGGCATGTGGGATCTTCCCAGCCCGGGGCATGAACCCGTGTCCCCTGCATCGGCAGGCGGACTCCCAACCACTGCGCCACCAGGGAAGCCCTATGGTTTCTTTTTATTGCTGATTAATATTTCATATATGTGCATACTACAGTCTGTTTATCCACAGAAGATTGACATTTGAATTGTTCCAGTTGGTGATTGTTACGAATAAATCACCTATGGTGATTCAAATTCAAGTATTTACGTGGACATGTATTTACCTGTCTCTTGGGTAAGTACTTAGGAGTAGAATTGCTGGGTCAAATGCTAAGTGTGTGTTTAACTCTATAAGATACTGCCAAACTGTTTTCCAAAATGATTTTACATTTTGCATCTCCACCAGCAGTTCTGAGTTCCAGGTGGTTCCATATCCTTGCCAAAATTTGGTTTTGTCAGTTGTTTCAATTTTATCCACTCGAATGCGTGTGTAGTAGTATATCTCATTGTGGTTTTATTTGCATTTCCCTAATGACTAATGATGTTGAGTGTCTTTTCATGGTTTATTTGCCATGTGTATACCTCCTTTGGTACCTAACCTATTGAAATCTATATTGCCCATTAAAAATTGTGTTGTTTATATTCATACTATTGAGTTGTAAGAGGTTTTTATATTTTGTAATCTTTTGTCAAGTGTATGCTTTGAATATATTTTCTCCCAACCTGTGGCTTGCTTTTTCCTTTCCTTATTAGTGTCTTAATAGTGTCTATAAAAGAGGAAGGCATTTAATTTTGGTATAGTCCAACTTATCAATCTTATATAATTTGTGCTTTTTATGTCCTATGTAAGAAATCTAACTTAAAGACACTAAGATTTTCCTCTGTGCCATCTTCTGGAAGTTTTATAATTTTAGTTACACTTAGGCTATATTCTGTTTCAAGTTACTTTTTGTAAATGGTATGTGCTGTGGATTGAATTGCATTTTTTTGCATATAGATACTTGTGCTGGTACCATTTGTTGAAAAGATTCACTTCTCCTTTGAACTGCCTAGGCACTTATCAAAAATAAATTGATCATAGAAATGTGGGTCTATTTTGGGACTCCCTGTTCTGTTTCATTGATATGAGATAAGTATATGTTTTTAAACGGTCAGATTATAAGGAGAAAATTAGAGACCTTTAAGTCTACTTTCATAGTTTAAAAAAATGTTTCTCTTTAATCTTTCTGGAAATGATAATTGTCTAGAATGTGATGTGACTGTAAACTTTATTTCTTCTAAATGTATCTGCAATTGCCACTTGCCACTTACTGACTTCTTTTACCTCTGATTTCAAATATCACTCTAACCAAACATTTACATCTATATCTTTATCTGTCACATGTATGTACACTCATTAAGTATGAGTATTTCTGTTTCTAAGAAAGGCTGTAATTTTGTTCTGTTACTCTAGTTTTCCATTTCTCCAGCAATATCATGTTGTTTTCATGTACAATATTATATTTATGTTTTATGGTAGAGAAAATCTTCTTTAAATATTTCTCTTGTTCAAAACTTTATTGACTATCACAGCACATTCACTCTTCCAGCTGTTCTTTCTACATCTTGAAAAAATACATTGTTCCATGATTTTGTTCCTCAGTAGAGAACTGCTAACACTTTCCTTTTTTAGAAAAGGTATGATTGATATTTTTCAGCTTATGCACACTGAGAGAAGGCAACTCCACAGGCTATAAAGGAATCAGGCAGAACAAGTTTGGACATGCCTTCACAGTGTAAACAAATCTGTGTTCAGAAGTGTTTCTGAAATAATGCGTTTAATAAAAATACCCTGTAATTAATGTGGTGTCCTATGGCCCCTGGGCATCCAACTATAACTCAAAGTGTGATTTCTAAAGCACAGGATAGAAGGGTTAATAAAGGCCAGAACCGTAGAACAGCTTGATTTCCTACATCTCCTACCACATGATTCAGAAATATTGTGTAAGGTATGTGAACCTAGAATATGTTTCATATCTAATCAGAGTTTCCTGATCATCTTTTGAATGTAGGAGCTTCAGGGTCAATAGCTGCTGATTGTTTTTCATTAGTCCTTTTTCATAATTCTCCAGTGACAGGTCTTAAAACCAATAGGAATTCTGATTGGTACACTGAGTCTAAAATTTTCTGGCTTGTAATCAAACCTTCTGTGTCATCTACGGTAATCTTTTTTGGACATGTTTTCCTTTAAATACTGTGCTATCTCTTAATGCTGTTTTACCTCTCCTGGCTTGAGATTCCAGAGTGTTAAATATGGATGTACATCTTTCATCAGTATAGATGTCCATCATACACTGTTGATCATCGTAATGCATCTGCTGATGTCATCCAGTTTTAGAGAAGATAGCTGTGGTGCACTAACTCTGTTAGGCTGTAATGCTGTTGGGGCCTATTGCAGTAAGAGTGGGACTTTGTGCAGGAATGACAGTGGGTGGGGCTCACAAGGTCATGGATTCAGAGGTAGTAACAGCATAATTCACAAATTCTAGGTGTGCTTGGAGGAAATATTTTTTCTGCTTAATATATCATTAACACATTTTTTTCTCTTTACAACATTATCTGTACAAGCATAGTTTAAATATCAGAATAACATTCTCTTTTGTATACATACCATAATATATTTAATAAATGCAAACCATTTTCCTATTTAACTGTTTCTAAAATTCTGCTCTTTTCAAAAACCTGATGAGTGTGTTAAAGAATATCACTAAATTGCTTATCACAAATGTTTTACAATTTTCAATTTCCCTAGCAAACAATATATATGAGACTGTCATCAGTATCAGATTTTAATTAATTATTTATTTTTCAGTTATGTTTTTAAATTAAATTTTATTGGAGTATAGTTGGTTTACAATGTTGTGTTAGTTTCAGGGGTACAGTAAAGTGAATCAGTTATACATATACATATATCCACTCTTTTTTAGGTTCTTTTCCCATATAGGTCATTACAGAGTATTGAGTAGAGTTCCCTGTGCTATACAGTAGGTTCTTATTAGTTATCTATTTTATATATAGTAGTGTGTATATGTCACTCCCAGTCTCCCAATTTATCACCTGCCCCTCCCCAATTTCCACCTCGGTTAACCGTAAGTTTGCTTTCTACATCTGTGACTTTATTTCTGTTTTGTAAATAAGTTCATTTGTACCATGTTTTTAGGTTCCACGTATAAGCAATATTACATGATATTTGTCTTTCTCTGTCTGACTTACTCCACTCAATATGACAGTCTCTGGGTCCATCTGTGTTGCTGCAGATGGCATTATTTTGTTCTTTTTTATGGCTGAGTAATATTCCATTATATATATATATATATATATATATATATATATATATATATATATATATATATATATATATATATATATACACCACATCTTCTTTATCCATTCATCCATCAGTGGACATGTAGGTTGATTCCATGTCCTGGCTATTGTAAATAGTGCTGCAGTGGAGTGCATCTATCTCTTCAAATTATGGATTACTCCAGATATATGCCCGGGAGTGGGATTACTGGATCATATGGTAGCTCTATTTTTTTTTTTTTTTAAGGAACCTCCATACCGTTCTCCATAGTGGCTGTACAGTTTACATTCACACCAACAGTATAGGAGGGTTCACTTTCTCCGCATCCTCTCCAGCATTTATTGTTTGTAGATTTTTTGGATGATGGCTTTTCTGACCATGTGAGGTGATACCTCGTGTAGTTTTGATTTGCATTTCTTTAATAATTAGTGATGTTGAGCATCTTTTCTTATGCTTTTTGGCCATCTGTATGTCTTCTTTGGAGAAATGTCTAGTTAGATCTTCCAACCATGTTTTGATTGGGTTGTTTGTTTTTTTGATATTGAGCTGTATGAGCTGTTTGTATATTTTGGAGATTAATCCCTTGTTGGTTGCTTTGTTTGCAGATATTTTCTCCCATTCTGTGGGTTGTCTTTTTATCTTGCTTTCTTTTGCTATGCAAAAGGTATTAAGTTTAATTAGGTCACATTTGTTTATTTTTGTTTTTATTTTCATTACTCTAGGAACTGGATCAAAAAAGATCTTGCTGAAGTTTATGTCAGAGAATGTTCTGCCTATGTTTTCCTTTAAGAGTTTTATAGTATCCAGCCTTACATTTAGGTCTTTAGTCCATTTGGAATTTATTTTTGTGTATGGTGTTAGAAAATGTTCTAATTTCATTCTTTTACATGTAGCTGTCTAGTTTTCCCAGCACCACTTACTGAAGAAACTGTTTTTTCTCCTTTGTATATTCTTGCATCCTTTGTCATAGATTAAGTGACCATATGTGCATGGGTTTAACTCTGGACTTTCTATTCTGTTCCATTGATTTATATTTCTGTTTTTGTGTCAGTACCATATTGTTTTGATTACTGTAGCTTTGTAGTATAGTCAAAAGACAGGAAGCCTGATTCCTCCAGCTCTGTTTTTCTTTCTCAAGATTCCTTTGGCTATTCGTGGTCTTTTGTTTTTCCATGCAAATTGTAAAATTTTTTGTTCTAATTCTTTGAAAAATGCCATTGGTGATTTGATAGGGATTGCATTGAATCTGTACATTGCTTTGGGTAGTATAGTCATTTTCACAATATTGATTCTTCCAATCCAAGAACATTGTATATCTTTCCATCTGTTTGTGTCGTCTTTGATTTCTTTCATCAGTATCTTATAGTTTTCTGAGTACAGGTCTTTTGGCTCTTTAGGTAGTTTTATACCTAGGTATTTTATTCTTTTGATGCAATGTTAAATGGGATTTGTTTCCTTGCTTTCGCTTTCTGATTTTCATTGTTAGTGTATAGGAATGCAAGTGATTTCTGTGTATTAATTATTTGTATTAATGAAGGAAAATTATTTGTTGTCATTTTATTCTACATTTTCATTACTACAAAGCTGAAGCATATTCATATGTGCTTATTACTTGGATTTCTTTTGTTCAGGATATCACCAAAAAAGTATTATTTAATTTATATTTAGAAGTGTGGTTGAGAGTTTACAAGACAAAGAAGGGAGAAATGATATTCCTGGCAGAGAATTCAGCATTTGAAAAGTCCATAGAAGTCTATAACAAGTGTCAGTGAATACAGTATTTTAGGTATTATTCTGGTCTTTCTGTTTTCTTACTGATTTGTAGGAACCCTTTATATAAAATGTATTAATCCTTTATATCTTAGCTACTGCACAATTTTCCCAGTCAATTTTTTCTCTTTTTTATGTTTTTCCAAATATTTATGTGCAAAACACAATACTTTGTGAAATAGAAGTCATTTACTTTATTCATTTATTTTACAATACTTTTTGATCATGTACTATTTCTGGACCATATTCTTGCCTGTGAGGGTATAGCTATACACAAAAGGAACAGAACCCTTGACACTGAAGAGTTTACATTCCAGCTGAGAAGGAGAGCAAAAGCCAAAAGTAAATGTACAATGTGTCCCATGGTGATAACAGTTATAAAGAAAAATTATCAGGACATGGGGTCATTTGGCTGGAAACAGTGAGTAAGAGGAGAAGGGAAGGTGATGAGATCAAAGAGGAGCAGCTCTAAATGAATTAGAGCTGTGCAGGCAAGAACTGGGTTATTAACTGAGAGTGGAAGTCATTGGAGGGTTCTAAGCAGAAGAGTCATGTGGCCCATTTTGCATGATAAAAGGATCCCTCTGGCCACTGTTTGAAGAAAAGTCTTCAGGAAAGTCAAGGGTAGAAATAAGTAAATTAGTGAAAGGCTGTTTTAATAGTCTAGAAGAAGAGATGCTGCCTTGGTCTAGGGTAGTAACTGTGGAGGTAGTAAGAAGTGGGCACATTTTGCATACAGATATCTAAATTTTAGATTATATCTGTATCTGTATATTAGATTGATATCTGTATTTAGATACAGACATCACAGGAGGTATCAAGTAGGAAATGGGATGAGTCTGGAGTTCAGGGAGAGGTCTGCACTGGAGATTGTACACATATGGACAGCATTTAAAAGCATGGGACTAGGGCTTCCCTGGTGGCGCAGTGGTTGAGAGTCCGCCTGCTGATGCAGGGGACGCGGGTTCGTGCCCCAGTCCGGGAAGATCCCACATGCCGCGGAGCGGCTACCATGGCCTCTGAGCCTGCGCGTCCAGAGCCTGTGCTCTGCAACGGGAGAGGCCACAACAGTGAGAGGCCCACGTACTGCAAAAAAAAAAAAAAAAGGCATGGGACTAGATGAGATCACCAAAGGAGTCAGAAGTCCGAGGATACTATGTGTGTGTGTGTGTGTGTGTGTGTGTGTGTGTATATGTGTTTACCATTATCAATTAAACAACTGGACAAAACCATGTACTATGTAATAAGATGAAACAGAATGGTCCACATTGGCTCCCTATGAAAAACTTATCAGTATTCCTGCTGTTATCTGTATTCAACATAGAGTCTACCTTGTAAAAATTAGCTTTGTGAAACAATTTTAGAATTACAGAATTTTGGATTGGGAGTGACTTTGGAGATAATTGTTCTATAGTTAAGGAAATTAAAACTGAGGCATATCTTTTTTTCTCAATTTCACAGTGTGGAACACTTTGCACAATAGTATAATTTCTTCTCTATGTCCTCTTGAGGATTTTAACATTCAAGGTTACATGCGATTTGTATACAACAGAGAAAAGAATAGTTTGAAAGCAAAATATGATGTTCACATCTTTTAGCTCCATGTTATATGGGAGCCAGTCTCTAAGAGTTAGTCATCTGGAAATAAGGCCCAGAATTAGTTTCCATTACACGGTTCTTCAACTGGGTTCGAAACCATTCTTCGCATTTCGTTGTCCTTTATTACCTCCCACATATATCAAACACCAGGTCATTTTTCCATTTTGAAAAATAACCGCATACCTATGATAGAAAATGTGTTTTGTTCACTATATTAGAAATAGACACTAAGATGTGTAATGGATAGCAGCATCTGGTTATATTTCACATTGGATAAAAGCTGCAGCATTACACCATAAAACTCTATACATAGAACAGAGAGGAACTTTGGACAACAAAGAGTACTGAAGAAAATTATATGAAATTGATGTTGGTATCAAACTCTTCAAACAGGTTACTGAATAAAATTAAAATATTTTCTTACAGTTTAATCTGCTCTTCTGTAAAGTGGAGAGAAATATATTCAGAAGAGCAGAATAAACTGCTCTTGCATTCCACTCCCAAGGAGGAAGTAGTATTTTTTTTAACATCTTTATTGGAGTATAATTGCTTTACAATGGTGTGTTAGTTTCTGCTTTATAACAAAGTAAATCAGCTATACATATATCTTCATATATCCTCCCTCTGGCATCTCCCTCCCACCCTCTCTATCCCACCCCTCTAGGTGGTCACGGAGCTGTTCTCCCTGTGCGATGTGGCTGCTTCCCACTAGCTATCTGTTTTACATTTGGTAATATATATAAGTCCATGCCACTCTCTCACTTCATCCCAGCTTACCTTTCCCCCTCCCCGTGTCCTCAAGTCCATTCTCTACGTCTGTGTTTTTATCGCTGTCCTGCCCCTAGGTTCTTCAGACCTTTTTTTTTTTTTTTTTTTTTAGATTCTATATATATGTGTTAGCATACGGTATTTGGTTTTCTCTTTCTGACCTACTTCACTCTGTATGACAAAATCTAGGTCCATCCACCTCACTACAAATAACTCAGTTTCATTTTTTTAAGGTGGAGTAGTATTCCATTGTAAATATGTGCCAATCTTCTTTATTCGTTCATCTGTTGATGGACACTTAGGTTGCTTCCATGTCCTGGCTATTGCAAATAGTGCTGCAATGAACATTGTGGTACATGACTCTTTTTGAACTATGGTTTTCTCAGGGTAAATGCCCAGTAGTGGGATTGCTGGGTCGTATGGTAGTTCTATTTTTATTTTTTTAAGGAACCTCCCTACTGTTATCCATAGTGTCTGTATCAATTTACATTCCCACCAACAGTGCAGGAGGGTTCCCTTTTCTCGACACCCTCTCCAGCATTTATTGTTTGTAGATTTTTGATGATGGCCATTCTAACTGGTGTGAGGTGATACCTCATTGTAGTTTTGATTTACATTTCTCTAATTATTCGTGTTTGTTGGCAATCTGTGTATCTTCTTTGGAGAAATGTCTGTTTAGGTCTTCTGCCCATTTTCAGATTCGGTTGTTTATTTTTTTGATACTGAGCTGCATGAATTGCTTGTAAAGTTTGGAGATTAATCCTTTGTCAGTTGTTTCATATGCAAATATTTTCTCCCATTCTGAGGGTTGGCTTTTCATCTTGATTGTTTTCCTTTGCTGGACAAAATCTTTCAATTTTCATTAGGTCCCATTTGTTTATTTTTATTTCCATTTCTCTAGGAGGTGGGTCAAAAAGGATCTTGCTGTGATTTGTGTCATAGAGTGTTCTGCCTATGTTTCCACTAAGAGTTTTATAGTGTCTGGCCTTACATTTAGGCCTTTAATCCATTTTGAGTTTATTTTTGTTTATGATGTTACAGTGTGTTCTAATTTCATTCTTTTACATGTAGCTGTCCAGTTTTCCCAGGACCACTTATTGAAGAGGCTGTCTTTTCTCCATTGTATATTCCTGCCTCCTTTATCAAAAATAAGGTGACCATATGTGCATGGGTTTATCTCTGGGCTTTCTATCCTGTTCCATTGATCTACCTTTCTGTTTTTGTGCCAGTACCATACTGTCTTGATTACTGTAGCTTTGTAGTATAGTCTGAAGTCTGGGAGCCTGATACTTCCAGCTCCATTTTTCTTTCTCAAGATTGCTTTGGCTATATGGGGTCTTTTGTGTTTCCAAACAAATTGTGCATTTTTTTGTTCTACTTCTGTGAAAATTGCCATTGGTAGCTTAATAGGGATTGCATTGAATCTGTAGATTGCTTTGGGTAGTAGAGTCATTTTCACAATGTTGATTCTTCCAATCCAAGAACATGGTATATCTCTCCATGTGTTTGTATCATCTTTAATTTCTTTCATCAGTGTCTTATAGTTTTCTGCATACAGGTCTTTTGTCACCTTAGGCAGGTTTATTCCTAGGTATTTTATTCTTGTTGTTGCAGTGGTAAATGGGAGTGTTCCCTTAATTTCTCTTTCAGATCTTTCATCATTAGTGTATAGGAATGCAAGAGATATCTGTACATTCATCTTGTATCCTGCTACTTTACCAAATTCATTGATTAGCTCTAGTAGTTTTCTGGTAGCATCTTTAGGATTCTCTGTGTATAGTATCATGTCATCGGCAAATAGTGACAGATTTCCTTCTTCTATCCAACTTGGATTCAATTTATTTCTTTTTCTTCTCTGATTGCTGTGGCTAAAAATTCCAAACCTATATTGTATAATAGTGATGCGAGTGGACAACCTTGTCTTGTTGCTAATCTTAGAGGAAATGGTTTCAGTTTTTCACCATTGAGAACAGTGTTGGTTGTGGGTTTGTCATATATGGCCTTTATTATGTTGAGGTAAATTCCCTCTATGCCTACTTTCTGGAGGGTTTTTATCATAAATGTGTGTTGAATTTTATTGAAAGTTTTTTCTGCATCTATTGAGATGATCATATGGTTTTTCTCCTTCAGTTTGATTATATGGTTTATCACATTGATTGATTTGCATATATTGAAGAATCCTTGCATTCCTGGGATAAGCCCCACTTGATCATGGTGTATGATCCTTTTAATATGCTGTTGGATTCTGTTTGCTAGTATTTTGTTGAGAATTTTGCATCTATGTTCATCACTAATATTGGCTTGTAGTTTTCTTTCTTTGTGACATCTTTGTCCGGTTTTGGTATCAGGGTGAATGTGGCCTCGTAGATTGATTTTGGGAGAGTTCCTCTCTCTACTATATTTTGGAAGAGTTTGAGAAAGACAGGTGTTAGCTCTTCTCTAAATGTTTGATAGAATTCGCCTGTGAAGCCATCTGGTCCTGGGCTTTTGTTTGTTGGAAGATTTTTAGTCACAGTCTCAATTTCAGTGCTTGTGATTTGTGTGTTCATATTTTCTATTTCTTCCTGGTTCAGTCTGTGAAGGTTGTGCTTTTCTAAGAATTTGTCTGTTTTTTCCACGTTGTCCATTTTATTGGCATGTAGTTGTTCTTAGTAATCTCTCATGATCCTTTGTATTTCTGCAGTGTCAGTTACTTCTCCTTTTTCATTTCTAATTCTATTGATTTGAGCCTTCTCCCTTTTTTCTTGATGAGTCTGGCTAATGGTTTATCAATTTTGTTTATATTCTCAAAGAACCAGCTTTTAGTTTAATTGATCTTTGCTATCGTTTCCTTCATTTCTTTCTCCATTATTGTTGATCTGATCTTTATGATTTCTTTCCTTCTGCTAACTTGGGTTTTTTTGTTCTAGTTTCTTCAATTGCTTTAGGTATAAGTTTAGGTTATTTGAGATGTTTCTTGTTTCTTGAGGTAATATTTTATTGCTATAAACTTCCCTTTTAGAACTGCTTTTCCTGCATCCTATAGGTTTTGGATCATTGTGTTTTCATTGTCATTTGTTTCTAGGTATTTTTTGATTTCTTCTTTGATTTCTTCAGTGTTCTCTTGGTTACTAAGTAGTGTATTATTTAGCTTCCGTGTGTTTGTACTTTTTACACATTTTTTCCTGTAATTGATATCCAGTCTCATATTGCTGTGGTCAGAAAAGATACTTGATACGATTTCAGTTTTCCTAAATTTGCCAAGGCTTTATTTGTGATGCAGGACATGATCTATCCTGGAGAATGTTCCCTGAGCAATTGAGAGGAAAGTGTATTCTGGTGTTTTTGGATGGAATGTCCTATAAATATCAATTAAGTCCATCTTGTGTAATGTATCATTTAAAGCTTGTGTTTCCTTTTTTACTTGCATTTTGGTTGATGTGTCCATTGGTGAAAGTGGGGTGTTAAAGTCGCCTACTATGATTGTGTTACTGTTGATTTCCCCTTTTATGGATGTTAGTATTTGCCTTATGTATTGAGGTGCACCTATGTTGGCTGCATAAATATTTACATTTTTTGTATCTTCTTCTTGGATTGACCCCTTGATCATTATGTAGTGTCCTTCTTTGTCTCTTGTAATAGTCTTTGTTTTAAAGTCTATTTTGTCTGATATGAGAATTGCTACTCCAGCTTTCTTTTTATTTCCATTTGCATGGAATATCTTTTTCCATCCCCTCAGTTTCAGTCTGTATGTGTCCCTAGGTCTGAAATGGGTCTCTTGTAGACAGCATATATACGGGTCTTGTTTTTCTATCCATTCAGCGAGTCTGTGCTTTTGGTTGGAGCATTTAATCCATTTACTTTTAAGGTAATTATTTATATGTATGTTCCTATTACCATTTTCTTAATTGTTTGGGGTTTGTTATTGTAGGTCTTTTCCTTCTCTTGTGTTTACTGCCTAGAAAAGTTCCTTTAGCATTTGTTGCAAATCCGGTTTCGTGGTGCTGAATTCTCTTAGCTTTTGCTTGTCTGCAAAGGTTTTAATTTCTCCATTCAATATGAATGAGATCCTTGCTGGGTAGAGTAATCTTGGTTGTAGGTTTTTCCATTTCATCAGTTTAAATAGGTCCTGCCACTGCCTTCTGGCTTGCAGAGTTTCTGCTGAAAGATCAGCTGTTAACCTTATGGGGAGTCCCTTGTATGTTATTTGTTGTTTTTCCTTTGCTTCTTTTAATATTTTTCTTTATGTTTAATTTTTGCTAAGTTGATTAAATGTGTCTTGGAGTGTTTCTCCTTGAATTTATGCTTTATGGGACTCTGCGCTTCCTGGACTTGATTGACTATTTCCTTTCCCATATTCAGGAAGCTTTCAAATGTAATATCTTCAAATATTTTCTCAGCCCCTTTCTTTTTCTCTTTTCTCAGACCCCTATAATTCACATGTTGGTGCGTTTAATGTCGTCCCAAAGGTCTCTAAGACTGTCCTCAATTCTTTTCATTCTTTTTTCTTTATTCTGCTCTGCAGTAGTTATTTCCACTATTTTATCTTCCACGTCACTTATCCGTTCTTCTGCCTTAGTTATTCTGCTATTGATCCCTTCTAGAGAATTTTTAGTTTCATTTATTGTGTTGTTCATCACTGTCTCTTTGCTCTTTAGTTCTTCTAGGTCCTTGTTAAACTTTTTTTGTATTTTCACCATTCTATTTCCAAGATTTTGATCATCTTCAGTATCATAACTGATTTATTTTTCAAGTAGACTGCCTATTTCCTCTTCATTTGTTTGGTCTGGTGGGTTCTTCCTTGCTCCTTCATCTGCTGTGTGTTTCTCTGTCTTCTCATTTAGCTTAACTTACTGTATTTGGGGTCTCCTTGTCACAGACTACAAGTTCGTGGTTCCCATTGTTTTCAATGTCTGCCCCAAGTGGCTAAGTTTGGTTCAGTGGTTTGTGTAGGCTTCTGGGTGGAGGGGACTAATACCTGTGTTCTGGTGGATGAGGCTGGATCTTGTGTTTCTGGTGGGCAGTACCATGTCCAGTGGTGTGTTTTGGGGTGTTTGTCACCTTATTATGATTTTAGGCATCCTCTTTGCTAATGGGTGGGGTTGTGTTCCTGTTTTGCCAGTTTGGTGTAGGGTGTCCAGCACTGTAGCTTGCTGGTGTTTGAGTGGAGCTGGGTCTTAGCAGTGAGATGGACATCTGTGGGAGAGCTTTTGCCATTTGGTATTAGGTGGAGCTGGGAGGTCTGTGGTGGACCAATGTCCTGAACTCAGCTCTCCCACCTTAGAGGCATCAGCGTGACACCCAGCCAGAGCACCAAGACCTTGTCAGCCACACAGCTCAGTAGAGGAATGAGAAAAAAAGAAAGAAAGAAACAAGTAATACAAAATAAATTAAAAAGTTATTAAAATAAAAAAATTATTGAAAATGAAAAAAATTAAAAAGTAATAAAAAAACAAGGAAGAAAGAAAGAAGAGAGCAACCAAAACAAAAAACAAATCTACCAATGATAGCAAGCACTAAACCTATACTTAAGAAACATTAAAAAGAAAAGGACAGACAGAACCCTAGGACAAATGGTAAAAGCAAAGCTATACAGACAAAATCACACAAAGAAGCATACACATACACACTCACAAAAAAGAGAAAAAGGAAAAAAATATATATGTATATGTGAAAAAAATAAAAAAGGAGGAAGAGAAGCAACCAAATCAATAAACAAATCTAGTAATGATAAGAAACTCTAAATACTAAACTAAGATAAACATAAAACCGGAAACAAATTCGATGTAGAAAGCAAACACAAGTCTACAGTTTCTCCCAAAGTCCACCACCTCAGTATTTGGATGATTCCTTGTCTATTCAGTTGTTCCAGAGATTCACGGTACATCAGGTTGATTGTGGAGATTTAATCCGCTACTCCTGAGGCTTCTGGGAGAAGTTTCCCTTTCTCTTCTTTGTTTGCACAGCTCCTGGAGTTCATCTTTGGATTTGGCCCCGCCTCTTTGTGTAGGTTGTCTGAGGGCATCTTTTCCCGCCCAGACGCGATGGGGTTAAAGGAGCAGCTTATTAGGGGGCTCTGGCTCACTCATGCTGGGGGGACGGAGGGGTATGGAATGCAGGGTGAGCCTGTGGTGGCAGAGGCAGATGTGACATTGCAACAGCCTGAGACGCGCCGTGTGTTCTCCCAAGGAAGTTGTCCTTGGATCATGGGACCCTGGCACTGGTGGGCTACCCAGGCTCCCGGGAGGGGAGGTGTAGATAGTGACCTGTGCTTGTGCACAGGCTTCTTGGTGGCTGTAGCAGCAGCCTTAGCATTTCATATCGGTCTCTGATGTCCATGCTAATAGCTGCCGCTTGTGCCCATCTCTGAAGCTCATTTCGGCAGTGCTCTGAATCCCCTCTCTTCGCACACCCGAAAACAATTGTCTCTTGCTTCTTAGGCAGTTCCAGACTTTTTCCCGGACTCCCTCCCGGCTAGCCGTGGCACACTAGCCCCCTTTAGGCTGTGTTCACGCAGCCAACCCCAGTCCTCTCCCTGGGGTCTGACCTCTGAAGCCGGAGCCTTAGCTCTCAGCCCCCACCTGCCCTGGCAGGTGTGCAGAGAAGCCTCTCAGGCTGCTGAGTGCTGGTTTCCACCAGTCCTCTGTGCAGGAATCTCTCCACTTTGCCCTCTGCTCCCCTGTTGTTGCACTGTCCTCCGTGGCTCCAAAGCTCCCCCCCGCCACACCCCATCCCCGCCAGTGAAGGGGCTTCCTAGTGTGTGGAGAGTTTTCCTCCTTCAAAGCTCCCTCCCAGAGGTGCAGGTCCTGACCCTATTCTTTTGTCTCTGTTTTTTCTTTTGCCCTACCCCAGAACATGGGGTGTTTCTTGCCTTTTGGGAAGTCTGAAGTCTTCTGCCAGCATTCAGTAGGTGTTCTGTAGGAGTTGTTCCACATGTAGATGTATTTCTGATGTATTTGTGGGGAGGAAGGTGATCTCCATGTCTTACTCCTCCCCCATCTTGAAGGTCTCCTGATTAAAGAATAAATGGCCAATCTAAAGCAGAGCAGTATTATAGTTTGCAATGATAGAAATGACCACAGGGGAGTGCTCAAGTCAGCTCATTTCTCACTCTCAGTTCCTGTCTCTTTTTGGAGTGAAGAGAAAGGAAGACCTGGTCTCTATACACGCCCAACTAAGGAAAGGATAGTTTACTGAGGAAGTAGTATTGATGTAAAACTTCCTGCTTCCACTCTGTCCATTCATTTCGCTGGGGAAAGCCAAGTGTCCATGATCCCTTCACTGGCTTTGGTTATGGTATTTGTGAGATGCAAGCATTGCCTCTTTATCTTTCCAGGTGGGAAACAAATGGCTACAAGGTCATGATTTGGGGGATCATGATGGGAGAATTAAGCATACCAGAAGTCATGTATTTAAGTGAATGCTCTTTTATCCCCTTAGTACTCTACGTCTATCTCACAAATTGGGTAGATTCCCTAGGTCAAGAGATGTGATTAAACTTTTAACAAACTTTTAACATTATCCATTAATGCACTAAATATTATACTTTTCTTGGTAATTCTGTAAGTGTGAGATTATTATTTAGTGGCTGGGCCAGAAGAGCACAAGGCCAGTCATCCCTCTTGTGAGTCCTGGATGAATGGATGGAAGCCATCTGAAGCAGCTAGAGTTTGCAGATGGCTTCCAAACTGGGTTGTTTTTTATTTGACAGACATTGAACAGAAGAGTATTAGGGTGGATTGCAGAGAAAATCATGGTTAAAAGAAACGTCTTAATGAAAATTATAGATTCACTGAGCATGTTATTTATACTTATTATACTGGTTTCTTAACTTCTGAATGAAATATAAAAAATCCTAATGTTAGTAAGCTAGAAAAAATTTTGGAGAGAAGTGGTATGGGCAGGAAAGTAGGGATTATAAAATGTTTATACAACATCTGTAAGCAACATCTGTAAGCAAATTTAAAATATATAAAAAATAAATAGGATCATTTCCTACCCCTCTTACACACATGCATAATTTCAAACCATCTCTACTTGAAAATAAATATTACGTTGGGCTTGATAGAGGTTGATATTGCCAAGAATGTGCTTTTTAGCTCTAGTGGTTTTGAGTTATGAGTACACAAAACAAGGGTTTTGAATCTTTTCTTGAATTAGGGAATTATCTTTACCCTTTTTGCATTCTTATTACTTGAAAATGTTAATTATAGGGCCTAAGCTATTCTATTTTGTGATACCATGAGGACATGAGCAATTTGCCTAGGAAAGAGTACATTGTTGTTTTACTTTATGGTTCCCTACCTCACAATATTAAGGATACTTGTATAGCATTTAGGCTTTGAGTTTGGAAACTTCAAAGAGGTTTTTGAGTTTACTGTCTTCATGTGTTTGTTGAATTCATGGGCAATCCCTTGGAAGTGCTAATGGGGCATCCTACCCGAGGGGGCAGATTCCCTTCCATCTGGCAAAGCTCTTGGAACTTTAATATATTGTTCTGTCTATAAATGGAGTCTGTTCTCTTTTTGTGGGAACAACTGCTTTAGAGCTCTTGCTCCAAAATAACTACTGTGTAATACACAATGATACATTGTGCATGGTGTAGCATAGCAAATGATTATTAAAAGTCTCAGTGTGCTGAGAAGAGCTTAAGAGTATACATGCAACATTTTCTCTGAAAACACAGAAATCTTTAATTTGTGTGAGCTAGTTTTTTTTTTCCCTCCTGAAAGAAATCAGCATGCAGGACGGATTTGCCTTATATGGGGAATCAAAACTATCTCAATATAACATTATATATTACTATCTTGGAAGAATTTTCTTATTATTGGTGTTATTGGCTAATTGATAATGTGGTGGATAGTTTAAATTACATATTAGGAGGTGCAAGGCATTCAAAAGAAAAAAAAAAGATCAGGGTAGAGAAAGCTTATGGGGCGCAAAGGAAGAAAAAATGAAAACCTAAATAAGGTTCTCTTATGGTTTGGATAATAGTAGGAAAAAAGAGACATGAATTCAGATTTTTAATATTATAATAATGATTAGTTATGCTTTCTGAGTGGTTTCTTTTTTTTTTTTTTTTTGTGGTACGCGGGCCTCTCACTGTTGTGGCCTCTCCCGTTGCAGAGCACAGGCTCCGGATGCACAGGCTCAGCAGCCATGGGTCACGGACCCAGCTGCTCCACGGCACGTGGGATCTTCCCAGACCGGGGCACGAACCCGCGTCCCCTGCATCGGCAGGCGGACTCCCAACCACTGCGCCACCAGGGAAGCCCTGAGTGGTTTCTTTTCCTTTGATATCAGTCAGCTGTTTCTCTGAATTTGACAAAGGGAAACTGAGTATTGGACATTTATTTTAAAATAAGTATTTGCTTTATTAGGTTTGTTTCATGTAATGAGCTTTGATATGATTTAGTGAAAATAAGTTGCATGAATGAATGATATTGTGAAATCTCCTTGCATTCCTTGGAAGAAAACTGCATTAAGAAGATAGGGTTTTAGAAGCTGTTATCTGGATATTTATTTAGTTATACTTGAAAAATTATTGGATCATACTGATGCAGAGTCTCCGTTTAGCACTGTTATGAGGAAGAGTTTAAAAAAAATGTTTACTTAGTTTTGAGTAATGTGAGTATGGAAAGATAACACATTTTCCATTTTTAAAGCAGTCAAATATATATATATATATTTTTCTCATTTGTATACCATACCAAAAGAAGAACTCAATTTTAGGATTTAGAGCTTTCTGGGAGCTTGGTCCTCATCAAGGGAAATTTTGTGGTTACAAGGGTGATGACATTATAAGATAATAAATATTTATCTTTTTAAATAAAATACATAACATAATTTCATATGCCTAGACTTATATAACTTGTAATGATTATGGGGTTTCAAAAACACATAGCTTTATTTGATATTTGTTTGTGGTTTTGAGCTACATTTTCCCACAGAAGAGGATAACTCTATACTCTTTTTTGGGGTTTGTTTTTTCCTTTATCATACTCTTTTGTTAAGAACATCCCACCTTTATAAATTAGCTGGAACAAATGGTATTACTGTTCTGGGAAAGTGACATCTGTTATCACTCCACAGCCTTAAGTGTTTCCTGGTAGAACACACTGATAGAATCTGTGTAACTTAAACAATTATTATAATATAGTTTTCAAACTTAACCTAAAATGTTAGACATTCTATGGAACCAGCTTTGAAATGGACTCACTAACGGAGTAGATCTTATTAATAATAATTAATTTTCACCTCATCAGTTAATTATTTAACTTATTTTTGTTCAGCGACTACTTAGTAGTTGACCTACTTAGTAATATGTTAGGAGCTAAGTACAGTATATAGTGGTAAACAAAACATTTTCCCTGTCCTCACCAGAGTTAGAAGAGTTTCAGATAAATATGTTCTCTCCACGTTTTTTCTCCCAAATTTTCATATCTACTGTTCACAGTTGTTTAACATAGTGGTTTGGATGACAATAGGAAATAGTTACAAAGAGAAATGATATTGAAATCCGCAGATCTGGGTTTGAGAACTAGCTAATTTGATATGAGCAAATTACATAATCTGAGTCTTCATCCTGTTATTTAAATGCCCAAAGGCAGCCCCAGAATTTCTAAATAGGAAGAGACTAGGGATCAGAGGTTGGTTAGAAGAGGGACCTATGGGGCTTATCTTGAGACTGTGTTGACAGAGCAAGCACACTTATTTTTATTTAGGTTATATGTTTGTTTGGGACAGGGTAATGGAGATCATGGGGGTGCCTAATCTCCTAAATCATCCCTGGGCATAGCCACTATTAGGACCTAGCCCAACATGCAGAACTCTGGTTAATTTACAGTCAATGGTGTGTCCGAGATCACATGAGCTATGGATGGGAAAGAGCTTGAATATATATATTCTATTATTAATATTTTGGAAATCATAGTATAGAAGGGCAGTTCAGTTGAGAGCCTGGGGGAAGATTCTCTTCCTAAACCTAAATGGTATACTTTTTTAGGAATCAGGTAAGTGGACCCAAAAGCCTCAATTCATTTTTTTCTCAAATGGGTAGTTGTCATATAACTCCCAGAGTCCTGCCTTGAGCATAGCATTTCTGGCTTCTGCTAACTTCTCTCAGAGGTGGAGAGATTTGTGAGGCATTTCACACAAGGCAATTCATTATTTGATTAAGTCACTCAGGAAATCATTTTTACAGATCTGTTCTCTCATTTTTTTGTCAAAGCCTCTTTCTGTATCACTCTGCTATGTCTCTTCTGTATCTGTAGAAGAGAGCCTATAATGATTTAATTAGTCATTACATGGTATAGCAGATTTAGAGTATATAAACTATGTCTCAGATGTGTAGAAATATAACTTTATTTTTCTGTAGCTGAGCTCAGCATTCTTTATGATGAAGGCAAAAAAAGTTTAATCTTAGCCCCTTCTTAGGTATCATAGAATGTAGAGCAATTCAGAACAAAAATCACATGGCTGGTTGGGTCACTAAGGTCTTCAAGGGCAGTGAATATGCCTCAGGTCTGTATCTCCAGCACCTAGGAGTTTATCTGACAGAAGGAAGATTTTCAATAAATGTTCATTAATAATGCAAAAGTATTCTTCAATTTTAAATTTCTGAGGTAGTCAGTGTGACACACTAATTCACTAGTAGAAAAATTAGCTGGAGACAGGAGGCATATTCTTCTGCCTGAGTTTTAAATGTTAATGTCCCTCAGGGCTGGATTTCTAGGTCCTCTCCCATTCTGACTCTAATACTTTTTTTCCTAAGTGATCTCTGTTCTTCTGCTTCCATTACCTTTCATATGTCACCAATGCCAAAATGAGTATCTCCAGGCCAGATCTGCTTTTTGGCTTTCAGACTCTTAAAAAATTAATAAACAGAAACTTCAGTTAAGTAGTCAGGAGTCCAGAAGTGGGAGCTGTCACACCCTATGACTATAGAGGAGACCAATAGGAAGAGGGAAAACTCCTTTTCTCTCTTGGCAAGGACTCAGTGAATGAAAAGCCATGTACTCTTTGTTTACTTTAGCCCACACAACTTCTTTTTCCCGCTCAGTAAAAGCTTTCTCCTTCCCTTGCTGTGCATTAACTTGTACATGGGTCTCCATGGTTGCAGACACTGAGTTATTATCCACTGCTGATCCTGAATAAATCCATCTTTGCTGGAGGAATACATGGTAGTCTATTTGTTAGGTCAACATTTCGGTGGCCTGTATAGGGACCGGAGAAGACAACCCCAAAGGCTTGGGCTGGTGAGTGAACAGTACCAACATTTGAGACTGTTGTTGCTCAATGCTTTTCTTGTCCATCTTGGAGTTTGAAGGTCTGTGTTTCTCTTGGATCTGAGCTCACACTCTCTTTGCATTTGAAGCTTTCCAGTTTTTATTTGTGATCTGTTTTAAGCTCTTGTCTTTCTGGTTGAGACCTTGTTCTGTATGCAAGTACTTGTTTGGCACTTATTTGATTTTTTTTTTTAATTTATTTATTTAGGGGGGCTGTGTTGCTGTGTGCGGGCTTTCCCTAGTTGCAGCGAGCGGTGCGCGGGCTTCTCATTGTGGTGGCCTCTCTTGTTGTGGAGCACAGGCTCCAGAGTGCAGGCCCAGCAGCTGTGGCACACAGGCCCAGCCGCTACGGGGCATGTGGGATCCTCCCCGACCAGGGCCCGAACCCGTGTCCCCTGCATTGGCAGGCGGACTCCCAACCACTGCGCCAGCAGGGAAGTCCATTATTTGATTTTTAATCAGACTCAGCTGAAGCTAGCTGAAAACCCCTTTGACCCATTCCTTGGGAAACAGGGACTGCTTCGCTGAAACTGTGCTGGTTTTTCAGCCTTTGGCCTATTCCTTGGGAATATTTTATTTTCTGGAAACTGGCTGAAAAAGGCTTTGGCATGGTTTTTCTGGGACTAAGCTGTTTCCTTAGAGTTGGCTGGTATATAGACTTGCAAGCTGTTTGAATTGAGCTGTTTGAGCTGTAAGGTGTTTAAGCTGTTTGAAAATTTTTCTTTTATTCTAGAGAAAAACCTCTGAGAAATGGGATCTCAGTTATCTAAATATTTTGAGGGCACCACCCCTATAGGGACTCCAGATAATTTTGTGTTTACAAATTGTGATTCTTCCTCAAGCACATTTATAACTAATGGACGAATCTGACCAAAGGCAATTGAGTATATCTATGGCCATTACGGGGAACTTTTGAAATCCCCAAACTTAATTGAATTGGATCACAATAGTGCAACAATTTTCGTAACTGAGTGGTATGCCTATTTCATTTGGTGAGGCTTCCAAATGTTATAAGGAGCCTAAAATTGCCTCTCTGCAAAATAAGATTTTAAGATTAACTGAGGCAAACAAACAATTAAAAAAAAGATAAAATGGATCCTGAAGCCTCAGGCTGTTTTTCCTTAGCTTCTTTGTTTCAGATTCTGCATCTGTCTCCATCTTTCTCCTTTACTTCTATGCCATTTAGGCTTCTTCTATACAGGCATAGCTCAGAGATATTCCAGGCTCAGTTCCATACCACCACAATAAGTGAATACTGCAATAAAGCAAGTCACACAAATTTTTTGGTTTCCTAGCGCATATAGGTGTAATGTTTACACTATACTATGGTCTATTAAGTGTGGAGTGGCATTATGTCTTTAAAAACACCACACACATACCTTAATTAAAAAATACTTTATTGCTAAAAAATGCTAACCATCATCTGAGTCTTCAGCAAGTCATAATCTTTGCAACAGTAACATCAAAGGTCACTGATCACAGATCACCGTAACAAATGTAATAATAATGAAAAAGTGTGAAACATTGCGAGAATCACCAAAATGTGACAGAGAGACGTGAAGTGAGCAAATGCTGTTTGAAAAGTGGTGCTGATAGACTTGCTTGAAGCCGGGTTGCCACAAACCTTCAATTTGTAAAAAACACAATATCTGCAAAACACAGTAAAGTGAAGAAGCACAATAAAATGAGGGTCTGCCTGTACCCTCAATGCCTCCCTGCTAATTTTCTTGCCTAACTACCCCTTTTCTCTGAAACTCCCCACTCCGTTTTTCTCTGAATTTATCAGAACCTGTTCCTTTAAAATTAAGCCTTCTGAGGATGAAGAGGCTAAACCCTTAATTTCTTATATACCCGGGACTAAAGCTGAACTATATGTCATAGTCAAATATTTTCCTAAAGCAACTGGAGATTCTCACAGATTTGATGAGGGATTTAATATAGTCATTCAAACTTATCACTTGGTTTCTCTGACTTTTTAACAGCTGATTCATATGCTTGTTGGTGAAGGCCAGGCCCAGCATTGGATGAAAACTGCTAATTTGGAAAATCCTGAAAGGTCTTTAGAAGTACAACCAGGAGACCAGCCTGCTAACTTATTATATAATCAAGCTTCGGCGATTTCTAGGTGACTTCATCTAGCAATTCTTGAGGCCTTTCCAAAAGCCTGTTGAGTCGAACAAAATTTAGGCTTGCACAAAAAACATCTGATGAACCTGCTTTATGACTCTTATAATCGACTTCAGATTATGCTTAATGAAAATTCTGGTCTTCTTTCATATGTTGATTCCATCCAGGTAGTTTTTAACTCCATGCTTATTCATGGGCTGAAATGGGATCTATCCTTTCTAGTGAAAAGGACCAGGATGGAATGGGAAACTGTGCCCAATCCAGATTTAGTTACCCTGGCAAACCAGCTCAATTGCCCTCTAGATGAATCTGCTAAAAGGAAGACCACCAAAATTCTTAATTAACTCTAGCAAATGAAGTCTCCTAGCCGAAATAAAAATTTTCCTAGCTTCTCTTATTATTGCAAAGAGCCAGGACATTGGAAAAGAGATCGTAGCGAATTTAAGCTCTTTAGGCACCTTCCACCCTCTAACCAGTCTTTCCAACATCCCCTCATTTCTCAATGACAAGGTTACAAAGGTTCTTCCGAATACTCCCTCTTAATCAGCTTGGAGAAGCATTTCTCCAGAGTGGGGATGCCAGTCTTAACTGACACCAGAGCCACACTATCAGTGCTCAATCCCACTAGTCATCCTTAAATAAATTAAATGACCCTTGAAATCTTTTACTGTTTCCTCCCTGACAGTACTAGAGCTGATTTTGGAAACACTGATCATTTTTCTCTATTGAATCAGCTGCCACCTTCCTTAGGGGCAAAATCTCCAATTGATGTTGGCAAAATTCATAGTACACCTCCCATCAGGATTCAAATAGATCCCTCAAAACCTCTTCCCAGAATTAATCAATACTCTGTAAAGCCCTTTAAGGCCTAAAGTCCATAATAGAAGATATCACATTCCCATTTTACCAGTGAGAAAACCCAAGGGCTGAAGGTGGAGGTTTGTCCAGGACCTGCGAGCGATAAACTACATTGTTATCCCTTGACACCCTGTTGTTCCTAACCCTCATACATTACTAACATCCATTCCCACTGGAAACAGATTCTTTACTGAAATTGATTTTTGAGTGCATTCCTTAGTATTCCACTTGATGAAGCTAGTCAGTACCTTTTGCCTTCACTTGGGAAGAAAAACAGTTCACCTGGATAGTAATGCCGCAGTGTTTTACTGAGGTTCTTATTTCTCACAAATCCTGGAGGCTGATCTGGATAATATAGAGTCCCCTAGAGGTTCTACTTTGTAGTAGTATGTGGATGATTTGCTTCTTTGTTCTCCTTCTCAAGCCTCCTCACAGGAAAACAGCATCCACTTGCTAAAGCTTTTAGCCTTAAAGGAACATAAAGTTGCCAAAGAAAAATTGCAGTTTGCCCAAACTCAGGTTCAATATTTAGGGCATCTGAAATCAGAACAAGGCCTATACCTAGATCCAGATAGAATTCATGGTGTCCTAAGTTTCCCCTAATCCAAAACTAAGCACCATCTGCAAGATTTTCTTGGGCTAGATGGTTATTGTCAGAATGGATTTCAAATATCTCGTTAATGGCCAAACCTTTGTATGTTTCACTAAACAATAACAACCCTGACCTAATTTTATGAGAAAGCTGAACAACAGATTTCAAGGCCTTAAAGGAGAGTTTGATAAACCCACCTGCCCTTGGGAATCCCAATTATCAGATTATTTTTTTTCCTTTTTATATATGAAAAAGAAGGGGATGCTCTTGGGATACTCACCCAAAAACATGGGGACCACCATAGACCCATTGGGTTCTACAGCCAGCAACTGGACCCTGTGGCATGGGGATACCCCATTGCCTTAGAGCCATTATAGCCACCACCCTTTTAATTAAGACCACCAAGAAAATTGTGGGATTAATCATTTTTGTACCTCATACAGTAAAAGCTCTCCAGAATGTTATCACAATGAATATTTCTCAGTCAGCTGCCTTACCGCCTATGAAATCCTTTTGTTAACTCCTCCTCACAGAACTCTTTTACACTGTAGTTGTAGTAACCTTGATCCTGCTACTCTTCTCACTTCCATCACTGACAAAGTCCCTCATGACTACTTAACGCTGATGGATTACCTCTTGACTCCTCATGATCTACAAGAAGTTCCTGTGGGTAACACTGACTTCTCATGGTTCACTGATTTAAAAGGTGACACTGGCAAATACTGTGCTGGGTATGCTATTGCTATTCCTTTTCCTGTTTTTGAGGCAGCATCTTTACCTATGGTTACTACAGCCCAACAGGCTTGTACTTTAGCCAAGGCCAAATTCCAGTACTTATACTGATAATAGATATGCTTTTGAAGTAGCTCATAATTTTAGAATGTTGGAGAAACAACATGGTTTCCTTACTTCTAGCAGAAATAAAAATAGAGATGGCTCCTATGTTCAGGAATTAATAGATGTGATATTTTTTACTGGCCTCTTTAGGTATTATTAAGATTCTGGGGAATTTTGAACTTGACTCTCTGGAAGCAAAGGGAAAATCACCTGGCTGATATTTACGCAAGGAATGCTGCCCTTAAAGGAACCAACAACAGCCACACTGCTGCCATGGTCCAAAGTGAAATTTCCCCAAACGATAAATTAGAAAACTGGCTAGAGAAGCCCAACAACTGGCTGCAGAAATGGGAAAACAAGATTGGAAATGCAACAGTTGTTGGTTTGATAAAAGAGAAAGCTCTGGCTTGGGCCAAATAACTCAGTCCTCCCAGAGACTCTGAAATTCCCACTCCCCGTCGCTGTACATGCATTAAACCATTGATCTGCCGACACAATGATAGCATTAATGAATCAGTAGTGGTGGGGAAACATTAACAAGGCTGGAAGAAGTGCCAGCCTCACTTGTCCTACTTGTCCAAAGTACAGGAAGCCTGTTCATACTGTTTCCAGACATTTATTTATTTATTTATTTCAAATTTATTTTATTTATTTATTTTTGGCTGAGTTAGGTCTTCATTGCTGTGCACGGGCTTTCTCTAGTTGCATCGAGCTGGGGCTACTCTTAATTGTGGCGTGTGGGCTTCTCATTGCGGTGGCTTCTCTTGTTGCGGAGCACGGGCTGTAGGCGTGCGGGCTTCAGCAGTTGCAGCACGTGGGCTCAGTAGTTGTGGCTCACAGGCTCTAGAGCGCAGGCTCAGTAGTTGTGGCGCATGGGCTTAGGTGCTCAGCAGCATGTGGGATCTTCCCAGACCAGGGCTTGAACCTGTGTCCCCTGCCTTGGCAGGTGGATTCTTAACCACTGTGCCACCAGGGAAGCCCCTGTTTCCAGACATTTAAAATTGAAGTTCAGGCAAATAGATTTACACAACTTCCTCCATCTAATGGATATAAATATGTTCTAGTCATTCTATGTTTTCATACTGGACTGAAGCCTTCCCTTGCCGACAGGCTACTGCCTCTTCTGTGGCTAAAGTCCATTTGGAAAAGATTATTCCTGCCTGGGATAATCTTGAACTTGACAGTGATTGAGGAACCCATTTTACCGGCTGGGTATTATGACAAGTTTGTGATGTTTGGACAGTTTTACAACACTTCCACTAAGCTTACCCCTTAATTCTCTGGTTTAGTCTAACACACTAATGGATTTGGCAAAATTTGTAGAAGCCTTTCATATATGTTGGCCAAAAGCATTGCTGTTGGTCCTTCTAAATCTCAGATCCACCCCTTTTGGAATTCATAAACTCTTACCATTTGAGATAGTCATAAGATACCCGATAGAGTTGGCTTCCATTTCTTTTGACTCACAACTGATATTAGGAGGGATACTCCAGTACTGGAAAGGCCTAATTTCTTCTATTAAAAATAACCATGTTTTGGGGCTTCCCTGGTGGCTCAGTGGTTGAGAGTCTGCCCACCGATGCAGGGGACATGGGCTTGTGCCCCAGTCCTGGAAGATCCCACATGCCGTGGAGCGGCTAGGCCCGTGAGCCATGGCCGCTGAGCCTGTGCGTCCGGAGCCTGTGCTCCGCAATGGGAGAGGCCACAACAGTGAGAGGCCTGCGTACCGGAAAAACAAAACAAAACAAAACAAAACAAAAACATGTTTTGGTAGAGCAGTTTTTTTCACAGTACGTTCTCTGGAGATGAAGACCTTAAGTATCACACCTTGCAACCTGGAGATTTCATCTGTTGGAAAAGACACCTCTAGAAGAACTCTCTTCAACCTTGCCAAAGAGGCCCCTATCAGGTATGTTAACAAACTCTTGTATGGCCAGAATCTAAGGAATAGACTCTTATATTCCTGTGACATACATAAAGAAAGCACCAAACCCTGACTGTACCTGCATATCATCTGCTGACCTGAAAGTAAAGATTTCCTGGTATTGAAGCAGATGTCTGATGAGACAGCTTTCCCAAGATATCTCGACCAGGCCTGTTGGAAGTTTGCCACCAAACCTTTGATGATGACATAATGCTTTAAATGATCTCTAATATCTGTGATCTTTATAATATATGAACTCTAGATAAAAAGTGCCTGAGTGTTCTTCCTCCTTGTTACTCAAATGTGAACTCAGTAGGTTTCCAATCTGTGTACTTTCTCTGTGCTGTGAGACACTATACGTAGCAAAGATTCTTCCTGGCATTGAGGGGCAAAACCCAGAAAACCTGACAATTGATCAGAGATGCTTTTATAAAAAGATCTTGATCAAAAGGGGAAAATGGAAAAAATTAATAAAGAGAAACCACAACTGAATAGAGTCAGGAGACCAGAAGGGGAGCTCTCACACCCTATGATCAAGCAGGACCCAACAGGGAGAAGAAAGATTCCTCTTCTTTCCTGTCAAGGACTCAACCAATGAAAAGCCATGAGCTTTTTGTTTACTTAGCCCTCCCAACTTCCTTTTCTCTTCTATAAAAGTGTTCTCCTTCCTTTATGTGTGGGAACTTTCTTGTGGCTCATGCTTGTAGGCCCCAAGTTGCATTTCTCTGCTGATCCCAAATAAACCCATGTTAGCTGGAGAGATATCTGGCAGTCTGTTTTATGTCAACAACTCATACATTCAGCACCTACAGTTCTTTTTCCTGAATGAGACAGGCATCTCAAACTCCTGATGTCCAAAACTGAGTTCATGGTATTAAACTCTAAGTCTGCTTTTTTAGTATTTCCCAGGTCAGTAAAAGCACAGCACCTCAATTCATTTGCCTATCTATTCATTCAGCAAATATCTATTGTGTGCCTTCAATGTCTGTATCTTTTAATTCCCTTCCTGTATTTTGCCCCCTAGCCCCTTATCACTGGTTATCACTAGTTTGTTCCTTGTATCTGTGAGTCTGTTTCTGTTTTGTTATATTCATTTGTTTTATTTTTTTAGATTCCACGTGTAAGTGAAAACATATGGTATTTGTTCTCTGTCTGACTTAACTTCACTAAGCATACCATCCAGGTCCATCCATGTTGCTGCAAATGGGAAAAATTTCATTCTTTTTTATGGCTGAGTAATATTCCATTGTATGCATGTATCATTTTCTTTATCCATTTATCTGTTGATGGACACCTAGTTTGCTTCCATATCTTGACTATTGTAAGTAATGCTGCTGTGAACATTGGAGTGCATATATCTTTTTGAATTAGTGTTTTCAGTTTCTTCAGATATATACTCAACTGTGGAATGGTTGAATCTTATGGTAGTTCTATTTTTAGTTTTTAAGGAACCTTCATACTGTTTTCCATAGTGGCTGTACCAACTTACATTCCCACCAGCAGTGTGTGTCAGGATTCCCTTTTCTCTACACCCTCAGCAACATTTATCGTTTGTTGTCTTTTTGATGATAGCCATACTGACAGTTGTGATGTGATATTTCATTTTGGTTTTTATTTGCCGTTCTCTGATTGTTAGCTATGTTCATCATCTTTTCATGAGTCTTTTTGCCATTTCTATGTCTTCTTTGGAAAAATGGCCATTCAGGCCTTCTGCCCATATTTTAATTGGTTTATTTGTTTTTTTGATATTGAGTTGTATGAACTGTTTATATATTTTGGATATTAACCCCTTATCCGTCATCTTATTTGCATTCAGTAGGCTGTGTTTTCATCTTTTCAGTGTTTCGTTTGCACTGCAGAAACATTTAAATTTACTTAGGTCCCATTTGTTTAGTTTTGCTTTTGTTTCTCTTGCCTGAGGAGGCATCTGAAAAAATATTGGCAAGATACATGTCAGAGAGAGTACTACCAATGTTTTCTTCCAAGAGTGTTATGGTTTCTGGTCTTACGTTTATATCCTTAATGAATTTTGTGTTTATTTTTGTATATGGTGTGAGAAAATGTTCTAATTTCATTCTTTTACATGTAGCTATTCAGTTTTCCCAGCATCACTTATCGAAGAGGCTGTCTTTTCCCCTCTGTTTTTGCCTTCTTTGTCATATATTAATTGAATATATGTGCATGGGTTTATTTCTGGGCTCTCTATTTTGTTCCATTGATCTGGGTTTGTTTTGTGCCAATATCATACTGTCTTCATGACTATAGCTTTGTAATATAATCTGAAGTTATGGAGTGTGATACCTCCAGCTGTGCTCTTTTTTCCTCAAGATTGCTTTGTCTATTTGGGGTCTTTATGGTTCCATGGAAATCTTAGGATTATATCTTCTGTTCTGTGAAAAATGTCAGAGGTATTTTAATAGGAATTGCATTGATTCTGTAGATTGCCATGGATAATATGGTAATTTTAACAGCATTAATTTATCCAGTCCATGTGTCCTCAGTTTCCTTCATCAGTGTCTTATGATATTCAGAGTATAAGTCTTTCACCTCCTTCATTCAGTTTATTCCTAGTTATTTTGTTCTTTTTGATGTGATTGTAAATGGGATTGTTTTCTTGCTTTCTCTTTATGGTAGTTCATTATTAGAGTATAGAGATGCAACAGATTTCTGTATGTGAATCTTGTATTCTACAAATTTATTGAATTCATTTATTCTAATAGGGTTTTTGGTGTACACTTTAGGGTTTTCTGTATATACTGTCATGTCATCTGTAAATAGTGACAGTTTTACTTGTTTACTTCCAATTTGGATGGCTTTTATTTCCTTTTCTTGCCCGATGGCTGTGGCTAAGACTTGCAATACTACATTACATAGAAATGATGAGAGTAGGCATCCTTGTCTTGTACATGATTTTAGAGGAAAAGTTTTCTGCTTTTCACCATTGAGTATGATATTTGCTGTGGGTTTGTCATAAATGTCCTTTATTAGGTTGAGATATATTCCCTGTATACCAACTTTGTTAAAATTTTTATCATGAAGGGATGTTGAATTTTCTAAATGCTTTTTCTCCATCTGTTGAGATGATCATGTGTTTTTTATCCTTTATTTTGTTAATGTGGTGTATCACATTGATTGATATGTGGATATTGAACCATACATGCATCCCTTGGATAAATCCCAGTTGATCATGGTGTATGATCCTTTTTATATATCATTGAATTCAGTTTGCCAATTATTTTATTTTTATTTATTTATTTATTTATTTTTTTTGCGGTACGTGGGCCTCTCACTGTTGTGGCCTCTCCTGTTGCGGAGCACAGGCTCCGGACGCACAGGATCAGTGGCCATGGCTCACGGGCCCAGCCGCTCCGCAGCATGTGGGATCTTCCCAGACAGGGGCACAAACCCGTGTCCCCTGCATCGGCAGGCAGACTCTCAACCACTGCGCCACCAGGGAAGCCTGGTCTGCCAATATTTTATTGGGGATTTTTACATCTGTATTCATCAGATATTGGTCTGTGATTTTCTTTTTTTCTAGTGTCTTTGTCTGGTTTTGGTATCAGGGTAATGGTGGCCTTGTAGAATGAATTTGGAAGTGTTGCATCCTCTTCAGTTTTTTGGAATAGCTTGAGAAGGATAGGTTTTAACTATTTTTTAATGTTTTGTACAATCCCCTTGGAAGCCATCTGGTCTTGGATTTTTGTTTGTTGGGAGTTTTTTGATTTCTGATTCTATTTCAGTACTTTTAATCAGTCTGTTTGCATCAGCTATTTCTTCCTGATTCAGTCTTGGAAGATTGTATGTTTCTAGGAATTATCCATTTCTTCTAGGTTGTCCAATCTTTTGACCTATAACTGTTCATAGTATTCTTTTACGATTGTATCTTTGTGATACCAGTTGTAATTTCTTCTCTTGGATTTCTTATTTTGTTTATTTGGATCCTCTCTCTTTTTTCCTTAATGAGCCCAGCTAAAGGGTTATCAATTTTGTCTTTTCAAGAGATCAACTCTTGGTTTCATTGATCATTTATGTTTTTTTGCCTCTGTTTTATGTATTTCCTCTCTGATCTGTATGATTTTCATCTTTCTGCTTACTTTGACCTTTTTTTAAAATTAATTTATTTTTTATTTGTTTATTTTTGGCTGCATTGGGTCTTCGTTGCTGCACGCAGGCTTTCTCTAGTTGTGGTGAGCGGGGGCTACTCTTTGTTGTGGTGCGTGTGCTTCTCATTGTGGTGGCTTCTCTCGTTGCAGAGCATGGGCTCTAGGTGTGCAGGCTCAGTAGTTGTGGCACGCGGGCTCAGTAGTTGTGGCTCGTGGGCTCTAGAGCGCAGGCTCAGTAGTTGTGGTGCACAGGCTTAGTTGCTCCACTAAGACTGTGGGATCTTCCCGGACCAGGGATTGAACCCTTGTCTCCTGCATCAGCAGGTGGATTCTTAACCACTGCGGCACCAGGGAAGTCCTACTTTGACCTTCTTTTCCTTCTGATTTTTATTTCTGATTCCTTTAGGTGACAGGGTAAGTTGCTTCTTTGTGATTTTTTTTATTTCTTGAGGTGAGCTTGTATTGCAATAATCTTCCCTATTAGAGCTGCTTTTGCTGTGCCCCACAGATTTGGGAAAGTTATTTTTTTATTTTTCTTTTTCTCAAGGTATTTTCTGATTGCTTCTTTAATTCCTTCGTTGACCCATTTATTTTTTATTAAATTGTTGTTTAGTCTCCACATGTTTGTGTCTTCTCCATTTTTCCTCCTGTAATTGATTTCTAGTTTTATACCATTATAGTTGTAAAAGATGCTTGATATAATTTCTAAACTTTTAAATTTGTTGAGACTTGTTTTGTGGCCTAGTATGTGATTTATCCTGGAGAATGTTCCATGTGCACTTGAAAACAACATGTGTTCTGCTGCTTTTGGATAGAATGTTCTGTATATATCTATTAAGTTCATCTTATTTAATGTGTCATATAAGGTCCTTGTTTCCTTACTGATTTTCCTTCTAGATAATCTGTCCATTGATGTAAGTGGGGTGTTAAATTTCCCTACTATTATTGTGTTACTGTCAATTTCTCCGTTTTTTTGTTAGTATTTGCTTTATGTATTTAGCTATTCTTATTATTAGGTACATATATGTTTATATATGTATATCCCTTGCTTGTATTGATACCTTTATTAATATATATTGCCCTTCTTTGTCTTGTTATAGATTTCGTTTTAAAATATACTTCGTCTGATACAAGTTCTGCTACACCAGCCTTCTTTTCGTTTTCATTTGCATGAAATATCTTTTTCCATCCCCTCATGTTCAGTCTGTATGTCTTTAGCTCTAAAGTGAGTCTCTTGTAGGCAGCAGATAGATGGGAGTTTTTAAAATCCAATCAGCCACACTATGCCTTTTGATTGGAGCATTTAGTCCATTGACATTTAAAGTGATTATTGATAGGTATGCACTTATTGCTATTTTGTTACTTGTTTTCTGGTTGTTGTTGTAGTTTTACTCTGTTCTTTTTCCTTTTGTGTCTTTTACTATGGTTAAATGACTTTTTTGTGTGTGTTTTGTTTGTGTTCTTTTCCCTTTAGTTTTTGTGTATCTATTGTAGCTTCTTGATTTGTAATTATCATGGAGTTCATATGTGTTGACCTATATCTGTGTATACTTGTTTTAACCTGATAGTCATTTAAGTTCAAACACATTCTAAAAGACCTACGTTTTCATTTTACCCCTGTTCCCCATATTTTGTGTTTTTGGTGTCATATTTTACATTTTCATGTCTATCCCTTAACTGCTTATTGTAGTTATAGTTTAATTTTATAATTTTTGTCTTCTAAGCTTCGTAGTGGCTTATTTTAGTGCTTAATCCACAGCCTTTACTGTACATTTGCCTTTACCTGTGGGATTTTTCTCTCCTGTAATTAAAAATTTTTTTGTTGTAGTCTTTTCTTTTTCACTTAAAGAAGACCATTTAACACTTCTTGTAAGGTCAGTTTAGTATTGATGAACTGTTTCAGATTTTGGTTGTCTGAGAATCTCTTTATCTCTCCTTCAATTCTGAATGTTAACCTTGTTGAGTAGGGTATCCTAGGTTATAGGTTCTTCCCTTTCAGTACTTTAAATATATTATGTCACTCCCTTCTGGCATGCAAAGTTTCTGCAGAAAAATTAGCTAATGCCTCTTTGTTTTTCTCTTGCTGGTTTAAAAATTCTCTCTTTATTATTTACTTTTGCCGTTTAAATTATGATATGTTTTTTTGTGGATCTCTTAGGGTTCATCTTGTTTGGGACTCTGTATTTCTTGTATCTTGAAATCTTTTTCCTTCTTTAGGTTTGGGAAGTTTTCATCCATAATTTCATCATATACATTTTCTACCTTTTTCTCTCTCTCTTCTCCTTCTGGGGCCCCTATAATGCAAATGTTAGTATGCTTGACGTTGTCTCAGAGATCCATTAAACTATCCTTATTTTTTAAGATTTGTTTTCCTTTTTGCTGTTATGACTGGGTGATTTTTATTATTCTACCTTTCAGATTGCTTATGCATTCTTGTATATCACCTAATTTGTTGTTGATTCCTTCTAGTATGATTTTAATTTCACTTACTGTATTTTTCAGCTCTGACTGTTTCTTTTATATTTTCAAGTTTTTTATTAATATTCTAACTTTGTTCATATTTTCTTTTACCATGTTTATTTGGCTTTCTTATTACTATTGATTTAAATTCTTTATCAGGTAAATTATTTATCTCCATTTTATTAGAGCTTTTTTCCAGTTCTTTTTTTCTTGTTCTGTTGTTTGAAACATATTCCTTTCTTTTATCGTTTTGTTTAACTTTCTCTATGAAATTAGGTGAAGCACTTACCTGTTCTGGTCTTGAAGGTGTGTCCTTGCGTGAGAGTGTCCCTGTGCAGTCTGCACGTGCACATTGGCTTTGTTGAGAGAGCTGGATCTGAAGCGAGCATAGGCTGTGTCTTCCCCCTGGGTGTGCTGGTGAGGGGAAGATAGAGCTGGAGTTGGAGAGACTAGAGTCAAACCAGGTGCGAGCCAGGGTTTCTCCTATGCAAAATGGCCAATCTGGCTCTATTGGGGATAGGGTTAGGGCCAAAGAGCTGGAGCAGGAGCCCTGGTAGAGTTGTGTTTCTCTTGGGTGTGATTGTAGCCTCCACCTTGCTTGGGTCTGAGGGCTTGGGACTGTACTTCTGTGCTGGTTTCACTTTTTCCTCTGGTGTGCACACCTTGGTTAGAAGCTGGATCAAGGTCGGGGGGTTGGTGCCACACTACTGAGCTGGTTTTGCTCCCACTAGCAATTACAGTCTTTACCATGGAGCTAGTTTCAGTCCTTCCAAGTGTGAGCAGGGATACACTTGCTGGCAGCTGCTGCCCCTGCCCTGGTCAGAAGTGGGGCTGGGGTCTGAGTTAGCTCTGTTCCCTGTAAGGTGCATACTCATTGGCAATAGCAGCCTTTGCCCTCGTGGAGAGAAGTGCTGAAACGAGGGCCTGGAGCAGGAGCCTAGTGAGGGCTGGGGCAGCACATGTCTGGGGAGTCCTAACAAACTTACCAGAGCCCCAGGCAAAAATGTGGCCCAAAATGGCAAATAGGAAATCCAGAAGTTCACACATGCCCTAGTGGAAGTCAAAGAAGGAAGAGTTCTGATGGACTCGCAGATTCCTGGGGTCGAGTTTGGAGGGCACCTAAGCTGGTAGACCTCACAGTTAGAGGCCATGTTAGGGACTACAGCATTATCAGGTGCTAGCACTCATCCTGAGGAAATGGGTAATCGTGTAGTATCAGGAGGAAACAGAGGGATCAGAAGCCAATACCCAAAGACCAAGCAGGGTGAGGCTGTACAGTTGAGGCCAGCACGGATCCAGAAAATGAGAATCTGTTCCTTTACTGCCAGGATGCTGTACCCAGATACCATCCCAGGGAAGAAGAGTAGATGGGAGAGATCCCACAACAGGGAAGCATAGTCTTGAGGAGGGGTTTGAACTTTGAACTGGCTGAGTTTATATCCTGAATTAACTGGCACACCAAACCAAAAGTGTAGGGGCTGCTTTGTGTAATGTAATGATTAAGATATTGGTTCTAGAGCCAACTTGACTGGACTTGAGTTCCAGATCTGCCCCTCAGGAGTGATGAACTTTGCATAAGACTATTTATTTCTCTTTTCCTCAGTTTTTTCATTTGTTATGAGAATTAAATATATTAATGTTGTAAAATGCTCAGAATGCCACATTAGTGTCAGGTTACCTTAAAGACATGCAGGAAGACTGTAGGGGGAAGTCAATATAGATTTTTCTGAACCGAGATATGATTATTTCTGTAAAGTTTGGCTAGGCCAATTCACATTCTGCCATGGGCCAAGAGCTCTTTCTGGAGGTCACTGCTCTTCCTGTGAAGAATAAATGCGACATAGGTAACTGAATGCAACTGACTAAATTTCTAGTTAATCTTCTCATACTGACTTATGCCTCTAGGTGCTGAATTAGAAATCCAAGAACAGTCAAATTTCCTCTGAAATTTTGCAATTAACTCCCCTTAGAAGATGGATTATATATTACTCATGTGTTTGATGGTGTACTTTTATTCCTTTCATTCACCATGACATGCACTGCTGTTGTTTCTTGTCCTAAACTTATCATCTTCTGGCATGATGAGAAGACATGGAGATTGTTCTGTTTAACCAGCATTGTTGAGCAGCTTCTAGTTTGTCAGGCATTGTGCTGAACTCTAATGTGGGCTCTGGATATCTCAAAATGAAAAGGAGCTCACCTGCTAAAGCACAGCGCAGTGAAGCATTGTGAGTTTTATAATATGGGGCCATGCTAACTAACATTGGGTGGAAAGTGCATGTGTGTGGATTGGTGGGGGTGGGGGTCTCTCTCTGTTTTATCTTACTGTGTGTAATCACCTATTAGTGTTTTTCCATATTCCCCTATTTTTTTTTTTTCTGTTTTGGGATCACATTTTCCAGTTTCGCTAATGTTTGTAAATTGCCTAGCATTCCTAAATTTTTCTAAAATTTGACCGATAGAAATGACCCTAAAGAAGCTCTATTCCTGTCCACTAACTTGGAGATCCCACTCTCATCTCTTTTCTGTTTCATTTCCCACCATTGAATTCAAATTCTGAGAAGGGGCAGAGGCCCCAGGTTTTGAAGAAATCTTGGAATAGTCTTTAACATAACAGAAACTTAAGGCACTATGATATCCCTTAATACAATGCCCTGCATATTTCATTTTTCTTTAATTGACTCTTACTTCTTTTAAGGAGATATATTAGGAACATAATTTCCAAAACCTTCACTATGTAGAGACAAACATGTGGCTAGTCCTGATGATGTCCCAGGGAGACTTGGGGCCAATTCTTTGAGATCCAAGGTCTCAGAGATCTCATTTCATCTGTGCCCATGCTTGAGCACCCCTCTCCTATTGCTGAGGGCTTGTTATTATACGTAAAGTAGATTCACATTGACTGGTGTTCAGGAGGACTCTTTCCTTTCACTGCTGGTAGACTTTGTCCAAGTCCTTGCAGGGCCATAGCTGTATTGGATTGTACTGTTTTATTAAGATCCTTATAAAACTTATGCTGATTGCAAGGAAGGCAACCTAGATCCTCTATTTACTATTTCAGGTTGATCATTCTGAATCACCTACCTACTTTCCAAATAACTGATGAGATACTTATCAAGATCTTGTTTTCAGATAGAAACACCTATTTCCATGACTGAGCAAATATAAGAAGCTGCTTCATTCAGTTTTTCAGCAATTTGAATCAATCTTTTTTTTCTTAAATGGTAAACAAGCAAACCTTTTTTTTCCTCAAAATTTTTTCCTTTTACATGGCACTTACATTGAGGATTTTTAGGGTGATCACCACAAGGAAAAAATGATTTCAAAATCTATTTTGGTGACTGAGAGGGCACAAATGAGAGGAGAAAACAATCAACTGCATTTTTGTTTTGTCAGGGAACAAGGGAGTTCTATTAATAAGCACTTCAGTAAATCTATCAGTTGAAGAATATGACTGTGTGATGTTGTGCCCCTGTCTTGTGCAGCGGTGCTATCTGAACAGATTGAATCTCAAAATCATGGGGACAGGGTCAAGCTAAATTTAAATGTAAGATACCTAAAGGTCTGCCCATCAATTTACTGGGAATGTAGGAGTTTGGAGTAAATTTAGATTTCTCTGCTCACAGCTTTTTATTATTTCAGTTATGTATTGCATAAGGTAATGTTGTATATCTATAAAATGAGGAGACTAGAAGATCTTTGAAGATTCAGGTTTAAGATGCTGTATTTCCATGATTCTTTAACCTTTGAAGGAATTAGAGAAAACAACTGTGATGCAAACTGTACTTTTGTCACTTTAGACTTGTAGAATGTCACAGCTTGAAGTGATTTTTTTTTTTTTTTTGCGGTACGTGGGCCTCTCACTGCTGTGGCCTCTCCTGTTGCGGAGCACAGGCTCCGGACGCGCAGGCTCAGCAGCCATGGCTCATGGGCCCAGCCGCTCCGTGGCATGTGGGATCTTCCCGGACCGGGGCACGAACCCGTGTCCCCTGCATCGGCAGGCAGACTCTCAACCACTGTGCCACCAGGGAAGCCCTTGAAGTGATTTTTATATCTGATATCTTCTTTTTAGCCCAGGGTGTGTTGCTATTTAAATGACCTTGGATTCATGGGTTATACCCTACTGATAAAATTGTATATCACTGGAGACTTCACAGCTCTTCCTAGCAGCACATCCCAGTGCCTCATAAATCTTAAGATAAGGGAGGTTTCCTTATGGCCAAGGTTTTAGTGCCTTTGAACGTATTGCCATTACCTATACTTTTTGGAAGTCCCAAAGTCCTTTTGAAAAAACATAAAAAGTTGTGTTCTTTTTGTTGTTGTTGTTATTCTTGTGCATGCTCTATTAAGATAACACAGTTCACTTCAAAGCATTAAAATATATTGTCAAACGTCTGAATCTTAACATTTTATACTAGTTTACTAAATGACTAGAAGTTATATTTGCCTTCTGTTTTGTTTTTCAAAAATTTACTTTTCTTTTTTGATCCCTTTTTGAACTCCTATGTCCCTGACTAAATGTGAAGTTAACTGTGAGTTCTGAACCAAGGCAGCTTTTAGGGATGGATAGTTTAATAAAGATAATGAGAAATTTATTAGCACTTATGACTGAAGGCCTGTGGGATTCTTGTTTTGGTTCATATGAGTCTATTTTACAGTGGTAAGAATTATAAATAATGATTTTACCTGTAAATTTAAGGAAAATATGCTTTTGATGGGCTTGTTAGGTGACACCTAGAAAAGCTGTAAGCATGTACTGAGCTATAACAGGCAGCCTTCACTATGTCCACACCATTGCCCATTACTTCTTTCCCTTTTCTTGCTGGACTACAGGGTTGCTCCTCATACTACTTCCTCATTCTTTTTCTGGTATAATGAATAGCATATGGCAGATATCAGCTTCACTCAAGTTTCAGTGTTTCATTGCAGCTGAAGTGACTTGCCAGATTTTCTAGTTTGTCTGTTGCTCTTATAGTCACTTTTACATTCTTCTTCCTGCTTCACAAGTAGAAAAGATGCACTAATGGATGCCAACATTGGCACTCATAGATCAGGTATTGGACTGGGGACGCCTTTCATGAGCAGTTTTTACTTCCCTCTCTCCTGATTCAGTTCAGGCAAGAGAATTTGAGCAAGAGCCAGGACATGTGGCAGCCTTTAAGTTTCTTCCAAATTTTATGAGCTCAGAATCTAATGTGGAGTCCACCCTTCTATCACTGGCCTTGACATCATGGAATTTACACTACCACTCTGCCCTTGAAACTTGGAAATTGCCTATTATCCAGGTCCTTGGAGGAGTTTGCTTATTGATTCTGAAGCTGCTATTTGGTAACAATTCAAAGTGTAATGTAGAGACCTCATCTCCCAAATCCTCTCTTGTGTGCTCTCTCCTATACAGCAGGGTGTAATTTTGCTTGTGGTATATGTAAGCACCTTTTCCCAGCATGCCCTCATCTAAACATCTAAAAATGCCCTCATTCCTTGTGCCAGACACTATTATGCTCTATCAATTTATTATTCTCAAGGCTTTAGTTATGTCACTGTGCCAGGTATGCCTAATTTTTTGTTCATCTAAAATAGCATTATGTTATTATAAATAGAATGCACATTTGGAGATGGAAATACACTATTCATTAGGTGTACCAGTACAGACCATTGGCCTCTGGCCATGCTCCTCTAATGGTGTAATTTCCATACCCCAGGGGATACGGTTATGTATCCTCTCTTTATTTTGAAGGCTATAATTGTAAACACATGTCTTGACTGGATACCTTATATCAATAGCCTTCATCGACTCTGCCAGAAGAGTGAACAGTGTAATGCAACATCAAAGGAAACCCAAAGAAACGTTGTTTTATTATTTGAGATATATTTGGGCTGGGCTCATAGTAGCTTATTGCTAGATTTGAAAATCAAACATTAGGCTAAGGCTGAGCGGTTTTAGGGGAGCAACCTTAGTACCAAACAGATGAGATAAAAAATGTTAGAGTAAAAAGAGTTCATTGTAGCAATCTGCATGGCAAAACAACCAAATCTAACATAATACATAAGTCAGAGGCTGTTATCAGTTACATGCCTTTAGTTTATTTACTTTATAATTTTCCGGATATGTCTGGAATAATTTGTGAATTTTCAGTGAAAAAGTTCCTCTGGTTTCTCTATTTACTTTCATTTAGAGGGCATCATTTGTGAACCTGTGGCCTGGTTATAGTCAATAAAAACTAGTTACAAGTAAACAAATAAACACCAAATTCTCTAGTGGCCACTTGGCTTGGAGCATGAGTTTTAAAAGTTAATTGATGGTTGATCACTCTTGGATATTGTTAGTCTTCCTTCATGTATAAACGTTCTCTTAAACAAAACCCTATTAAATTATTTTCTTAAGGGAAAAAAATATATTTACAGTGAGTAGTAAAAACTGAAATATTTATTTTGCCTTTTCCTAGAAATCAGTGATTCTGCCTTCTTTTTTTTGTATTATAAATTCTTCTATTAGTTAATGAGGCTGTGCCAAAACAATTAAAATTTTGAGAAAAATTTTCTGAATTTTATAATTCTCATCACAAAAATCTAAAGTCTGTTTTTGGAGTTGTATTTATTTTTATGGAGTGTTCTTGTAGAATTCCAGTGAATTTGCTATACCCTATGGGAGTCCAGTTTCTGAGCTGTAGGGAGGTGCTGTGGGAACCTTTCTAACAGTAATGCGGAAGTTAGAGTTTAATGGCATAAGGACAATCATGTCGAAGAAGGTGGGTTTAGCGCCTTCTTTATTGGTAGGAGAACAGCAGACATCATGAGCCTTTGTTCAAAGGACACATTTGTGTCAGCTGGCCATACTGTGCTAGCAAAGGAGGCTGAAACCTTATTCCCCACCTTCCACCCTAGGATCAGTACATATTGTTCAAGAAAGGTCTCCTTTAACCAAGAGGAAGGCTTTTTTTTTTTTTAGTATGGAAAATGACTTTAGAATGACTGACATTTACCAACTAAAATGCTCTATTTTCCCAAATGTTTAATAATGTGTTTTTTACTGATATAAAGACAGGCTGAGTGACAAAAGCTTCTGTAAGAATTTAATCACATTGTGCCTAAAAAAGAGGATGCACTTATAATTTAGTTATAATAGGGAATCAGTATTTAAAAAATCTAAGTGTTTCTGAGGGAAGTTTAGGGGGATTCACACTGTGATTAAATTTGTGGCATTAATACACCCAGCAAAACTTATAAGTTCTTGCAGCAATGTTCCTTACATTTTTCATGTTATGGCACCCACATAAAATTGTATTATCTCTATGCTACATTAGAATAAACAGACAAAGCTACTAAGATCAAAGACTGGGGTGAATTACTGCCCACTTCCCCTAAGAATTACGGGACTGATATATGTGTGTGCCCTTAGATTGTACATTTCTTTCTGTCCTTCCTTCTTTTCTTTCCTTAATGTAACTTATTTCAGAAGAGTAGGAAAAAGAAGATATATTTTTTACTCTTGATTTTACCATTGATTTCAAGGAGTATAAATTCAGACAAATTATTCACAATTTCAGACCTTCTGTTTCAATTAATAGGCGTTCTGTTGTTTTAAAAAGTAGAGCTTATTTCTTTAAAACCAAATCTAACCATGCTCTGTTGAGCCCACAATGCCTAACAGAATACCATTGGCCTGATTAATATTCACACCATAGAAAGAGATGTTGAAAATAGCACAGATAAACCAAAAGTTGGAAATGAAAATAATGTGCCAAAAAGTTTGCAGCAAATTCCTGCTTCACTTGCTCCAATTTTAATTGACAAAATTTTAATTTAATTGATTTATTTTGATATTAAAAAAATAATCATAAACAATTTATTTTCAGCTAAGTTTCAGAGACAGGTGACTTTGAACCTTGCATTTTATTATATTAATTCCAATGTGTTGTTCTTATAGATATTTGAAATCCCCCCCCTTTTCATTTTTTAAAATTTCTTTTCCTTCTTTACTCCCTCACTCCCTCCTAATCTCCTTTTCTTCCTCCCTTTCTTTTTTTCTTTCTTTTTCACGTAAAGAGCTTCTGAATTTTTAAGTCAGTTCCTAAAGACAAGAGCAGAAGCCTAGCATTTGAGATGTGGTATGTGCAGGAGAATCATAAATGTGGCAGTTTTTATGTTTCTTTTCATTTTTATTCTTTTTGGTTTTTTATTGCAGAAAGTTGAAAAATATTGGGTTCATTAAGGATACTTTCATTTGTTTACCTTGTGTTGTAATAAAAAAATTCGTAAAGATGGAAAGCCATTCAAAAAACGGAGTTTTATTTAGATTATGAATCAGGTTAATGTTTTCAGTGTATGTTTTAATTAGAAAGTGTAACCCTTGGACACAGTTTGGATTCATTCAGTTCAGTTCTTCAAACATTTTACATTTAGCAACCTCGAAAAGTTATTATTCATTTATTTGATTTATAAAATGCATTCATCACCTTGGCCCCTGGGTGTATTTACAACCGTGATGCAAATTTATTTAATACAGCATTGGTTGATTCTTTTCCAGCAAGTAGATTTCCTCACCTCCCTCCTGTAGCCACCATGATTCAGGAGAATAGCCAGTTGGAACAGATGAACCATGCAACTGGGTTTTAAAGGAGAAATTTAAATTGTTGTTATACCTCAAGAGGAAATGAGTCTGTGAAAAATATCTTTCTCTTGCTGGTCAGGTGGGTGGATTCTCCAACAAGCATGTACTACTTGGCCTAAACAGCTAAGGTTATGCATCCCTCATCCCCCTGAAGAAGAGCCAGGGCAGCAAAAAATAAATTTTGTAATACTTCACTTACATATTAGGCTGCCAAGAAACACTGCAGTGCAAGTGGCATGAGCCCTGCACAGCCAAGGTCTTTCAAATGTTGCTTTAAAAAATATTTTTTTTTCAGACATCAAGTTCTGGTGAATGCAGGATAATGTGAGGTTAAATGTACATAACTGGAGTCATCTTGCTTTGGTTTAAATCCAGGTCTTTTATAAGGCTTTTCTTCCGTAAAATGAGGATAAAATAGCACCTAATTCACTGGAGTGTTGTGTGGATTCAATGAGATAGTGCATACAAAGTGTCTCTAACAGAAATGCCATATAGGAAGAGCTCAATAAATGTTGGGTTGTAGCTTTTCATGGAATTTATAATTAGAGAGTTGTCTGCCTTGGAGGAGGCCTAAATGACCAGTTTTGGGACACTATAACCTACATTAAAATAAAAATAATATGCTTCCGTCATTGAAATGTTTTCCCTTACTGATGAATATTGATGATGAAAAGTTTCTGGATAAACTCATTGTGGAACTACCAACATAAAATGACCTGATTGTCATGAAGATTTTAACACAGTGTTGACAATGATGTTGACATAACATGAACATAAAATCTCTGGGCCACACAGTATCGGTAAGTAATGCTGATCACCCTCATAAGCCATTTGCATCATCTCTATCTACCCAATAAGAGATGAAATACATTTTATGTATAAGCAAAAGTTTTCACTGCAGCACTGTTTACAATAGGCAAGACGTAGAAACAACCTAAATGTCTATCAACAGGTGAATGGATAAAGAAGATTTGGTACATATATACAATGGAATATTACTCAGCCATTGAAAAGAATGAAATAATGCCATTTGCAGCAACATGGATGGGCCTGGAAATTATCATAGTGAATGAAGTAAGTCAGACAGAGAAAGACAAATATATGATATCGCTTATATGCGGGATCTAAAAAAAAATGATACAAATGAACTTACAAAACAGAAACAGACTCACAGACCTAGAGAACAAACTGATGGTTACCGGGGGGAAGGGTATGAGGGAGGGATAGATTGGAAGTTTGGGATTGACATGTACACACTGTTATATTTAAAATAAAATGCCTTTCCATGAAAAAGAAAAAAAGTATTCCATTAGTTGTTCACAATAGGAATGAGTTTCATAAAGTGATTATTTGGGGGCTATGGGGAATATAGTAATAAGTGAGAAAGTTTAGAGGATATTTATTTTGTCCTGTGAAACATTTATTATTTTGAGGCAGAAGCCACTGGGTGAGGACCTAGGATATATAGTCTCTTTTATTCCCAATATTTTCCCTATTGCTCCATTTTGTGTCTGTAGGGATACACATCTGACTAAGAAAAGCCCTCTCAGCTCTAAAGGAGTTCATGGAAACTGAGCCAGTCCTCAGACCCTGTCTATAGTCTGTTGTTTAACTGCTATCTGTGGGAAGATTGAGGGGGAGGGGTCAGTGTTCACCCCAGCATTCATGCCCTTGTTACTTATCTTTTGATTTGCCTAGAACCCAGGTATAATATCCTATTTCAGCATTACACATGAAGAACTTGAAAATTAATTGAATAATTGTGGCTTTGTTATTTAACTCCAGAATATTTATTTCAAAAGAGAGAAAGTTGATGTTGTCTGGTTATTCTTTATATATACATTTATAAATAATTGTATGAGTAATAAATAAATTTCCACTTTTAAAATTTTAATTTATTTAGTAGTACTTCTATTTTTTTCTTGCTTCCATATCAAATGTAAAGTATACTCATATCAGTAACACCTCTCATTCAAATTCTATGATTTTTTTTTTTTTTTTTTGGTGGTACGCGGGCCTCTCACTGCTGTGGCCTCTCCCATTGCGGAGCACAGGCTCCGGACGCGCAGGCTCAGCAGCCATGGCTCATGGGCCCAGCCGCTCCGCGGCAAGTGGGATCTTCCCGGACCAGGGCATGAACCCGTGTCCCCTGCATCGGCAGGCAGACTCTCAACCACTGCGCAACCAGGGAAGCCCTGAATTTTTTTTATTGGGATATAAAGATAACTTTTTCCTACTTCCCTCATACAAAGTTGGGAATAATTGATTAGATAGATTTTTGTCAGCCATTTTGACCTCCAAGGGAACTTAGAGCCCTTTTCTCACCCCTAAGGGTTACCCCAGTTGCTAACACACCACATTCTATGCTTAAGAGGTGAGAGCACAGGTCTGGATTGACCAAAATGGCAGCCCATGTAGGAAAAGGGTGCTCTCTCCTTTCGCATGAGTCTGTGTAATACAGGCCTACAAACATCTTCCTTGGCATCTTTCCCCTTCCCTTACTCCAGAGAAAGATCTGGGGTATGTAGTATGGGAAAGGCCACTCTAGATTAGGAAAAAATTCTTGGACATTTCTTCCTCTTGGCTCTCTATATCTCATGAAGGAAGGCCCTTACTTCCCTTAGATGTATAGATTTGGTATTTGGGTTGGGGCTTTGTGTGAAGGCTGGTTCCTTAGATCCACCTGGGAAATTAGATTCTTCCATGAGGTGTAGTAGGTCATCTCCCCGGAATTCTGTAATGGGATTTGGGGACCAGAGTGTCTTCTAGTAATAAAGGGTTTCTTGGCCCAGGTTTTTGAAGATTTTGTTGTTGTTGTTGTTGTTAAGGAGTGGGTGGTGAGGGGTCAGAATTGGGATATTCCTCAGCCCCTAGCCAACTACCACCTCTTAACGTAAGCCATATATCCTCATCTGTTGCTGTGTTGATAGTGAGCCTCAGCTCCTACTGAGTGGGGTGGATAGGTTATTGTTTTCAGTGTCATCACTTGGGAAAATAAGACTAAAATTCACTGGTGATTATTATTTTCTCTTGCTCAGTAATCTTCAGAATATGGTAGGTCTGATTGTTTGATTTCTATTATCTCCATCTGAGTAGAATATAGGGCTCAGTACTTATATAAAGAACACTGTGTAACTGAGCCTACAGAAGACAAACCAGTGAGGAGGATTTTTATTAAGATGGAAATATCTGAAATATGTAGCCATGGGAATGTACATAACTTCTCTTAAAGGATGTCTATAGGGTCTGCCTGGTGCTAATTCTCAGAAGAAAAAGCATTGAGTTGCATGTGAAATAAATTGTGGAAGATTTCTCTCCTGGAGTTTAAAATTTTGTGACACTCCTAAATCCAGTAGAAGACAGAAGAAAGATTGTATGAATTTATGCAACAAAATATATTTGAGTTTATCCCATGTCTAACAACATAAATATGAAGTAAAGGAAAACATCCTCATACCACCAAAAATGCGTTTCTTTAACAAGCACTAGTTGGGAGAGGGTGTGACCCTTCTAAAGGGTTCTAGTCCAGACACTTATTGTAAAATGGGGTAATCAAATGTCTTCTAAATTCTCAAATTCTTTGGGGTGCATTTGAGTTGTGCTTTTTACTTTAAATGTTCAGTGGAATGCTGAGATGAGTCCTACCTGTATCTCTGTCAGCAAGAGGTTTCCCACCCTGTGTATTGGAACTAGGTGTGTTACTTCTATTAATTCTTTTGCCGTTACAGTAGCACTATGCTAATTCTAACAGGCTAGTCAGTGTCATATTTGTTCCCAGCTAATTTCATTCTTAGATTCTCAGGAGGTAGAGGAATGGGGAATGGTGTGATGATATAGCTGCCTTTCATTTAATTTTTATTGTTGTTTAGATGTTTACACCTATTAGAATGACTATAACCAGACATTTTATGCTGCGCTAATCTTTGTGGTCTGTAGGAGAAGACATATTTATGAAAATATGATATAATCTTTATTCTTTAGGGGTGGAAGCAATTTTTGAAGGGAAATTTACATGGAAGCTTAACTTATAACAAAAGATGAAAGTGAAGATAGTGGGGGCCCTGTGTTTCTACTTGACCTCTTCCTTGCGTGAGTCCTAAGAAAAGTTTTCCCCTGAGTATATAGCAATATTTTAAAGTCTTGGAGGGAGGTGAATTTGCTGAGATCAATGTTAACCTTTTCTACATTCATTAATTTATTCAGTCATTCAGTATTTGTGGAAAGCCCTCCAAATGCCAGATTGTGTTGTCATGCTGTTGTTTCTGATAACAATAATAACTAGTATTCACTGAAAGTTTATCGCATATATCAGGGATGGATGATCTCAATTCTCTTAAGTAGTAACTACTAAGTAGTAACTATTAGCATCTCAATTTTACAGTTGAAATAATTGAGGCTTAGAGGAGTTAAGAACCAGGTTTAAGGTCAGACAACTAGTAAATAGGAGAGCAAGAGATTTTTTACTTTGGTTGTTTGATTCTCAAGCCAACTCTTAGACATCATACTCTCTCCCTATAATAATATTGAACACTAATTTTAAGGCTACTATGTTCCAAGGTAAACACTTTCTGTTTTAATTCTGTTTTAATTCTGTTTTAATCCTCTCAAAATTTCTATGTCCAGACATTATTATTATCCCTTATTTTATGCTTGGGGGAATGAAAGCAAAAAAAAAAAAAAAAAAAGTCTCCCTATTGTCACAAACCAGGTGGTGGCAGAGTTAAGATATGAACCCAGAAGGCATATGTATGTTCTTAAATACCAGTCTCTAATAAATAAAAACAGTTCATGTTCTCAGGAATCTAGCTTATGGTAAGTAGAATTTAGATATAGATATCCAAATTTTAAAAATCCAGTATAAATAGATGCTTACCTCAATGGAGGTATAGACAAATATTTTCGAAAATGTTAATTTTAGCCTAGTGCCTTAATGGCTCCCTTCCTATTTCTAACCTAAAAACAGCTTTTACACATTCTCTTTCATTAGCTCTGGGATTCCTCCATTCTCTGCTTCCCACCCTTCACTTAAAACCTTTGGTAGCTTTTGGCGTGGTTTCTCTGATTTCCCTCCTATTGGCAAAATTTCCTCTTTGCCTGTCTCAGAAATGCACATATTTTAACAATCGGCCTGCTCTTAGGTGCCTGCTGTATCTTCTCCCATTCCATTCTGGCCTCTCACCCAGATGCGTGATCTGCAGTTTGCCCCTGTGCCACGGACCTTTCCTTGGATGCAACACTCCACTCTGGGCCAGCAATTTTTCAGTAGGCTCTTTGAGTGGCCTTTTGCTATTCAAACTGTGGTTGGTACAGTAACATACATATTACCTGGGAACTTGTAAGAAATGTAGAATCTTTGGTTTCACCTTAGACCTACTGAATCAGTCTGAATCTTGATGAGATCCCAGGTGATCTGTATCCTTGAGAAGCACTGGTCTAGTTGGTGAGATCGTACTGGAGTATGGAAGAATTTCAAGTTCATTATGTACTGATAGGGAAGCTGTCACAGTGGAAGTAGTATTTTGATGATACTACAGGAATGACAGGGGTTTTCCGGGGGTCAGGTAAGGACAGTATCTGTCTTAGGGTTCTCCAGAGAAAGAGAACCAATAGGAAATGTATATGAAGAGATTTATTATAAGATATTCGCTCACATGATTTTAGAGGCTGAGAAGTCCCTCGATCTGCCATCCGCAAACTGGAGACTCAGGAAAGCCAGTGGTGTAGTTTGAAGGCCTGAGAGTCAGAGAGCTGATAGTATAGGTTTCAGTCTGGGTCTGAACGCCTGAGAACCAGGAGTGCCAATGGCAGGAGAAGATCAATGTCCCAGCTCAAGTAGCCAGGCAGAGTTAATTTAACTTTTCTTTTCCTTTTTTGTTCTGTTCATGCCCTCAGTGGATTGAGTGATGCCCATCCACATTGGGGAGGGCCATCTGCTTTACTTGGTCCACCACTCCAAATGCTAATCTCTTCTGGACACATCCTCATAGACACATACAGAAATAATATTTAACCAGCTGTCTGGACATATTGTGGCCTAGTCAAGCTGACACATAAAATTAATTATCACAGCATTCCATGCTGGAGAAACAGCATGTGCAGTGGCATAACTGGGGAACTAGAGATGGATATGGTGGCTTTAAACCATGGTTGTAGTGACACTCCTCCCATCAAGTGTACCTTGAATCTGGGTGGGCTTGTGACTGCTTTGTCCAGTAGAGTGTTGTGTGTAGACGTGATACTGACTTCCAAGGCTAGCTTATAAAAGGCCATGCAACTATTACATGCTTATGAAACCCTGAGCCACCATGTAAGTTATTTGAATAACCTGAGACTGTCATGCTAATATGCATTAAGATTCATTGAAAGGTTTTAAAGGGAAACATGATATTCGCAAGACCATTGGCAAGGTAAGCTAGTTAAAAAGCTGTTGCAATGTGTTTGAAGAAAAATGATAAGATTTTGGACAAGGAAAGTGTTATTTGGAATGGAGAAAATAAATGTGAAAACCACATAGGAAGTAAAATTTGCAAGACTTGATTGATTAGATGTAAGGATGAGGTAAGATATCTCATTTGGATGTCTGGATTATTGGAATTGCCATTTATAAAAAGGGAGATGCTTTAGTGGGAAGAGAATGAGTGTATGTCTCGGGAAATATCCAGTTAGAGACATATAGATGGCAGTTGGGTTTGGATTGGTACTAATTAATGTATACATCACAATTTCAGATATATTCTTTCACTCATGACAATTCTGAATAATTGGTGGTGGCTGTCTGGAAGGGTGAGTTGAAGATTCTGAGAGTGGTCTTGGCTTGATCAGTGATTGATGTTTACCTGGGGTAAAGCCAAAGGGAATGATCATTTGCCTGATGTATATATTTGCCAACTTAGATAGTAATGGTAGGAAGTGTCAAGATATTATGATATTGAAAGATAATGATAATCAAATTACGGTTCAGTGGGGAAAAACAACATTTATCTGTTTTGAAACCTTCCTGTACTTAGTTGAATATGATGAAGTCTGAAAAATATTCGTCTAACCCATCATTATTTGTGGCATGATGCTTTGTGGGGACTGACCCACTGTGATCCTGGATAACTATAAGAGCTGGCATTGGTGAGGAAGTATCTTAGGCTTCCAGCTAAGTGAAAACAATGGGAAGAAGTAGAATCATGGAATTACAGAATTGGAAAGAAATTTGAAGTTTGGTCATTCCAACCCTCTCATTTTACTGAGAAGGAGATTGAAGCTTGAGAAGATGTGCCTTGCCTAAGATCACTTAGCTTTATAAGCTCTGAAATTGCTTTGAAATCTCTATAATAAATTTTTCTTCTTATGACAGAGCCAGTACTGGAAGCTAGCCTAACTGCACTGTGATGACATTGGCTTACGATGAACTAGATCAAGTGCACAGCAGAAAGAAATTACTGTGTAACTGCCCAGGGTGAATCAAGGATTCCTTCCACATTGAGGATATCTGTTCCCACCCATGGCTATCAGAAGCTGGTCTGCTGCTAGCTGTGGAGCCCAGAAGATACCTTCAAGTTTTCAGGGAAGGATAATAGATGGTTGGGAGAGTTTCCAGAATCGTGGTTTCTGTAACATCTGTAGCCTCAGAACTTAGGAAGAGCAAGTACAAAATGTGTTTTTGCAAATGTTTTTCAGGATTTAAGGCCTAACCTGTTTAACAGATTGTCTTGCTTAAAAAACATGACTGGTTTTAGCTGACAAGTTGGATCTTATGAACTGATCGATCCCAGCTGCCAGTTGTCAAGGCCAGAGGATGTTCCAAATTGGCAGTCCCCAAAGACCTTGAGTTGATTGGCTTAAAGTGGGGAAAGAAAGATATGGGGGGGTGGAGAAAATAGAATTTTATAAAGCTAATATAATTTTGAAAGTATCTGAAATACAAATATCCGTTAGAACACACAAAAAAGTGAAAATAGTCTAAGCTGTATTCTGCTTTGTGGGTGGTTCTAATGCTTTCTAAGGTTGTAGGTGACCTCCTTCATCTTTTATTTGCTCCTTGTTGGATTTTCTAATAGTAAAATCATACTCATGTTTAGTGAAAAGGGTGTCTATATCTTGACTACTTCTAAGTTTGAATTATGTAGCTTCTTAAGGAAGCTATGTTTTGAGTTCATGAAAGTATTCTTACTTTGACAAAAACACCAAGCATCTATGTCTTAAGAAAGACATGGTGAAACCTTTTACTTGGATAGATTTTTGAGTTGTAAATGAGACAGTTGTTTGAAATTCAGTTTTTAAATTTTATTGTGAGATCTAAGTCCATATTTGAACGCGTTATTAACAATGCTAATAATGCTAATGATACCACCATTTACTTTAACTCTTTATGCCTTATCTCCCATGATTTGTACCTTTCGCATTGAGTTATAAAGGTGTCATGAGTTAACCTATGCAAAATGCTGAGAATAGTGCCTGTTACATAATTAATGCTTGCTAAGTGCTATTATAATTATAAATCATAGCAATGTAGAGGTAATGCTACAAATAGTATTGGTCAAGTACATAATAAAACTCTGAATTAATTGTTAAAGTGCAATTTAGCTAAAAAAATCAGTGATTACTCTTCAGAAGTGTACATGCTTAGTACTTTAAACAATGTCTAGAAAAGATCATCCATGATTTATCTAACTATATGATGAGATTACAAATATTTAGTTTAGGCATGTTGGCATTTCCACCTGTGACTGTGTTTTGCAGTCCAAGTGGCCCTGGTACTGTCTTTTATCCAGGCACTGAGTTTCTAAAGGTGAAGCTCTGCTTAAAGCATAAGTTTCCCAAACATCAATTAGGTATTTAGTTATTTGGATTGGTGATATCTTCTTCTTACATTTCTTCCTATTGCTTACAGGGAGGTGGCTCTCTCTTTTAATTATAAATCTACGTGGCCCCATTGGAAGAAAAGTCAAACACTTTTGGTACTGAATTAAGTAAATAATGAGGGGGCATTGTCAGTGCTGCTAAACTAGTTACTTTAAGGGCAAGGGTGGGGCTTCCCTGGTGGTGCAGTGGTTGAGAGTCTGCCTGCCGATGCAGGGGACACGGGTTCGTGCCCGGGTCCGGGAGGATCCCACATGCTGCGGAGCGGCTGGGCCCGTGAGCCATGGCCGCTGGGCCTGCGCGTCTGGAGCCTGTGTTCCGCAACGGGAGAGACCACAGCAGTGAGAGGCCCGCGTACCGCAAAAAAAAAAAAAAAAAATAAGGGCAAGTGTGAAATGGCAGCTTGCCCTTAAAGTACTGATACTGATCTTCAGTATTCCCTCACTTACCCTGAAGAAAAATTCCCATTGAAAGGAAAATATTACCAAATCTGCTGAACAATAAATGATTTAAGAAACTAAAGTATTTTGAGAACCACTCTCCATAAAGTACCCTGTATTAAGTGAGGTGTAGCATTAAGTCAATTAATATAAATAAATGATTGGCTTTTAAAAGTCTGTAATCTGTATTTTATTATTTAAGACACAGCTGATGAAAGTAAAATCAATGATGCAATTGTTAGAAGTATCATTACATAATTAGAGAGGCATTGGTTCAAATTGTATTGTAGCCATTTTTTGACTTGTGACTGAACTTACTACAAACTTCTTTGTGTCTAATCATGTAGATAATAAATGCTTGGTAGTGATTACTTTATTATTTGTAGCTAAGAAAGTCAAATTCTGAGAGTATGACTAAGTACATTTTATTATTTAAATGTAATGTCTAGATTCAATTTAAGCTTACTCTAGCAGAAAACAGTAATATTTGCAACTTCCTAGTCTCTCCTCCCCTTGCCTCCCTTTCCCTCCCCTGCCCTCCCTCTTCCTGCCCTCTCCAGCTTGCTCTAGCTCTCTGTTTCCCAGGCTGTCTCTCTCTATATATACACAAACACACACATGTATATTGGAAAAGGGTATTGACAGGAAAAGGAAAATTAAACCAGCTAATTATTGTCTATTGTACAAAAAGGGCTTAGATGTAATTATTTCTGGCAGGCACCATTAGGAAGGCCAGATGACTCTACCACCCCTTCCAAAACTATTTCATGTAAGAAATATCACAAAGAAACATATAGTAAATCTAATACAACAAAGATTGGATACTTATTCTGTGTGCTAGGTATTATGCCAATCAATTTACATTCAGCAACTTTATGAAATGGGTACTATTATTATAAATGTTTAAGAGATAGAGACAGATTAAGTAAATTTCTAGGGTCACAGAGTTATAAACTAGAGAATTAGGATTCAAACTTAGGTTTGCCTCTGTGCTATAGTTAAACTCACCAAATGATCGTTAGAGTGTATTAGAAAGTTAGAAATTAAGAGAAAGAAGAAATCTACAAGCTGGAGTGGTCTGGGGAGTCTCATTGGAGGAGGTGTGAGGTCAGCTGTGTTTGGAAGGACAAATAGTATGGTATTTCATTTGAGAGGATGGCTGCAGGAAGAACACAGATGTGCAAAGGTTCACAGTGCATTCTTGTATTAATCAGTTGACCAGTTTGACTCAGGAATGTGTTTAGAAGGTGAGTGATCATAGATAAGATTTTCTCAGAGATAAGATTTTCTCTTCAACAGCTTTTTTTGAGGTATAATTGACAATGTACAATGAATACTTAATGTGAACAGTTTGGTGAGTTTTGAACGTATGTTCCTAACCGTGAAACCATCACTGCAATCAATATAATACCCATCACGGACAAAAGCTTCTTAGAGCACCTTTGTAATTTCTCCCTTCCAGTCCTCTTACCTTCCTACCTCTGGGTTCCCAGGCAACCGCTGATATGCTTTCTGTCACTATACATTAGTGTGCAGTTTTTAGACCTTTATAGAAGTGTTTTTGTCTGGCTTCTTTCACTCAGGATACTGTTTCTGAGCTTCATATATATTGTAGTTTGTATCTATAGTTCATTATTTTTATACCTAAGCAGTATTTCATTGGATGGATATAGCATCATTTGTTTATCCATTCACCTTTTGATGGGCATTTGGATTGCTTCTAGTTTTTGGCGATTACAAATAAAGCTACTACAAATATTAACTTAAGAATCTTTGTTTGGACCTATGCTTTCATTTCTCTTGGGTAAATAATTAGGAATGGAATTCCTGGATCATATGGTGTGAGAATGTTTACATTTTTAAGAACTGTTTTTCTAAGTGGTTGTACAATTTTACATTCCCACCAGCAGTGTGTAAGGGTTCCTGTTCCCCCAACATTCCCCATTACTCACCAACACTTAGTGTGGTCATAAAATGAAAGGATAAGTGGGAGGCAGACAGAGACTCAGATGCCCCTTTGAGGAATCTGACCTTTCAACAAAGACCCATTAAATGACCCATTTTAGAATATGAAGGGGTAAGATGTTTGAGGTGATTTAGGAAGGTAAGTCTCATATGGTGTATGCAAGGTAGATTAGGGTGGGGAAAGGCTGATGGTTGGGATTCCAGCTTAGGTGGCTACATAGGAGGTGCTTGAAATAGTTCAGGCATGAGAAGATAAATGTGTGAACCAGTGGGATGGGGGCGAAAAGGGGAGGGAAGAAGCAGACACAAGAGGGAGTTTGAAGGAAGAATTAATGAGACAAGTTTTGTTTTTATTTCTTATAGGAATGGAAAGAGAATGTGCACTTTTCTAGCTTGAGAGACTAGGAGAAGAGTGATGTCATTAACAGTAACAGAAAAGTTGGAGGTATATTTTGGGGAAAGAGAATGAGTGGGATTTAGATATGTTGAATTTGAAGTGCATTCAGCTCTATCCCAGGATCTTTTATTTTTATATAGATGTTTACATACAGCTTCAATTCCACGTGAATTTTAGGTGGCCACATAAACATATAGTAGAGGAACTTTGGAAATAAGTTAGAGACAGAAGCTTCCAGTGAGGTGGGGACCTGGAAGAAAAGAAGGATGTGGAAGTGGGCTGGGGTAACTTAAGGGGGGGCGGCAAAGGAGCTGTGAAAGCATATATTTGGGAAACTTTCCCCCCAAAACTGTTCAAGTTGAGAACTGTGGATGCCCACTCCAGAGGTCATTCATGGCATTTCAAAGGACCGTTTCAGGGGTGGCTTTATTGAGAATACTGTTCTGTTTGTGATTTTCATCATTTTCCAAGGTGGTAGGTGTTGAACTATGTCAATCTCTGTCCAACTCTTTCTTCTTGGTTGATATTCCTCAAATCTCACCATTGCTGGGAATGGCCTTGTCCATTTTTCTCTATTGGTGTCACCTAGAGTTATATAGCCAGGAATTTGATTCTACTGTTCTATCTCTAAAAGATTATTCCAGGATTCAAATCAATAGTGTTGCATGCAGTGCTCCCGAGCATTAGGGAAACGTAATTTAAGATTTAGCTTTGGAGAAATTATGCTTTGGGCATTTCTTACTACATTTAGAATTCATGTTTAAATGATTCATGCCAAATAGAAGAAAAAATCTCTTAGATTTTATGATCCAGAAGCACACTTTATGGCCTGCTGGCAAATTGTGTGTAGCAGTGAGGGAGTCAAAACACAGCACCCATCATGTTGCCATACAGCACGTTCCTGTGAGGATGCCTTGAACGATGGTGATGATGCATGTTTTGATGAGGACTTCCCACTCCGTTCCCACCCACAGCTAGCCACACATGCTGAGACCACTTACTTGGTCATGAAATAGTAATATAGTGATGCTTTTTAACAGTTTATAAGAGAGAAAGTGTTTAAGTGTGATTTTTTAAAAAGAAAACATACTGTAATGATGCCTCAGGGGACATAATGAGCTATGTTGAATTCCTGCCAGTACTTTCATTCTAAAGCGGGTGATTTAAATATAGTGCTTTCTGTGGATTGAGACAAAAATACAACATTTTGTTGTTGTTGTTGATTCTTCTTCCTGTTTCTTTGTTTCAGATGGAATAACATTCTTTATGTCAGTATTAGCATTTCTTGAACACTCAGTATTTTTTACCTTATGTTAGATTGAACACAACTGTCACTTGTCTCCCGATCCCAGTTTGTACATGTGCTTCTTAATGGCCTTTATGACCTTTGCTATGAGTCAGGGTATTGTTCTGATTTATATATTAATTTGTTTAGATTAATTGTATATTAACATTTTACACTCACTAATTAGATTATCAGTCTATGGGATTAGAGCATTATAGGTGTCCTTGCTTGGGTGCACAGAGCACAAAGCAGCATTATTAGGGTAATGATTTTCAGCAAGTGTATTTAGCCAACTTTGTCATTTTATAGTTTGACTTGTTTTGTCATCATTTCCAAAAGTTTATAATTGAGCTCAGTCTTGAAAAGTGCCCAGAGCAGTAGAGCATGATGGTTAGAAGCATGGGCCTAGAATCAGACTGTACTGCTGGAAGCTCCTTCAATGGATAGTTTTCCAATTTTGGCAGTTATTTAATTGTTCTTTAGTTTCCTCAGATGTACGATGGCAATAAAATAATAAATGTTTCAGTGGGTTGTTGGGAATAACAGTACCAGTACATAGGAAACTATAAGTGAATGTTAGCAAATAACAACAACAAAAACAAATGAATGAGAATCTTAAGCAGCCAGCTCTGAGGCTTAATCACAGATTTTCTTTCTGCGTGTAGGTGGGACAGCCATCCGTTCAGGGACACACCCTGGTTAAGTTCTTCATCTTTCCTGAAAGACTGCTGAATCAGTTATCTGTTGCTGTGTAACACATCACCCCAAACATTAGTGGTTTAAAGCAACAAAAATGACTTTTTCAGATCTCAGATGGCTTCTGTGGTCAGGAATTCAGGAATGGCCAAGTTAGGCAATTTTGGCTTGAGTCTCTCATGCCGTTGTGGTAAGATTGTGGCTAGGAACAAGGAGCTCTTGAAGGCTTCTTCACTCATATGTCAGGTTGTGAGGACTGAGGACTGCAATAGCTTGGGGCTGGAATAATGAGGTCTCCTCAGACATCTCTTTGTCTGTGTATTTTCTTTGTGTGATTTTTCTAATATGCTTCAGGATAACCAGACTTCTTAAATGTTGCCTCTGAGCTCCCAAGATATGTATCCTAGAAGAGAGTGAAAGAAAGAGGTGGAGACCATATTATCTTTCATGACCAAGCCTGGGAAGTCAGTGTTCCTTGCAACATAATCTGTTGCTTGAAGCAGTTATGAAGGTCCACCAGGTTCAAAGTGAGGGAGCATAGACCCTCCTTCTTTGTGGAGAAGTGTAAGCATCAGTCTTATAGTAAGAGAGAATATGGAGTAGGATGCATATTTATATATTTTTGGAAAATAAAAAGATGCCACAGCTGCCAAGCCTCCTGGTGCTTACTTAGATGGTTGTCTAACATGGATAACTGACTTTTAAGAATCTGGTTAAATAATATGGCTTCAAATTCTCTGCTGCTCTATGCTCATCAAAGCCTCAATTGTGAGAAATAATATTCAGGGAGGATTTAAAAAATATCCTGCCTTTTGTCCCTTGATTAAACTAGACCATCAGAGAGCTCTTTTAGTCCTTCTAGAAATGTTTTCCTGACTTGACCTTTGAACCTTAAACCACAGGCATGCTTTGGAGGAGGGTATAAGAAATGGCCGTATAAAAATTACTGATGTACTGAATATAGAGATGCTTAATCCTCACCACCCCCTCTTCCACTAATGTTCTTCTCAGTCTTTATAAACATACTTCCTTAAATTATAAACCTATGTGTCTTCTTTGGCTTTACCCTTTACTTCATAGCAAATTCATCACTAGGTTTTCTTGTTACACCATTAGAAATCTGTATCCTTTTTTCCATATATACCTGGAGATGATCTTGCACTAAAGTAGATCAAAAGCCCAGGTTTGGTTTTACTCTCATTTGGGGATTAAAATTTGTTGGAAAAATGCAGAAAAACGGAGCACATTTTAAGGAGCATTTCTCATTGATTTTTCCCAATGAATTTCTTAGGGTCATGAACCACAAGCATAGTAGTCATTGACCTGATATAATTGCATTTCATGTTGACCTAATTAACCATTATCCATCTTGTTATCCCTGGAGTTAAAAAAATTTTTTGTCACATTTACATAGAAACTTTATTGACTGTGACTCTAATTTTTTGTACTGTGGTATATAAGGGTATATATGGTTGATAATAAGCATATTTCTTAGCTCATAGTACAATGCCATCATCGATCCATGCAAAGGCTTATTTTTAAAAAATTTATCTTTCTCTTCATTCTCCACTCTTTTCTCCCACACTACCATAGATAGCTTATTCTGATTCATTCACTGTGTATCCTTTAATTTTGATATATACTCTTACTCAATCCTTGTTGCTTTGTATACATGTATTTTACATTTATATAAATGATATTCTGCTATAGATCTTATTCTATTTCTTACATTAAACATTTCACTTAGGAGTATGTTTTTAAGATACATATAGTTTGCTGTGAGTAAATCTAGTCCATTGCTTCAAACTATTTTTAAAGTAATTAAAAGTTTCTTTTCACTTAACCTCAACTATTCTGCTTTTTAAACCAATTAGGGCAAAAACGTGGTCTATTGTTTTTTAAATGTAGTTTAAACTTATAGTTTATAAACTTAATTAAAGTTCATAATAGCTTGAAAAAGTATCAGTCCCCTTCTTTTTTCAATTGTGCTGCATTTGTGCTCATCTTTATATTTCAAACCTATCACTGAAGGATAGCTATCTTTATTCCTAAGAGACTTCCTACTGTTCAAGATCCTTTATTTAACCCTTTCTTACTAAGCATATGTTTAAAAAGTATCAAAAGCAGTGGCACACTGAACTCAGGGATCTGACTATAGATATCTGAAACTGATTTTAGGGCAGTATTTAATAAATACTCTACAAACTTGTGTCTGGCATTTTAACTGAAAAATTTTATAATCATGGGATTAAAGCATCAGCAAGTATGTGTTTATTCATTCTGCTATTTACCACCCTCTTGACAACTGACATGGGTAAAGGAAGGTCATTTTCCCCCTTGGCTTGTCTTGGTGTATATTTGCTGGCTTTGATTAGCAGCACGATGGAGCAATCTGAAATAAATTAGTATCAATGGAATGGAAATCTTAGTGGTTTAAGTATCACTATTAGTATACACGGCATGTCTGAAATTTTGCATTCCTCTCCTGGCTGCATCTCCTTGTTCCCAGTCTTTCCAAGGTTCTGTCAATAAAGTCCTAAGTAGTTGACTACTTGGATGAGATCTGGCAATCAAAAAGACAGAAGGATCATTTTGTTGATCTGATGAAAGTTCAGGTCTTGGTGGGTCCAGGTTGAAACAGATTAGAACCTTAGGTCGAAAATGAAATTTACTTACTGTTCGTCTTAGTCTTAAGTGGAAGAGTGTTACTTGCATTGGTTGTATCCTACAGACAAATAAGACAGGTATTACTTAAAGATTTTGTGTGTAGCGTATGGGTAGAATCAAATGGCAGAAACTCAGTTTCTTTTTGGTCTTGTACTTCCTAAAGCTCTGCTAAAAATAGGTAGGAAAGGCAGAGAAACTAGCATAGGTTTAGTATTGTTGACATGAATCAGTTGTTTGATTGTGCATGACAGGTTTTTCCTTGCCTGGTACCCTTTTTCTCCTTCCCTTCCTTCCCCTGCAGTTTTCTATGCCCTCCCCTTTTCCCCTAGCCCTTGTGCTTGGCACAGAACTCTGGATAACCATCAGTGAGGGATAGGTCAAGTTAGAATTGCTGATGGTGAACGTATCTGTTAGGCAAACATAAGAAGCCATAAACACTGGCTTGTTGGCAAGTAGAGAGCTGATGGAAAGGACGGGGATCCTGTGTTTTCACTAGTGCTCTCCTTACTCAGAAGGCATAGGTCATTAACAAGTTAGGAGATGTACCTCCCCTCCTCCTCTCTTGCCAGGAAAAACACAACCTTTGGAGAATAGGGGCATAATAAACTGCTGGAGTAAGGCCTTTCTGTGCCTGCTGGCACTTGAAGTCACCATTGCTGTGGTTAGTTTTGCTGCTCATTCTTGGTCTTCATGCGCGTGACTGGCCTGATTTATCTTTCATTACTCCAGGGCTGCACAGCTCGGGAGGATTTGAGTACAAAAAACTTTCTCCTGAGATTACTGAAAGGTCTTTCTTTCCCTCTTGAACGGAAGAAGAATTAACTTTTGATGGCTTTAAATTTAAATGGAACTCCCACTGTATAGTAGCAGCCTTGTTTTACCAAAACAACAGCAAAAACAACCACCCCAACAGTAACAACAGCAACTTGGGATCGGAGGTGGAAGTTTAGGTTGCTTTCAATTGAATTTATGTTGTGTCACTTTATTTTTTAACAGGTTTTATGATATCTATGTGAACCATGCAGCCAGTTAGAAATGGGCTCTTTCTCAGATGAAGACGGAAGGTATTTTTTCCCCCCAAGGAAAAGCTATGCTAGTATAAACATTCAAATTCTTAAATAATCAGACTCACCCATTAATCAGAATTTTTTAACCCTGTAATTTTATAAGAAATAGGTAAAAGGACAGTAAGTGCCTATCAATGATGACTTTTTACTAAACCCTGATAACTATAACCTAATGTCAGTGCAGCTCTACCTCTATTTCTTAACCTCTGACTTCATAGTTATAGCACCAAAGTAACTGATTCCCAAAGGTATGACCACAGGAACCATAGGTATCTGAATCATCAAATAGAAATTGAATTATATTCTCCATGCTGCATTTAATAAATCAGGAAAATAGACTAATGCATTTATAAACATTTTTGATCCTGAGGGTTGAAATAGGAAGGATTTTTCTATTCATTCCTGACTTGACAAGAAAATCCAATGACCTAGAACCTACCTTTCCTAAGAATTCCAATCAATTGTGGTTTTGGACTATTTACATGGGGTTCATGTTGCATGAGCCGTATGGGATCGTATTGAATATCCTCATACATCAGGGAATCTAAGTCTAAAGGTGCTAGCTTAGTTTTCCAAAGGTGAGTGAGATTAAACTTTTGCGTTTGGAATCAGACCCATTTATGTATTAATGTCACCAGAATTCAGTTCTCCCTTCCCCCACCACCCAGCGTGGGGGAAATACAAAATCTACCCCAAATTTAGGCTCTTTGGCTTCCTTAGATTTTCTCTCACTGGATTAACTACTTTCTATAGAGATATTAAACCCCTAAGGAAGGTTGTATTTGAAGCCCATTACAGGATAATGTTCCAAGAAAATTGTTCTTTTGAAGTTTGATTTGAAACTCATGCTCCTCATTAATACAGGCAGCAGGGAGGCAGGAGACCTGTCTCTGAAAAGGGCTTGTTATGAGCTGGGGAAGCAGCTTGAATCCTCAGCATGGATGTACATAGTTAAAAGCAAAGCCAGGCAAGAAATGAGATCAAGCCTGGAATTATGTATCTGTTAGTAATTTCAGATCCACATGACTAATAAGACAGCAAGCTTGTTCTCTAGCTGTTTTTTAAAGACTGATCAGTGTAGAGTTGAAGCAGGATTTTAACTTTTGATTTTTATACTAAGTTCAAGATTTTTCTTCTTCCTAAATTTAGCCTTGCAGAGATCTCTGTGAAATATTTGATTCACAGCTAGCTATTTTCACGTATCATCAGATTCTCTCCTCAACATGAAGAAATAGCAGAGTAGGAAAGAATTCCTTTGGGGATAGAGCATGCTTTGTAGTTTTTTGTTTTTTAAGCGAAAATTATCTAGGCAGAACTTGGTTGTCAGTAAAGTTGTTTGTTTTGGTTGGCAATCATCATGTTTAGTCTGAGAGGCAGGGACTTTAGGCTCAGAGGTAAGGCTAGAAGATGCATTGTCTCCAAACTGAGAGGGAGCAAAGAAAGTGGTGGAACAAGGCAATGGTGGCTTCAGGTCTGTTTCACAGAGTCAATCTGATTTTTACTTACTCAACTGGAATTTGTTGTGAGCGTGAAATATGTTCATGTTTTTCTGTATATGCACTTGAATCTAGACCTAGGTTTATAAGTAGTACTTGGGAACCAGGTGGCAAGAACATAGCAGTTCTTTTAGAAGCTGTAAGAGCATTTTCCAAAGGGGAGAATGGAATGGGTCCAAACCACTCTAGAGAACCCCTCCGGCTTTTTCCTTCTCATTTTCTCTATCTTGTTTCTTCCATACTTTACTCCATTCAACAAATATTTATTTATGAAACAGCATGGTGATTAAGAGAAAATATTTCCATTAGAGAGATCCAAATTCCAATCTCTTAAGCCTCAGTTTCTTCATCACTAAAATGGGGATAAAAATAGTATCTACAGCAATGGTTATAATCAGGATTAAATGATATAATCCCTGTTAAATACTTAGTGTACAGTGCCTGGTAGATAGGAAATAATAATTATGTCACTTATTCTTAAATTTCTCTATGATCAAAAATAGATATTTAGCAATAAATTGCATAATTTACTAAAATTGTTAGTATTAAGCGTGGTTTCCCCCTAGAGGTGATTTCTAAATTGGGAGCAGCGGGAAGAGGGGTAAAAACTTATGTGATAATTCTTTTTTTTTCTTTACATCTTTATTGGAGTATAATTGCTTTACAATGGTGTGTTGATTTCTGTGATAATTCTTTTGACTGAAGTTTTCTCTGGGAAATATGTGTATTTTCTCTCTCTCTCTCTCTTTTGGTAATGAATCTCCCCCACTAAAAGGAAGAAAGGAGACAGAAATTTCCTGTTTGGGAAATGAATAAGATTAGGGAAGGGGAGGGGGTCTCTGGAAGAGGAGAGATGGCATGCATATTGGATCAGAGCCTGAATGAGTTTGGGAGGAACCAGGCATGATGTTAAGCGTGAGCATATTTGAAATTTGGCTGAAGAATTGACTCAAAGTTGGTGTTAAAATTGCTAAGAAGGAGAAGATTGCTCAGAAGCCCAGCAGGGCAGAATTTGACTTGCTACCTTCAATGAGTAGGCCGAGTATATCATCAGAGGGTGGCTCAGATTCAGATGTTTTCTGATCTTAGCACTGAAAATTACTGAAAAAAATTGTGTGTCCTGTACTTTTAAAACAGCAGTAAATCATAAAACATAAAATGTAAATTATTGCTGGAAGTGAAATTATTTTTTTCTTTAGATCTTTTTTTATGGACAAGTTTATTGAAGACAAACATTATTTTTGTGTGTCCCTGCCTTGCTGGTATCCTAAGCCTGCATATAGTCTGTCTGTTGGATAGTAATGCAGCATCACTCTCAGTTCTGAAGCCAAAGTTGCATTAGCAGAGACAGTCAGGCCCAGGCCACCTAGACTCATGAATATTCATCACACAGAGATGGCTGTCTTAGTTTGCATTCCCCAAATTGTTATTTCTAGGATCACCTCCCACATAAATTATTTGCATTCAAACCTTTATATGAGTCAGCTTCTGGAAGAATCCAACATTAGACAGTTTGTATCAGAAGTGGGGTACTAGGAAGTAGACCCTGGGATTAGATCACTAACTTTTCAGTTAGAGGCAAGGGCTTCATTGCTGAGGATAAGGGTACTGTCAAGACCTCTTGATGATCTGTAACATCACAGTTACTAATACTGTCACCTGTGGTGGATTGAGATGAGGTAGAGGTGAAGAGGGATGCACTGACTCATGCAATAACTCTACACTTGAAATATGTAGGACAGTGATCATGGTAAGACCTGTGTAGTGAGGTAGCTATTGTTAGTAGTCATAGAAGTCTTGAAGGAAGAAAAGGAACAGGCTCAGTCCAACCAAATATTGTCTTCAGATGTGTTGTGAAAGCCAATTCTCCATGATAGCTTTTAAAGAGAACCACATCTCCAGCAGTCAGAAAACAGACTATGCTAAGAAACTGGTCCAAAATTTGATTGTAAGAATAGAGAAGTTACAAAGCAAGCTGAATTCATAGCCCTGGCAACTCTCCTATACTTAAGAAAAGGACCCTGATACGAAAGAAATAGAACACTAAGATCTGGGATTAGCATGTTTAGATGGCTGGGCTTGAGAAAATCAGTGCCTTAGATTTTCCTTATGCCTCTAGGCCAGAAGTAGTTGCTCTCTCTCTCATGTTAGAAGAGAATACCTAGGCTTTCATTGCCTAGAAACTACTAACAGAGGATATAAGGTAGATGTTTTTCGAGATGATGATGGTCCTTCACAAGCTATGCTCATTCCTCTTCCCGTGGCTTCTCATTGCATAGATCAATAATAGGAGTCAAGTCTCAGCATGACTTGACTAGAGAATAGTCAAGATCTTATGCATCAATATGGATCTTCAGGAACTAGGAGAACATACACAGGGAATGAATCTTGAAGATACTAGAGCAAGAACAGCAGAATATAATGCTGAATAAAGGAGAATTTATTGATACAGGGGAACTCTTCCATAACTCTGGATTTTATATCCTGGCATGGACAATTGGAACTGGTTCTAATTCTCTTTGGCATGGCTGCATGAACCTTGAAAACAACGATGACTTAGAGTGAGTGAGGTAGAGATGTCAGATATCTTGACAGAGTAATAAGGGTGGGACAAGAGGCCTAGAGAGATGGGCATGTTAGAATAGATGTAATATGCGAGATTAGAGACCCATCAGCTGAGTGTTCTCTTTGAGGGTTACTGATTGCTTCATTCATTGAAGTGAAAAGGAATGTGTTAGTGGGGGCAGGGTAGGATACAGCATCATCAGAAGTTCAGTGGAGCTGTCCTCTATAGACCAGCATTGATGATAAGAGATGCTTCTATGGAACTCAGTTCTCTAATGTTAGTGAGGATGATTTGATTACGGAGCGGTAGAGGCCAGGTGTTGGCACTTAACTGTTGGAGGCAAGGTGGACATTAATACCATGATGGGCCATCCTCAAGGCTGGGATGGCAGCTAGGGGACCTTAACCCTCAGGTATCTGTGGAAATGACTAATATACCATATTGTTCGTAGGAGTGAGACAGATGGACAGCCAACAAGGGCATTGCTAGACTTGTATCAATATAATAAAACAGAGAGACAGACAAACAAACTGTAGGTTAGTACAGGAATAATGTTAACTACTGCAACAAGAAAATTATAGTCCCTCAGTTTTGACCCAGTTTTTAGACTCAGAGCCTTTTGGTTGAATGGGGTGCTAAATCCCTTCCATGAAATATCTTGCAGTGTCACAGTAAGGATGTAACGTAGATATTCCCGCATTTCTCCTCAAAGGAATGTGGCCATTAGACAGAATAATTGTACACCAGGAAAAGGGGAGGGCAGAGCTGGAGAGAACACAGTTGACAAGATCACCCATACTTACACCAATTGTCAGTTTGGTGGTTCCCCAAACCACCTTCAGTTTCAATAATTTGATAGAAGAACTCATGGAGCTCAGTGAAAGCTGTTACACTTACAGTCATGGTTTTATTACGGGGGAATAAATACAAAGTTTTAATATAGAGTTAGGTTTATTACAGGGAAAGGACACATTAAAATCAGCTAAGGGAAGAAATACATAGAGTCCAGGAGGATTCCAAACATAGAGGTTCCAGGTATTCTGTCTCCAGATGTCCTGTCATCATGTCCACAGTCATGGACAGTGTTAACTCTTTCTGGCAAAGTTGTATAACAGTATGGAATATTGCCAACCAGAAAAGCTCACCTGAACCTTGGTATATGGAGTCTTGGTTGCGTTCCATGGTGAACTGCCCGCATGGCTGACCTCAGTCTCTAGCGCTGCTGGAGGTAGAGCTGATACTGCATGATTCAGAGCCCCCACAGATTGGTGTGGTCCAAGGAAGGCCCTCAGCAAACAGTGACACTCCTATCAGACGTGACATTCCAGAGGCTTAGAGATTACTTCTCAGAAAGCAAGGGCAAAAGCCAGATTTCTCTTTGGGCAAGGTTAAGTACTTTACTGTGCAGAAGTATCCAGAACTTCTAAGGACAGTGGGATGTAGAGCTGAGCTGACACTAATTCCCACAATGTTCTCATGGCCCTTGTTAGAATGAGGACTTGGGAAGGACAGGTGATTGATAGAATCCTGACCCAGGTTCATGTGACAGTGGATCAAATGAGTCCAAAGACCAATCTATTGTTATTTACCCAGTTCCTGAGAACATAAGCAAGATAGATCTACTTATCAGCTGGTAAAACCTTCACATTGGTTCCCTGACCTGGGTTTGGAGAGCCCAAAGTGACGGATATTCTGAATGGTATGATAAGACGTGTGTTAGATGGTGGAAGATTTAACACTGCAGATATTCAGGAGCTTTCAATATCAATAAAAGTTTTATGCATCTATTGGTCTTGGGCATACTAGGACATGCCTTCCAAGTTAAAGGCAAGTTATTACACCTTGTATCTCCCATCACTAAGAAAGAGGCCCAGTACATAGTGTATCATAATAGGAAATACTGCCTCAGTCTAATTATTGGGTACCTTGGAAGGCTGCAGGTTTTGACTGAGACTCAGAGAGGACTCGGAAGCAAGTTCAGAGAGTAGTGTAAGCAGCCTAGCTGTTTGGAGTATATGACTCAGTGGATCCAATGGTACTAGAAGTATCTAGTAGATTAAAATGTTATGTAGGTTCCCTGGCAAATTTGGATAGGAGAGTTGTCGTACAGACTCCTAAGTTTCTTGGAAAAGCTATAATGCCTCTGGCAGAGAATTATCACTTTTAAAAAAGCAACTAAATCCTTGAGTTAGGGACACCAAATTACTGTATTATTTGAGTTATACATCATGAACTGGGTATTATCAGACCACAAAACCATAAGGTTGGGCAGGCCCATGCATATCTGGAGGAACAAGTAGGTTACACAAGGAGGTGGCCTACATTTCATGTCACCTACCCTTGTACCTATCCCTCAGCTGTCAAAAGAAGGAAAACTCTGGGCCTGGTTCATAGATTGATTTGACATGTTGATGCAAACTGAAAATGGACTACTGTTACTTGACAGTCCTATTGCGGGTAGTCCTGAAAGGCGGTGACGAGGAGAAGTCTTTCAAGAGGGTATATCTTTGAGCAATACACCTGGTAATTAACTTTTTGAGGAGGGGAAAACAATGTAAGATAAGGATATACATTGACTCCTGGGCAGTGGCCAGTGGTTTGGCTCATTGCTAAGAAGCCTAGGTGAAGCAAGGTGGAAGATTGAATACAAGAAGTTATAGGGTACAGATATTCAGATGGTCCTGTGGGAATGGGCACAAAATGTGTGGATCTTTGTGTTTTACATTTATCCTTAAGCATCTACCTTAGCAGAGGTCAGCCAGACTGTCCTCGTTCAAACCAATGCTTCTTACGCAATGAACTTGTTAATGGAGTGGTCATAGGACCAGTAATGAAAGATATGCGTGAGGTCCAATAGCATTACACTCCCTATCACCAAGATTATTCTAGCTACTGTAGCTGTTGAATGCCTGACCTATCAGCAGTGAATGCTGAATTTCAGTATTTGCAATATGTGCTTCTGCCTCTATAACTTTGGCCTCTGCTGAATTAGAGACTCTGGTATGCTTCAACTAAGGGGTGCAGTAAGGATTCCATAAACCTAAAGCTAAAGCTGTTGGCTGGTAATTTTGGACTTCTCATGCTGATAGATCTGCAGTCAAAGAAAGGAGATACTATGTTGGCAGGGGTAATGACTCTGATTATCATGAAGAGATAAGATTGCTGCTACATAATTGGAGAGGAGAGAAGTATGCCTAGAACATAGAAGGTTCACTGTGGTGCCTTTTGGTGCTTCCATGACTAGTGATAATTATGACTGTGCAATAGCATTAGTCATGGCCTGACTAGGGCCTGGTAACAGGAAGCTCATATCCCTCAGGAATGAAGATCTGGCTAACCCCAATGAGGGGGAAATTAACTAAGCAAAAGTTCTAGGCAAGCTGAGAGGAACATAGAATAGTTGTACTTTTTTTTTTTTTTTTAGAAATTGTAGGTTGTCCCACCTTGAAGAATTAGGGACAGGAGAGTGGAAAATAAGCAAGTGACATGAATAGCTCTCAGTGGTGGAAGGGAGTGGACTATGGCAGATACTTTGAGTGCCCTGCCTGGATTTTATCACTGTTTTTATACATTCTGATGGTTTCCTGATGTAAGCACCTCCAGCTCTCTGCCCGAATCTTTCTTTGGTCATGGGTATGATTAGGTCATGCCAGTGGAGATGGGACTAGAAGTGCTGGGGACCAAACACCCCAAGGACAAGCACTTAACTTTTGTTGGACAGGAATTCGTGTATAAATATCCCATTTCTTTGCCCCTCAAATGGAACAGCTCTGAAGTGGAACAACTGCAGAGGTCCCCAGCACAACTGAGCCCTAGTTGCCCATTGTTATCAACGTGCTCATCAACACATTCTGTGTTAGGGTCTTTCTCTGTGTTACTGCCTTGCTTACTATTGTTGTTGCTGGGATTACCTACCAAATAAATTACTTGTACATAAATCCTTGTTTCCAATATGCTTCTATAAGCATTCCCTGTAAGAAAATGTGCCTTTAATTTTTGTGTGATTTTTTTATTATTTATTATTAAATAATTGATAAGAGCCATGTATCCATGTGTCCTAGGTAATGCTCGGTGTTCTACAATGAATGACATAAACCTGTCTTATGCACTTACCAAAATGTTACCTAGCTCAGGGGTTGCAAACTCAAATGCACACAGGGAAGAGTCAAGTAAGGAAAATGAAGTCTGAGTCAATGGGAAGTAGTGCAAGCTGTGATGAACTGGAGAACACATGTCAATTGTTAGCCATCCTTCTGATTTTGTTTTCCTAGAGAAATAAGGGGGCATGGTTTCTGTGTAAAATTTGTGAATTTTAAGTTTTGGCAACTAATTCCAAATTATAAAAATCTCTGTACAAGTCTTCTGTGGGACTTAGCACAGAGCACTAGCCATTTGCAGTCTCTGATCCCACCTAGTCTTCAGAATTTGGGCAGATACTCTGACACTATTTTGGTTGGATCCAGCTTTTTCCGTAGATTTATTTTGAAAGTATAACTTAATTTAGCACTTATAATTTAATTTAATGAAGAAAAGACAATTCATCTTCTTATGTTAATTCAGGTTGTCAAAGCAAGGGAGCCAAATTTAGAAGAAACTGTCTCTTAGAAACCCACCTAAGGATTCCCTGTGCATTCTTAGTTTATGTGTTGTATATCCGAGAGGACAGATTGAATCATTGCTACTGATCCCTTTGGACTATGGCTTAATGAAGAGTTGATTTAAGAAAACCTTGGCTACCAATATGAACTATTGTTTTACTATTGTATATAATATATATATAATTAGGTATGAGAACATAGAGTTACTAATGACCGACTGCCTAAATCCAAGGGGTTAAATCAGAGCAGGTTTCTCATTATGTTTCTGCAATTTTAATTGTCAGGTGGGGTACTGGGGCTTAACAGATTCTCCCCTACTATGAATTAGGGCATGTTCCAGAAAATGCTGATTTATATTTTTATAATATTATTCATAAATGAAAGAATTTTTGATCAAGTATATCAGAATGGCAGGTAACTCTAAGTTTCAAAATTGAAATTGTTGCAGTCACTGAGTAATGCTGAGTGTCTCTTCCAGGATGAACCCACATTCTTCTGCCTATTCCTCTCTGTGTAAGTGCTGTTCAATAGAAAAATAATGCAAGACACATATATGATAAAATTTTTCTAGTAGCACATTAAAAATGCTAAAAAGAAATAGATGAAATTAATTTTAATAATGTTTCATTTAACCCAACATATCAGAAATATTACTTCAACATGCAATAAATATAAAAATTATTAATTATATCTTTTGCATTCTTTTTTCATACTAAGTATTTGAAATGTGGTATTTTACACTTAAAGCATATCTCAATTTGGACTAGCCTCATTTCAAGTGCTTGACAGTTACAGGTGGCCAGTGGCTACCATATTGATCAGCCCGCATTTAGTTCTCTATACGTAGAGTTAGTCACATTTATCCCAGAGATCATGAAAATATATTATTTTATTTTTGCACCCAGGGCATGGCTGCTTGGTGTTTCATGTCAAATAGTAATAATATGTTCCATTCCATAAAAGTGTATCTTAAGCAAATTTTGTAAAGTCCTTAAATTAACAAATTTTTTATTTTTAAGACTATAAGCAAGTGGATGGTTGGGGGATGATGATGCTTTAAATCTTGCCAAGGGTGGAAAAACCATGATACCTTTAGAAGAAGGCAAAAGAGCATCTTCCTAGGTTTTATTGTGAATAGGTCTTCCTGATTTAATTTTCCATAAGGCCTTAGGTTCCTCTCCTATGAATTCTCCAACCAGGGTTTTTAGGAGCATGACCACTATGGTTTGAGAGGGAGTACTTTAGCTAAGGGATTTAACTGGTATATAGTAGGTGCTCAATAAAATGTTATTGAAAGGAATAGAATGGACTTAACGGTTAATCATCCTGGGTGTTAGCTTTCTATCATTGTTACAGTGAAACCTTAGGGATTAAAACAAATTTTGTTTTCTAATAATACTGATCTCTTTAGTGATTAAGTTCAAATGGGTATAATAGAAATAAAAAGTGGATTTTATTGCATAAAGATGTGCCACCATTAATCTCGAAAGGAGTAGTTGAAATCTCTTGGGAAAGTTAAGTAGTTTTGATAACCGCTAGTTGTCACCTTCTAGCTCAAGGGTTGTTGGTGTACAGTTTACATTTCAGTATTAACTATATTTTATTTTGTTTATATTTCTCTGGAGCTCTCTACAAGCAGAGGAGAGCTTTCTTCTTTAGTCTTCGTGTTTAGATTTTAAATTGATGGTTGTTGAATGAATGAGCAAATAATCATTTTGCTCTTTATTTGCTTTAATCTTTAGGTCTTTTTTCTTTTATTTTAGTGTTACCTGGGATGACAAGGGAGGTTGCATCTGCATCTGACTCATGCTAATCTAAATAATGTCAGATCATTACTATTGACTTTTAGCAATACAGTAAATTTCTAGATCCATTCCTTTCATGTTCATATAAACATCTTTTCTTTCAATTTGGGTTTTTTTTCCTGAATTGAACTTTTGCTCTCGTTATTCAGTACTCTAGATTCCTCTCAAATCTCTTTTATTTTCCTTAATTAAAACATCATGATGAAGCACAATGGTCTAATACATGTGTATATAAAACTCCAGACTGGTCCACAGATAAGATTTCAGTTTCATTTCACTTACTTTGAATTCCTCATGTTTAAAATTAAAATTAAAACCCAATATAGCTCATATATAACAAAGAAAAATAATCCAACTTAATAGTCTTAAAATAGCCACATCAAATCCAGAGTGGCTAAAGTCTATTAAATTCTAAAGATTTGACAGGCTTAAATTTTTTTTTTCTCTTTCTCAGACTGTATCACTTAATATGTTTTGTGTGAAGAAAGTAAATGACACATGGAGTCTACCTTAAATGCAGAACTGAAGGATTTATTTTTATTGCCCACAGGGCAAGTATAGAATGCATGGGCAGATGTCTTATATTTTGCTGCTACTTCAATTGCTGAGGGAGATGACCACCACCTTTGAAATAATTTTAAGGACATTTTCAGACTTGATCACAAAAACTGACATTTAGGAAGTAGAACTAGTCTATTATAGTCTGAAGGAGTGGAGAAAGCGGAGATAAGCCTAAAAAGAAATTGTTGTGGCCTAAGTGTCTGGTAGAGTGATCAGCTCTCAATTATCCATGGTATTGAGAGCTGGAGATTCATAGATCATTGATATCTACTCATAAATCTGAGTTTATGAGTTTAATAAACAGTTTCTGTATCCTCTTTTATGAGAACTACTAACAAGGAGTGGGATAGACTAGTTTGTGTTTCAGCAGATTTTACTTCTCCTGTCCAGCTTTGGGTGAGGTTGCTAATGAGCAACTTGTTCAAAAGCCAGGAGCCAGAGAGAAAAGGAGACCGTGACTAGCAGAGTCCACAACTGGATAATTAGCCTCAGAATAATAGAGAGTAAACTATATGTCCATTAGGAAGAGAGAAACAAATACTCTCCTTTGTGGTCCTTGCTTGTTAAAAAATATCTGCCCTCTCTCCTCAGAATCTTTTCATTTAGAAACATGTACTCTGTGTATTCCAGTGGGTTGAAAACTGGAAATAGATCTCATGTAGTATCACGGTTAATTTGAATAGCAGCTTACTTCTCAGAGTTTGCAGCACTTGGGTTCTGCACCTTCCTGTGTTAACAGCCCACATCATGGCTGGTTTGGTTTGGTTTTGCTACCCCACCATCACCACAATAAGAGTAAGTGATGCAATTTACTGTGAAGGGATTCCCTATTGAGAAACAACTGGCGCCTGAAAGCCTTTCCTGTGCATGTATAAAGGCAGTTAAACATTGTTTTTGCCTCAACACAGGGTGAAATTCCAAAATACCACAGACAGAGAAAGCCATGTTTTGCATTTAAGGATAGAGGCAGTACCGCATAATCTATGTACATTCAAGTAAATATTTTCCCCACTTGAACAACTGCTCCATAATTAAATGTAAATGCCCCATTCCGACATAGTGTATCTATGCCCAAACACACCAGTAATATCCCCACGTAACTTTCTGACATACACTTCTTTCTCTCTGTCTTAAACTGGATGAAAAACTATAAAAGCATTCCTAAGCAGTCATGCAGTTATCTCAGGTCTTTGGCCTACAGCCTGATAGAAGCTAGACCATGTCTAAATGAACTCAGACTCCAAGCAAATAAGAGACATAGGCACTTATGACATGGAAGAGAAAAATCTGAATATTGAAACTGCTTCACAGTTATTCAATGTAAAATCAATACATTGGAGGTTTGAGTGGAAGGATTACAAAAAGTTTAAAGGGCTGATATTTTAGGTTTATAAGTAAAAACACTCATGCACATTATTAAAAAAAAAACAAACCTATATATCCCATTGCTTTCTTGTTAAAAAACAAACCATGATGAAGATTCTCTGGTTATGAAAGATATTTTATTTCTGTGAAATTTTAATAGAATGCAAACCATCTTCAATAAAAATGCCTGATTAATCCATATGTTTCTATTCCATTCACTGTTTTTGAAAATATAATAACTTCATGTATAATTGGAATAATTATTCCAATTATAACTATTATAATTATTTATATATTTATAAATTATATAAATATAATTATTTATATTTATAAATGACCAAATTAAATAGGGAATAGTTTTTCAAGGGGCCTCCCCACCAAAGAATCATATATATATATATATACATATATATATATATATATATATAACAAAACTTTTAAAAATGGCATGTTTCACATTATAGATGGTTCTTGACAAAGAAAGGCAGAAATAGACAGTTTTTGAATGGACACATTTTACTTCTTTGACTATTCTATTATCTATTGCATTATAGACAGTATAGAAATTTATTTGAAGTGGATGGACTTTATAGGAGGGAAATTGATGAAGTGGAGATGGAAAGTATAAAGTTCTCTTTCACGAATTTTTTTGTGAAGATTTTTGGGGATGAATATCCAGAGTTCTTTTTAAGTTGGGAGAAAATTGCTCTTTTTCCTTTTTTTTTTTTTAAGTTTAAGAAAGTGGCTGTCACTAAAGGATAGTAGAAATGAAGGAGATTGTGTTGAGAAGGACTAACTGAGGGAATATGGTAGGGAATGAGATTCAAGGCAAAGGAGGGAGAGAAGACAAGGATGAACAAATGATGCTGCAAAGACAGTTAAACCTTGGGAGACAGGAATTTGATTGGAAGACCTTGATGATGTAGAAAACATCATCTGAGAAAATGAGCATGACAGAAGTAGGGTGAAGGCATTAGGATGGTAGTGAAAGTTTAGAACACTTATTTACAGAAATGGGTAAGTGACCTAGCCAGAGAAAAAGACAAAAATTTAATAATGTCAACTCAGGGTCTCTCTGAAACTTGGCCTAGAGGTAGAAACTTGGATTGATCTATGTCAGGGGCCTTGTCAGGTAAGTGCAGCAGGAGAACAAAGATGAGAAAAAATAAGGATGCTAATAATAAAGGCTGTAAGATTTGGAGAGAGCTGAGTGGGGAAGACAAAAGGGAGGATTTAAGAGACTGAGATCTCCGTGAAGTTTAGGTAGGTTTTAGTGGGAATGAAACAACAAGTTGGGAGATTTTCTTCTGAGTAGGATACTGATGTTTAAGGTTTTAGAGGAGGAACTGGGCGATGACAAGGGCCAGTATACAGCCAAGACAGTGGGTTGCTTCCATCCACATTCTCTTACATACATATGGAAGAGATCAGGAAGGAGGAACTTTACATTATCTGCTTCCTTAAAGGCATCATAGTACAGCACACTGGAAAAGCACTAGAGAGACTCACGTGGGTCCTGGCCCTGCTGCTACACAATTCTTGGTCTCCTCTTTGATAAAGTGGATATGTATATATCTTTTATACTCCTGTTTCAGGTATGCCGTGAAGAATAAATTATGTATGTGCAAGTTCTTTGAAAGCTGCAAAGCACTATATATGTATTGAGTATCGTTAAGGAGTAAATTTTTTTTTTTTTTTAATGCGGTATGCGGGCCTCTCACTGTTGTGGCCTCTCCCGTTGCGGAGCACAGGCTCCGGACGCGCAGGCTCAGCGGCCATGGCTCACGGGTCCAGACGCTCCGCAGCATGTGGGATCTTCCCGGACCGGAGCACGAACCCGTGTCCCCTGCATCGGCAGGCAGACTCTCAACCACTGCACCACCAGGGAAGCACAAGGAGTAAATTTTTAAATGTAAAAGTGACCTCACTGTGAGCTGGGACAGTTAGGAAATCTTTTAACAAATAAGATAAGGATATTCATTATTGGAAATTAATTTTCAGATTCTGAGACCCTACCTTGAGAGTCCTTTGCCTGAGCCTTGCTTCCTGAACTCCCCATGACCCCCAAGTGATGGTTAAAGGCTTGTTAGAAACTGAAGGGATCACCTGGAATTAAAATCCCACCACCCATTCACTTGACCCAGAGTACTGCCATTGCCTGGAAATTCTTGTTTTCACAGCCCAATTGCTAGACCAGGCCCTGATATATAAAGCTTTTGGCTTGGATTGAGCCCAATACGCTATTGGTCACTTTTACTTGGATTACAGATTATCTTCCTTGAGGTCAGCCACACAGCCTAGTTTCCAAAAACTCTGGTCCGACTCTCTCCATGATTACTCTTCTTTTCCGGCTGATATGATGTGAAGGTTTCAGTGAGCCTTATCATGGTCCTGTTACATTGCTATGGCATTAGAAAATGATTGAAATGGTAAAAACAGACCAAGTAAAAATGACATGGATCAGTTTTATTTTGAGGGAGAGTAATAATTGAGGTCAAAACTTTTTTTTGAGTCTTTCTCAAAGTTTGTATTTCAGAACTCTCAGATTATTAGTTTTATCTGACGTGTAGTTTGATACAGGTATTGCTTGATATATAGTACTAATTTTCAACTGGATGGAATATTACAACATTAATTGTCTTAAGGTGTATTTTCCAAAGTAGTGGGAAAAAAATACCTTGTTATGAGAACAAATTTGGGATGAAATCATAAAAATTTTTAACCTTTTATAGATGGCAGTGAAAATAAGAACAATGAGATTGCTTTCTCTGACCTATTCTGTCTGATAGGCAATTTTACATTCATTTGCAAATGTTACTTCAGAATAAAACAATTATATTTGGTAAAACACATATGGAGGCTGAGGCCTTGATACTCTAACCCCCTCTTTCAAGCCCCCCTTCTCTCCCTCCCTAACTTTACATATACAGAAACCATCAATAGATTCCAGCTGGCTATATGTTCTAAAATAGTTCAGAAAAAGAAATTCCCAATTTGAAAACCTTTCTAATGATCTGTTTGATAAAGCCATGGAATGATAAGTCTCCCATGGAAAAAAAAAATTTTAAAGGCCTAGCCAGGTTTTATGCTGATGAAGAGAAGTTTAGATGTCTCTTGGACCTACATCTAATAACAACAATACCACAGTTATTAATAGCAAGACTGTGGAGCTAAACGTTACCTCGCTGTCAGCAAAGAATGTGCTTGCTGCAATGTATTAGGCTTTTCTTTGACAAGTTTAAGACACCATAATGAAGCAGTTGCATGGGACAGACAGATAAAGTAAATCCATCAGATAAATCAGTTCTTTGTCCTATGCATGCTTGTATTCAAAAGCTGAGTCCATGAGGGGAATGGGGTGGGGAGAGATTTCTTTGTTATAGTTTTCTAGATAGTTTTCTCTTTTTTATGGTCCAAGTCTTTGTATATATTGTATAAAGTATGGTAAGGCTCAGCAAAAAGATTTGTAAACTAAAGTGCTTTGCAAATAAAACTTTAGGAGTAAAAAAGCAATAATTAAAGCAGATTCCTGGGTCTGATATTCAGTTCTGCTATGGACTGAATTGTGTCCCCTCAAAATTTGTATGGTAACCTCCAATGTGACTGCGTTTGAAATCACCTCTGAGGAGATGATAACAGTTTAATGAGGTCATAACTCTAATCCAACAGGGCTGGTGCCCCTTGCTCTGTGCATAACTTGGAAAGATTATGTGAGCACACTGAGAAAAAGTAAGGAAGCTAGGAAAATCTGCAAGCCAGGAAGAGAACTCTCACCAGAAGCTGAATTGCCTGGAACCTTGATTTTGCACTTGTAGCCTCTAGAATTAGGAGAAAATAAATTTCTACTGTTTAAGCCACCCAGTCTATGGTATATATTTATGGCATCATGAGGTAATACAGATTTTGGTACTGTGATATGAGTTACTGCTGTAAAAAATACCTAAAAATGTACGAGTAGCTTTGGAACTGGGTAATGGGTAGAGGTTAGAGGAATTTTGAGGTGCATTTTAAAAAAAATCCTAGATTGCTTGTGGACTGAATCTTGGTAGAAATATGGCCTTAAAGGCCATTCTGGTGAAATGTCAGAAAGAAATGAGGAACAGATTATTGAAAACTGGAGGAAAAGCAATGTTTGTTACAAAGTGACAAACAACTTCAGTGAACTCTGTTCTAGTATTTTCTGGAAGGTAGAACTCGTAAGCCATGAAATTGGATATTTAGCTGAGGATATTTCAGAGCAAAATGTTAAAGGTATGGCCCGGGTCCTTCTGTCTGCTTACAGTAAAATGTGAGAGGAGAGAGAGAAATTAAAGAAGGAATTCAGTAAAAAGGGAATGAGAATTTAAAGATTTAGAAAATCCTCAGGTTGTCCATATTAAAAAAAAAAAAAAAAATCAAGTGTGTTCCAAAGAGAACACCAGGAGTATGGCTGACTATCATTTGATAAAGAGATTATGGGATTATACAAGTAAAAACCCTGCCAGTTTGAAGTGAAAGGGGACAAAGATGGGACAAAATAGAAGGATGGAGGGCTCTTAGATTCTATGTGACAGGATCATAGAGCTGTTCTGCTGCACACATGCTTTATCATTCAAGAAAAGGGAAGAATGACTCTGAAGACGATTCAGAGATCATCAGAGCTGCCACTCCTACCACATGTCCAACAGGCAGGGCTCATTCCTCTTGTTTCCTCTTCAGTTTTGGCAGATCAGAATATCCTGCCCACTGCCTCAGGGATATAGCCCTTGCTGAGAGCTGAGGGGGCAGAGCTGCCCTAGGAGCCATGGGTTTGATTCTGCCACTCAGTGAACCTAGAGGTCAGAGCATTGAACCAGAGAGGATTATTCTCAGGCCTTGAAATCTAATGGAATTTGCCTTGCTAGGTGTTGGACTTCCTTGGGACACATCACCCCTTCTTTCTGATTTCTGTCTCTGCACATAATGTGTCTGGTTTCACGGGTTCATATCTGGAGAGGAATTTTGCCAGGGATGAATCATACCTCGAATCTCAGCCATGTGTGATTTAGATGATACTTATTTTATATTGTTTTTTTCTTCTTTACATATTCTGTTGGGTTTTTTTTTAAATTGAGTATAGTTGGGGACCTTCAAGATGGCGGAGGAGTAAGATGTGGAGATTACCTTCCTCCCCACAGATACATCAGAAATACATCTACTTGTGGAACAGCTCCTACAGAACACCTACTGAATGCTGGCAGAAGACTTCAGACTTCCCAAAAGGCAAGAAAATCCCCACGTACCTGGGTAGGGCAAAAGAAAAAAGAAAAAAAAAAGACATAAAAGAATAGAGATGGGACCTGCACCTCTGGGAGGGAGCTGTGAAGGAGGAAAAGTTTCCACACACTAGGAAACCCCTTCACTGGTGGAGATGGGGGTGGCGAGGGGGGAAGCTTTGGAGCCATGGAATAGAGCACAGCAACAGGGGTGCAGAGGGCAAAGCGGAGAGATTCCTGCACAGAGGATCGGTGCTGACCAGCACTCACCAGCCTGAGAGGCTTGTCTGCTCACCCGCCAGGGCGGGTGCAGGCTGGAAGCTGAGGCTCTGGCTTCAGAGGTCAGACCCCAGGGAGAGGACTGGGGTTGGCTGCATGAACACAAGCTGAAGGGGGCTAGTGTGCCACAGCTAGCCAGGAGGGAGTCTGGGAAAATGTCTGGAACTGTCAAAGAGGCAAGAGACCATTGTTTCAGGGTGCCTGAGGAGAGGGGATTCAGAGCACCACCTAAATGAGCTCCAGAGACGGGTGCGAGCCACAGCTATCAGCAGGGACTACAGAGATGGGCAGGAAATGCTAAGGCTGCTGCTGCAGCCACCAAGAAGCCTGTGTGCAAGCACAGGTCATTAGCCACACCTCCCCTCCCAGGAGCCTGTGCAGCCCGCCACTGCCAGTGTCCCGTGATCCAGGAACAGCTTCTCCGAGAGAACACACGGCGTGCCTCAGGCTGTTGCAACGTCACGCTGGCCTCTGCCTCCGCAGGCTCGCCCCACATTCTGTACCCCTCCCTCCCACCGGCCAGAGTGAGCCAGAGCCCCCTAATCAGCTGCTGCTGTAACCCTGTCCTGTCTGGTTGGGAACAGAAGCCTGAGGGCAACCTACACACAAAAGGTGGGGCCAAAACCAAAGCTGAACCCCAGGAGCTGTGCGAACAAAGAAGAGAAAGGGAAATTTCTCCATGCAGCCTCAGGAGCAGTGGATTAAATCCCCCCAATGAACTTGAGGTACCCTGCATCTGTGGAATACCTGAAGAGGCAATGAATCAACCCAAAATTGAGGTAGTGGACTTCGGGAGCAACTGTAGACTTGGGGTTTGCTATCTGCGACTGACTTGTTTCTGATTTTTATGTTTATCTTAGTATAGTTTTTAGCGCTTGTTATCATTGGTGGATTTATTTATTAGTTTGTTTGCACTCTTCTTGTTTTTTCTCTTTATTTTTAATTTTTTTACTTTAATTTTAAAATTATTTATCTTAATTATTTTATTTATTTCTTTAAAAATATTATTTTTTCTTTCTTTTTTTCTCCCTTTTCTTCTGAGCCATGAGGCTGACAGGGTCTTGGTGCTCTGGCCTGGTGTCAGGCCTGAGCTTCTGAGGTGGGAGAGCCAAGTTCAGGACATTGGACCACCAGAGAGCTCCAAGCTCCACATAATATCAGTTGATGAGAGCTCTCCCAGAGGTCTCCGTCTCAACGCTAAGACCCAGCTCCACCCAATGAGCAGCAAGCTCCAGTGCCGGGAGCCCCATGCCAAACAACTAGCAAGACAGGAGCAAAACCCCACCCACTAGCAGAGAGGCTGCCTATAATCACACTAAGTTCACAGATACCCCAAAACACACCACTGGACACAGCCCTGCCCACCAGAAAGACAAGATCCAGCCCCACCCACCACAACACAAGCACTAGTCCCCTCCACCAGGAAGCCTACACAAGCCACTGAACCAACCTCATCCACTTGGGAAAGATACCAAAAACAACGGGAACTACAAACCTGCAACCTGAGAAAAGGAGACCCCCCCAAACACAGTAAGTTAAGCAAAATGAGAAGACAGAGAAATATGCAGCAGATGAAGGAGCAAGGTAAAAACTCACCAGACCAAACAAATGAAGAGGAAATAGGCAGTCTACCTGAAAAAGAATTCAGAGTAATGATAGTAAAGATGATCCAAAATCTTGGAAATAGGATAGAGAAAATACAAGAAATGTTTAAAAAGGGCCTAGGGAACCAAAGAGGAAACAAACAATGATGAACAACACAATAAATGAAATTAAAAATTCTCTAGAAGGAATCAATAGCAGAATACCTGAGGCAGAAGAACGGATAAGTAACCTGGAAGATAAAATAGTGGAAATAACTACCACAGAGCAGAATAAAGAGAAAAGTATGAAAAGAATTGAGGACAGTCTCAGAGACTTCTGAGACAACATTAAAAGCACCAACATTCAAACTATAAGGGTCCCAGAAGAAGAAGAGTAAAAGAAAGGGTCTGAGGAACTATTTGAAGAGATTATAGTTGAAAACTTCCCTAAGATGGGAAAGGAAATAGTCAATCAAGTCCAGGAAGCACAGAGAGTCCCATACAGGGTAAATCCAAGGAGAAACATGCCAAGACACGTATTAATCCAACTATTAAAAATTAAATGAAAAAATATTAAAAGCAGCAAGGGAAAAGCAACAAATAACATAAAAGGGAATCCCCATAAGGTTAACAGCTAATCTTTCAACAGAAACTCTGCAAGCCAGAAGGGAGTGGCAGGACATATTTAAAGTGATGAAAGGGAAGAATCTACAGTCAAGATTACTCTACCCAGGAAAGGATCTCATTCATATTCGACAGAGAAATTAAAACCTTTACAGACAAGAAAAAGTTAAGTGAATTCTGCACCATCAAACCAGCTTTACAACAAAAGTTGTAAAATGCTAAAAAGTTCTCTAGGCAGGAAACACAAGAGAAAGAAAAGACCTACAAAAACAAACCCAAAACAATTAAGACAATGGTAATAGGAACATACATATTGATAATTACCTTAAATTTAATGGATTAAATGCTTCAACCAAAAGACATAGACTGGCTGAATGGATACAAAAACAGGAGCCATATATATATGATGTCTACAACAGACCCTCTTCAGACCTAGGGACACATACAGACTGAAAGTGAGGGGATGGAAAAAGATATTCCATGCAAATGGAAATGAAAAGAAAGTTGGAGTAGCAATTCTCATGTCAGACAAAATAAACTTTAAAATAAAGACTATCACAAGAGACAAAGAAGGACACTACATAATGATCAAGCGATCAATCCAAGAAGAAGCTTTAACAATTGTAAATATTTATGCACCCAACATCTGAGCACCTCAATTCATAAGGCATATGCTAACAGCCAAAAAAGGGGAAATCAACAGTAACACAGTCATAGTAGGGGACTTTGATACCCCACTTTCACCAATGGAAAGATCATCCAAAACGAAAATGAATACAGAAACGCAAGCTTTAAATGATAGATTAAACAAGATGAACTTAATTGGTATTTATAGGATTTTCCATCCAAAAACTACAGAATACACTTTCTTCTCAAGTGCTCATGGAACATTCTCCAGGATAGATCATATCTTGGTTCACAAATCAAGCCTTGGTAAATTTAAGATAATTGAAATTGTATCAAGTATCTTTTCCGACCACAACGCTATGAGAGTAGATATCAATTACAGGAAAAATACTGTAAAAAATACAAACGCATGGAGGCCAAACAATACGCTACTAAATAACCAAGAGGTCACAGAAGAAATCAAAGGGGAAATCAAAAAGTACCTAGAAACAAATGACAATGAAACCACAATGACCCAAAACCTGTGGGATGCAGCAAAAGCAGTTTTAAGAGGGAAGATTATGGTAATACAGTCCTACCTGAAGAAACAAGAAAAATCTCAAATAAACAATGTAACTTTACACCTAAAGCAATTAGTGAAAGAAGAAGAAGAAGAAAAACAAAAAACACCAAAGTTAGCAGAAGGAAAGAAATCATAAAGATCAGACCAGAAATAAATAAAAAAGAAAAGAAGGAAACAATAGCAAAGATCAATAACACTAAAAGCAGGTTCTTTGAGAAGATAAAAAAAATTGATAAACCACTAGCCAGACTCATGAAGAAAAAAAGGGAGAGGACTCTCAAATAAAGAGAATTAGAAATAAAAAAGGAGAAGTAATAACTGACACTGCAGAAATATAAAGGATCATGAGAGATTACTACAAGCAACTATATGTCAATAAAATGGACAACCAGGAGGAAATGGACAAATTCTTAGAAAAGCACTCTCTTCCGAGACTGAACCGGGAAGAAATAGAAAATATAAACAGACCAATCACAAGTGCTGAAATTGAAACTGTGATTAAAAATCTTCCAACAAACAAAAGCCCAGGACCAGAATGGTTAACAGGCAAATTCTATCAAACATTTAGAGAAGAGCTAACACCTATCCTTCTCAAACTCTTCCAAAATATAGCAGAGGGAGGAACACTCCCAAACTCATTCTACGAGGCCACCATCACTCTGATACCAAAACCAGACAAATATGTCACAAAAAAAGGAAGCTGGAGACCAATATCACTGAGGAACATAGATGCAAAAATCCTCAACAAAATACTAGCAAACAGAATCCAACAGCTTATTAAAAGGATCATACACCATGATCAAGTGGGGTTTATCCCAGGAATGTAAGGATTCTTCAATATACTCAAATCAATCAATGTGATACACCATATTAACAAACTGAAGGATAAAAACCATATGATCATCTCAATAGATGCAGAAAAAGCTTTTGACAGAATTCAACACCCATTTATGATTAAATACTCTCCAGAAAATAGGCATAGAGGGAACTTACCTCAACATAATAAAGGCGATATATGTGACAAACCCACAGCCAACGTCGTTCTCAATGGTGAGAAACTGAAAAAACCCTTTCCACTAAGATCAAGAATAAAACAAGGTTATGCATTCTCACCACTATTATTCAACATAGTTTTGGAAGTTTTAGCCACAGCAATTAGAGAAGAAAAAGACATAAAAGGAATCCCAATTGGAAAAGAAGCAAAGCTCTTACTGCTTGCAGATGACATGATATTATACATAGAGAATCCTAAAGATACTACCAGAAAACTATTAGAGCTAATCAATGAATTTGGTAAAGTAGCAGGATACAATATCAATGCACAGAAATCTCTTGCATTCCTATACACTAATGATGAAAAATCTGAAAGAGAAATTAAGGAAACACTCCCATTTACCATTACAATGAAAAGAATAAAATACCTAGGAATAAACCTACCTAAGGAGACAAAAGACCTGTATTTAGAAAACTCTAAGAAACTGATGAACGATATTAAAGATGATACAAACAGATGGAGAGATATACCATGTTCTTGGATTGGAAGAATCAACATTGTGAAAATGACTAGACTACCCAAAGCAATCTAAAGATTCAGTGCAATCCCTATCAATCTACCACTGGCATTTTTCACAGAACTAGAACAAAAAATTTCACAATTTGTATGGAAACACAAAAGATGCCGAATAGCCAAAGCAATCTTGATAAAGAAAAATGGAGCTGGCGGTATCAGGCTCCCTGACTTCACACTATACTACAAAGCTACAGTAATCAAGACAGTATGGTACTGGCCCAAAAACAGAAATATAGATCAATGGAACAGGACAGAAAGCCCAGAGATAAATCCATGCACATATTTCACCTTATCTTTGATAAAGGAGGCAAGAATATACACTGGAGAAAAGACAGCCTCTTCAGTAAGTGGTGCTGCGAAAATTGGACAGCTACATGTAAAAGAATGAATTTAGAACACTTCCTAACACCATACACAAAAATAAACTCAAAATGGATTAAAGACCTAAATGTAAGGGTAGACACTATAAAACTCTTAGAGGAAAACATAGGCAGAAAACTCTATGACATAAATCACAGCAGGATCCTTTTTGACCCACCTCCTAGGGAAATGGAAATAAAAACAAAATAGACAAATAGACCTAATGAAACTTAAAAGCTTTTGCACAGCAAAGGAAACCATAAACAAGATGAAAAGAGCACTGTCAGAATGGGAGAAAATATTTTCAAACAAAGCAACTGGCAAAGGATTAATCTTCAAAATATACAAGCAGCTCGTGCAGCTTAATATCAAAAAAAAACCAACCCAATCCAAAAATGGCCAGACGATCTAAATAGACATTTCTCCAAAGAAGATATACAGATTGCCCACAAACACATGAAAGAATGCTCACCATTACTAATCATTAGAGAAATGCAAATCAAAACTGCAGTGAGGTATCACCTCACACCAATCAAAATGGCCATCTTCAAAAAATCTCCAAACAATACATGCTGGAGAGGGTGTGGAGAAAAGGGAACCCTCTTGCATTGTCGGTGGGAATGTAAATTGATACAGCCACTATGGAGAACAGTATGGAGGTTCCTTAAAATACTAAAAATAGAACTACTATATGCCCCAGCAATCCCACTACCGGTCATATACAGTGAGAAAATCCTAATTCAAAAAGAGTCATGTACCACAATGTTCATTACAGCACTATTTACATAGCCAGGACATGGAAGCAACCTAAGTGTCCATTGACAGATGAATGGATAAAGAAGATGTGGCACGTATATACAATGCAATATTACTCAGCCATAAAAGGAAGTGAAATTGAGTTATTTGTAGTGAGATGGATGGACCTAGAGTTGTCATACCGAGTGAAGTTAAGTCAGAAGGAGGAAAACAAATACTGTATGCTAACACATATATATGGAATCTAAAAAAAAAAAAAAAGGTTCTGAGGAACCTAGGGTTAGGACAGGAATAAAGACGCAGATGTAGAGAATGGACTTGAGGACATGGGGAGGGAGAGGGTAAGCTGGGATGAAGTGAGAGAGTAGCATTGACATATATACACTACCAAATGTAAAATAGATAGCTAGTGAGAAGTAGCTGCATTGCATGGATAGAATAGCTCGGTGCATTGTGACCACCTAGAGGGGTGGTATAGGGAGGGTGGGAGGGAGACGCAAGAGGGAGTTGTTGTGGTGATACATGTATACATATAGGTGATTCACTTTGTTATACAGCAGAAGCTAACACACCATTGTAAAGCAATTATACTCCAATAAGATTGTTAAAAAAATAAAACACCTATAGGGACTGGCAGTTAAGTTGCTGAAACAACTAGCTGTAATAGCACAGGGAATAGTGAAGAGTCTGGTAATATAGAATATAAATATCCTATTTAAAGGGAGCAGCTGCTATTCATCTGTAGACAGTACCTATCAACTAGAAATTTGAAACTAATATCATAAAACTCTATTTTTGGAGCAGAAGCCAGATTGATTAAAAACTACTTACCCGGGCTTCCCTGGTGACACAGTGGTTGAGAGTCTGCCTGCCGTTGCAGGGGACACGGGTTCGTGCCCCAGTCTGGGAAGATCCCACATGCCGCGGAGTGGCTAGGCCCATGAGCCATGGTCGCTGAGCCTGTGCGTCCGGAGCCTGTGCTCCACAATGGGAGAGGCTACAACAGTGAGAGGCCCGCGTACTGCAAAAAAAACAAAAACAAACAAACTACTTTCCCACATTTCTCCAAAGAAGACATACAAATGGCCAATAGGCACATGAACAGATGCTCAATATTAAATTAATATTAAATATGCTAATTATTAAAGAAATGCAAATCAAAACTACAGTGCAGTATCACCTCACACCAGTCAGAATGGCCATCATTAAAGTCTACAAATAATAAATGCTGGAGAGGGTGCAGAGAAAAAGGAACCCTCCTACACTGTTGTTGGGAATGTAAATTGGTGCAGCCACTATGGAGAACAGTGTGAAGGTCCTTAAGAAACTAAATATAGAGGTACTATGTGATCCAGCAATCCCACTCCTGGGCATATATCTGGAAAGGATGAAAAGCCTATTTCAGAAAGATACATGCACCCCAGTGTTCATAGCAGCACTATTTACATTAGCCAGGATGTGGAAGCAACCTAAGTGTCTGACAGATGAATGGATAAAGAAGATGTGGTATATATATACACAGTGGAATATTACTCAGCCATAAAAAAGAATGAAATAATGCCATTTGCAGCAACATGGGTGCACCTAGAGATTATCATGCTAAGTGAAGCAAGTCAGACAGAAAAAGAGAAATATTATATGATATCACTTATAAATGGAATCTAAAAAATGATATAAATGAATTTATTTACAAAACAGAAATATACTCACAGACATAGAAAACAAACTTATGGTTACCAGAGAAGAGAGCAGTGGGTGCAGGGGGAGATAAGTTAGGAGTTGGGATTAACATATATGCACTACTATGTATAAAATAGATAAACTACAGGGACTTACTGTATAGCACAGGGAACTATATTCAGTATCTTGTAATAATCTACAATGGAAAAGAATCTGAAAGAATATATATATATATATATATATATATATATATATATATATAGTATATATAACTTAATTACCTTGCTGAACACCTGAAGCTAACACAACATTGTAAATTAACTATACTTCAATAAAAAATGGTTGTAAAAATAATTAAGTACAGTTGACTTAAAATATTGTATTAGTTTCAGCTGTACAACATAGTGGATTCAAAATATTTGTAGGTTACACACCCTACAAAGTTATTATAAAACATTGACTATATTCCCTGTGCTGTACATTATATCTCTGTGACTTATTTATTTTATAACTGGTAGTTGGTACCTCTTAATCCCCTTCACCTCTTTTGCCTCCCCCTCCCTACCCCAAAGCCCCTATAACTATTAGTTTGTTCTCTGTATATGTGAGTCTGTTTCTATTTTGCTATATTTGTTTGTTTTGTTTTTTAGATTCCACATATAAGTAAAGACATAACAGTTTTTGTCTTTCTCTGTCTGACTTACTTCACCGAACATAAAACCTTTCAGGTCTATCCATGTTATTGCAAATGGCAATGTTTCATTCTTTCTTTTGAGTAATATTCCATTGTATAAATACACCACATCTTTATCCATTTAACTATTGATGGACACCTAGGTTGTTTCCATATCTTGGCTATTGTACATAATTTTCCTATGAATTTTGAGGTGCATATATCTTTTTGAGTGGGTGTTTTTGTTTTCTTCAGAGAAATACCCAGAAATGGAATTGCTGGATCATAACATAGTTCTAGTTTTAATGTTTTGAGGAAGCTGCATACTCTTTTCCATAGTGGCTGTGCCAGTTTACATTCTCACTAACAGGGTACTAGGGTTCCTCTTCTCCACATCCTCACCAACACTTGTTATTTCTTGTCTTTTTGACAACAGCCACTCTGACAGGTGTGAGTTGATATCTCATTGTGGTTTTGTTTTGCATTTCGCTAATGATTAGTGATGTTGAGCATCTTTTCATGTGCCTGTTGACTACCTGTATATCTCCTTTGGAAAAATACCTATTCAGGTCCTCTTGCATTTTTTAAATGGGTTGTTCGTTTTTATATGAGTTATTTATACATATTTTGCATATTAACCCCCTATTTGACATTTGCAAATATCTTTTCCCATTAAATAGGTTACTGTTTCATTTTGTTGATGGTTTTCTTCACTGTACAAAAGTTTTTTTAGTTTGATGTAGTCCTATTTGTTTATTTTTGCTTTTGTTTCCCTTGCCTGAGGAGAGAGATAAAAAAAAGTTTTGCTAAGACTGATGTCGAAGAGCATACTGCCTATGTTTTTCTTCTAGGAGTTTTATGGTTTCAGTTCTTACATTTAAGTCTTTAATCCAGTTTGAATTTGTCTGGTATGTGGTGTGAGAAGATGTTCTAAGTTCATTCTTTTACATGTAGCTGTCCAGTTTTCCCAACACCATTTATTGAAAATATTGTCTTTTTCACATTGTATATTCTTGCCTCCTTTTCATAGGTTAATTGAACATATATACACGGATTTATTTCTGGGCTCTCTAGTCTTTTCATTGATCTATGTGTCTGCTTTTGTGCCAGTACCATGCTGTTTTGATTACTGTAGTTTTGAGTGTAGTTTGAAGTCAGGGAGTGTGATACCTCCAGCTTTGTTCATCTTTCTCAAGATTGGTTTGGCTATTCGGGGTCTTTTATGGTTCCAAACAAATTTAAAAATTATTTGTTCAAGTTATGTGAAAAATACCATTGGTATTTTGATAAGGATTGCATTGAATCTGTAGATTGCCTTGAGTAGTATTGTCATTTTAATAATAGTAATTCTTCTAATCCATGAGCACAGGATATCTTTTCATTTATTTGTATCATTGTCAGTTTCTTTCATTAATGTTTTATAGTTTTCAGGGTACTGATGTTTTACGTCTTCAGTTAAATTTATTCCTAGATGTTTTATTCTTCTTGATACATTTGTAAATGGAACTGTTTTTTTGATTTCTCTTTATGATAGCTCATTATTAGTGTATAGAAATGCAATAGGTTTCTGTATATTAATTTTGTGTCTTGCAACCTTACTGAATTCATTTATTAGTTCTAATAATTTTTGGTAGAGTCTTTTGGGTTTTCTGTATACAGAATCCTGTAGTCAGCAAATAGTGACAGTTTTCCTTCTTCCCTTCCAGTCTGAATGCCTTTTACTTCTTTTTCTTGTCTGATTGCTCTTTCTAGGACTTATAATACTATGTTAAATAGAAGTAGTGAGAGTGGGCATTTTTATTTGTTCCTGATCTTATAAGAAAAGCTGTCATCTTTTCACCATCATGTATCATGTTAGCTGTGGGTTTGTCATATATGGCTTTTATTATGTTGAAGGACATATCTCTATAACCAGTTTGTTGAGAGTTTTTATTATTGAAGGGTGCTGAATTTTGTCAAGTGCTTTTTCTGCATCTATTGACATATCACATGATTTTTATCTTTCTGTTAATATAGTGTACTATAGTAATTAATTTTCATATGTTGAGTCATCCTTGCATCTCAGGAATAAATCATACTTGATCACAGTATATGATCCTTTTAATGTATTGTTGAATTCAGTTTGTTAATATTTTGTTGAGGATTTTTGCATTTATGTTCATCAGGAATATTGACCTGTAGTTTCCTTTTCCTGTAGTGTCCTTGTCTGTCTTTAGTATCATGGTAATTCTGGCATTGAAAAATGATTTTGAAAGTCATCCCTCCTCTTCTATTTTTTGGAAGATTTTGAGAAGAATTGGTATTATTTCTTCTTTAAATGTTGGGTAGAATTTACCAGGGAAGCCATCTGGTCCTGGACTTTTGTTTGTTGGGGGGTTTTTGATTACTGACTTATTCTGCTGACAAGTAATTGGTCTGTTCAGAATTTCTATTTCTTTATGATTCAGTCTTGGTAGGTTGTATGTTTCTAGAAATTTATTTTTTTCCAGGTTGTACAGTTTGTTGGTGTTTAATTGTTCATAGTACCCTGTTATAATCCTTTGTATTACTATGGTATCAATTATAATATCTCTTCTTCATTTATAATTTTATTTATTTGAATTCACTCTCTTGTTTCTTGGTAGTCTAGCTATAGGTTTGTTAATTTTGTTTATCTTTTCAAAAACAGCTCTTACTTTCATTGATATTTTCTACTGTCTTTTGGTCTCTGTTTCATTTATTTCCACTCTCATCTTTATTTCTTTCCTTCTGCTAACTTTGGACTTATTTTGTTCTTCTTTTTCTAGTTCCTTGTGGTGTAAATTTAGGTTGCCTATTTGAGATTTTTCTTTTTTCTTAAGGTAGGTGTTTATCACTGTGAACTTTCCTCTCAGATCTGCTTTGTTGCATTCCAGAAGTTTTGATACTTTGTATTTACATTTTCATTTGTCTCAAGGTATTTTTTAATTTCTCTTTTGATTTCTTCCTTGATCCACTGGTTGTTCAGCAGCATGTTGTTTAGTCTCCACATATTTGTACGTCTTCCAGTTTTCTTCTTATATTTGATTTCTAGTTTCTTACCACTGTGGTCCGTAAAGATGCATGATATGACTTAATTTTTCTTAAATTTAGTAAGACTTGTGTCCTAATGTATGATCTATCTTGGAGAATGTTTCCTGTGCATTTGAAAAGAATGTGTATCCTGCTGGATAGAATGTTCTGTATATGTCTAAGTTCGTCTAGTCTACCATGTAGTTTAAATCTCATGTTTTCTTATTGAAAGCTTGGCTGTGAAACAGCACTTTTAAAAATGCAGATAAAGCTTTTTCAGGGTAAGACTGGCAGATCGGTGATTTTGCCTGCTCCCTCTGTGCTGAGCCCTCGGGGGGGATAGCTGCAGTGAGTGCTCAGGCACTGGTTAAGAATTGTTTCTTTGTTTTCTAGAGTCTTGTGGATCTTACAGACACAAACCACATTGGCTTTCAGGGGTGGGTATTTTGGGGGTCCTTCCCTTCAGTGGGAGTCTTAAAATTTGAAGATGTGGGGTCTAAACCCTTTGCTCCTCGGGGAGAAACTAGGAGTTATCGGTTCCCTTCTGATTGTATGGCACTGGGTCAGGGGTGGGATTTATGGCCAGAAAGTATCTCAGACTTTCCTACCATTTTGATGTGGGTATTTTCATATTCTTTTAATTTATAGAAGAAGTTGCTCAGCCAGTTTCTGGATCTCTTTCAGAAAGAGTTGCTCTATGTGTAGCTGTACATTTGTAGGATGAGGGGAGCTCATAAGACTCCTAAGTCATCATCTTGGTTGACTCTCTTGATTGGTGTGTTCAAGAAAACTGGAATAGGCCAGTGCTGGAGGATAGTGAGAGAGAGAGAGAGAGAGAAACAGGCAAATGATCACTAAGGTCACATCATGTAAAGCCTGTAGACCATGGTCAGGAGATATAGTTTACTCTGTGATGGGAAGCCATTGAACTACCATGTAAATTTAAAAAAAAAAAAGGTCACTCTGGCTGCAGTGTGGAGAATAGACTTTAGAGTTAGGGAAAGAAAAAATATAAGCTGTGAAACTAGATAGGGACTATTATAATAATACAGTTTAGAAAGATGGTGGCTTGATCGAGGGTCAATGCTTTTCAACCTTGGCTTCTGTTAAGGAGCTTCTAAAAAATAACCAATGCTAGGGCCAAACCCAGAGTAACTAATAAAAATATTTGTGGGTGTGGCCAAGAATTGGTAATTTAAAATCTTCCCAGTGATTTCAATGTGCAGCCAAGGTTGAGAACCACTGTCCAAAGCAGTAACCATGAAGGTGGTAAAAGTGAAAGTGATGCTAGTTATATTTAATCATTAGGAGCAGCAAGATTTTCTTACTGGTTAGATGTGGGGCATAAGAACAAAAAAAAGCAAAGGGTGATTCCAAAGTTTTTGGCCTTGGCAACTGGCAAATAGTTATATGAGAAAACTTTTTCTTAAATCTAACCCAAATCTTTTATTTTCAGATAGTTATCAAATTTACTCAAGTGATGATGGATGGTATCATGTTCTGTAAAATATACTTTCATACACATTTTGGAAAGAAAAAATTATTTGATCCCTTATTTAATATCCCAGTGTATCAAGATCAGAAAATGGAAACCATAGTAGCTATTTTAACAGAGATTGTGTCAATAATATAGAAAGTGGTTTATCAGGAGTTGGGCTAACTGGCAGGGTAAAAAGGAGGGACTGAGAGAATATGAAAGTAATAACTACAGGAAGCAGCCACCATCCTTGGAAACCAAAGGAAGAAGTTATAATTATCAGAACCTGAACTCTTAGAACCCAATAACTGCAGAACCCTAGAAACTAAACATCTTAGAAGAGAGTGGTATGCAGCTGCTTTGGAAGGATCTTGTAGAAATGGGACTCATTGCTTAGGGAAAGGTGCTGCCCACCTGATACTGTTACAGTTAAGATAATATGGTAAGGCTGATTCTAGGACTGTGGTTAGAACCAACTCTTGCTGGAACCAGCTCTACTGCCAGGGGTGAAGTGAAGTTTCTGGAGTGGTACTGTCAAGAAGAGCAAGCAAAGTAAGAGGAACAAATCCATTCTCTTCTCTTTTTGCCTTCCAATTTAGTGTCTCTGCTGTAGAACCTTATTAACAGAGTAGCAGCTGGCAAAGGAGAAATACGGTTTGCTAATTCCTAGTCCCAGCATTACAAAACAGTATATAAGTGTGGAGCTTAATACCTAGCTATAGTCTACTCCTTTGACTACTTAGCATCTGTAGATACCCTTCTACCCGTGTTTGAATTTCCATACACAGCAATGATAATTTTAATGTCATCGCCTAACAAGATGCAAATAACCTTCATATAAAGGAAGATGCTCTTTCTCTCTCCAAAGAGAGGTCAGTGTTCCAGAAGTTACAGTATCCATCTTAGGGTAAAGGCAGGTTATTCATCACTGGAGGATGTTACTCCTCAATTTAGTTATAGTCCTGTTTGAATAATCTGTAATCAAAGACTAATTGGAAAGTTAATCAGCAACAACAATCCTCATATAAAATAATAGCAGGAAAGGAGGAAAAAATAGCTACTACAACTCTAATTTCTGTAAGGGTCAAAAGGCCATAATTGGTGTTTATTATATCCTTCTTACACTACCTTACATCCTTCCTTTGCCCTGAACCAGTCCCTGTAGAAGTCATTGTTCTTTGCCTTGGAGAGTGACCCAAATCTTTTTTCCTGAAGTGTCTGAATTCTCAGTGACCCAGATTTTTTTTAGTTACTATCATTTTCTGTTAACTTTTACTATTGGACGTGGAATTTCTAATGGGTGTCTCAGAATTCTCTAGGTTCCCTGTTTCCATTGTTCAACAGTAACCTAATTTTCTCTTGATGATCAGAAACTATCATTCCAGCTAATAAAGTAATCCTTACCTTTGTCTGTTGGTTTAGTATCATGAGGAGCTCAAAATAAGTGGTCTCAACTTTCAATTCAATAGAACCAATGTTGCTTCTCCCAGTAGAATAATTTATATCTTGGAAATTAAGACTTACAAGCTAGCAGAACTCAAAATTGCTGAGTTCAAAAGTAAAAATTCTGCAAGTGAATTATTTAGTGTAATAGTGAAAGGAGTCACTCTCGCTTCTTCCATTTGATTCTCAAATCCATATATTCTAATTATGGGAGAAACAGTTGACTCAAAGTATATTCAGCATTCTGTAAGATAGAATTCATTTCTTTGAGAGGGTTTTCCGTGAACTGGTGCTGTCAGTCAGGCTTCAGTTGGGTATTCCACCATTCTACTATGCTAGGTGCTTCTGGGTAATGAGGTAAGTAGTATTAGGATCAGTGAATTCATCGTACAACTCCATTGTCATATGTCCTAGGTGGTTAAATGAGTCCATGTCAGTAGCAGTGTTGTGCACAGTACCATGATGGTGAATAAGGCATTCATTATGTCTAATGATGTTGCTGCTGGCACAAGAAGTACAGACTAAGGAAGCAAATTCGTGTCTAGGATATGTCTATGCTAGTGAGGACAAACCATGTACTACTTTGCATCAGTAGTAGTACTGATGCAAAGGGTCTAATATTTAATTTGCCACCCAGTTGCTGACTGAGTCCCTCAGGGAATAGTGACATCTTGGGGACTCAACCTTCATCTCTGCTGTTGGCAAGGTAGATACTCAAAATTAATAGACAGATAAGCCTTAGAGAGTGAAATTTCATGGTGTTGAGTCTATTTGTAGCTTCTATTCCTGTTATTGAGGCTCTTTCTACATTTCTTTTTAAGCAAGCACTTAGATGGTTAATTAAAGAGGCTGAATGATATCCATAAAGCATGTCATCTGTCTAGCTGGTTATTAGAGTCTCCTCTGCATGTGATGCTCTTTTTTGAGCATTCACATGAAACACAAGTATAGCCACTCTCTGGCTCATTCTGAGAGGTCCTCCCAGCTACTCTTTCTCTAGTCCTTCTTGTCTTTAATCTTCTAGTGCTGCTGTTTCAAATGCCCTGACTATTCAGCTAAACAGCTAGTTACTGACTACTTTAGATCTGCATTTCTCAGTCCATACAGAGTGGAAAACCAGGTGAATTACTTGAAGTGCTACTCATAGGGAGGATTACCTCACCGCTGTCTTTCAGAGCATTGCTGGATGGGTGTGTAAATATAGCAGTCCATTTGCAGGTTGTGACAGCATGCTATGCACAACTGCCTATAAACCAGGTTTTTTCTTCCTCATTCAAATGATCAAACTAATTTCCTATGAGGCACTGAGTGTGGATTAGGGGAGAAGAGACAATGAAGCAGGAGTAGGTGACATACAGGTATGAGCCACCTGCTCACGCAACTAACTCCTGCCTTCCAGGCAAGCCCCATCACTTATATGCCATTGTCACTTGACGATGGTTTGCTACATCACCTTAACATTGTGATTGGAGGGGTCAAATAACACTAGAACACTAGTTCACAATGGACATCTCAAGTCATATGGTCGCTTGATGTCCCATAGTTAGGAATATGATCTCTGTCAGGGCCCAGCAATGAGCCAGGGACTGTTTTTGAAAGGGAGAATAGTTATCTAGAGAAGAATGCATGGGTTTGTTCTAAAATCTGGGCATTCTGTGCTATAATTCTCCTTTGAGATCTTGCTAGAGGCTTTATTCGGCATCGTTATTTGCCACAGAAACTTGGAGTATCATTGGATCTGCTGGTCATAAAGTCCAAGTGACCACCTGTACTGCACCTTGGTTCTGCTGCAAAGCCTTCTATTGCTCTAGGCTCTCCTTACAACTGGCGGCCTTTGAGGTTAATTGATAAATGGGTCTGAGCAGTGTGCTCAAATATGGTATATATTACTTCCAAAATCCAAACAGACCCATGAAGCATTATACCTCTTTTTAAATAGTAGGTGGGTTCAATATTCAATAACTTGTCTTGCACTTTGGAGGAAATGTATCAATATATTCTAGTATCTCCTGAAACAGCTATAAAGTAATAGGCTCCTTAATTTTCATTTACGAATGAAAAATTTTCTGTGCTATCCAAGCCATTTTAAGCCACACAGCTTCTCTTTAAAGTTGCAGTATTTCCAGGGTAACTTGAAGCACTGGGTCATTCAGGAAACAGACTTTACAAGATTTTTTTTTTTTTTTTAATGAAATAGTTAAGTGGTTAGTGATGGGACTTGCACCATTAGGGAAGCATCCAGTGAGGATAGAAATTACACAGCATGCCTACAGACCCTGTCCATGCCCATCCTTTGCTTATTGCAGATGTCACCAGTTCACCAGATCATGGCCCTTTTTCTGAACCTGAATATTTTCTCTGTATTAACACAGAGCTTAAACAAGCCAACCAATTGATAAGAATTGAAACCTGTTAGCCGTTCCATGGGACTCCTGCATGAGAACCACTAAAGTATTTGTTAAAAATTTCCTGAGCCCACATCAGGGCCTGTTGAATAAGAATGACTGGGCTCAGGAATTTGTAGGTTGGCTGGTATTGACCCAGAACACCTAATGGCACTCAGCTTGACTTAACTCTAGATTTGTTTCATTCTGATATAGACCCCTAGCTCCCTTTTTCTGAAGCATTTACTTTAGAAAATTTGTAATTGTAAATTCATTCTTGACCCCTTTGAGATGTATATCTTATCCCGGCCTCTTGTCAAATTGACAGTCCAGGACTGTCTTTCTCAAGGACCGAAGACCATCCCCTTTAAATGTAATCATTGGGACTTCCCTGGTGGTCCAGTGGTTAGGACTGGGTGCTCTCATTGCCATGGCCCCAGGTCAATCCCGCTTGGGGAAGGTCCTGCAAGTCTTGCGGCGGCACGGCCAAAAAAACAACAACAAAAAATTAAGTATGTATAAATCACTATCATCAAGAAAGAACACCCCTATCTCTCAGACTGTGTGGGAGGGTAGGAATCTAATTTCAGCAAGCACCAAGTAGCAACACAGATGGTCTAATCACATTGACCATCCTCCCCAATAACGTCCTCTAGTGATTTTCTGTTAGTTCACCACTACTAACTCTTAAATACTCTCCTGCCTTTTATTTCAGCCCAGATGAGTTCAGTCTTTCCCCCCTACTGTAATAGTCTTGAATAAAATCTTCTTTGGTTGTTTAACTTGTTTGCTGCAGTTTTTCTTTGACAGCTCCACAGGTAATTTTCATTAATATTCAAATACTACAGGAAAAACATTGCTAGATACTGAAGAGTAACCTTTAGGGAATTAAGCAATCATCAACAAACAAACAGAAACAACCTCCCCACCCTCCCAAGAACCATTTACTGTTTCTGACCTATTATTAGAAAGGATTAGTCTTTGAAATGGCTTTTTCAATGGGTCGGTTTTGACTAAGTGAAAACTCTTATTTTAGTAAACCTGGTGATAGATGCCTATATTTGTGAGATGACTGGTTAGGGCAGGTAGTGCAGTCTGCAGTAAATGAGGCTAAATAAACATATAAATGAGATATTACTGTAGGAGTAGAACTGCCTTAGAAAAAAATTAGAATAAGTTACCAGCACCCAAACTTTGCCTTGTTATCCCATAAGCTCAATTATTTTCCATATCTTCCTGAGGAAGGTACTCCTATTAGAATGTCAGCATTCTATTATGTGGGAGCTGCTGTATCCAATGTTAAGGAACTCAGCCCTTCTTATATGTATGTATACATGGTAGCCACAAAGCTTCATGCCCAGAGGTTTTTATGGGATATGGCAGAATAAAGATGTTAACTGGACCTTTCAAGCTATCTTGGTATCCTTTCTTTAACGTGAACCAGAGTCCTTAAGGATGGTGATCTATACGTCATTTAGTGTCTCTGGGCATCAGTATTTTTATATGTAAAATAAAGGAGGCTTAACTCACGTTGTAAATATTTGTATGCTTTTTTTTTTTTTTTTTTTTTTGCGGTACGCTGGCCTCTCACTGTTGTGGCCTCTCCCGTTGCGGAGCACAGGCTCCAGACGCACAGGCTCAGCGGCCATGCCTCACGGGACTAGCCGCTCTCCGGCATGTGGGATCCTCCCGGACCGGGGCACGAACCCACGTCCCCTGCATCCGCAGGCAGACTCTCAACCACTGCGCCGCCAGGGAAGCCCTGTATGCGTTTTGATATTCTCATTTTGCAGTCTCCTCTCTCAAAGTCAGTGGTTCAGTGATTCTATGAGTCTGTGAAACAGGACTGTGTTTTTGATGTGGTTTCAGTATTTGCATAATCTAAGAATCCAAAAACTTGAGTTCAATAAGAATGATTGTGTAAGATGACCATTCCCACTGAATATTTTACCTACTTTTTCTTCCTCGTATGCTGGCCATACTTTTTTCAGGTGATTAGGTCAGGTGCACCGCTCGGATTATAATCAGGACTTATTAAAATGATATTGGATACTGAATAATTTGAGGATGGAAGAAAAATGTCTTTGTTATGTGGTCAGTATTGTCCTATTATAAGTAGGAATTTAATACTGCCATTTGGTTTTTTACAGCAGAGATTACTTAAAATTCTATTAACTTCTATTTTAGATTCATGAAAATTTTTGTAATTCATATTAATGTTCATGGCTATCAGTGTTTACAGGGTATAATTATAAATAAAACTAGCCATGATCTCAGGGGTACTTTTTTCTTTCTTTCACCTATTTAAATATTAATGTCATAAATATTGGCTGAATGCTTACTGTGTAGCTCTGCTAAGTGCTGAGGATACAAAAATCAAAAAGGTGTAGCAAATAACTGCAATATAGAGATGTAAGTGCTAATGGAACTAGGCACCAAGTATTAAGGGAGTACTAAGGATGGTATGATGACTCTATGGGAGGAGGCAAGGTTTTGTCAGGGAAAGCTTCAGAGAGGATGTGATATTTGACGTGAGTCTTGTACAAAGAGCAGGGATTTGCTACATGGGAAAAAAAAATGTGAAAAGAGGATAGCAGAGGCTGAAAAGCTTGTGAGGAAAGATTTCGAGAGAAATGATTTTCTAATCAAAGACATGAAGGCCTTTTGTTCCAGTTTCGTTAACTGCAGTTCCAATAGGAAGTCAGTAACCTTGGCCTTGCAATGAAATTCAATGTGATGCTGATGAGATGATAACTGGGCCATTACTAAGATTCATGAACATTTTCCCATGGAAAATTCTCATAAAGTCTGTTGTTTCTCACAGATTCATGAGTCTGTAAAGCAAAAGGCCTATAAAGAGAAACATTTGTGCTCATGAGTGTAAAATCTTATCCCCCTTGCTGTGATTGTAGCAGGTTGACTTGAACCTCTATGTAATAACAGTATAAATGCTACTGATGTAGACCTCCCTTTTTTTAGTCAAGAAATGTTGCCTGTTTGGTTCTTTTGTATATGCTCCAGCTGATATTGAAGACAGTTAACTAGTTTGGGATCAATTTTTTTCCTTTTTTTGCAGAATAAGAGAAAAATCAATTTGAAAGAGAACAGGCAACATTTAAGTGTGGGCTAGTTTTTTTCAGATGCCTCTTGGACTCTTTTAGAGTATCAAAATTTTGATGTCTCCTCTTTAAGTACTGTTTCATAGCTTATCAGTTAATATTATCAATCACTGCCTCTTGAAAAAAATCAAAATTGCATTACTTAAAAAGGCGTGATATAATACAATTGTTTACTCAATACCAAAAGTTTCATAAGAATGTGTATAACATGTTCTCTGATTACAGGGAAAACATAAATAATACTGTTTGGATGACTGAACCATCTCTAGTAAGTTGGATATATATGAGGTCTTAAATTAGTCTTTTATTATTTTTAATTTGTTTTTAATTTATTTTTTAACATCTTTATTAGAGTATAATTGCTTTACAGTGGTGTATCAGTTTCTGCTTTATAACAAAGTGAATCAGTTATACATATACATATGTCCCCATATCTCTTCCCTCTTGCATCTCCCTCCCTCCCACCCTCCCTATCCCACCCCTCTAGGTGGTCACAAAGCACTGAGCTGATCTCCCTGTGCTATGTGGCTGCTTCCCACTAGCTATCTATTTTACGTTTGGTAATGTATATATGTCCATGCCACTCTCTCACTTTGTCCCAGCTTACCCTTCCCCCCCACCGTATCCTCAAGTCCATTCTCTAGTAGGTCTGCATCTTTATTCCCGTCATGACCCTAGGCTCTTCTGACCATTTTCTTTTTCTTTTTTTTTTTAGATCCCATACATATGTGTTAGCATACGGTGCTTGTTTTTCTCTTTTTGACTTAATTCACTCTGTATGACCGTCTCTAGGTCCATCCACCTCACTACAAATAACTCAGTTTCGTTCCTTTTTTATGGCTGAGTAATATTACATTGTATATATGTGTCAAATCTTTACCAATTCATCTGTTGATGGACACTTAGGTTGCTTCCATGTCCTGGCTATTGTAAATAGAGCTGCAATGAACATTTTGGTACATGACTCATTTTGAACTATGGTTTTCTCAGGGTATATGCCCAGTAGTGGGATTGCTGGGTCATATGGTAGTTCCATTTGTAGTTTTTTAAGGAACCTCCATACTGTTCTCCATAGTGGCTGTATCAATTTACATTCCCACCAACAGTGCAAGAGGGTTCCCTTTTCTCCACACCCTCTCCAGCATTTATCGTTTGTAGATTTTTTGTTGATGGCCATTCTGACTGGTGTGAGATGATATCTCATTGTAGTTTTGATTTGCATTTCTCTAATGATTAATGATGTTGAGCATTCTTTCATGTGTTTGTTGGCAATCTGTATATCTTCTTTGGAGAAATGTCTATTTAGGTCTTCTGCCCATTTTTAGATTGGGTTGTCTGTTTTTTTGATATTGAGCTGCATGAGTTGCTTGTATGTTTTGGAGATTAATCCTTTGTCAGTTGCTTCATTTGCAAATATTTTCTCCCATTCTGAGGGTTGTCTTTTGGTCTTGTTTATGGTTTCCTTTGCTGTGCAAAAGCTGTTAAGTTTCATTAGGTTCCATCTGTTTATTTTTGTTTTTATTTCCATTTCTCTAGTAGGTGGGTCAAAAGGGATCTTGCTGTGATTTATGTCATAGAGTATTCTGCCTATGGTTTCCTCTAAGAGTTTGATGGTGTCTGTCTTTACATTTAGGTCTTTAATCCATTTTGAGTTTATTTTTGTGTACGGTGTTAGGGAGTGTTCTAATTTCATTCTTTTACATGTTGCTGTCCAGGTTTCCCAGCACCACTTATTGAGGAGGCTGTCTTTTCTCCACTGTATATTCTTGCCTCCTTTATCAAAGGTAAGGCGGCCATATGTGTGTGGGTTTATCTCTGGTCTTTCTATCCTGTTCCATTGATCTATCTTTCTGTTTTTGTGCCAGTACCGTACTGTCTTGATTACTGTAGCTTTGTAGTATAGTCTGAAGTCCAGGAGCCTGATTCCTCCAGCTCCGTTTTTCTTTCTCAAGATTGCTTTGGCTATTCAGGGTCTTTTGTGTTTCCATACAAATTGTGAAATTTTTTGTTCTAGTTCTGTGAAAAATGCCAGTTGTAGTTTGATAGGGATTGCATTGAATCTATAGATTGCTTTGGGTAGTAGAGTCATTTTCACAATGTTGATTCTTCCAATTCAAGAACATGGTATATCTCTCCATCTATTTGTATTATCTTTAATTTCTTTCATCAGTGTCTTATAATTTTCTGCATACAGGTCTTTTGTCTCCTTAGGTAGGTTTATTCCTAGTTATTTTATTCTTTTTGTTGCCATGGTAAATGGGAGTGTTTTCTTAATTTCACTTTCAGATTTTTCATCATTAGTGTATAGGAATGCAAGAGATTTCTGTGCATTAATTTTGTATCCTGCTACTTTACCAAATTCATTGATTAGCTCTAGTAGTTTTCTGTAGAATGTTTAGGATTCTCTATGTATAGTATCATGTCATCTGCAAACAGTGACAGCTTTACTTCTTCTTTTCCAATTTGGATTCCTTTTATTTCTTTTTTTTCTCTGATTGCTGTGGCTAAAACTTCCAAAACTATGTTGAATAATAGTGGTGAGAGTGGGCAACTTTGTCTTGTTCCTGATCTTGGTGGAAATGGTTTCAGTTTTTCACCATTGAGGACTATGTTGGCTGTGGGTTTTTCATATATCGCCTTTATTATATTGAGGAAAGTTCCCTCTATGCCTACTTTCTGGAGGGTTTTTATCATAAATGGGTGTTGAATTTTGTTGAAAACTTTCTCTGCATCTATTGATCATATGGTTTTTCTCCTTCAATTTGTTAATATGGTGTATCACATTGATTGATTTTCATATATTGAAGAATTCTTGCATTCCTGGAATAAACCCCACTTGATCATGGTGTATGATCCTTTTAACCTGCTGTTGGATTCTGTTTGCTAGTATTTTGTTGAGGATTTTTGCATCTATGTTCATCAGTGATATTGGCCTGTAGTTTTCTTTCTTTGTGACATCTTTGTCTGGTTTTGGTATCAGAGTGATGGTGGCCTCATAGAATGAGTTTGGGAGTGTTCCTCCCTCTGCTATATTTAAATTAGTCTTCTTTTAGACTAATAATCATTAGAGAAACTTTGCTTTTATTATTATTTTGGGACAACTGGGAAAAGAGATTCTTCTTTAAAAGGTTTTTCCTTCTTTTTTCTTTTTTAAACTTTTAAAGAAGTTAAAATTCAAGAAAGAAATTACAGTACCATGCCAAAGCAGGGCTTTCCATAGCAGCAAATTAGAGAGGGCTAATTTGTGGGCATGGCCATGCCTTGTTAACTGTATGAAGGTTTTTCCTTTAATTAAAATCTCAATGAGGAAATTTTAGGAATCTCAGTGGCATCTTCCAGGAGATTTAAATCTCTCTCCCAGTTTCTTCATTTTAGGTATCCTTCCAATAAAAAAGCTTATATTTCTGGCACACTCTAAAACCTAAAAGAATATTCAGTGTTTAACTGTAATAAGAAACTCTGTTGACAAAGATGTTTAAAGTACCCAGGTTCTTAAGGGATGAAAGATCTTATTTCACCTCTTCTTATTGGAAAGAGCGGAATCAGTGATGCATGTGCAATTTAGGTCCTGGAGTTCTGTGCTCAAGTAATACGTAAAACTTAATGAACTGACTTATGCACTTTCCCAGTTAACTTTGCTTTACATATGGATATTGGTTTCTTCATTTTCTTAGTGTTTTTAGGGGCTTAAATACTAATTTGGTTGACTTGTGCTGCTCAAAATTTTCTGAGAAAACTGATTTAATGCTTTACCAGGGGAAATGACACATGGCCTTGTTGGCTTTATTTAGTTGTAACAGAGAGAAAAGAGCTATTGTACATACAACATTGGGCATTATATTGTAATTTGGGTTTCTTTTATCACAGCAAAGACAGTAGACTACTGTTGAGAGAGAAAACACTCTATAGTACATTTGAATGCTTCTTTTCTGTATTGGTAGAGTCAAAATCTTGGTAATTCTCAAAAAAATTTTTTTATAATAAATCACATTTTCCTGGTGAAGTTGAAGTGGGTTTCATTTCAAGATAAGGACTAACCAGTTACCTACCAGTTGATCATATGGAGAAACATTGCATTCATCTGAAAGTAAGAAGTTAGCCAACTGCAAAGTTAGAGAGTATAGTCCACAAGACTACCCTCACCTCTGATACTAATTACAAGTTTCGGGGTTATCAAGAAGGTTCTCCTTAAGCTTCAAAAATTTGCTAGGAGTCACAGAACTCACTGAAAGCTATTATACTTAACAGTTGTGGTTTACTACAGTGAAAGGATACAGATTAAAATTAGCCAAGGGAAGAAGTGCATGGGACAGAGTCCAGGAGGGTTCCAAACACAGAGCTGCCAGTTGTCCTCTCTTCCTGGAGTCATGGACAGCATTGCATTCTCAACAGTGATGTGTGGTAACACACACAGAGTATTGCTAACCAGGGAAGCTCTCCTGAGCCTTAGTGCCCAGGCTTTTATTTGGGCTCCATGGTTTGCCCATATGGTTGACTTTTCATTGCCATCCCTCCTGGAGGTAGTGTGGTTACTACATGGCCCAAACCCCTCCTTATAATTCACATTTTTAGACTGTTAGGCAGTCATGGCTCTAAGTAAGCAAAGACATTCTTCCTAGAGATCACCTCCTGGCCAAAGAGGACAAAAGCTGATGTCTCTTTGAGTAAGGTTAATTCTTTAATACACAATGTGTGTATTAAACAATATGAATAGCTGTGAGAAAGAGCTGAGCATTTTGAAGGTGAAGTCTGTCTTTTAGATTGTGACATTTTGTTGTTGTTGTTGTTGCAGAATCTTCATGAGTGGTCAGAAGTGATCAGCTAGGAACCAGATCTCAGCTGATGTTTCCTGGTTTGTGTGTGTATTAGGCATGTGATACAAAAAGCTGTTTTATTTTCCTTAGCTTTAGTTTCATGGATAATGAAACCAGAATCATCAATCCTAGCTATTTCACTAGATTTTAGTGAAACCTAAATAATGAAAAGTGTAAAAGTGCTTCACAAAGTTCCATAGTAATGTAATTGGTAATATTTAACATCTCTGAAAAAGAGCTGGCAGTTATGAGTAATTAAACCATTTGAGTTAGTAATTTTTGACTTGAAATTGTAAAGAATATTGTTAGCAAAGGCCATGACTATTTTAAATAGAATTTAATGCTAAAATATACAAAGAATAAATGTTTAAATATTTTATTTCAGATATATGATTTCTAGTATAGACTGCAAGGCATTTTTATAGACAAAGCTCTTTTACAAAAGTAAAAAGTATGAGCTTTAAATAGAGATAGTTCAAGAAACATGGGAACACTGGAGGCTCAATTATGTGTATGTATAATATATTCGTCCACACATCTTACATGGATCATGTCATCATTTAATAATTTAACCATGGCGGAAATATAGTCTGCTGATGCATTTCATAATTTAAGAAATAATGTCAAATAGAATTAGAACTAGTGGGAAGCTGCCTTTGTACAATACCTTGTGCTCCTTGTGTAAATAGGGATTATTTAAATTTGTTTAGCAAAATGCAGCTGCTGACAAATAATACTTGTGCTTTTTGAGACTGTCATCATTTGAGAAGCTGAATAACCAACAGTTACATTCCAGCTATATGCAGAACATTTCATTTTAAGAATGCTTGTAGGAAGAAAATATATCCATGCACACCCATTGACTTTTGTTACCAGTTATAAACTTGATATATTGTCTTAGTTTGTTCCTTTTGTTGGAAAAAGAAAAGGGAGGAATTATCCATCTGGCTCCTGTCCTGAAGTTTAGCCCAAGAGGGAGGTGATGTAGGGTGAAAACTTAGAATCCTCGCACCAAATCAATGTCTTGCTGACATCATGAAGCTGTGTATACTTCTGAAGTGCCAAGGTTCTCTGCACAGTCCCTGTTACCCACCTCTAATTCTTTCGCATACAAGATCTTCCAGATGTTCCTGAGGAGAATGTGTCTCTTTATAGTAAAAGTTATATTAGCTATCATTTTCCACATATTCCTATGGTACCCATTTACAAGAATTTGTAGTACATACCCAAACATCTGCAGATATTATCTCCATAATTACATTTGAAATTACTAGCCACCTGTCAGCACAGGGATTACTACTATGAAGAATGTCAAATGGGAATTAAAGTTTTTATTAGGTCACCAGCATTCTACCATAGACATATTGTGGGCAGATAGGACTGTTTCAACACACAGTTTTATTAGGTACAATAAATTTGGAGGCTACATACCGCACTGTTACTGCATATGCATATTTACTGTGTGCATATGAATTTGGCACTAACTGAAAACTGTTGAGGATGGTAGTAGCACCTTGGGGTTTGGGTTTTAGATGAAAAAGAGATGTTTGGCTTCTTCATTTCTTGTACCAAAATATATTTGTTTAAAAAGCAAGTGAAGCTACTTAGAAAACATGTTGCTTTGACTCATGGAAATGCCACGACCTTTAATTTTGCAAATGAATAACTATATTGGAGAGGATAACTTCTAAGAATTAGGGAGAGGAAGAGAACAGAAGAGTTGGGAAGCTGAAGAAGGAGTTTAATGGATGTGGCACAACAACTATGGAATATCTCATAGTGCCCGTGTGAGAAGTAAGAGCAAGGGATATTGGTTTGCCTTTGACCTCTGCTTACTCTCCCAGGACTAATAGATAATATTTGAAAGTTTGCAATGTGACAGGTGCTGTGTTGCGCATTTAATATGTATTTAATCTGCATAATGCCACTTTGAACCAGGAATTATTATCATCATCTCCTCATCATGTTTTGAGAGACAAAAAAATTGAAGATTGCCCACAGTCACATAGCTAGTCAGTAGTGAAGCTGGGACTTCTGTCATCTACACTTTGTATTTGAAGTCACTAGTGATCTCCATGCTGCTAAACCCAGTTGGCTTTTCTCAGTCTTCATCTTATTTGACTCAATAGTAGAATTTGAATAATAGAATATATACTCCTTGAGGTATTTTTTTAAATTTCCTCTTGGCTTCAAGGATAGCAGTTACTCCCTGTTTTCCTCCTTCTGGATACTGAGTCTTAAGGTGGTGCTTCTTTGTCTCTTCGGGGCTCAGTCCTGATCTTTTCTTTGCTATTTCACTCACTGACTGGGGGATTTCATCTGGTTTCAAAACCTGCAATACCTTCTCTAGGCAAATGTCCCCTTATGTGTATCTTCAGGCTAGTCTTCACCAGACTCAAGGCCTCCTTCAGACTTAGCTTGTTTCTGTCTTTTCCTCTATGTGGCTGATAAGAGAGAGATAAGATCTGAGGTTCCAGTTTGGACTCAGAGGCCCTTTAGGTCTCTAGCATAATACACAGTAAATTATAACTCACTAGTATAGTCTTCATTTGAGTTTAGGGCCCAATGCATGCCTAATAATAAAGGGTTTTTTTCTTTCTTTTTCCTTTGCCAATATTCCCTATGGTCTGCTTCCCTAGGAACCTTATGGCAAGGGATATTCCCTGTGGTCTGGAGCAGGATTCAGATATTTCTGGATTCTCTGGCTAAAAACATCTTATTAAATCTAAGTCCTATTTCAGCTTTTAACTGTTGGACTTGCACAGTAACATACTTTTTGAGGGTATAGGCATATTGAATCTAGAGAATGTACAGCAAAGTGTTTTTCGGTGACAGCTTTTCAGAGGAACTTGAATCACCCCTGTATGATTTGACATACTAAGATATGATATGTACCCTTTATAAAACTTGGTTGGCTTTTCAGTAAGGCCAAAGTTGGATTTGTTTCCTGGAAATATCAAGGATGGTTTTCAAGAGGTAATAAAATTCAAATTGTCTTCAAGCTTTTTAATAAAGGGCAGGAGTTTGGAAGAGTTCCACAAGCTGGGGAAATGGCGTGTTAACAGTTCTGGTGGTGAAAACAAGAAGGCTCATCTGGGAAATTACAAGTAGCATGGCAAGTGTATAGAATGCATGTAGAGAGTGACAGGATGATGCCAAAAAGTGGGCAGAATAAGAAACATGAATTGTCTTGGACTCCCAAGAAGGCCTGTAAATGGCATCTTTGTTTTTCTTGCTTTAGTTATAAATCAGTTGAATATTAAAATGGAGTCAGCGGAACTAAACATCAACTCTATTAATGATAAAACTCTTATGGGAGAAAGTGACATGGATGTGTGACAACAGTGGACTTCTTACTGAAGTTCAGAATTAGGCATACTTACTTACCTAGTCACAGGGGTGGCCATGCACAGTATAGGTCACTACCCACAGAGCCCTGCTTTTATGAAACTTATTACAAGGAGGAGCAGAGAAAAATGTCAGCTCTCTGAGTCCCATTGAGAAAGAAGAGGAGGGAACTGAGCTTTCTCAGACTTTACAATCAGAAAATGAATACTACTTCAACGAGGACGATTAAGGAGTGGGTTAAAAGACCTGGAGTGTTTAGAAGTCTAGAGGAGTGAAAAAGAAGCATTACCCTTACCCTCTGCATTCTTTATGCAATGGGAAATGATTGAAAAACTTTAAGCAGGAAATCAATGAATATTTGTTTAGTGGTTGGTTGTGAGGTTTGGTAGGTAGATACAGGACCCTTAGGGCCTTTAGTGTTAAGGTACAGTTTTTTTGTTTTTTTTTGTTTTTTTTTTTTGCGTTACACGGGCCTCTCACTGTTGTGGCCTCTCCCATTGCGCAGCACAGGCTCAGTGGCCATGGCTCATGGGCCCAGCCGCTCCGCGGCATGTGGGATCTTCCCGGACCGAGGCACGAACCCGTGTCCCCTGCATCGGCAGGCGGACTCTCAACTACTGCGCCACCAGGGAAGCCTAAGGTACAGGTTTTAAATGAATTTAGTAGGCAACAGAGAGCCATCAGCATTACTGAGCAGGAACTGTTTCATCTGGATGTGATGTGCAGGACTGAAAGGATTTGAGATGAACTGGAGGAGAGGAACCCAAGTAGTAAGCAATGATAATTGCAGTAGGCAGTAACTGGAACTACTGAGGTGTTTTAGAGATGGAAGGAAGGAACAGATGTAACAGTAAGAATGGATAAATAGAACTTGATGAGTGGTTGAAGAGAGGAAAGAGGGAGAAATCTAGCCTCAACCTTGGGTTACTCTGCCCATGTGATCAGGAGACAACTGGATCAAATTAACAGAGAAGAAGAAGGTGCTGGTTGGAGAAGATGGTAGATTCACGTGACTATTGGAGGTGGAGATCTGGAGTTTGAGATAGGAGTTAGACAGTTTATTTAAATGTGAGAGGCTTCTAACCAAAATGTGAGTTGAAGCTATGACATTAATACAACATAATGTATAAAGAGAGGAGAGAATAAGACTGAGATATGAGACATAATATAGAAGGACTAGAAAGAGAAAAAATAGGGTAGCTGGAGTCAGAGGTAGGAGGAGAACTGGAGAAATAAAGAAATTCAGGCCAAATACATACTAGAAATCATCAGATAACTGTCAGAAATGGTAGTTGCTTAATGATAAAGACTACAAATTGTGTAAACCCTTTCCTCCTTGACAGTTGTATTGAACACAGTATGAAGAGTAATGTTTATTAAGGTTTCTGGCATGTGGAATTGTCTGATTAAGAAGGACTGAAAAATATACCAATGAAAATGGAGGGTATAGGTGATTTACTCATAATTGAACGTAGATATTCTTGAAGGCCGTGAAAGAACTAATAGAGGAAAAGTGGAGTAGAGTGGGGAGTCAGTTGGAAAAGAATGGGAGCTTGGAAAAAGACAGCCAATGAAAGGTTTCTGCCAAGGTTGCTAAGTGTGAATGATAGATATTTAGAATGTTAGAGGGTAGGAATCATTTTTTCTTCACTTACTGTCAAGTAAAGTTATTGAGTACTTGATAACAATCTGTATAATTCAAGAGATGGTGCATTTTGGGAGGCTATGTATGAGAAACCCACCCTGGTTTACTCACACAGTAGACATATCTCCTGCTATTAGTGTAGATTGGCTGTAAGAGAATTCTGAATCACTGATTATTTTCTTATTCCTTTGCTTTGCTTGCATTCAGATATAAAACTTAAGAGGACAAAACAATATGTGTGGAATTAATTATCAGACATCATAATTCAAGTGACCATAATTAGACCCTTGGGTCTTGAACTCTCTGAAGAAAAACTGATATATGATATTTATAACTATTTCCAGTGTCTAAGCATTCAATATCCAGAAAGTGAGCTCTTCAAATATTTCTTTTAGCAAGCTTTAAGAGAAACCTTTAATCTGTAATATGGTTAAACCTTGTGATTCTTCCCATAGTGTGGAGTTTCTCTGCCAAGTGAGACTGCCTTCTACCATGTGAGTCAGAGCTGTGTTATATATTAGTTGGCTCAGGGGATATTACAGAAAAATTTCTCTGTACATCATTTGGCCTAGAGGAATTTCCGAGAATGCCTTTTTGCTTATTAATTAGCCAAAAAAGCCTTCTAATATTACATTTGACATTTTTTATTCATAAAATCCTTTCTTTCAGTAACTGTCATTTTAAAAAGATGGTGTTACAGATTGGAAAAGAAATTTTCTTTTTCAGAGGAGCTGTTTTTCTCCTAAAATTAAAACATTGGCAAGATTTAAGGTTATTATATAGAATAGATCAAACTTGTCATCAGTGCAGGGGTTCCTTTCCTAAAACTCATGATTATTGATTATCTAGCCTCTGCTTGAATAATTCTTTTGTGCAAGTCATTTTTTTGGTATTGAATCAGAATCTACATTTTAGTTTCATCGAATTAATTAATATGCAGGTACACCTTCTGATACTTTACATCTTGTGACTATTTTTAAATATTTGAAGGCAGCCATTTTATCCTGGTGCCTTACCCTCATGTCTTATCTTTGTTGGGTATAAAGTCCCTTTTACCTCTACCACTCTTCGTGCACATGCCTCCAGTTCTTTCAGCTTCTAAGATGTACACTGCTAGATAAAATACTTAATTAAAACCCTTGGTATTGGAGATGTAGCCTTGACTTTTGGACTAAATTGCAATTTTTCTAGAATTACTTAATTTGCTTTCTCTATATTTAAACATAATAATTTTGAAAGTACATAGATATGAAAAATAAATCTAGACTGTAGAAGATGTTTTGATTAGCTAAAGAGTGGATGAGACCAGAGATAAAATAGGTTCAGATATTAAAAAAGTAAATTTCTACTTCTTCCACTGCTTACCTATTCTTCAAAGATATACACTTACATCAATTTAGAAAACCAGTAGCAAATGTTTTATTGTATGAAAAGTTTTATAAGGTGAACAACTTACTACTTCCCCATCTGTCCCTACAATTTTTTATTTCTATATATGTTATATTCATCCTTATCTATATTCATTCTGTAACTTTCTAGTTAATGAAACATGGGCAGTGGTGAAGATGACAGTCAGAGGGGTACAGTAATGTGGAAGGTATAATCCATCATAGAAAAGGAGAGAATAAGAAGCAGCCTTTGGTGTTCTGTATTTTTGGAGTTAAAGAAAGCCCCTCACCATCTAGCAAAACTATCAGCCTCCACTTATGAAACAGTAGAGGTCACTCTGGCAATCTCTCCTTCCAGGCAAGGCAAATAATCATATCTGATTGGAATCATGCCTACTGAGAAGATATAACTCCATAATTTTCCTTTATGGCCTCCCCAGAGTGAGACTATAAGATGTAGCAGTCTACTTTGGGTATTGCCAGCATATCATGTAGAACCATCTCTAAATATGGCCCATGTTTTTCTTCCTCAGTCAATTGGTCATGAAGAATTTCCTATAAGAACATAGGTGCAGGTTGAGAGAGAGGAGAAAGGAGATAATATAGCAGAAATAGGGTCCATGGCTTCTAGGCCACTTGCTCGTGCAATTTACTTGTGGTTTTAAGAACCTGCTCAAGCCTAATTTTGTATATTCCACTTTCATTTGATAATGAATGTTGTAGTGTAGGCCCACACTTAAGGTATGATGATTCAGACAACACCCAGTTCATGATGGGAATCTCAAGTCATATGGTAACTTTGCGGGCTGTGGCCAAACCCTTCAGCCTCTGTTAAGGTCCAATAGCATGCCAAAGCTGGTTTTTCAAGAGGAGAATAGTTATCTTCAGAGAAGAGTAGAGCTTTGCTTAAAATCCAATAGGTCTGTACTGTGATTTACCTATAAAGGCCTGATAAGAGCTCCATACAGCATTCCTGTCTTCCAGAAACACTCTAAGGACTACTGGGTTAGCTGGACCGTAAGACTCAAGTCTCAGAGCAGCTTGCACATCATCCTGGAAAAGTTACAGTACCTTATCTTGTTCTGAGTGCCATTCAAAATTAGCAGCTCTTCGGCTTACTTGGAAAAAGGATCGGAGACGCATGCCCAAATGAGATATACGTTCTCTCTATAATCTCAAGGTGCCTGTTAGGCATTGAGCTTCTTTCTGAGTGGTAGGGGGAGTCCGATACAGCAATTTGACCTTCATTTTGGAATGGATGTAAACTAAGAATGATCTTTACAGTTTTAAATGGTTGAAAAAAATAAAATCAATAATATTTTGTGATATGAAAATTATATAAAATTCAAACTTCATGAATTTGAAAAATTCCTATATAAAAATATGAGTCAAAAAATAAAGTTTTATTGGAACACAGGCACACCCTTTTGTTTATGTCATCTCTATGGCTGCTTCCATACTAAAACAGCAGATTTGATTAGTTATGGCAGTGACAGTAGAGTTCACAAAACCTACAATGTTTATTATTTGGCTTTTTATAGAAAATGTTTACCATCTCCTGCAATTTACAATTCTAGTCTAATAAATCTAGAAAATCAAAATGAAATGAAAAAACATTCTGGGAAAATATGAAACACCAAAATTTAAATAAGAAATATGAGACTTCAAATATAAGACCAGCTAGTATAGAATAAATTTAGAAATATTGTCAAGAAATGGTTTCTAAATAAGGCTCTGGGTCTATATTGTGTTATAGGTGACTCCATTTAACATTTGATGAATCAGGTAATCTTCCCGCCATAAAACATAAAAATATATATACAAAATATAAATATAAAATATGAATTATACTGGTGAATAGAAAATGTTAAAATTATCCCAGTTTGTTTTACAAAGCCAATATAATACTGCATCCAAAATGAAAAACTGAAAATAATCATTAAAATGAGAGGATTATGTAGGTAAGTTATGTTGCATTAACTAGTTGGAAAATTATTACATAGTCAATAAAACACATAAATATTAATATAATCTATAGTATATAAATTGCTAATGATATAATGTTAAGTAAAAAAAGCAGGGTATAAAATTGTATCTACCCTATCTTACTTGCATGTATAAAATACACGTGGGAGACAAAAGGATTATAAGTAAACATACCAGTGTTGACACTGATCTTCTTAGGGTAGTGAAATTATATAAAGTTTTGAAAATATTCTGTTTAAATAAATCTTTTATAATGTGATTATATTCACTTTATAATAAAAGGAAAATTCAAATTAAAAATATATCACCCACATCATTTTTATATGAATTACTGATATTTCACCTTCTCGTAGATTTGATGGGAAATTAATTTTTTTGGACTATATAGAATATTTTACCTGCCCCTACTAAATTTCATCATGCTAATTTTGGCTTTTCCTTATGGTATATGGAATTTTTTTCAATGTTGAGTCACTTATTAATTTTTATCATTCACATCTGTAGATTTGATCAACATATCTTCTTTTTTGCTTTTATCCAAATTGTTTATAAAAATATTTACCACTAAAATGAAACCACTGTCTTGGAGTTCTCGATGTACCTTCTACATATCAAATACAGTAGACTAATCTCAGTTCTCACTTTTCTATATTATGGAATATTGACCTCTGCCTCCTAAAATGTTCTTTTCACTTGAGCACAGCCATCCTAGTTTTCTGCCATTATTCCTACCACCTAGATGGGAGCATTCTTAAGGCTGTACATATTCTGACCATTGTTCTTTTTCTGTTCCTTTCCTTATCTGCTTCCAATTTTCTAAACATCACTTCTGTGAAGCTGACTCCCAGTTATCTATCTGAGGTCTCTTCCTCTGATCTCTGGACCTGTATTTGTAAATGTTTTCTTGACATCTCCACGTGATAGTTCTGCAGGAACTTAAACTCAGCATTCCCCAAACTCTACTTTGATGACAGCACTATTCTTGTCACCTAATTTTGGAGTCATATTTGACCTTTCTCCACTTTCCTTTATCTAGTTAGTTGCCATTGGGTGAATTCTATCTAAGCAGCATTTCTTGGTCTATCTACCCAGACTGAGACGCAGTGTGCTGAGTTGTTAGGGCCCTGGACGCAGACTACTTGAGTTCAAGTTAGCACCTCACCAAAAACTACTGTGTGCCATTGAGTAATTTTCTTAAGCTCTCTGTGGCTCAGTTTCCTCATTTGTAAATTGGAGATGGCAATATTTTTAGCCATATATCTCATAGGGTTATTTTGAAAATGAAAAGATAATGTATGTTATGTCCTAGAACAGTAGTGCTCAGTCAATCTTTTATTATTATTTCCATTCCACCTTATTTCAGGCTCTTTTTATTTCTAAGGTCGATGGCTATTGTATCATGTCAAGGATGGATAATCTGCTTCTGCAGGATAGATCTATAGTATTTATTTGCGATACAGTTTTAAAGTTTATATGGAATCCTCTGAATTCAGCTAAGATTTATGTCTCACGTGACTTCTGATTAAGTAAATGGAAACACTGCACATTGGAAATATTTTGTTCCCATCATATGGGGGCAGGGTAGCATTTAGTGTAAAACCAGCAGGTTAAGAAGAAGCCTCAAAAAATCCAAAGACAGATGTACAGTTGGAATGTAAAAATAAAAACAAAACAGAAGTGCTCACGCAGTATCAACTCAGGCAAAAATAGTTTGGGGAGAATTTACAGATCAGAAAATCTCAGAACAGGGAAACGGGAAGCTGTGGTGTAGCCTCTGGACATCTCTGCAAGGATTATTTGGTTAAGCAGCAACATCAAGTAATTCCCCTCTGTAGAGTCATATGCACTCTGGGTCACAGTAAGAGACACAGAGTTCCCTTTTCTGTTTTTCTTTCATCCGCAGACAACCACTTTTTACCTCAGTCAAGCCATTTGCTCAGAATGAAAACCTCATTTATGTAATCGTTTTACATGTTTCTGCTAATTGTTTATTTCTCAGAAAAGCATTTATGATATTTCCCCATTCTCATTGTGTGCTAATTTTAAATGGTTCTAATTTGAATTTCTTACAAAACACACATCTTAAAAAGTTTACTGAAGCATAGAAAGAGTTCCCACAGTTTCCAGTTTCCTTGCATCATGGTTTCTTTTAAAATGGCACCTGGGAAATATTGACTAAGTTTTAATAGTCTGTTTCCTTTGTCCTGTGGCTTATTCCTGTCTGTTTCTAAGTTGTGTAATATTTATCCATGTGCCAAAGAATTGTGAAGTATTTTATGGACTCTTCAGAAAGAATGATTGAATATTATATAAAGAACTTAACTTCATAATTTTATAATAGGCCTGTGACAATAGAATTAAGTTTCTGTTGTTCCTGGTTTTAAGTATCATGGAAAGACAGTAACCTTGACTTGCTGAAACATTCGGAACTATTGAACTGGCTTTTTTATTGTGCTATCAACTGAGGGGAGCAAAGTTCCCTTTATATTACTCTAAGATGAAGAATTCAGAAGCTAGTAAAATGTGACTATCTATCTATATCGATCTACCTACCTACCTATGTATTCATCCATCTGTCATCCAACCCTGCAGTTCTTCTCGTTGCATTCATGCTGGTAATCAGTGTCCCATTCCTGCTTCATCCCCTAGAATTTTACCTTCATCCCCTTTCAACATGAGGCAACACTGAGTAGTGTTAAGATTAGAGTTTCTGGAGTTAGATCTGAGTTTTAACTGAGGGCAGCCATTTGTTTGCTGTGTGATTATGGGTAAATCAGTTAATCTGTCTTCTCATCTGGAAAAGAAGGTGGTCATTAAGTGCTTCTGCAGATTGTTATGAGGATTAACTAGGTGTAATGTATGTAAAAACTTGACCCTCTCTGATGGAAAGGAAGGACAGTGTTAAGATCTGAAATTTTTGGAGCCTGTCCTTTGACCTGCGCTTCCCAGATCTCTCTTTGAATCTTATTGACTATCTTTGGGGTTTTATTTCTGTTCTGGTTGTACAACTTCTTCCTTTTTCCAAGACTAAGGCTTTTATCCTTAATCTTTGGAATTTTCATTTTAACTATCCTTTTGTTCTTAGCTTCTGGAAGGTTTGCTTAATTGTTACATTTTTCAGGAACTTCTGGTCTGAGGGATGTATCTGTGAGAACAGGAGGAGGAGGCAAGGGGAAAGTAAGGGGAAGTTTCTCTTTAAATTTTGGGTCCTGGATCCCAGAGGAGAGTTGGGCTGACAACTCTCAATTCCTGAAGATCTAAACAGAGTTGTAGTATCATTCATGGATGATAACTTGCTTTAACCCTAGGTCAAGAGGATATTATATTTCATCAACCAGGAACAATCAAACACTACAAATTCAGGTACCACCAAAAATCACTTTTCCTCCCAAATTACATTTATTTATTCACCTGTAGTGATGCTAATATACTTTCTCTTTTCTTTTTGTATCTGATTGAGATTCCTAGTTTTGATTGAAAGCCAAACCACACTTCCTGTACATCCTTTTGTCTATAGAACATGTTCTTTGGAATCACTGTCTTTTATGATGCCTATGATTTAGATACGCTTTTAGTCAGAGTGATTACCTATGTGCCAGTTGGATTAAGTTTCACTCCAGGGGCAGCTTGTTGCCCTAATTAGGAAAGCACCATTCAGGATTGTTTTCTGTGTTTAAGCAAGAAGCCAAAGTTACACAGAGGTAGCTACTGTGAGAACTTCTGTTATTTGTACCAGTATCTAATATTGCTAGTAAGCATACTGAATATCAAAAATCAGTTTCCCTTTGTAGCACCTCAGGCTGGATTTCAAATCAGTTATTTGTCTAGCAGTGTAAATCCATCATTAAATCTCTTCTTGCCTGATACTGACTGTAAAGTACCCGAATCTTGTCTCTGGAATATTGTGTCTGTGCTGAGTGCATGACTGGCTTTGTACTCATGTGACCTGTGCTTGGAAGAGACTCACACTTGGTTTAATGCTCTGCTCTTGCCATCCTGAAATTCGTATAATTTTTGAAGAAGGAACTCCCCACCTTTATTTTGCCCTGGGCTCCACAGATCATTTAGCCAGTCCTGACTGAATTAGCTTTTCATGCAAGGACACTTGAAAGGATAGAGCCGGCACTTCATCGAGTTTATCATGTTGAAGGAATGCGTATGTCTGCTTATTTAATGAATTTTGAAATGTGGGGTAGCTGCTTTGAAACTTGTTTCGGTTAGAACCAATGAAGTTGTGGGGAGTAGCTAACCCTCTTCTCCTTCATTGACTGTTGTTTTCTACCAGAAAGAACCTAAGATTTACAAAACCAAATTATCTTAGGTAGGTTCACAACAATGTCGTCTAGGTTTCAAGGGCTACTTAGATCATCATAGCAAAGAGAAATAAAACTCTTGCTATAGAACACTTTGTAATTTTAGTGCAGTTCACCTTGTATCAGTGTTCTAATCAGAAAATTAAATAATATCAGATTATAAAAAATGATTAGTTTTACTTATTTTGCTAAAAGTCATAATTTTTCATCCTATCTCTCTACATCAGAGCACAGTATCTCTGTATACAGTTCAACTGGAAACAATAGATTGGATTGTGTTTTTATATAGAGCACGTGATTTTTCAAAGGATCAGTTCATGGATTAGGCAGTACTCCTAAACCTCAGCCTTTAGAGCAAGATTTGATTTAAAACCTCATGCATAGAGCAGATTACTGCCCAGTAACATTGACTGAGTGATGGTCTGACAAGGATCCTGGAAGATGGGGCATTATTTTTAATTTAAAAAAATTTATATAAGCCGTATTTTTGTTCCCCTTTGTTATGACTGTACTTTTTTTTTTTGGATTTGCAGTTAGAATGTAGACATATTTTCCAAATGAATGAAAACTCAGTTTGCAATGAGGTGGCAGAGCCCCTTTTATGGAGAAAGATAGCCTGGGGACTCATAGAGGCCTGTTTCAGGCTAGACTGGAAATAAAAAAGATTATATTTTCTGGCCTTTAAGGAACATTCTGTTGACTCAAAGCTTTTTATCTTATTGTGAAAATGTATAATTCCTCTTTCTATAAAACCACTAGGGATTGTTCTACCTGTTGGTTGTTGATGCCTTCTCCAGTATAGGTTGCTTTTTTTGCCTTTAAAATTTTTTTACCCTAGTGGAATGAAGAGTGAAGGAGAGGTGAGAGCTACAGCCCTGCTCTTTCACAGGTTTAATTACTTAGGCAACTAAAACAAAATTAGAGTATTTTAACAACTAATCCACCCCCTCTCCTCCCAAAAAATTACCCCAGAGTCTTTTTTTTTTTTTAATAGGTACATCAAAACCTTTTTAGCAGTGACACTGTGGTGAAGGCCTGTTGCAGGTCTGACTGGCATTAGGAAATGAGCAGTATGACTCACAGCTCTTTACTCATTCCTAAGAATCTACCCAGCATTTGTCCAGGAACCTGTGACTGAATTTAAAGGTGGACATCCAGCAAGCACTGTTCATTTCTTTCTGGCCTTGTGAACATGTGAAACCATTAGAGTTATAGATACCTTGTATTTATTGCCTATTTGGGGATATATTTCACACTTGAATGGATTAGGTAAACTAGACAACAACAAGAAAACAAAAAACTCAACATTAACAACTAAACAAAACAACAACAGGAAAACAAAACAAAAAAACTCAAAATTAACAACTCAGCTTTCTCAATTTCTTCTATTTTTCGTTGGACTTATTGTGTTGGGTTGTGGGTGCATCGAGTTATTTAGAACAAAGCAGCACTCTGGGTTTTATAGCTAGAGCTATTTTTTTTCCTCTTTAATCAGCTTCTGTGGATTTTGAATAACAACATTCCAACCTTGTGTTCTTATGTTAATTTTAGAAGTAATCAGTACTAGAATTTTCTTTCCAACATGCTTCCACCACTAAAAACTCTATCAAGTTTATTAGACCTCATTCACAAGGGTCATGCAAAGAGAAAATGGAGTGCTTTATTTTAGATAAGGGCCACATATTACCATAAGAACATGTCACATGTTGCAGTCAGCATTTTTAATAGCAATAATAAATATGGCCGTAAGTCAATGTTGAGCACGTAATTTAATACTGGTAATTATACACCCACAAACCTCATTCAAACTAGGCTCATACTTTCAGTTCAAGCATGCACATATGTATCACTAAATGACTGTGGGTTTTCAAATATTTCACCAGAAAAGTATTTTTTATTCCAACGCTGTGTTGTGTCAGGTCAAAAGGCTCTCTTCAGGGGTGTGTTTTATTTTAGGGAAACCTTAATACTAAATAGATTTTATGAGAAAGTCACAAAGCCGGTTGTATTTACAACCCTGAAATGTGACTAAGTTAAAGGAAAGAGCCTATAATGGTCACTTAAATGAGAAAACACGACTGTAAAATCTTCACAGTTTTCATAGAAGTGTTTTTTTCCTTAATATTGCAGCTTTTATGTCTTTTTTAAAATCTGAAAAACTATAGGAGAATGTAAGGAAAAAATGCAGTAATGAGTTTTCCTAACTGGTCATTTATATCTTTGTGGAATTCAAGAAAAAAAAGAGGGGGGTGGTGGAGGGAGGAGATACAATACTGCTTTTGTTTTTAAACCTTTTGTTTTGAAATACTTTCAAACTCTAAGAAAAGTTGCAAGGACAGTACAAAGAACTCTTGTTTAGCCTTCATCTTAATCCCCGATTGTTAACATTTTAGCATATTTGCCTCTTCCATCTATGTACCCATCTACATACCCATCTATGTATATATGTATGTATGTATGTATGTACTATTCTGTCATCTATTTCTATTATTTATCTTTTCTTTCCACTTGAGAGTCTGTTGCAGATGTGATGTTCTGTTATTCCTAAATACCTCAGTGTGTATTTCCTACTCTTCTATAATACATAAAATATATCAAACTCAGGAAATTAACCTTGGTACAAGAATACTATAACCCACAAACCTCATTCAAATTTCAGTGTTTGTCCCAATAATGTCATTTATAGCAGTAGATAAGAAGAAGAGGAGGAGGAAGAGGAGGAAGGGGAGGAGGATTATTGGGAAGAAAGATGGGGAAGGAGGAAGGGAAGGGGGATGATTGGGAAGAAAGATGGGGCAGGAGGAAGGGAAGGGGGGAAAGGGGAGGAGGGGAGGAGGAGGAGAACATATACAATAGTAAAGACAAAACTTCTGGTGGAGGAACCAGTTCAGGATCAAGAGTTTCATCAAATTACCATGTCTCTTTATTTTCCTTCTATGTGGAGCAATTCTTTGGCCTTCCTTTGTTTCTTGACCTAGACATTTTAGAAGTATACAAGCCAACTATTTTGTAGAATATCTCTCAGTTTAGATTTGTCTGATGTTTCCTCATGCTTAGATTCAGAGTATGCTTTTTTTGGCAGGAATGTTACAGAAGTGATGCTTTCTTCACTGTATTTTATACCAGGAAAAGATAATATCAATTTGTGCCATTACTTAGTAATGTTAATTCAGTATCTACCTGGTTTCTCCACTCTGTAGTTCATTAATCAGTAATTTGTATTTCTTAATAACTAATTAATTATTTTGTGGGAGATACTTTGAATCTGGGTAAGTGTTCTATTCCTTATGAAACTTTCACTTACTAGTTTTAGCATTGTTTGCTGATTTTTGTCTCAGTAATTATAATATGGTTGCCAAATGGTGATTTTCTAATTCTGTTATTCCTTCTATAATTATTAGCTGGAATTCAATGGAAAATAGAACTTGCCTTCTCTCTCTCTCTTTCATCAGTATGAATTTTACATTCTTATTTTAACCAATGAGATATTATCCTATTATGTATTTTAATATGATGGTTATGTAGCCACCATCACAATCAAGATATAGAACATTTCTGTCACTCTTGAAAGTTACCTTGTGCTCACTCATAGTCAGAGTGCTCCAACCCACTCTGTACCTTGGCAACTACTGATCTTTTCTGTCACTATGGTTTTGTCTTTTTCAGAATATGATATCAATAGAATCATACAATATGATGCCTTTTGAGTCTGTCTTCTTACACTCCACATATTGCCTTTGATATTTATCCATGTTGTTGTATGTATCCATGGTTCATTCTTTTGATTGATGAATAGTATAACATTTAATTATGTAAACATACCACAGTTTGTTCATCTGTTTACCAGTTGATGGTCATATGAGCTATTTTCAGTTTTTGAAAATTATGAATAAGCAAGTATAAATGTTTGTATGCAGGTTTTTCTGTGGACATATGTTTGCATTGATCTAGGCTAAATGTCTACCAGTGGGTTTAGTGGTCGTATGGTAAGTGTGTGATTAATTTTATAAGAAACTGGCAAACTGTTTTTCAAAGTGTCTTCATTTTGCCTTCATACCAGCAAAGTATGAGTTCCAGTTTCTCTTTATTCTTGCCAGCATATGATATCATCATTCAAAAAAAATAGACATTCTAGTAGTTGTGTAGGGGTATCATATTATGGTTTTAATTTTCAATTCTCTAATGATTAATGATAGGGAGCATCTTTTCATGTGTTTATTTGCTATCTGCATGTGTGTGTGTATATATGAATTCATGAATTTTTTGGTTAAGTATCTGATAAAACAGTTTGCCCATTCTTTATTGAGTTGTATGTTTTTAAATTGAGGTATAGTTGATTTACAACATTATATTAGTTTCAGGTGTACAGCATAGTGATTAAAAATTTTTATAGATTATACTTCATTTATAGTTACTATAAAATATTGCCTCTATTCCCTGTGTTGTACAATATGTCCTTGTACCTTATTTATTTTGTACATAGTAGCTTGTACCTCTTAATTCCCTACCCGTATCTTGCCGCTCCCCACTGGTAACCACTAGTTTGTTCTCTATATCTGTGAGTATGTTTCTTTTTTGTTATATTTCCTTGTATATTATATTTTTTAGATTCCACATATAAATGAAAACATATAGTATTTGTCTTTCTGTGTCTGACTTATTTCACTAAGAATAATACCTTCCAGGTCCATCCATGTTGTTGCAAATGGCAAAATTTCATTCTTTTTTATGGCTGAGTAGTATTCCAGTAGTGTGTGTATGTGTGTGTGGGTATATACATATCTATATCTGTCTATATGTATATATATCTATATATATATATCTATATATATATATCTCACATCTTCTTTATCCATTCATCTCTTGATGGACACTTAGGTTGCTTCCATATCTTGGCAATTGTAAATACTGCTGCTGCTATGAACCTTGGGGTGCATGTATCTTTTAGAATTAGTGTTATCATTTTCTTCAGCTATATACCCAGGAATAGAATTGCTGGATCATGTGGTAGGTTTATTTTTAGTTTTTGAGGAAATTCTATACTGTTTTCCATAGTGACTGTACCAATTTAGATTCCCACCAACAGTGTACAAGGGTTCACTTTACTTCACATCCTTGTCAATATTTGTTATTTGTGGTCTTTTTGACGATAGCCATTCTTACAGGTGTGAGGTGATAATCTCATTGCGGTTTTGATTTGCACTTCTCTGATGATTAGTGATGTTGTGCATCTTTTCATGTGCCTGTTGCCCATCTGTATGTTTTCTTTGGAAAAATGTCTATTCAGGTCTTTTGCCCATTTTTTAATTGGTTGTTTGTTTTTGATATTGAGTTGTATGAGCTGTTTATAGATTTTGGATATTAACTCCTTTTTGGTCGTATCATTTACAAATATTTTCTCCCATTCAGTAGGTTGTCCTTTCATTCTGTCAATGTGCAAAAGCTTCTAAGTTGAAATATGCCCTATTTAAAAAATTTTGAGATTCTTTTGCAACTGGCTGTCCAGTTTTCCCAACATCATTTATTGAAGAGGTTGTCTTTTCTCCATTGTATATTCTCACCTCCTTTGTGGTACATTAATTGACCATATGTGCGTGGGTTTATTTCTGGGCTCTTCACTCTGTTCCATTGATCTGTGTGTCTGTTTTTGTGCTGGTACCATACTTTTGTTATTACTGGAGCTTTGTACTTTAGTTTGAAATCTGGGAGAGTGGTATCTCCAGCTTTGTTATTCTTTCTCCAGATTGTTTTGGCTATTTTGGGGTCTTTTGTGTTTCCATAAAGATTTTAGAATTATTTGTTCTAGTTCTCTAAAAAATGCTCTTGGTAGGGCTTCCCTAGTGGCGCAGTGGTTGAGAGTCCGCCTGCCGATGCAGGGGACACGGGTTCGTGCCCCGGTCCGGGAGGGTCCCACGTGCCGCGGAGCGGCTGGGCCTGTGAGCCGTGGCCGCTGAGCCTGCGCGTCCGGAGCCTGTGCTCCGCGACGGGAGAGGCCACAGCAGTGAGAGGCCCGCGTACCCCAAAAAAAAAAAAAAAAAAAAAAAAAATGCTCTTGGTATTTTTATAAGGATTGCATAGAATCTGTAGATTGCCTTGGGTATATGGTCATTTTAACAATATTAATTTTTGCTATATGAACACAGTATATCTTTCCATCTGTCTATGTTGCCTTCAGTTTTTTCATGAGTCTTATAGTTTACAGAGTACAGGTTTATTTCCTCCTTAAGCAGTTTTATTCCTAGGTATTTTATTCTTTTTGATGTGATTGTAAATGGGATTGTTTCCTTAATTTCCCTTTCCATTAGTTCATTGTTATTGTATAGAAATACAGTAGATGTCTGTATATTAATTTTGTATGCTGCAACTTTACTGAATTTGTCGATAAGCTCTAGTAGTTTTTTGGTGGTATCTTTAGGAATTTCTGTGTATAGTATCATGTAATCTGCAAACCGTGGCTGTTTTACTTCTTCCTTTACAATTTGGATTTTTTTTTTTTTGTCTGATTGGTGTGGCTAGGACTTCCTATACTATGTTGGATAAACATAGTATTTTATTTTTATTTATGTGAGGCTGGGCATCCTTGTTTTGTTTCTGATCTTAGAGGAAAAGCTTTCAGCTTTTCATCATGGAATATGACGTTGGCTCTAGGTTTGCTTTCCATATATGGCCTTTATTATGTTGAGGTATGTTCTCTTTATACCCACTTTACTGAGAGTTTTTATCATAAATGGATGTTGAATTTTGTCAAAAGCTTTGCTGTATCTTTGAGAATAACAAATGGTTTTTATTCCTCAATTTGTTAATGTTAATGTGGTATATCACATTAATTGATCTGTAGATATTAAAACATCCTTGCATATCTGGGATAAGTCCCACTTCATGGTTATGGTCCTTTTAATGTATTGTTGAATTCAGTTTACTACTATTTTGTTGAGTATTTTTACATCGATGTTCATCAGAGATATTGGCCCATAGTTTTCTTTTTTTGCATTGTCTTTGGTTTTGGTGTCGGGGTAATTCTGGCCTCATAGAATGAGTTTGGAATCATTTCTTCCTCTTCAATTTTTTTGAATGGTTTGAGAAAGGTAGATGCTAACTGTTTTTTTGGGGGAGTTTTAAAAATTGCTTATTCATTTTCATTACTGATAGTATGTTCATATTATTTATTTCTTCCTGATTCATTCTTGGGAGATTGTACGTTTCTAGAAATTTTTCCATTTCTTTTAGGTTGTCCATTTTATTAGCATATAATTTTCATAGTAGTCTCTTATGATCCTTTGTATTTTTGTGGTGTCAGTTTTATCATCTCCTCTTTTATTTCTGATTTATTTATTTGAGCCCTTTCTCTTTTTTCTCTTAATGAGTCCAGCTAAAGTTTAATCAGTTTTGTTCATCTTTTCAAAGAACCAGTTCTTAGTTTCGTTGATCTCTTATATTTTTTTTAGTCTCTATTACATTTATTTCTGCTCTGATCTTTATTATTTCTACTAACTTTGGAATTTGTTTGTTCTTTTACTAGTTCGTTTAAGTGTAAGATTAGATTGTTCATTTGAGATTTTTCTTGTTTTCTGAGATAGGCTTGTATGGCTATAATGTCCCTCTTAGAACTGCTTTTACTGTGTTCCATAGATTTTGTATCACTGTGGTACCATTTTATTTTGTCTCCAGTTATTTTCTGATTTCCTCTTTGATTTATTAAGTTACTCATTGATTGTTTAGTAACATATTGTTTAACCTTCTCATTATGGTTTTTGCAGTTTTTTCTTGTAGTTAACTTCTAGTCTCATACCATTGTGGTTAAAAAAAATGTTTGATATGATTTCAGTCTTCTTCAATTTATTCAGACATCTTTTGTGGCCTATCGTGTGATCTATCCTGAAGAATGTTCCATGTGCTTGTAAAGAATGTGTATTCTGCTTCTTTTGTATGGAATGTTGTATCTGTATCTGTTAAGTCCATCTGATATAATGTGTCTTTTAATGCTAGTATCTCCTTATTGAATTTCTGTCTGAATGATCTGTCCATTGATGTAACTGAGGTGTTGAATTTCTGTAATATTATTGTTTTACTGTCAATTTCTCCCTTTATATTTGTTAATATTTGCTTTATGTATTTAGATGCTCTTATGTTGGGTGCATATATATCAATATTTACAATTGTTATATCTTTTGGATTGCTCACTTTATCATTATGTAATGTCATTCTTTATGTCTTATTACAGTCTTTGTTTTAAAGTTTATTTTTTATGATGTAACTCTTACTATCCCAGCTTTATTTTTATTTCCATTTGCATGGAGTACCTTTTTCCATCTCCTCACTTTCAGTGTGTGTTTGTCTTTAGATCTGAAGTAAGTCTCTTTTAGGCAGCATATAGATGGTCATTGTTTTTTTATCCATTCAGTCACTCTGGGTCTTTTTGATTGGAGCATTTAGGCCATTTACATTTAAAGTAATTATTGGTAGGTATGTAATTATTGCTGGTTGTTTGTAAGTCTTTGTTCCTTTCTTCATCTTTTGCATTCTTCCCTTGTGATTTGATGAGTATCTTTAGTGTTATGTTTGGATTCATTTTTCTTTTTTGTGTGTATATGTATGATAGATTTTTGATTTGTGGGTACCGTGAGGTTTATATATAGCAACCTATATATTTATTTATGTAATTATTTTAAGTTGATGATCTCTTAAGTTTGAACATATTCTAACAACTGGGTATTTTTACTACCCCTACCCCCTCCCCGTTTAAGGTTTTTACATCATATTTTACATGTTTTTGTTTTGTGTATTCCTTAACTTCTTATTGTGGATATAGATTATTTTACTACTTTTTTCTTTTAATCTTCCTACCAGCTTTATAAATGGTTGGTCTACGACCTCTACTATATATTTGCATTTAGTAATGGAATTTTTCTTTGCAGTATTCACATGTTTAGTTGTGGTCTTTTCTTCCCCCCTCAGAGAAGTGCCTTTTATATTTCTTGTAAAGTCAGTTTTGTGGTGCTGAACTCTTTTAGTTTTTGCTTGTCTATAAAGTTCTTTATCTTTCCTTCAAATCTGAATGATAGCCTTGGTGGATTTCTTAGTTGTAGGATTTTTTCTTTCATCACTTTAAGTATATCATGCCACTCCCTTCTGTCCTGCAGGGTTCTGCTGAAGAGTCAGCTGGTAGTCTCACAGGAGTTCCCTTGTATGAAAGTAATTGCTTTTCCCTTGACTGCTTTTAATATTCTCTCCCTATCTTTATTTTTTTTCCATTTTAAATATAATGTGTGGCTTTGGGTTTATCTTGTTTGGGACTTTCTATGCTTCTTGGACCTGGATGACTGTTTCCTTTCCCAGGTTAGGGAAGTTTTCGTCTATTATTTCTTCAAATAATTCCTCTGCCTCTTTCTCTCTCTTATCTCCTTCTGAGACCTCTGTATTGTGAATCTTTTTATGTCTGATATTTTCCCAGTGGTCTCTTAAATTGTCCTCATGTTTTAAATTTTTTTTCTGTTCAGCTCTGTCTTCCAGTTTGCTCATCCATTCCTCTGTACCATCTAATCTACTTTTGATTTCTAGTGTATTTTTAATTTCAGTTATTATATTTTTCATCTTTGTTGGTTCTTCTTTATGTATTGTAACTCTTTGTTAAAATTCTGTGTTTAGCCATTCTTCTCCCAACTTTTTTGAGCAACTTCATGATCATTACCTTGAACTCTTTATTGGCTGATTTTTTTTTTCCACTTTGCTTAGATCTTCTTTGGGGCTTTTGTCTTGTTTCTTTGTTTGGAACACATTTTTCTGTCTTTCCATTTTGCCTAATTCTCTGTGTTTTTTCTATGTATTAGCTAGGTCAGTCATGTTTCCTGATCTTGGAGCAGTGGCTATGTAGGATATGTCCTGTGGAGCCCAGCAGCATATTCTCTTCTTTTCACCAGAGCTAAATGCTGTAGGGGTCCCTCCTATGTGGCCTGTATTGACACTTCTGTTGTGGTGCAGCCAACTACTGTGGTGTCCTAGTAGGCAGGGCTTGTCCCTGGCCCCATTGGCGCCAGCCTGATGGTGAGTGGGGCTGGGTCCTCGGGTGACTGGCTGTGGTGCCTGGCAGGGCCTGGGGTTGGTGCTTCCCCACTGGTGGTTACGTTTGGGCTGTGGAATGATTGATTACTGGGCCAGGGAGTCTGGAGTCTGGTTTCAGCCCACTGGTGGGTGGGGCCAGATTCCAGGGCAACTGGCAGCAGGGCTGGGGTGAGAGGGCAGTGCTGGTGCTGTCCCTCTAGTGGGCAGAGCCAGGTACCTGCATGGATGGCTTCATGACTTAGGGGTTCCTGGACTGGTGCTGGTCTTGGTGGTGGGCAGGTGAGCCCCTGGTGGGCAGGTGCTGATAGGCTAGTGGGAAGACTCCAAAATGTCACTTGCCAGCACAATGTCTTGATGATAAAATGAGCTTCCCTAAATGGCTGCTGTCAGCATCTGTGTCCCCTGAGGCAGTCCCAGTTGCCTGTTGCCTTTTCAGGAGGCCCTCTAAGATCAGAAAGTGTATCTGACCCAGGCTTCTTTCAAATTACTGACTCTGCACTGTGCTTGGAGTGTGTGAGATTTTGCATGCATCCTTTGAGAGTGAAGTCTGTGTTTCCTACAACCCTCTGGCTCTCCATATGCAAGTTCCACTGTCTTTCAAAGCCAGATGTTCTGGGGGCTCATCTTCCTAGGTCAGGACCCCGGGGATGCAGAGCCCAATGTGGGGCTTAGACCCCTCTCTTTTTGCGGAGAAACTCTGCAATTGTGATTATCTTCCTTTTTGTGCATAGCCTACCTGGGTATGTGAGTCTTGACTATACTGTGTCTCAGCCCCTCCTACCCATCTCTTTGTGGTTTCTTCTTTATATCTTTAGGTGTGAAAAATCTTTTCTGCTAGTCATCAGGCTGTTCTCGTAGATAATTGCTCTGTAAATAGTTGTAATTTTGGTGTGTCAGTTGAAAGAGGTGTGCTCAGGGTCTTCCTACTCTGCCATCTTGGCCACACCTCCCAAAAGCTGCATTTTCCAAACTAAAATTACAGTTGCATTAAGTGAGCCTAGCTGTGTGGGTATTTCCTCTTTTAAATAATTTTCCAAAGAAATTAAACTTGTAGAAGAGATAATTGGAGAACTGTGTTCACTTGCATGAAGTTGAGGTGTTTAATCTTTGAATTATTAGAAAGGACCTTTAAAATGGATCCATATCTTGTTCTGGAGATTTATGATTCAAGGGCAAGAATGATAACTGTACAATGTAAAATAAGGAGGTGGTGGTGCCAAATGGATAAAGATATTTGCTTCCTTTCTTATGCTGTTAAAATTAACTAAAAATTATAGCTTTTTCAGTCTGTTTGAGGTTTGGCTTTGAACAAATTGCTCATGTAGTTTCAGAATTCATAGCACTGCTCTTTCCTTCACTCTTATGTTTTTTCTTCCATGTTAGAGAAGAATGACCCAATCTTTATTTTATGGCTCACTCAGAATATAGTAGTAGTAGTAGTAGTAGTAGTAATAGTAGTAGTAGTGCTTATACTCTAGTACCTAAGAGTGAGGTAGATGATATTTGGCAGCATATATAACAGTGACTTAATAACTGGATCAAGTAAAAAATTCCGTTCACTGATTCTTGATTCAGAAACTCAGCAAAGTCCTTTGTTCGAAAATGATGAACAAATCCCTTTCATCAGCAAGAATTTTTATGTAATACTTGACAGTGTAGGTTGGTTAGAAATAAATAAGCTTGAGATAAATGGATAAATCAAAATAGTTGGTTCTAATGAAATGAGGTATTAACATGTGAATTTGGGGTCCATGTCCTTGTCTCAGTTAAATCACTAATCACCAAGGTGACTCTATGACCAGGCTTTGATTAAGTTTCTAACTATAAATTAAAGGAGAAGAATGAGTGCTACTCTTTCTTTAATGAATATATTTAACAAATAGGAAGTATTATTAAAACAACCGAGTCTTATTATAAATATATCTGTGACCACGTGAATAAAGTAGGAAAATAGTAATATGGTTATTTCTAAATAGTTTTTAGTGGAACTGTTTCTCCTGTGTCAGTTCATATAGTGAAATAATTAAGAGAACAATAAGAAATTGTCGATTTCATTGTTACTTCTGAGTGATGGGAGTGGATGAGAGGAAATTTAAGTCTTTCATACATCAGTCTAGATCCCCAGTCCTGGCCTAAAAGAAAGACAATAAGACCCACTGTCATCATCACTGCCTTAGAATTCTAGCCACATAGGATGAGGCCAAGTGGATGAAATATTTATATCTTCCCCCAAGGTTCCTTAAGCCTCCTTAATCTTTGGCTTTGTAATGCTTTGTATTGCGTTGGGTATTAGCAGATTTGTCTTATAAATGTCCTTGATTCAGCCATGTCCTGAGTAAAAGCAAGTGATATTAAGAGGAATCTACTATAGGATGTAAATTAAAAAAAAAATAACTCTGCTATGACAGTGACAAATTAAAAAAAAAAATATTTTTCCTGCACATCAAAAAAATCTACCTGGGGCTTCCCTGGTGGCGCAGTGGTTGAGAGTCCACCTGCCAATGCAGGGGACACGGGTTTGTGCCCCGGTCTGGGAAGATCCCACATGCTGCGGAGCGGCTAGGCCCGTGAGCCATGGCCGCTGAGCCTGCGCGTCCAGAGCCTGTGCTCCGCAACGGGAGAGGCCACAACAGTGAGAGGCCCGTGTACCTAAAAAAAACAAAACAAAAAAACTACCTGTATGACCTTGGGCAAGTCTCTTAAACGTTTTGTTTCAATTTCCTAATGTGTTTTCTGAAGCTTTTGAACTTACTGATCTTTGTAGTACTATCTGATCTGAGCCTGCTGTGATTCTATGCCTTAAGAGCACAGAGAACTTTAAGCGACCTTAGGGATTTGAGGCAAGAGACATGCGAGTGTAACTTAGTGCAAGGAATAAGACTAAATACCAAAAGGAAAATATATTGTGCATGAAAGACCTGGATTTGTGGCTATTTTTGCTGGTCAGTAAGAGGGGAAAATCTTACAGGGTCGGAATTTTCTTTATTCAAACCACGATATGACTGTCTTAAAAATACAATCATGTTGGAAGATTTATATTCTGGTGAAGAGAGAAGATCAGATAAGTACATGTATATGATTCCAAATGAAATGTGAAAGGAAAAAAATTATTAAAGATCAAGCCACCTTCCCCATATATTATAAGAAGGGTAGTGGCAGGAGGGGAAGCCAACTGTATTTTAGGACGAAAAAACAAGAAGTCACATTCCTAGACTCAGTGTGTATAAATACAGTATAGAAGGGCGGTATTTTTGTACACTTGACCGTGCAATAGGAGTCCTATTCATTCTTGATTGAGGCTAATTTAGACATATCTGAGGTTCTCTGGGAACCTGCTAGAATTTGCCTGCCAGGTGCTTCTTTGTAAGAGGAATTTAGGATTTTTTCGGAGGGAAAGAACCCATCCTAAGGGATGAAGTCAGCCAGATGAGCTGACCCAACCACAGCCCAGTCATCAGAGGGATGTAGTTATTTTATGTTTCTCTTGGTACCTATTACAGAGATACATTCCCAGATGCAGAACAGAAATGAAAGGAGCTGTTTTTGCTAAAATCTGTTTATGATATGCATGTTTAATGGAGCATTGAATGAGTTGTATCAGATGAGATGTTAGCTAAAGAGGAGGAGACACATTCTCCCTAAATTAGCTTCGAATGGAGTGACATGTCCATATTTGGCTTCAGCGGGTGAGGTGGCAGGTGGTGAAGTTGCTGCAGCATTGTGGAGGTGACAAGCATGTGCAGAGGTGGCTTGTGCAAGTGGGAAGTCCAGAAAGGACAGTATTGGAGGTGACTGACAAGGAAGGCTACAGTGCCCGGAGGGAGTTGACTGACCTAAAGACACTGGATTCATAGAATGCTGCCAAAGTAAGAATTAACAAAGATACCCAACTACAAAAAATTAGTAGAAATTATGAACAGAAACAACAAAGGTAAAAAAATTATGGAAAGTTGATAAACAAGTGATAAAGGCAGGTATAATTAGAGCTTAAGTGTATTAGGGAAGAAGAAGCAATAATAAAAGCAGTATATGAGATTTTATAGGGTGTCAGTAGAAAAGAAGTGAGAGGGATAGTAGGATTAAGAATGAAGACAGAAGTTAATCATAGCACCAAGGACAAAGATTATAGTTTCTGTAAAATATGTTTTAAGAAAGAGAATTTTACTGAAATAGAAGACAAAAGGGCAGCAGTTGACAAGAAACTCCTAAGCACCAGACCCTGTTTTAGATGTTTGGAATATATTATAACATACAGTCTTCTCGTCAAACAGTTTGCCCTAAGCACAGCTACTAAATGTCAAACCTGGATTTGAACCCAGTTGTTCTGATTCCAAAGTCCATCTTTTTCTCCGCTTCTCTTGGAAAGAATGTGGACTTATTCTGAAGTTTCAGTTAAAGGCTAAAGATAAAAGTGAATTAACAGCAGGCATTTTAGTTCAAGAAATGAGCAGCACACTCATGTTGTTGAAGAGAAATGATTCTGGCTCTCATGTTCTTCTTTTTGAGTTCAGAAAGACTTTTGAGTTTTGTGTAAACAAGTTTTGGGCTGCTGTTTTTATTGACATATGGAAGAAAGGTGAAATAACCAGCAAAATGAAGTTAGGAGTTTTAACTAAATATAAATTTAGAAAGGAAAACGGAGAGGATTAGAAACGAGAGGAAAATAGAATCATCAAACACCAATCCTGATTTCTCTAAAGATCCGGTTGTTTTAGGGACAACCAGAGAGAGCAGAACACAGGAACCCTCAGGGAGGGATATGCAAATCAGTGCTCTGTGAGCTAAAGAGGCACAAGTGGTTGCTCTGTGAGCTACGTCCAACAGAAAGGGGCTGGATGGACATTGGGTTTTGTATAAGTTAAAGCTTTTGTTGAGACATGTCATGAAGAAATTATGTGCCTGATTACCTGCTGAAAAACAAAAACCTTATAAATCAATGTAATCAGTTTTACCACAATTGGGTAAATATTGACAGTTAGATGGCAAAATTTATATAGAAATGCAAAGCACTAAGAAGAGTTAAGAAAGAGCAAAGCAAAGCAAAAATGTCTCAGTCTTACTCTACAGGATAGTGCTAGGTTAGACTAATAAACCAATGGAATAGAATAGAGAGACCAGAAACAGACCACACTAGTTCACGACAAAGCTGGCATTGCCAAGGGGTGGGGAAAGGACAGTTCTTCATGAAGTGATGTTTGGGTCAATTGAATACCGATATGAAAAAAAAGCAAACTTGACCTGTGCAGCAAATTCCAGGTTGATTGTTGATCTAAAAGTAACAGGTAAAACAATAAAGCTTCAAGAAGACAACATAGGACATATATTCATGACCTTAGATTAGGCAAAATTTCTTAAATAGGGCACAAACACACTAACCATAGAATAAAAGAATGGTAAATTGAACTACATTAAATTAATAATGTCTATTCATTAAAAGATATCAATAAGAAGTGAAAAAGGCAAGCTCAGAGTGGGAGAAGATATTTAGTATACCTTTGGCAAAGGTTGTTATACATATAACTGATGAAGAACTATCATGAATCAATAATGAAAACCAGACAGTTGATTAGAACAATGGGCAAGATGTTGAACAGGGACTTCACAAAGAAGATATCCAGTTGGTCAAAGAGCACAAGAAAATATGTTCAACTCCTTTAGGAAACAGGGAAATTCAAGTTAAAACCATAATGAGATACCTCTAGCATCGACCAAGATGGCAAACAAACAAACATAAAACTGACAATACCTAGTATTGGTGAGGATACAGAGCAACTGGGACTCCCATGGCTGTTGGTGCAGTGTTTTGGGAAATCGGAAGCATGTATTAAAATTAAAGACACATTTCTATGACCTAGCAATTCTTCTGCTAGGTATATAGCCAATGGAATTATGGTCACATATATATATGTATATACCAAAAAACAAGTTAAGATTTTCCATAGCAGTATTCATAATAGCAAAAACTTGGGAAAAAAATCCAGATGTCCAGAATGGATAAATAAATGGCAGTATATTCATGCAGTAGACTAGAATACAGCATTAAAAGTGAATAACTACTGCTACAGGTATCAAGATGGATAAAACATAATATAAACGAAAGAAGCAATTCTCAAAAGAATGTATTAAAGAACCCATATGCGGTTCAATAGCAGGCACTGCTAATTTATGGTATTAGAAGTTAGGACAGGGTCCCTTGAGAAGGACAAGGATGTAATTGGGTAGAGGTGGGGCTTCCAAGGTTCTGGGAAACTTCTTTTCACATTGTAATAATTCACTGATATTTCTACTTATGAGTTTTGAACATCTGTAGTTTTATGTCAGTTATATTTTAATAAAAAGTTTAATTAAAAAAATTAATTTACTTTTGGCTGCATTGGGTTTTCATTGCTGTGTGCGGGCTTTCTCTAGTTGTGGCGAGCGGGGGCTACTCTTCGTTGTGGTGCACAGGCTTCTCACTGCCGTGGCTTCTCTTGTTGCGGAGCACAGGCTCTAGGCACATGGGCTTCAGTAGTTGCAGCACACGGGCTCAGTAGTTGTGGCTCGCGGGCTCTAGAGCACAGGCTCAGTAGTTGTGGCACACGGGCTTAGTTGCTCCGCGGCATGTGGGATCTTCCCAGACCAGGGATCTAACCCATGTCCCCTGCATTGGCAGGTGGATTCTTAACCACTGTGCCACCAGGGAAGTCCCTATTTAATTTTTTAAAAGACCCTAACAAATCACTGTAACAACCTTCTCATTCTCATGGGGAGGGGAGAGGAAAAATTAAATGACAGAGCTGATATTATCCTGTCATTCTGTGAGTACTCTGAAGTTCTCTACCAGAAAAAGAAAAGTTTAAAGAAAGGAAAAGGATGATCATAATACAGGTTGAATGTAGTTGTTTATAGATATTTTCATCTGATAATAAAGGGAGAAAAGGAGTGAATGCTTAAAATTCATAAAAAAGGACCATAAAACTATCGCAGCTGCCAAGAAAAAGGTCCTAAGTATGTCAGAAAGGGAGGAACATAATCATATTAAAAACAGAAAGTAGAGGTTAGGGCAGTAGGAGTATTTGGTGTACTCTTCTTTGGGGGGAAGGTTAAGAAGACTGACCCAGTGCCAGTTCTTTTTTCTTTTACTTTGGTTAGGTATGAACAGAGTAGATGATTCTATCTTTGGGCATCTTTTTGGCTTCTGCTAACAGTGGTTATAATTTATGCCTGTTAGCCAAGTCTGTGCCCCTAAACATCCCATTTCCCTTAGAACACTGACGCTTGTAAACCATTTGGACCTGTATTTTCTGATATTGCTTTTACCCAGGGGTATAGTCACTCCATTTTGGGGCCCATTAATCACCACTGGGTAATTTGCAATTTTGAGAACCCACGAATTGTATAAAACTCATCTCAACAGGAATAGCACCTTTAGGGAATCTCTTTAGAGTAGCAATTTTCAATTCTATTCGTCTACTTCTAAAAGCTGGTGGGAATGGAATGATCCACTGATGTGAAAAGAGTTTCAAAAACAGAAAAATATTAGTCAGTGGGAAGAAAGGAATGAGAAAGGTGAAGAAGTGAGGGTTGCAGTCTGAAGACCTAATGCTGGAAAATAGGAGTGTGCAGCCAGAGAAATGTCGAAGAAGTGTGACAGCTTATACAATAATAACAATGATTAACCTAGGGCTTAAGGCATCAGAAGAAAACTTGAGGAACCTGGAAAAATTACCAGCATGGAAGAAAGCAGAGATGTTGTATGGGATGTTCTATTATAACAAATTACTATTTCAAACGACCATAAAGTTATGAGTCAGGAAAGAATATTCCATCAGCAAAAGGTATAGGGAGAATCAAACACAGCCACAATCTGTAAATGTGCCAGAACAAGTGACCTGGAGGAAAATAGGTAAATTTTTATTGCAAAGAATCTATTTCTTTAAAGGTAGAAAAAGGAAGACTAAAGAACAATGATTTCTGGATAGCAAACAAAACAAAACAAAACAAAACAAAACAGAAAACTGAAAAAGTTAAAACTGCTGAAGAGGACACAATAATAAAGAGCAGTGATTTATATTTGCATAGCACACAACATCCGCATCACTTTTTCACTTTTAATACTTTATGGTGCTTTAGGCTCACAAAATCCTTCACATCATGTAGGTTGGCTTTATAAGTGTTTCTGTCTCTGAAAGAAGTTAAGTGATGGTGAAGCAATGTGACATATTGGTTAGGAGTCAGAACTCCCCAAGATTAATAACTCTGCTGATGTTCTAGACTTGTTACCTTGGGCAACATATTTAACCTCTCTGTACCTCAGTTTCCTTAACTGTAAAATGGAGATAATAATATAATTTACTTCAGGGTTTTGTGAGGATTAAATGTTGTTTAATTATTAAAATAGAGCTCAATCAGTGTTAGCTGTTGTTTTCTAAAGCTACACTGCTCTTTAACGGCACAGCTTGGACTCAAGTCCCGTTTTTCTGCCTCCAAATCCAGTGCCCTTTCCTGGATGCCTTTTTCCCTCTCCTCCTAAATGAGTTAGAATCTGGGCCTCTAGCCCAGTTGAGGTCTTGAGAGTCAGGACCAAAAAGTAAGAGGGCAGTCTCTGAGGGATTGGTGCAAAGATGAAGTGTGATCCAACTTCCAAGTCAGTGGATCTAGTTAGCAAGAAACAGTCCAAAAACATAAGGGCCAGAGGGGTAGATAGCAAGAATCAGCTCTAAGCTGTATGCTCTTTAATGGAGGTCAGGTAGGATAGTAATAGTATTTTGAGATGGGAGACTAGTAGAAATCCCTAAGGCAATGGTGTAGATATTTTGCTATTGTTAATTTGGCAGTGGGGATCCAACTGTAAATGTTTATGAAATAATGATCTACTTGACTTCTACCTCCCACAGCTGGGACTACTTAATACCTGTCTGCAGGCCCAACCGCATCTCGAATTTCTGTGCCAGTTTTGGCCCTCACCAAGGAGATTCTTATGAGACCACTAACTAGTCAACTAGCATCAAGTTATTCTTCTAGGTAGACACAATCTGTTGCTGTGTTTTGTTTTCCTACACAAAGCCCTCCCTCTAATACATCAGTTACTTGAGATTCCATTAATATCCTTGAGAGTGATCGGAATGGAAGCCAAACCTGATTTCTAGTTAATGAAGCGAGGTCCCCACTGCCTAAAGCTTCCTCTCTCTGAAGTGGAGCTCTGCACCTTTTCTGTCCTGGAGCTCCGTCTATGTAATCTGCTGTCCACCCAACTCGAGTGCCAGGATTGCCACCTGTTCCTTACTCGTTTGAACTGTATTGTTATGCTGGCCTATTCTTTTGATCTCTTGGGCTTGACTTTCTTGATGAGATCTGTTCTACTGAAGGTGAATCATTTCTTTAGTTATGATACACTTGAAGTATTTATCTTAAAATATAATGCTTAGCCAACACTAAACATTTCTATGTACCACGCCTTTTGTTTTATACCCATTTTCTTATTTAATCTTCCCAAGAACCTATGATGTAGGTACTATATTGTTAGGCTCAGTTTTCAGATGAAAAAACCTAAGGCTCAGAGAGGTTAAGAAAATTTTCCAAGGTCACACAGCTGGTAAGTGGGAAATTTCTGGTTCAAAACCAGTAACTCCAAAACCTGAGATCTCAAACATTATGTTATATGTTGACAATAAAAGAAATAATAAAATAGAGAGCATGTGGAACAATTTAGAAGAAAGTTGATCTGTTAAGACAAACGATTATTAGTAGTACTAAAACTAGATTTTTCATTTGCTGCTCATTAATTCCACCAGAAATATCAATGAGAGGCTGTTTGAGTTTTTTGAGTTTATCCTATATCTGAAAGGAAGAATAAGACAGTAAGAGAGGAAAGAACATACATTTTTTTAGAAAAATATTTTGGAGTCAGTATGTTAGATGCTAAATGAATAAGAATTCTGGAAAGTGTGGAATGACCCACCATAATCAAATACTACTGAGATGTAATCACTGCAGTGGATGCCAGTAGTCACAACCAACACTGACCGAGTACGGAGAATGGAATATCATGAATTGTACTCTATTGAGGATAGATTATTATAAGTTAAAGTCATTGGTCATTAGTGACTGATTAAGTGGTAATGTTCAAATGTCTTATGTATCTCAGGTGGCCTTGTTAGACTTAGTAAAAGGAGATCCTTAAAACAGAAAACTAGAACAAATAATATGGTTTCATTTGTTCAGGACCCAAAATAGTTGTTCTTACTTTTTTTTTTTTTTTAATTCATGAGACCCTTTGCAAATATAATAAAATCTACATACTCTCTCCATAGGAAATTACATAAAATCCATATCTTTGCACAATTTATCATACAATTTTATGCTCTGCCCTGAAGCCTGTTCAGACCCCAGGCTGACAATCCATGATTTGGAAGAACTCTTTATGATGAGGGGAGATTTCCAGCGTTAGAATTAAATCCTAGTGAATATCTCTTGCCAAATGCTCTCAGATAGCTGTGGTAGTAGTGACTGCAATATGCAAGCTTCACTTACTTGTGAATAGAATGGCTGCTGCTGTTTCAGAATCTGATATTTTTCATCACAAGAGACAAGTATAAACTCACACTCTTATTTTTTTTATTCTTGTTGTCATTGTTGTATATAGATAATTCTTTTCCCGAATTTTGCTGAGAGATTCTAAGATGGGCAAGAGATTTTTAAAAATCTGTTATGGTGGCTTTTTTAAAAAATTGGAGTATATTTTTTCTTTAAGCCACAAAATTACTGTAGGTTGTGCCATAGAGACATTTTCATAGTTCAGGCCGCTTTGGGGCCCTAATTCTAGTGTATCAAGCCCACTGACAGGCGTGACCAAACCTAGAAACATAATACAGATTTAGGTAATCAGCCAGTTGTCTCTGCCTTTTTACTTTGGATTAATGCTCTGGGCACGTCTTCAAAGTTATGCTGCGGAATATTCCTCAAGCATTTATTTTCATAATATTCTTATGTAACTAAATTCTTTTTATCCATTTTCCTCTCCCATTTAAGTAAGAAAATGAAGGCATCCAAGTATAGATTGGAGCTGTTTTGCGTCCTTTTCTAGCATTAGGTCAGTTGACTCTTTACAGTCATCTTTGTCTTTATCCTTTGTAGCCACATGAGACTGACATATAGATAAAGTTTTATTCACACAAACCTGAAATGGTAGCTTTGAAACATATCTGTATTGTGCTCAGTTGACTGAGGAAACCCATTTTTTCTCTCTCCTTTTTCAGAATGCCACCAACATTCCTTCCCATATATGAATTTATCTTGACATTTTTATCTTTATCTTTAGTGATAAAGATATTTATATTTATCTTTAGTGATAAAGCTGAGATTCATTTGTTAGGTGAGAGGAATATTTGGATTCCTAAAAAGTAAAACCTAACTTATTTTAAATAATTGTTCAAGCCAGATTAGAATTAAGCTGCTGTGTGGTAAGGGAGGTATAGGTATGTCCAATGGTACTTTCCTCAGTACAGGCAATAGCTATTATGATAAGATGGTATGGCTGGATTTGAGAATGAGAAATACAAAGTGCAGCTGTTTATACTAACGAGGATTTGTCTCTTTGCCTGATAATATCATTGATATGTAAAATAAACAACACCTCCCAGTAAATTAAAAGTAGAAAATAGGATACATTTAACTGTTTGGAAAGGGAGGGAGTAATAACTGGTTTGAACCACCATCTTTGTAGGTGCTATGTAAACTTTTCTATCTGTCCCTGCCAGTAAACATAGAATCTGACATCAGTGCCCTGTTCTACTCTCAGACCTCTCTTCAGAAGATACTGCCAAAAAGCTGAGTCTGGTCATTGGAAAAGGGTATATGTGTATATATACATTGCAGGTAACTTACTAAAACCTTAGAATGAGAATGTAAAAAAAATGCACTGAATATGAGATTATATTGACACTCTGACATTCTGAATCAGATAACTCAGTTCTTGGTGGGGGACATCACTCAGACTTTCCAGTATGGCCCAACCCAAGACGTATTACCACATCCACAGATGTGAAAGGTCACTGTGGTCACCCACTGGGACAAATATAGATTCTCTGCACATGCAGTTCTAATTAGCAGGGCTTCAGGGCAGGGCACCAGCCATTTTTACTTGATGGTGATAGCTTTATTGTTTCCTTGACAATTCAGTGACTTTACAGAGGATGCTATAGCTACTAGATGGACAGACACTGCATGGAATTAAAGGAAGGGGCCCAAGAGCGTGTGAATGAAATTTCGGAAATTCTTCACCAGTGAAGTTTGCAGTTTAGTTTGTTAATTGTCTCTTTCTGGCAATTACATAATTGCTATATTTAAGTCCAGAGTTGGCACTTATCCAATTTGGTATGGTCTTCTCCCAGCGTACCTCTAACTACTTTAGAGAATAGGCAGGCACTTTCCAATGAGAAGCCTCTGCTCTAGCACATGGGTATTTTCAGAGTGTCTCTAGACGGGCCATACTCATTCTCATCTACAGCAAACTTTTTGAGTTAATTTATTGCCTTTCCAAATAATTTGAGTGCTGCTTTGGTGAGAGTTCTGGGATTTAAACCTGGGCCTATCTGACTTTGGTAGACTAAATAAATAAAATATACAAGTCAGACAGACTTGAGTTAGAGAGCCTGTCTTGTTGTTAGTCAGTTGTATCAGTTTGATCAAGTTATTTAACGTTTCTGAAGCTGTTCTTTTTGCTTTAACTTTATTTGTGATAATAGCTCAAAAGCTTGCAGCTGGAATAAAACAAGATCAGATACATAAAGTACTTGATACAGTACCTGGCATATAATAGGCACTCAATAATTAGTAGCTGATACTGCTGCTTACAGAGGATCATGTAAATATACATAGCAATTCTGAAGGTCTTTATTTTTTGCTTCCCTACCCTTACCATATAATGAAATCTTTAAACTCAGAGACTCATGTTTTCTGTATGTAAAACCTTAGTAGTTTTTAGTGATATTGAATGGTTAGTACGTATACAACAATGAAAAATAGGCATTATAAAGATGGGAAAAAAAGAGGAAGAAACAAGGCATAGGATTTAAGAAAAGTCTGTCATCTTATTTCCAAACTTTAGATTGAATGAAACTTAAGATTTTGGAAAAAATTGTTAAATAATGAAAATACAGTTTTGAGAGACATTGAATGTCACATTTACGGATAAAAGTTTTCAGGGATATGCTGTACACCACAGATTTCTTTGGAAGGCAAGGTTGTTGTTGATGGCTTATATTGTTTGCTTAGATATATTTTCAGTCTGAAACTTCATAGAGGACATTTAATAACGTATCCTATGATACAAGCCTTGGCACTAGGCTGTCTGAATGGAAGAGTTCTGGCGAAGTGAGATCAAGTTAATTTTTTTAGGTATTGGAGATCCTTAGGTGACTTGTTGTTTGGTTGGGTTTTCTTTTCTTTTCTTTTTTTTTTTTTTTGATGTAATCTACTCTATGTTAGAGTCATATTGGCTTATGTTTGGTTACTAATTCTGTCACATAGCAGTAGTGAGACTTTGAATAAGTTACTTAACCTCCCTTACCTAGGTTGCTTTTTTGTTTTCCAGTTATAAACTGAAAATAAGAGTACTTACTTTGCCTTATTGCTGTGAAGATTAAATGGAATTAAAGTGGATGTGAGGAGGGAAAGTAGAAAAGTATATACATCATGAAATATTAAAGAGGTAAAGATTAGTTCTTACTCATCTAGAATATAATCACAATATAGAGTACCACATGTGTCTGGCTACTGATTGCCTATTAGTATAAATGTGAATTATTTTCCATACATACTGTTTATAAGATATTATTTTAGAAAATTCAGTACTTCAACAACTTTTCACATGTGAGAGCTGAGTAGAAATACTAACTTTTTGAAAATTGTTAGGACAGTTGTGTAGAGTTAGAGGGTCATGTGTCCTAATAATTGTTAAGGAGTCAGGAGATTATTGCTGTCTTCTGCTTTTCTGAACTATTTCATTTTTATGCTTAAATTGGGTTAAACTAAAAATAAATATGATTCACCACAGATGACAGACTGAGCCAAAATGATGCATTTTTTGCTCTCTAATTGATGCATTATTTTAATTCTCAGTCTTTAATTCCTCTGGAATCCAAATATTACAAATTGAGAATAAATATATTTTATATGTTTGGAAGCAATTTTATACACATTTTTTCTTTCATACGTGCACTTGGGATTTTACCATCCTTATTTCCAACATTGTTTTCGACATTTCTGTGGTTTTGTGTTGCACTCTAGTAGATCTGTGGACTGAGAAGAATTAGAAATAGTGACTCAGCTGGAAACGTCTAAAGGAGAATATTCAACTCAGGGAATTGCAAAATGCCCTTTATCTGAATATGTGCCTTGGGCATATAACGAGCATTGTCAGGAGTTGATGTTGATGCATGACTTTTTGTGCCACGCTCTGTTAAGCAGGGTATTATAAAAGATGTAAAAATAGAATGAAAATTTCTCTTTATTTAGGGACAGGGCAGAAGAACTTTGTGCATATATATGTGTTTGTATGTGTGTATTTCAACTGCCTGTGGGCGGGCCTTTATTGTTTGTGGGCAGAGCTGGGTTTTAAGTTTGGTAGTGATAACTGAATATTTCCTCAAACACTGAAAGATTGAGAGCTGGCAGAACCTAGTTCCTTTTTAACTATTAGCAATCATTCTCCATGAAGCAAAAATTATTCTGAAGAATTACTTTGATGTTTTAATATCCTATTGATCTCCATTGTTTTTGTGCAATCTGATGAAAATGTTGACTTCGTTTGGTTTGACACTTGATTCTAAATAATCCAAACAGACTGTGGATTAAGTTGATCTCAGGTGAAATCAAGGTAAATTTATTGAAGATCTCTCAGAGAGCTGGGTGATTTTTGAGATCATGTAGAGAAATTGTCTTGTTTTTACAGATGAGAAAAATCAAAAAAGTTAAGAGAATTGCTTAAGAATGCTAATGACAAAAATTCGTATTTTAATAAAGAAAAAATACTATGAATACAGTTAAATACATTGAAATATTGTAGTAAAGAACAAATATCTAGAATTATTAGGTCTATGACACCTTGAAAATCATATATACTTTTTATTACTTTCCATCTTCTTTATCTCTTTATTCATTTTGTTGCTGTTGTTGTTATTAGAGTCCTACTTCAGGCCAAGCACCCCAAATTGCCTCAAACACAGAGGAGAAACATGTATGCAAAGGGTAAGAGACTTAAGACAAGAATGTGTTAGGGTAAGGAAGTATAAGATGTGGGTGTCATTGACAAAGTTGATTTAGTTTCTCGTGACAGTTTTTGCTAACCAAGCTTGTGTGCTGATAATCCTTATTTGCAAAGAAGCTAGGGCACTTCCTTATGTATCTAAAGGCAAATTTCATTCAATAATTTGTGTAACTATTTTTAATCCCTGTGATGACATTTTCAGCATCACACTTAGATATTTAAAGCTGAATCTTTATTTTTTTTCTTTTAACTGATTTATAGATGAGGGTATTCTGTCATATACAGGAGGTATCTTTTCTTCTTTATGATCTGTAATTGTTGAGAAAAGACTTTGAGAAGACAGTTCAAACAAAAAGAAATGTCTTCTTAAGTAATTATCTCCCCTGTATGATGGTACTGTGCTGAAATAGAGGGCAAAGCTGATAAAGAATAACAATGTGTTCAATGAGATCATCATTGACGGTTACTGCTGAATTATAGACTAAAATGTTATTTCCCCCTCTTCATCCTAACTCCTGAAGTCCTGCTCCAAGAAACCAAAGACCACAAACAGCAGCACTAGCGCATTGCTGCCTCCACTCTCATACCTTGCCTGGCTGCTCACTCCAGAGCCTAACAAACACCTCAGCTAACAACAGGAAACTGTTCCTTTGTTCTGAGGGCGGGTGTAGAACTATCAAGTGACTCTGCTTTAGGAAGAGTGGTGGCCAAGAAAGAATTATTACTTCCTTTACTTTGTGGCCCTGGAGAGAACTCGGGAGTCGAACCTAAAAAATGAGTGCCAGGTAGCTGTAGAAAAGATGTTGTACCTGGGGTCCACTGCTGCACAGAGACTCCAGACAGAATGACTTGGAAGTTGATTATCTACAAGCTGGACCTTGTGTAGCCCAGGTCGCGACACCCATGGTGGTGGGAAAACCTGTTCTTCCGTAGTTGTCACCAGACATCTTTGTATTGAAAAGAAGCTGACTCAGTGGAGGCAGAAGGGAACCCAGAAAAATACTTGTTGCCATTGTACTTGTTCAATTATGTCTGGGTAGAAGTCTTCATCCATCAGTGAATTTTTCCAGAATTCTGGAAAACAGGAAAGACATGCTGAGACTAAGGGCCCAGTCTGCATCTGTGCAAGCCCCGGAAAACCTGACAGGGTCCCGCATATGAAGTCTAACACTGGCCCTGAAGGACAGGGTTCTTGGGGCTGAAAATAGCATAAACTTTAGCCAAAAGCAAATTGGTTGAAATGAAATAGTTTGATATGAAAATTTGATTGAACAAATGTATGTGTGTATACATTTTTTAAGCTACTGTCACTGTATTCTGGGGTGTTAGGTAATTTAGGGAGAGACAAAAGTAATTAAGAGCACAGGTTCTGGTATCGGAATGACTGGGTCTGAATTCCAGCTCCACCATACATGAATGGTCAATGTGGCCTTGTGTCTGTAGATTTGAATCCCAGCTCTGCAATGTGCTAGACATGTAACTTGGGTAAGTTACTGAGTTTCTCTGAACCTCAGTTTTCTCACCTGTATGTGCAAGACACATCATGGAATGCACATAGAATTGTGCCCATACAGAGTAAGCATTCATAATTTACGTAATGTACTTATTTTGGTATACTTTTGAATCAGGTATTACTCCAAGTACACTATATATATTATCAATTAATGTAAACTATTATAATCATTGTTATTTTTTGGGTGCCCAATGATTATATTTTGAAACTCTTTTATTTTCTTTAGGCACTTCTGTGTTTTCTTACTTATTTTCCCTTTTTATTTCTAGTTTATTTTCAGCTATTTACTGTAGTAAAAGAGGTGGAATAACTTGTGTCCAAACATTACACATTTAGTGTTGGGTTCCATATTTCAGAGGTGGTGTAGTTTGGGGGATAAGAATAATAAGACTAACAATAATGGAGTATTACTATATATGAAGCACTGTGAAGTAAATACCTTTATAACCCCATTTAGCAAATGAGGTAACTAAAGTTTTTAGGGAACCTGAAAAATGTGTAGCTGGTTACGTAGCTGTAACTACTGATGGAACTAGCATTTCTATCTAAGTAGACTGATTCCAGAGAGAATGTGTATGGTCAGAGGACATATATAGCTGAAAGAAGAAAGTGCAAGTTATTGGAGATGAAAAGATCAGTGAAGTGTGAAGAAACGGCTTGATGAGTTGTTCATGTGAATGTTGATGTCACCCCAGACTGATGGTAGATCTAGGGAAAGAGAGGAAGACCACAAGTCAGGGGGTAAAGCCCTTGACACTTAGGTAGGATGAACCAAGAGGTTGGTGAGTCTTAGTAACAAGGAGAAATGGAAAGTCATATATGACTATCACTATCAAAATAACAGCAAACTAATATTTATGGAATCCTTATTATGTGTCTGGCTTTGTATAGAACTTTGGAAAAGCATTATCTCAAGATATCTGCTCAACAGTCCTTTGAGGAAGATGCTATTAATTATACCCATTTATTATTCCAAATCTTGGTTTTAGAAAAATTGAGTAAATTGACCACATCATCCAAGGTAGCTCTGTGAAATGGTTTCTAAGAATTCACCCATCTGTCCATCCATTTATTTGTTTATCAAATTTGAATATCTGCTAGGTATAAGCTCTAGCGATAGAAAAGTGCTTTAAATCCCAGCCCCTTCCCTTAAGTCTGATGAGAAAGAACAATTGGTGAAAGCTACAGTAGAGATATGATTTAATTATTTGTGAAATGAGAGTGCTATGTTCCCTCTCTGTGATTCTAGAAATGGCAAGAAGTAATTGATAAAAACAAAACTATACACAGCTTGGTGGTTTCAAACTTGAATCTACTTAGCTGCTGTTAGCATAAGACCATCCATTCTTTCAGTGCTATGCAGACTAGCCAATTTGGCAGTGGAGGAACTCAGTGTGAGGCAGCTGGGCATGATTTTGGGTGGGAGACTCAAATTGAATGTTGGTGAAGTGTTCACAGTTTGCATGTGCATTGCAGGTGTGTGACATCACTTCCCGTGACTGATGCAAATGCTGGGAACAGTGGCAGGAGACCGATAGCCTGACTTTACTTAACCCTTTCCAGATAAGCCATCTTGTAGGCAGATGTTGACCACAGCTTCTTGTGCATCTCTCTAAATGAGCCTGGAGATGAGCCAGTTTTTTCTGATCCAAGCCTTGGCATTAGAATGCACAGGAAATGAGGATAGGAAACCAAGTGCTTCCTTTAATGCCCCAGGTGATGGAAATGATGGGAAAAATCAGCATTATTATACTGTTTAGGCTACAGTCAAAACTCATTGTTGTGATTGTATGGTAATTTGAAATTTTGGAGGGAGTGGGGATGGAAATAGGCTTCCTATGTAGGAGGAAGTCCTATTAAAGAAACAGCTTCCTAAACTGCTAGTGTAAACAAAACTGCAGAGGGAAATATTAAAACTACTTAAGGGAACAAAATGTCTTCATGTTTTTCCTTGCAAATACTTCTCTAGTTTATCCACTCACAGCAGGCTTTCCACTGACATAAAGGAAACAAACAGAATAAAAAGTTATGGTAATATAAAATCACTTCTATGCAGTTATTAAGACAGATTATTCTTTTAGATTAAACATATTCTGTAATTTTGAATCAAGGCAATCGCTAAGCAATTTTGAATGACCACGAAAAAGTTGTTAGGGGGCTTCCCTGGTGGCGCAGTGGTTGAGAGTCCGCCTGCCGATGCAGGGAACACGGGTTCGTGCCCCGGTCCGGGAAGATCCCACATGCTGCAGAACGGCTGGGCCCGTGAGCCATGGCCGCTGAGCCTGCGCGTCCGGAGCCTGTGCTCCGCAATGGGAGAGGCCACAACAGTGAGAGGCCCGCGTACCGCAAAAAAAAAAAAAAAAGTTGCTAGGAACTGGCTAAGGATTTTTCATATTGACTGTATTATATACTTTCATGTAACATATGTGTATACACACATATATGTGTAAATTAAAATGTAAATGTTAGTTTTATATGAATAAAAGTAACAATATTTAATTTAAAATAGCCTGTATTTTAGTTTTTCCAGTAATTTGTGTAACTTTCCCTCTAATTAGTTCACATTATAGAAGATTTACTAGGCTGATACTTTTTATCCTAGACACTTACAGTGTTTGAGGTCCTGTTGTGGCTCTTACTCTTACATACAACTTCGGGGTGTTTGGATAAGAGGGTCGTTGCTTGTAAGTTATCATTGGAGAAGGCAGAGCCTGGGACTCAACGTATTATTGATCATTATTTTTGGGACCATAACAGCTACTTTGAACAACTGGAGGAAAATGGTATTTGAAAATGGACCCCACTGAAGAAAACAAATAGCCATATTCCAGCCTCATTCTTCTCGTATCAGAATCGGTACTCTGTGTAAGTGCCTGTTTGGATCATTTTATCTGTGGACAGCATTTGAAAAAATTGCTAGCTCTTTTGCAGCTGCAAGTGCTGATTATTTTGCTTGAATTTATAGTTCTGTGATGTTTTCTGGCATGCATGTGTGATTTTGTAAAAAATTTAGACACAGTCTGCAATTTTCTTCTTTAAGTCCTAGACAGTTCTGATTGAGCAATCTGATTAACATGTTAAGAAGTTTGAAGCCAAACCTTCACAACCCTGCTTTTGAAAGGTGTCAAGATTTGTGGGAGGGGAGATTACTTTTAAAGAAACTAAGCTTCCTTATGTTTCAAGTTTGAAGATGAAGTGAGATTATGTCTCTTAATTTGCACTGCTTCGGAGACTGTAGAGACAGGATGGCAGAAACGGATATAAAATTTTTTAAAGCAATTTCATTTCAGTGTTAAACTGGGATCTAACTGCAATGCTAGAAAATTTAGCTGACAACTTCATTTTATTAGTTGAACTCATCCATTTCTCCTATTTATATGGTATAGGCCACAAGAATTAGTTTTGGAAAATTGCAGGAGAAAAATTTAAAGGACATCTCCCTTATTAAAAAATTTATTTTATTTAAGAATAGTTGATTTACAATGTCGTGTGAATTTCTGCTGTATAGAAAAGTGATTTACTTACACATATATATACATTCTTTTTCATATTCTTTTCCATTATGGTTTATCACAGGATATTGAATATAGTTCCTTGTGCTATACAGTAGGGACTTGTTATTTATCCATTCTATATATAATAGTTTGCATCTTCTAATCAGGACATCTCTCTTTCAATATCTTAGGAAGACATCCACTTCTTAGATGTTTTTCTGTAACCATTTGTGTCTGTGAGAAGTAGAGTCTGTAACGTTAATATAGGATCTCCTTCCATCATGGCTGTGATCCGGCACATCTGAACACACAAATGAAATTAGAATGATTGGTGAGTCTACCTTAGGAAACTCGAAGCCAGCTGGAGATCCCGTGGCAGCCAAACTCAGGCACATAATCAAAACCAGGTTACGTTTTTTAAAACCAGATTAAAAATGACATATACTGGCTCTGCTAAGGGGCTTGGGGCCCTTTTACTCGTAGTGGCAATTCATAATCATGCATCAGGAAAGGGCAGAGCAAGGGTGATTATTACTAGCTATATTGTACATTTTCATTGTCTTTTAAATATTTCTGAAATAACCTCTTTTTAGGTGGTGAAATTCAAAGCATTCCAAAATGTACAATTTGTTAATGAGTTTTAAAAACTTTTGATTTTGAGATAATTTTAAATTCACATGCAATTGTAAGAAATAAGATAAAGAGATCCATATACTCTTCACTCAGTTTCCCCCAGTGGTTACATCTTGCATAAATACTATATCATAACCAGGAAATTGACATCGATATAATCCATCAGCCTTATTTAGATTCATGAGTTTTACATGGACTCATTTGTACATATGTATGTGTCTGTATATTTAGATCTATTCAATTTTGTTACATGTGCAGATTCATGTGATCACCATCACAGTCAAGATACAGAACAGTTCCATCACAAGGATCCTTCCTGCTAGTTATTAATTTTTGATGGGGGAATAAATTGAAAGATTTATTCACTAATCTGAATAGCTTCTCTGAGGCTATGTTGTACCTAAAATAGTTGTGAAAGACACTAAGTGACTAAGAAGAGAGAAGAAGGTAACCTTCACACTAATTCTAAGGAATAGGCTGAAATTGTAGGAGCTTGTCTGCCTGTGGAGTTCTCTGGGAATATAAACGATGAATTACCATGCTGCTTTAGAAAGGAGAAATTGCTGAGCAGAGTGGAGGAAGATTTTAATGATACTGGAGCAAACTAAGGCAGGGCTTTAAGGACACAGGTTAGTAGGTCTTTTGCACAGTTTTAACAAAAGGAAGTTAAAAATTGCAGTCTTAGATTCTTTTGTGTAAAAAAAAATGCAGTGTCAGAAAGAATTAAAAAAGAAAATCATTGCTGGCCTGTGCTCCTTGAAAAGAGCTTTCTCCCCCTGGGAAAACAATAAAAAAGTATTTGCCCCTGTATCAAATTTAGGGCCACTTACACAATGGCTAGAGTGGCAGAGGCTGCCGCTTAGCTGAGAGCTCAATTGTACTGATTCACTTGCAGCTCAGGGTGAACTTTCCTCATGAACAATAGACATCTGTGGTCACACATTTGGAAAATGAACTTACACAAATAAGGGCAACTTATACAGCTTCTTAAAACCATAAAACATTGACACTTTTAAACTAATGGGCTTTGGGCTACACTAAAAATAAAGCTTTGTGTTCTTTGCTGCTACCCTTTATATCTAGGGTAATGAAGACCAACTATAAAGTGCAATTGTTAATAGTAGAAAATTGTGAGAAGTCAATCATAAAAGCTGCATTCTACATATTTTCCCCTTCTTTTATCCCTTTGGAATTAAAGATAAGATATTCTTTCTGTTTTAAACAGAGTCTTGGTTTAGTTATAATGTAATTAAAATTCTGCTCTTTTCCACTAATTGATGGAAAAGACTATCTGACATACTACTAATTAAACTCCTTTTAGAACTACCATTTCTTTGATCAGCTGCACTGAGGTTTATCTTTGAAGATCTGGAATTTACTGCTAGAGCTAGATGATAAAGGTTTAGGAAAGTGGATGAACTTAAAAGTTATTATTTCCTTAGAAAATGCTAAGAGGACTAAAGCACAGGAACGTGAGGCTCAAGATCTTGAAGGTTTCACTTCTATTGTGTTAGCTCTTACTCATTTCCTAAGCTTGCCTCACCCCTCCAACCACAGGTCCTTACAGGCTCACTCATTCCCATTGCCTTAGGCAGGAAGTTTATCAATGATAGTAGTTGCTCTTAAGAATCTGGATGGGGTTAGAATTTATGTATTTTCATGGACATAAGGTCTGGAGCAGCTCTGTGCATGTTGAGCTTCGGAGAATCTCCTTAGATCCGGAATTTGGTTCCCAGGAATGAACCCTGGGTTCTGTCCTACTCGTTAGCTGTAAGTCTTCCCTCTTTTTTTCCCACATTGGCCCAGTTATAGGGACTGATCTTCTACCCTAGTCTCCATTTCTGAGACATTGTTCAGACTCTCAATTCAGAGGTTTCAGGAACCCCATCTTTTTAGTTTGACATTTTGGTTATTCTCACCTGGGGTTGGAGCCTTGCTCTCCATCCCATCAAGGGGCATACTTTCTTATTGACAATTTCCCCTTTAAATCAAGGATCTATAATGATACCACTTCTTAGTTCTCTATCATTGTTTTAAAATACTTCGGTGTAAATAACCTTTTCTGAGAAACTAATGAAAACTCCAGATTATCTTCCAAGAATAATGAGTATTTATGTATGTATGTGTGTTTGTGTGTGTAATTTTGTGTGCAGTAGAAAAGTACATATAGCCATAGCTTTTACTAAAGTTTCAAAAGATATAGAGCACTCTGAATTCCATGTATGGATCTCACAGAAGTCTGTGGGACTCGAGTCAATAAATCCTCAATTTATTCTCTTAATTTTCAGATGAAAAATCGTGGCCCTCAGCAGGTCAGGAGTGGGTCTTTCTTGAGGGCTTGCCTAGGTTTATGATGTTAAGAGTAGGCCTTTGTTCAGATAGTGGATTATAGATCAGTTGACTGTTAAAGGAAGCAAAAGTCTGTAAACTTCTTTTTCAGTACTAATATATCACTACTCATTTCACTTACTTGATCATCCTTTCTCTCTTGCATCACTGGTTTTAGATTTTGACTTTTCCCCATTTCTATTCTGTGTGCATTGCTGGACTGATATTTATGTGACTTCTTTGCTCTAGTCTCTCTTGTTTGCTGCAAAACTTTCCTCCTCACCAAAATTATTGTGGACTAAAAGTTGACACTAGATGGGGGCAATGTCTTATCTGATAATATATAAAATCAGATCTTAATTATGTTAAAATGTGCATTGGTGGATAATGTGACTCCCAGAACCAGATGTTAGGTATATTTAATAATGTGGATTATGCATCTGTATTAGCCTGCTTGGACTGCTATAACAAAATGTCGTTGATTAGGTGGCTTAAACAACAGAAATTTATTTTTTCACAGTTCTGGAAGTTGCAAGTTCAAAATCAGAGGGCTCGTGTGGTTGAGTTCTGGTGATTTGTGTGGTTCTGTTCCTGATTTGCATACAGCCACCTTCTCACTGTGTCCTCACATGGCAAAAAGAGAGAGACAGCTCGAGATAGCCTCATCCACCAGAGGGCAAACAGCAGAAGCAAGAAGAACTGCAGTCCTGCAGCCTGTGGAATAAAAACCACATTCACAGAAAGATACAGAAAAAGAAAAGGCAGAGGGCTATGTACCAGACGAAGGAACAAGATAAAATCCCAGAAAAACAAATGAAGTGGAGATAGGCAACCTTCCAGAAAAAGAATTCAAAATAATGATAGTGAAGATGATCCAGCAACTACGAAAAAGAATGGAGGCAAAGATAGAGAAGATGCAAGAAATGTTTAACAAAGAGCAAGAAGAATTAAAGAAAAAACACCTAGAAGAATTAAAGAACAAACAGAGATGAACAATACAATAGCTGAAATGAAAAAAATACACTAGAAGGAGTCAGTAGCAGAATAACTGAGGCAGAAGAACAGATAAGAGACCTGGAAGACAGAGTGGTGGAATTCACTGCCGCGGAGCAGAATAAAGAAAAAAGAATGGAAAGAACTGAAGGCAGCCTGAGACCTCTGAGACAACATTAAACACACCAACATTCGCATTATAGGGGTCCCAGAAGGAGAAGAGAGAGAGAAAGGACCTGAGAAAACACTTGAGAATATAGTAAAAAATTTCCCTAACATGGGAAAGGAAATAGCAGCCCAAGTCCAGGAAGTACAGAGAGTCCCAGGCAGCATAAATGCAAGGAGAAATACACCAAGACACATACTAATCAAATTGACAAAAATTAAAAACAAAGAAAAATTATTAAAAGCAACAAGGGAAAAATGACAAATAGCACACAAGGGAACTCCCATAAGGTTAACAGTTGATTTCTTGGGAGAAGTTCTATAAGCCAGAAGGGAGTGGCACGGTATATTTAAAGTGATGAAAGGGAAGAACCTACAACCAAGATTACTCTACCCAGCAAGGATCTCATTCAGCTTTGACAGAGAAATCAAAAGCTTTACAGACAAGCAAAAGCTAAGAGAATTCAGCACTACAAAACTAGCTCCACAACAAATGCTAAAGAAACTTCTTTAAGTGGGAAACACAGAGAAGAAAAGGACCTACAAAAAACAAACCCAAAACAATTCAGAAAATGGTAATAGGAACATACATATTGATAATTACCTTAAATGTGAATAGATTAAATGCTCCAACGAGAAGACACAGGCTCACTGAATGGATACAAAAACAAGACCCGTATATATGCTGTCTATAAGAGACCCACTTCAGACCTAGGGACACATACAGACTGAAAGTGAGGGGGTGGAAAAAGATGCTCCATGCAAATGGAAATCAAAAGAAAGCTGTAGTAGCAATACTCATATCAGATAAAATATACTTTAAAATAAAGAATGTTACAAGAGACAAAGAAGGACACCACATAATGATCAAGGGATCAATCCAAGAAGCAGATATAACAATTATAAATATATATGCACCCAACATAGGAGCACCTCAGTACATAAGGCAAATGCTAACAGCTATAAAAGAGTAAATCGACAGTAACACAGTAATAGTAGGGGACTATAACACTTCACTTGCACCAATAGACAGAGCATCCAGACAGAAAATTAATAGGGAAACACAAGATTTAAATGACACATTAGACAAGATGGACTTAATTGATATTTATAGGACATTCCATCCAGAAACAGCAGATTACACTTTCTTCTCAAGTGCACATAGAACATTCTCCAGGATAGATCACATCTTGGGTCACAAATCAAGCCTTGGTAAATTTAAGAAAATTGGGAGAAGAAATTGGAATTCCGATTAAAATTGAAATAATATCAATCATTTTTTCTGACCACAATGCTATGAGATTAGAAATCAATTACAGGGGAAAAAAATTGTAAAAAACACAAACACATGGAGGCTAAACAATATGTTACTAAATAACGAAGAGATCACTGAAGGAATCAAAGAGGAAATAAAAAAATACCTAGAGACAAATGACAATGAAAACACAATGATCCAAAACCTACAGGATGCAGCAAAAGCAGTTCTAAGAGGGAAGTTATAGCAATACAATCCTACCTCAAGAAACAAGAAAAAATCTCAAAGAAACAATCTAAACTTACACCTAAAGGAACTGGAGGAAGAAGAACAAACAAAACCCAAAGTTAGTAGAAGGAAAGAAATCATAAAGATCAGAGCAGAAATAAATGAAATAGAAACAAAGAAAATAGTAGTAAAGATCAATAAAACTAAAAGCTGGTTCTTTGAGAAGATTAAAAGAAAAATTGATAAACCTTTAGCCAGACTCATCAAGAAAGAAGGCGAGGACTCAAATCAATAAAATTAGAAATGAAAAAGGAGAAGTTACAACGGACACCACAGAAATACAAAGCATCTTAAGAGACTACTACAAGCAACACTATGCCAATAAAACAGACATCTGGAAGAAATGGACAAATTCTTAGAAAGGTGTAAGCTTCTAAGACTGAACCAGGAAGAAGTAGAAAATATGAACAGACCAATCACAAGTAATGAAATTGAAACTGTGATTAAAAATCTTCCAGCAAACAAAAGTCCAGGGCCAGATGGCTTCACAGGTGAATTTTATCAAGCATTTAGATAAGAGCTAAAACCCATCCTTCTCAAACTCTTCCAAAAAATTGCAGAGGAAGGAACACTCCCAAACTCATCCTACGAGGCCACCATACCCTGATACCAAAACCAGACACCATGGTCAAGTGTGATTTATCCCAGGGATGCAAGGATTCTTCAATATACAGAGATCAATCAATGTGATACACTATACTAACAAACTGAAGAATAAAAACTGTATGATCATCTCAATATATGCAGAAAAAGCTTTTGACAAAATTCAACACCGATTTATGATAAAAACTGTCCAGAAAGTGGGCATAGAGGGAACCTACCTCAACATAATAAAGGCCATATACGACAAACCCACAGCAAACATCATTCTTAATGGTGAACAACTGAAAGCATTTCCTCTAAGATCAGGAACAAGACAAGGATGTCCACTCTCACCACTATTATTCAACATAGTTTGGAAGTCCTAGCCATGGCAATCAGAGAATAAAAAGAAATAAAAGCAATACAAATTGGAAAAGAAGAAGTAAAACTGTCACTGTTTTCAGATGACATGATACTGTACATAGAGAATCCTAAAGGTGCCACCAGAAAACTACTAGAGCTAATCAGTGAATTTGATACAGTTGCAGGATACAAAACTAATGTACAGAAATCTCTTGCATTCCTATACACTAATGATGAAAAATCTGAAAGAGAAATTAAGGGAACAATCCCATTCACCATTGCAACAAAAAGAATAAAATACCTAGGAATAAACCTACCTAAGGACGTAAAAGACATGTACTCAGAAAACTATAAGACACTGATGAAAGAAATCAAAGATGACACAAACTGATGGAGAGTATACCATGTTCTTGGATAGGAAGAATCAATATTGTGAAAATGACTATAGTTCCCAAAGCAATCTACAGATTCAATGCAATCCCTATCAAATTACCAATGGCATTCTTCACAGAGCTAGAACAAAAAGTCTTAAAATCTGTATGGAGACACAGAAGACCCCAAATAGCCAAAGCAATCTTGAGGAAAAAATCAGAGCTGGAGGAATCAGACTCCCTGGTTTCAGACTATACTACAAAGCTGCAGTAATCAAGACAGTATGGTACTGGCACAAAAACAGAAATATAGATCAGTGCAACAAGATAGAAAGCCCAGAGATAAACCCACACACCTGTTGTCAACTAATGTATGACAAAGGAGGCAAGGATATACAATGGAGAAAAGACACTGTCTTCAGCAAGTGGTGCTGGGAAAACTGGACAGCTACATATAAAAGAATGAAATTAGGACAATCCCTAACACCATACACAAAAATAAACTCAAAATGGATTAAAGTCCTAAATATGAGACCGGACACTATAAATCTCTTAGAGGAAAACATAGTAAGAACACTCTGACATAAATCACAGCAAGATCTTTTTTGATTCACCTCCTAGAGTAATGGAAATAAAAACAAAAATGAACAAATGGGACCTAATGAAACTTCAAAGCTTTTGCATAGCAAAGGAAACTATAAACAAGACAAAAACACAACCCTCAGAATGGCAGATAATATTTGCAAATGAATCAACAAAGTATTAATCTGCAAAATATATAAACAGCTCATGAAGCTCAATAATGATACAGATGAACCAACTGGTTTGCAAGTTAGAAATAGAGACACAGATGTAGAGAACAAAGGTATGGACACCTAGTGGGGGAAGTGGTGGGTGGCTTGGTGGTGGGATGAATTGGGAGATGGGGATTGACATATATACACTAATATGTATAAAATAGATAACTAATAAGAACCTGCTGTATAAAAATATTAAATTGAATTAAATTAAATTAAAAACTGAAGAGGAAGGGCAGAGTAGGCACACCTTGTTCCTACCCCCAGACTCATTCATTAGACAGACCACTCCACCTCCACTGGGGTGTCACTGAGGAGTGTCCCCCCAATGGAGCTCTGTCTACAGGGAGGGAAGCATCCTCCACGAGATAAAAAGAGAGACAGCTCTCTGGTGTCTCTTTTTATAAGTGCACTAATCCCATCATGAGGTCCCCAGCCTCATAACCTCATCTAAATCAGATTATCTTCTAAAGATCTTATCTCCAAATACCATCATATTGAGGTTAAGTCTTCAACATATGAATATTAGGGGGACACACAATTCACTCCATAGTGGCATCTCTGAAACAGAAATATGGTGAAAGGCATATAGTGACCAGTTCTTCAAGGAAGAATGGTCTTCCAGCTGGGGCTTGTGTGCTAAGAAACGTAGGGGAAAAGAGGGGCAGGTAAAAATCACGGGAGGGAGGAGAATAACAAAGAAAGAAAACAGGATTTCTAAAGGTAGAATTTTATTGGACACTCGTCTGTTTGAAGAATAATTTTTATCAGAATCCAAAGTGGACAGATTAGGGACCCAACCAGATAAAGATCCTGTTCCTCCAGAAATGAAAAATGTATTTTATTTTAGTAAATTTTTCAGTTTGGGATTTAGGGTGAATGGTAGAAGAACAATTCCAAGCATTGGCCTTGAGTGTTACTGAACTAACAAAGAGTAGTGAAGACAAATCATACCTGAAAAAGTTTTTTGAATACTTTAAACCTGGTTCAATCTACCAAGATGGGATTTGCTTATAATTAATCCTAGCAGGGTATATTTAGTGCCTTGGAATTAAATCCTGGGTAACCTTAGTTAATGAGTTTGCTTATACTGCCCTTGAGTGAGGCTTGGACGTCACTGCATAGCAGGGAGGGTTTGTGCTGCTGAGAAGGAGAACTGAGTTTGAGTTGGAATGCTATTAGTTTTGCTGATTATCACAAAGGTATTGACAAAAAGTGATCTCAAGACAATGCCAGATGAGAAAGCCCACTGGGCTGATCCAAAAGGAGATGTTGTGTTGCATCTCAGAAGAATGGTCTTAAATTCTGACACAATTCTAGAATCTTTCTTTTATGGACATATTTTTTTGTATGACTGGAGAGGCACCAGCCTAAGAAATGTAAATCAGGGGTTTTGACTTTCTGATAGACTCTTTTTCTCAGTCTCCATTGCTGGGAGGGAGTGGTTTAGAGCATGCATCTCAGTGTCAGACAATTCAGTAATGAATCTGGATCTGCCATTCATGAGCTATTGTGACCTTAGGCAAGTTACATGAACTTATCTAATTAAGCCTCACTTTCCCAACTTGGTACTTATGTGGATTGGTTGAGATAATGGAAAGAAAGAGCTGAGTATAGGACTTGGCACATTTTAAAGCTCTACAAATGATAGTTGTTATCAGACTGGTAATTCACCAGTGCAATGATTGACCATCAAATCACTGTAAAGCCCACTTTATTCCACAAACTTCAGTGCTGATTTGTGATAGCTAACTCTCCTTTTCTTCCTCCAAGTTGGTATCCATGACTCTTGACTCTACTGTCTCAGAATGCCAGGGAACGAAAGTAGACATGTGCAGCTTTTCCCCTCTTTTCCTACAATAAAAGTTCCTGTAAAAATAAAAAAAACACCTGAAGTGAAATTCAAATGAGAAGCAGCAGGGTACAATCACCTTTTTGGGGAGAACAAGTAATTGATTTTGGTTAAATATATTTTAATTAGACCTGAACATACAGACCAGGGATTATTTTGGGGTGTAATCCTAAACTGGTACAAGGTAGAATCAACTCATTAGGTTTCATTTATTTTGCCTATTTAATCTCAGTGTAAATAGGGGTACATTAGTAACCCTAAATAGGGTTCAATTATTTGAGTTATTTCTCAAATCAGGTATTTCAGGCATAACTTGAAAAATATTCCTCCATATATTGATCTATTAAGCAATTTATGTCTGATGCAACAGTATCCCATAGAGAATTAAAATCCAAGATCTTGAAGGAAAAGATCCCTACCTAGCACCATGCAGAGAGCCTGTGCTTTTAGTGGAATGTTTTGATAAAAGTAATAAAGTAAGTTTTTATTGAAAGAATGAAGTAGCTATGGCAGCCACTTCTAATAGTGAGTATTATAACTGAATCTGGTACAGTAGCCAGACCACAAGAGGGGCAGAAATGTTCGATTGTGAATAAGGAAAGATAGTTCTATTTCACTCTTTTTTCCATTTCTTTCTCCCATCCAGATGTGAGGCCTCAGATCAAAATTCTACTTTGTTATACTGTATATGGAATCTAATGAGATTCAATAGCTCCATTATGCATTATTTTCTCAACATCTGTTAGCCACAGTTTCTGAACTTAACTTTAAAGCTTTCTCCCTTGCTATTAAAAGTCCTGTTCATTTGCAATTTTTTTATAACCCAATGAAACCACCCTTTTGCTGCCCAAGTTTAAGTTTCTTGTTTGCTTGCCTGAGGCTGAGGGTGCAGACAAGCTGAATGGTCAACTGAAGTGTTAGGTTATTCTAGATTCTTGGTTCATAGTAATCACCTAAAAACACTAGATGGCACAGGAGAGGTATAAATGGACCACGGAGAGAGGCCAGCTCTTAAACTTTATGTGTTTCTAAAGAATTCTTAGGGTTAAAAGAGCAACATTTTAAGATATTCTTTTATGTTCTTTTCTATTAAGTTTCGTATTGTTTTTTCAAGCTTTATCCTTGGGATTTTTCGGAACTGGGTGATGTAAGATATAAAATTCTCCTTTAAGTAAAAGCAAACACTTAAAAAATTTCTTGGTTGAGTTGTGCCTTTTTTGTTCCCTTTCTTTAATTTATTATAGAAAACACATATACATGCTATATGTATAGCAACAATATATGCTATATATGTGTATATGTATTTGTTTATTATATATGTGTTTGATATCTTTATGATGAATTAAACATGTGCTGTTCCAGGAAACTTAGAAATAATGCACACCATGGTATATGTAAATATGCATGTGATTGTATTTATTGTTTTAATTATGTGACTAGAGCTGAATTATGAGAAGTTCTTTCTAAGAGAAAACATCTAAACATAGAAATTAGTGTTATTAATTTCTATTTTTTTCTCAGCTTGTAGTGAGTACGTGTATTCCAGGAAGTTCCATGTACATTGTGTTTATTAAACTGGAGGTTAATTTATTATTTCCTTTAATAGAAAAATGATAAGGTATGAACAGGAAAGTATATTAAGCAAATACTGTATATTGGAAGTCAAATCACTACTGATTACAGAAAGAGTACTATTAGCCATAATCATAAAAGTTCTACTCATTCATATGGTGCATTGTACATGTACAATCCCATTGTTTGCCATTGAACAATTTCTCAAATTTAGTGCAGGAAAACTATAAAAAGGAAGCTTATAGCTGGTCATGCTAAAAAAATACTTGTATAGAGAAAGCTGCCATTGTCTATCAAAGAGTGAATAGATTCTCATTTTTTAAAAATAGATCTGGATTATTTGAGTTTTTTGGAAAGTTCTTTGGACAATTAGTGATAACTTAAAACCTATAGAAGCTATTTCAACATGTTGTTCCCCAGTATTTTCCATAGACTAATTAAGCTCGCTGGCTGGCACAGAATATTGTTTTCTTATCTGTAATATGGGAAAAATAACATCTACCTTAAAGGGTTGTTTTGAGAATTAGAGATAATGCATGTACATGTATATAAATTTAATTAATCTCAGGCTTTGCACATTAACAGCTTTATTGCTGAATTAAGTTATTGAGAAAGAAATAAAACTAACCAGAAACATAGAATGACAGTATCACTTCTAATCTAAATTTAAAAAGAAGATGTACAGAGTCCACATATTGCTGATAGTCACCTGAAAAGAACTGATCTGCAATTACTTTAAAGTTTTCTGTATTTTATTTTGGAAGATATAATTGCCCAATACATCATATAATCACATGCAACACAGTTATCTTTATATCTAAAAAATGATAGTTATTAAATGTTTTGGGTGGAGGCTATACTGTATTGGAGAGAGCGTGAGTTTAGGGTTCCACAGACAGGGGTTTAAATTCTGTTCCCACCGCTTATTAACTAAGTTCCCACCACTTATTAACTAAGTAACCAAGTAACCTTAATTCTCAAGGTCTTATTTTCTTATTTGTAACATGGGACTAATACCATCTCATTGTACAAGGTTGCTTGTACAACCTTGGGTTAAACAGGGTTTCTCAGCCTCACCATCTCAGCAGTATGGACACCTGGGGCCAAATAATTCTTTGTTGTAGGGACTGTCCTATGAATTGTAGCATGTTCAGCAACACTCCTGGCTTCTACACACTAGATACCAGTAGCACCTTTTCCACACTTGTGACACCAAAAGTATTGCTAGACATTGCTAAATGTTCCCTGGAGGGCAAAATTGCCCTCCAATTAAAAACCACTGGTGTGTAATCCGTTTTACATAAAACTGAGTAAACATTCAAAGAATGAGAGCTATTATTACTTTTTAGCTTAGCAGTCATTCATAAGTTTTGACATGAATGACTTCATCAGAAATTGCCAGATTTATCTCCAGTCATCTAACATAGAGACCTTTATTTGAGCTAGGAATTCAACAAGAATATTTTCATAAAGTTACTTGTTTATACTTGTGGGTTAACTGAATGAGTTAATTCATTCAATCATACGTTAAATCAATCAATTACAAAATGTTGATAGTGTTAAATAATTACTAGGGACAAAGTTGTTGTATATGTCACTTTTATGGAGTGAAATCCTTAAAGGACACGTATTAAATAAAGGTACTAATCAGACCTCTTTGTGGGCCTGTCAACTGGATGCTGAGCAGAAAGGAACCCACAAGTATTCTTTATCTCTCTGGTTATATGGCAATCACTCATCATGCAGCTATTTAATGTACTCTTAATTTTAAGCACTTTGTTAAGTCCCTGGGGCGTCAGTGCCATTCCTTAAGGCGTCTAGTCGGGAAGATAGACAAATAAACCATAATTCAGTGAGATCAGAAATATGGACTGCATTTGTTGGAGGGTCTCTGAATCCACTGGAAATGTAAGAGAAAACTTCCTGGAAAAGGTAAAATCTGGGCTAAATGGTGACATTAGGACAGATTTAAGCAGGGTGAGAGTTGGGAGGAATGTATATTCTGTATTATAATAGCATGGGAGTAGGGTCTAGGCAATATGGCATATTTTACTTTCTTCAAGAAAATCAATGTATTAAGTGAGAGATGTGATTGAAGGGTCAGGTGGTCAGTTCATGAAATACCTCATACACATGCTAAAGAGTTTGGAGTTTATCTGCTACAGTACTGATTAAATCATAATATAATCTGAGGTATGACTTCATTTAATTTGCATTTTAGGTCACTCTGGTGTTGTAATAGAAAGGACCAGAGGGGAAAGGTAAGTGTAGAAGCAGGATATTTTGAATATTGCAGTAATCCAGATAAGAAATGACAAAAGCCTAAAACTTAAGTTAATGACATTAAGAGTAAAAGAAGACAGAACCAAAAAGACATTTAGCAGGTAAAATTAAGAGGAATTATTTACTAATTATATGGGAGGAATGAGGAAAATATATTATACTTAGAATGATTACTACGCTTTCTATTTGGGTGATTAGAGAATGGTGATTCCATTTCAGAAACCGGAAATAGAAGACACTGGATTGAGAGTGGTAGAGGAGTACAGGGGAAGAGAGATATGGGGTTCAATACTGGCCATATTGAAAATGAGTTACCAGTGAGATATTTGAGTGGAGAGTCCAATCAATAGTTAGGTGGCATAGGTTTAGAACTAAGGGAAGAAGTCGGCCTAGAGATGGAGATATAGGAATTTTCATGACATAGGTGGTAATGGACAAGTTCATCAGAAGAATGCAGACCAAGACTTGTAATGAGGGCAAGTCATGGGCAATATGAATAGTTAAGGTCAATAAAGAAAGCAGAACCCCCAAAGTAAACTGAGAAGGAATGCTATAGAAGACAGTAGATATCCAAGAAAGAGTAGAGTTAGAGAACCCAAAAGGAGGAAGAAGTTGCAAGAGAGTATAAGTAGAAGAATGCCCATTGAACTACCATCACTTATGCTCCTTAGGGAAGTTTGAATGAGAGATCATAGTAGGGTTATGGGTGGGTGGGGGCCTGGGAGCAAATATGGATAGTGTTTTTCAACAGTTTTTATTTTGAGTACCTTGAGTTGGCACTATTCCTTTTCTAGCTTCCACATGCTCCATCACTTCCTACTGTCTTAAAGAAGTTAGAAAATGGTGTCAGAGACTATAGATCTCAGTAAGTTAAATAATAAATATACTGGTATTAGGAGACAGAGAAAAGTAAGAACAGAGTGTACATTTTGGTAATATCTAATAGTAATATCTGATAGAATAGATGCTGAATGTTTTGAATGTTTACTGAAACTAGTATCAGTTGCAGAGATACTGCCTAAATGGAAGTCAGGAATTTGAAGATCTGTTCAACAATGGACATATCAAGTGAAACAGACTGGTAAACACTCAAGACATCAGTTTAGAAGAATAAATTTCTAGGGAATTAAAGAATAATACATTTTATTGTCTGTAAGTTAAAACACTTCAGCATAAGTAGTGCTGTGTGTTATGTGTGTGCTCAGTTTTAACCTGTATAGTGGGGGTGGGATGCAGTTAGTTAAAATGAAAAATAACCAAATATGGAATACACATGCTGGGTAGGGAGAAGGTTTGGCTAGCCTTTGAAAGGCTCTACTCACATTCCCACACTTTGGAGGTGTCTAATCCAAGCTTTCAGCTCTCTTCATCCTAGACCAATACCAGATGGTATGGCAGTTAGCATGTTGGATATAGAAATGTTTTGTCATTGGTAAAATTAGTTATGTTCAAGATGATCTGTGATTGGCTAGGTATTTTGAGCTGGGGCTCCTGCATGGACAGGATTTCAGAATGTGGTAAACTTCATAGCCTATATCCTTTGAGAATGGTCCCTCAGTATAGGATCCCATATGTTATGAGTGCATTTATCTGAGTTTTTTGTTTGTTTGTTTGTTTTGCCTGACACCTACTGGGGGAGCTGAATCCTGCCTCTAGGATGTTGCTTTTCTGCCTTGCATTAGCCTTTTATGCAAGATGCTGTGGAATACCTGAAACTATAGACAGCTGGTACTTCATTGAGCCTATAGGACTAGTTGCGTTTGTGTTTTTTTATGGCTTCCTACTGTCAAAAGTTTGCACATCTGTCAGGATTTGGTCTGCAATATTCACTTATTGCATTATTATACTCAAAATCAAGGTTGCAGGTGAGGAGATCTCTTAAAGCTACCAATATGTACCCCAAATAACCCAGGAATTGTGAATTACCAAATTAGATCAGTTTGCAACCATCTGATACTCATTCTTCTGAATGGGACAATGTAAAATTGCTTATTCCGTCTTAGGTACCTGAGAAAATTTTGACAAGTCAATGACTGAGCTTTGATTTCCTTATTTAATATGTCAAAAATAATATTCACTCCATGAATATTCATGAATAGCTAATATTTTCTGAACACTGTTCTGAGAATTTACATATATACATTTCATTTAATCTCCACACCACTTTATAAAGTAGTTAAAACTGTTATCCCCATTTTTTGGATGAGAAAATTGAAGCACAGTGAGGTTAAGTAGCTTGTGTGTTGAAGATCACACTTGTAGCAAGTAATAGTCCTGAAATTGTAAGATTAGTCAACATGGTTCTAGAGACTATGCTTTTAAGCACTACCTTCTATTAACTCACTAGGTTAAATGAAATAACTTATATGAAAATTCTTATTAAAGTTTCTGTCACTGGATAGACACTGAAATATTGGTCAAATGTGAATTGATCCTAGAATGATCCAAACTTCATGTAATTTATGCACTTATTTTGTTATAATGGACTTGTATTTATGAGTTAATCACAGTGTTCATCTACAAATTATAAGTCTGGTACTAGGAAATCACTCAGATAAAGAAAAGATACTTAAGGAATACTGAAGTCAATACTTCCTTATTATGCTACAGTGTGCAACCTTATCATGTATGTGTTATATCCATGTTTCACTTTGGTTTTGTTATTTTTAATAGATCCATTAAAACTTTATTCTTGAACACAGTATTTCCACAGTTGAAACATTCTTCAAGGATTTTAATAAAACTTCCTCACTCAGCAATGATTTTTATTTCCAAAAATTTTCCAGATCTATTAAGAAAAGAAATCAATTTACTTTTTAGTTAGAAGGTCCTATAAAGCAATCCTGACTTTCCCACTAATTGTTGATCAGACCTTGAAAAGTATAATTGGAAACAAGGTTATTTTTTTCTGTATAGTACCTTCACATACTAATTTTTACTGACTGAGAGATTTTCTTGGCTAGGTTTCATTGGAACTAGGCAAGAGATTAAAGAGCTTTCTCTTTTCTTTTTTCTTCTTTTCTCTTCTTTTCTTTTGAAAATACAATGGGTTTTTTCCTGGGTACATATCAGCTTTAGATAAGCCTTCTGAGATCTACAAAAGAAGTTAAAACATTGCTTCTTAGGTTTTAGTTTCCACAAATGTGTTCAATTCACCTAATAGCATCTTAGTAGAATGGCCAGGGGAATATGGAGGAGAAATGAGATTTCATTCTGAGTTTTAGAGGCAGGAGGAGAGAATGTTTGTTCCATGTGTTCATTCTTTGGAAAGCAGAGGAACGTCTGTTTGTCATTAATATTAACATGAATTAGTGTTGCTTACTTTGCATCGGAGCCTATGATATAAAGACAGGGTGGGCCAAACTTAGTCCCAAGAAAGATGGGTAAATATTCCAGAGGAGCTATAGACCTAGCATTTGAAAAATGCAAACAGGGAGGAAACAGCAATGCCTATAAGAATGAGGGAGATGTTTTTTCACCTCTGCCAATGTGCAGTTCAGTTGTGGTACTTTCTATGCTGAGAAACACAGGGAGAGAAATCTTTAATAAGCAGAGTGGATGGGTTTTCTGTGTTAATTGAAGTGATTTGCTGTTGTTTTAAAATGAGGCATTAAATATATGTTGTATCCATTTATAAAGGAGGATTTTAAAATCAAGTTTTCTTCCTTATGCAGGAATTTGTTGTGTTAAATTCTATGAAACAATAAGGAGAACAGATTTTCAAAAAAGTAGTCATTTAAAGACCCCAAATCCAGGTAGTTTAAACAGTAGCTTTACCAGTATATGCTCTCATAATTATAGCTCACATATATGATTATAGTTACTATAGATTAGCTATTATTTGTAATATTATAGGAGTTATTTCATTAAATCAAAGCAACCCTATTAATGTTCTTCTCACTTCACATTTGAGGAAACTGAAGGTAGCAGTGGTTAACTTTCTCAAGATCACATACCTAACTGGTGGGGTTGGGACTTAACCAAACACACATAATACCACTTTCCATTTAATAGTGTTCTTTCTCTGAACAAGTATTGGACAAATTTTACTGATCTTTTTCTGTGTTCTTCCAGAGGATTTAGAACAGATGACTCCACTTGAGCAGTTTTAGTAGCTAAGGAATCTGAATGCTCTGCACTTGTATTGGAAGCTGGTCACTTAATTTCTATCGCCTGTGTAGCAAGTAGAAACTTGACTTGTCAAATGTATTTAGTAAATAAATGTTGTTGGAGGATTATTATAAATTCTTAAACCTAGTCATTTCAGGATTGAGGCAGATTGTATAACTATGCCTATAGAGCAATAAAACTCTCAGTAGACTCTGAATGTGAACTATGTGAATAATGGTTAGTGCTGTTGAAAAATGTTTCTTCAAAAGATCCAAGAGTTAAGGTGGACTGGTGGATGGAAGGGATGGGTCATGAGTGCTCATATGATATGTTCTTGGGCTTTTTGGACTGTTAAGGGTTGTAGCTCCCTTTTGCTCAGAGCTCTTTATTTTGATTAGTTCAAGTAGAGCAATCAAAAATAGACTAAACAGAGGAAAAACCTCTTTTTAGGCTGGTATCAACCTTTTTAATTTGTCTGCAAATAAAAAAAGCAAAGATGGGCTTCCCTGGTGGTGCAGTGGTTGAGAGTCCGCCTGCCGATGCAGGGGACACGGGTTCGTGCCCCGGTCCGGGAAGATCCCACATGCCGTGGAGCAGCTGGGCCCGTGAGCCATGGCCGCTGAGTCTGAGCATCCGGAGCCTGTGCTCCGCAGGGGGAGAGGCCACAACAGTGAGAGGCCCGCGTACCGCAAAAAAAAAAAAAAAAAAAAAAAAAAGCAAAGATATTTATGAGTAGAAGACAATTAAGAACATGGACAATGTCTGATTTAGCTAATTTTCAAAGTTAATATTTATTGTGTGCTTGCTCTTTAGTAGAAGCTATGCTAGATATTTTATATATGTTAACTTTTTAAATCTTTATAACAATTTGGGAAATAGGTACTATGTTTAGTCCTTATTTTATAAAAGACATACTGAAGCACAAAAACTTTCCCAGGGTTATAAACTTGTTAAGAAGTTCCCCTCCAAAGTAAAGGACAGGTCATTTTCATCTTCTCTATCCCTAAGAAAGAAGCACAATGCTTGATAAACCCCTTGATCACTTTAGGTTTCTTGTGGCAAGGAGGCAATAGGCAAAAATGGAGTCATCATACTGGCAGAGGTAAATGACTGATCATCAAGAAGAGGTAGGGCTGCTGCTAGACAACATGGGCAGAGAATAATACATTTGATATTTAGGACATCTCTTCATGCTCCTGCACCCCTCACCCATAGCCTGAGAAGAGCACAGTAACTAGGGGTTCAGACTCACAGAGATGAAGGTCTGGATCATTCTACCAGGAAACCTGCCTAGTTTATGCTCCTAGTGTCTCAATGGAAATGGCCAGGGGAAAATGGAGGGAAAATGTGATTTCATTCTGCATTTTAGAGATAGGAGAAGAGAATGTTGTTCCATGCATTCACTCTTAAAGTACAAGATTGTCTATCTGTCATTAGAATTAGCAGGAATTAGAGTTACTAGGCAAGGATGAGGGGAATCTACAGTGGGAAGGGGAATGCTGATTAACAGTTATAGCCTCGAGTGTTGCAACAGTGGGAGCTGTAGTTCATTCCATTAACGCTTCTCTTATGAGTTTTCCCAGAAAACAAGACCAATCAGAACATGGTGGAAACTCTCTTCAGGTGGGGTGAACTTGCTTTGAGAAGGACTCAATCTCAGTGGTGCAAGGGGTAGGCTGTAGTGGATTCTGGAGTTTTCCACACAGATTCCCAAGCTGATGGTTTGCAGCTCTGTGCCTCACTGAGAATTTCACTTAGCTCCAGGGAACTGCCTAGTCGAAGGCAGTTGTACAATTCAGTTTGTTTCTGTTTCACAATGTTTGGGGCCTCAGCTGGGAAGACTTGAAGACTAGGAATTATTCTGTGGCAGGGGTTTGGGGACATCTGGAGGCATCTACTTTCATGTCTGGGAGTTGGTGCTAGTTGTAGGCTGAGGCCTTATTTGGTCTGTCAGCTGGAACACCTATACTGTGTCCTCTTCTTATCTCTCATATTGCTCTAGGTTGGACTTCCCAGTTCGGTAAGTGGGTTTCAAGAGCTACCAGCCCAAGAGAATGAGGCAGAAGTGCTTGGCATTTTATGGTCTAGTTTTAGAAGTCACATACCATCAATTCTGCTATACTCTAGTGGTCAAGGCAATCACTAAAGTCCACTCTGCTTCAAGGAGAGGGAATATAAACCCCAACAATCGATGGGATTAATGTCAATTTCCCATTGTAAGAAGACAAGGGGGAATGTGAGATACTGATGTAACCATCTTGGAAAATACAATCTGCTACATAAAGGAAGAGAGACTAACTGCTTCTCTTTCCTGTGCATTCTACTTTTTCCAGCACATCAATGATGCATTAATTTTCTTGAAACAATACCTTGAACAAAGCAGTTCCTTAACAAAAATAAAAAACAAAAACATAAAACTATCAGTCTCCTTACTGCTTATAGAATGATGTCCAAATTTCTTAAATTAGCATTTAAGAGCTTCCAAAATTCAGACATTATCTCTTTTTACCCATTACTTCCTGTTATTGTCAGACATATACTGTAGCTGATGGCCTATTTATGTAATTTAATGTTGCCAGGATGTGTCCTGAGGTTTTCACTTTTGTACCTTTGTACGTGCTTTTTTCTGATTTCAGAATTCCACGGTAGAGGTACCTTCAATGTTTGCCTAATAAAATACTACTCATCTTTTAAGACCTTTCCTCATGCCCAAACCAGAAGTGAGTGCTCCTTTCTTCTTTCAAGTGCCAGTCATGTGTCACTTGTCACACTGTGCTAAACTACACGTTACTTTGGAAAGAGGCAGTGCTTTATCATGACTTGGTTTGTTAGTTCGTGTTATTCCCGTCGCAAAGAGGATGTCCTCCCTCAACAAAATTTAGAGAGAGAGCCATACCTTTCCCTAATCTTACTGCTTCTGTGAACTAGTTATTTATCATAGTGTAAGCTCATCTAAAAAACCCGAGTACTTTATGTTGTCTTTATTTCTTTCAGACTTCAAAACATTCAAAGAGCTAACTCATCACTTACTGGCTTTCTAGGGCACCCGAGTATTAATGTAAAGACACAGAAGCTATTTAATAATGTTGATGAGCCACAGCATGAGTGTTGGAGTGGAGTAAAGTCAGTTGGAATAAGTGCCACATTAATTTCCAGGGAAGAATTTTTTTTTTTCGTTCCAATGTGCACACTTATTATGTACATAAAGCTTTTTAAAAATTTTATAAAACTTGGTGAGGAACATGACTTTAAACAGTTTACTTTAGGATTCTTGCAACTTTAATTTTGTTGTATGCTTTGTGACTCTCTAAGAAGTCTCTAAAATAAGGCAACATTTTCTATAGACCCTTGTGAGATTATGAACCCAGAACTCTTCCAAGAATGACATGTAAGAAGGCAACCATGTTACAGTGTGACTCTGCCTTCTGCTGCTTTGCCTGAGGGAGGACTTGACCCTGCAGAGCCAATGGGTCTTTGTCCCAGGATTTTTGAATTTAGAATTGAAAGAGAGTTGGGCCAGTCTTGCTTGGGTGCCTTGATGGTGGGTAAATTAAACACTCAGGAGCTGTTGATAGCCTTTCTTCCCGCCATGTAGAAGTGAAATGAGCCTGGTTTTACCAAGAAAGAGAAGAATGAAGCAGGGAGGAGAAAAAGAGAGTGAGTCCTAAGAGCACTTGAGTCCTTGGACCTAGCTGCTTCTGAGTCCAGTCACATTCTTGATCTTAGGTTCCATGTGACATTCCATATTCCTTATAAACATTCTCCCCCTTAAAAGAACTTAATCTAGTTCTTTTTTTTCCCTACTTATAACCAAAAATATTCCAATTAAAATGCCATAGAGCCCTTTTTTTTTTCCTCAGAGCATTTTATGGGATTAATGTTACATAAAACTCATTCTGGATGATGCTGGCTATAAAATGATAAAAATCAAACAAAAGGAGCAGCTTCTTCCAAATCTCAGCCTAGGACAGATTGGACTAAATCTGGTTCTTCTAAATTCCTAATCTGTAGCACATTATCGGTTTTGTATTTACATGTACATATTTCTAAACATAATCATAAAATTTTGGAGCTGCAGGGGTCTTTGGAAATAATATCACTGAACTTTAAAATTTTACATGTAAAGAAATGAATGTCCAGAGAAGATCAATGTTTTTTACCCAAGATCACACAGATAAACAGCAGTGATCTCAACCATACAATTTCCAAACATTGCACTGCAGGATAGTCTGCCACTGGGGACTCTCTCTATGCAAAGACACCTCAGTGAGTCTCTCCAGATTCTGCTTATTTGCAGGAAGTGATGTGTGCAACCTCTTGGGTGCTTCTCAGAGGCCCACTACTGTCCTTGAACTTCCTATTTTCTGTTTTACACTTGCTGGATCATGGTGACAACTGCAGCAGTCACTTTAGACACAGAGTTGGAAACCACAAGTTATGCCAGGTAGAGCTGCCCCAGCAGCAGGGTCCCTGGGCAGCCTCATGGAGCAGAGCCCATTGCCTGTCCTGGAATTTTACATAAGAGAGAAATCAACTTTTGCTTTGTCTGAGCTCCTGTACTTTGGCTCTGTTTGTTAAAGCTGCTCGTCTTATACCCCATCTGATATCCCCTGAAAGTAAACCCTCATAATATTGTTGTAAGAGGCCAGTAAACAGAGTAAGCAATGGGTACACAATAACTGTTATTATTTTAATTTTTACTGAATATATCTGGCCTCTTTTGTAATTGACATTTCAGATACTGTTATTGGTTCCTGAGCTCATCTTTGTTTTCCTCAGTAAATCATTTGATCCATGCCAATAACTGTGGACCAGGGGCACCCCACTCTAAGCCTATCTTAGATGTGGGAAACCTGGTCTGAGTGAGAGTTCTGGTGTCCTAATTGTCCAGGAAGTAAATTTATGGAGTTATAGAGCTGATACCAGAATCCAGGTTTCACTGTATTTTGCTCTCAGAGAGACATTCAATTCATTTTGAAGACTAAAGGATTGTGCTAGTTATTTTGTGTTCATCTTTAAGTTAGTTGTGGCATATATTACAAGAAGGCGTATATGGTCTCATTTTTTATTTTACCAGAGATCTTGGAATATGTTGAAAATTCAGATAGGGAGGTAAGAGAGTGATCTGCCTGCTTAATTCTCTAACAGCTACCAAGATGGACACCAATTAGTGCTCAAATGAGCAGTGATTTTCTGTCTGGGGTGATGCCCAGAAAGTTATGATCCAAGATGTTCAACTCATTCAGGCTCCTGAGGTATCACTAAGAAGGTCTTTTTGACTAATGCTACTTTCAAAATATGAAGATATTCTATCCCTGCCAGCAAATCAGATTTCAAAAAGGAAAGAAGAGTGAAGATAAAAAAAATAAGTGGGGAGGGGACTGTATATATCCTGTACTGAAATTAGGTCATATTTTATTTTTTAATTTTAAATGGGGTCCAAAGTGCCCTTGTACTGACCTATAATGACAAATAATCAGCTCTTTTGTGATTGACTAATGAATATCACACAGTGGTAAAGACCAGGAAGACAAAGACACCCTCAGAAATAGGGCCTATTAACTTTAATACAGGGAACGCTGACTTTGCTTGCAAACTCAGTGGTTAGAGAATGATCACTGGGGAAATGCCTCCCAGTCTTGAGCCAATGCAGATCTGGATAGGGATATATAAAGACATTATTAATTTGGATGAAAGTTTTGTTTTTGCCAATATATCTTTTATTTGGCTACAGATAAGAGGATTGTTCAGAGCTTTTCGAAAGACCTTCAGTATGCTATTTATTAGAGAAACATTCATTTAATCAAATAGCACTCATTTTATAGAGGAAGAAATATTCCTCTGCTTTGAGGGCCAAAGGTCATACATTGGAGTATGGCTTTGGTCACTGACAGTGCTGACATGATGGGGATTTTTTTTCTCCTTCCCTTATGAGGATTCTTTACTGTAACCTCTGGCTGCATGAGAAACTTCACTGCTTAACAGAAACAATTGTTCTTTGTTCTCGTGGCCAAATGAAAGCTCTTGTTTTCCAGTCCAGTTCTGCTGGCAGGTTAGATGCAATCAGGGGTGTCATCAAGGGGAGATGAGAATATGCAGAATACAACCACTTGTTGTTTTTGGAGGCAAAATGCCCACTTTTTTGGTAAAGTCAAAGCTAAGCACATGTGAGAGCAAAGAAGGCTAAACTGTGGCTCTTTCAATGTGATGGTTAATGCTTTGCACAAATTCAAAGTGATGGTTGAGAGCATCAACATTTATGACCACTTTCCTAAGACAGACACTTACAGACAGATATTTTTACATGTCTCAGAAACTCTTGGCTCAAATGTGCTGCATTAAATACATCCGTAATGCCAACACCTTAGCTCTTGTTCAAGAATCTTTTATTTGATGTCTCCAGTAGAAATCCTATAATAAAGTGATTTGGGCTAAGAAAAATGGCTAAAAGTATGTGGAGAAGTCTCATCTGTTGCAGGTTTTAGGATTTTTAGCTAGGTTACTATCACACTGGGCTAGGTCTTCCCGTCTCCACAAGCACTTCATTTTTCGTTGTATTGATTATCCTTTTGCTGAAATAGTTCTTTGGTCCTTTGGTCATTCCATAGGAATGATCTCTGTAAAGTGCAGTGATGCCTACTTTCCTATGGTAGGTGAAGGTTAGGGTATTGGAAAGACTCCCCTCTGTGTTTGTAATCCTCATATTATCTAAGAGCAGAAAAATTAAGGGAGAAGCTAAAATGTAACTCAGGAAAGTATCGTCATGACCAAGATGTATTGTTAGAAACTGTATCACTGGTGTTTTTAGAGATATGTGGATGGTGCAAATGCAGTGAGAAGCCAGGGGCTGAATTAGTTGGAATTCCAGAATTCAGCTTGTCCAGGGAGTCATTAGAGAGAAGGGTGAGTCACTGAAGAACCAATAGAAGAGGAACTTTGAAGGAAAGGAAATGGCCATTATTGTTAAACGTAGCAGTGTTTGAAGACTGAGAAGAGACTGTATGAGAATTGAGAGAGAGAAGAGTCTTGGGAATTATTAGGCTAAAGAATATTCTCAAGCAGAAAAATTTCAGAAACGTTTAGCCATCTGTGGTTTTAAAAAAGGAACATTTTTTCTGTTTGTTGAAAGGAAAGATTTGACTTTTAATGAGAAGTCTACATTTCACCTTAAAGGAACACATCTTAAGCTTAATTATTCTTCACAGGAAAAGCCTTTGTGTGTGTGTGTGTGTGTGTGTGTGTGTGTGTGTTGTATGCTTGTTGCTTGGTATACACTAAACACATTTTTCAGCAAAGTTCTGTCTGGTGTGACAGACATATACATATGAGTAAACCATGTATGTATGCTCCTAGAATTTATTTTTATTCTTAGTTCATGGTTATAATAAATAATATTGAGTTGGGTGGAATAAAAAATTCTGGTGGTCCCCAAAATGCTTCTTTGAGAGCACTGATTCATGACATATATTGTGGAGTCAGTTTTGCCAAACCTACTAGCAATGTTAAAGAAAGTAAAGCTTTTGATAGGAAAATAATAGTCTTGGGAATCAGATATAAGTGCCTATCATGACACTTTTATCTGTTAAGTTTGTTCAGTGATACTTGTTTTGTAGGCTTGTTGTAAGGATTAATTGAAATAATGCATATTAAAATGCTTTTAGAAGGATTAGATTTCTATGCAAATGAATGGCACATATAACATTTGTATATAAGGATATTATGATATGTCAAAGCCTCTGGGAAAGCATGTATATGATATTTATACTAAACTGCAAGTCAAGGACTGGAAAAATGTGTTCCAGGCTCTGGCAGATGTTCTCAGATCAAATGATGTTTTTGTGAAAATTTATGTAAAATGTTCAGCTGATGGAGGATTAAACATGAAAGGACAGTATAACGGGTTTGCTTTTGGTTAAAAAGAACCATTTATTCAAGTTTGTGTGTTATTTTAGTCATGTGTTTTAGATCTGGTAATGGATGTAATGGGACTTTCAGACGAGGCTACTAAACTATATTTTGAATTTTTATACTGGATTACATTAGGATTTAAGACATTTTACAATAAAAGCACAAACAGTAAATGGTAAACTACAAATAAGAAATTGAAAAACATTATACCCAAGGGAAAAATGAAATAAAAAGTAGAAACCAAAGGAGAAAAATAGAATGGATGTAGTTAGGGCTTACAAAGTTGTTACGGTTATGCCACAAATATTATGTAATTTTTTCAACTAAAAAGTAAATATAATAAATGATTTTTTAGTAGAAAATGTTAAAACACAGAAAGCTATAAAATAAGAAATGAAAATCTCCTGTAACTTCTCTACCCAGAAGTAACTATTAACATTTTGATATGTATCATTACAGCAATTTTGCTCTCTATTAGTACAAACCTAATTTTTATATACAAATTTGGGTTTATATTTTACATATTTCTTTCTTCACACTGTAATATATCTGACCATTTTCCATGCCCTTGAAAATTCTTTAAGAAGTTATTTTAAATTAAATTAATATTATAAATTATTTTATGTATGAGAAAACCATAAATTACTCAACCAATATCTTAGTATTAGACACATATGTTGTCTCCAGGATTTTGGTACTCTAAATGATGATGCCGTCAGCATGTTTGTGTATTAATCTTTGTGTGAATCCTTAAGAATTTATTGGAAAACATTTCTAGAATACAGTAGAAATTTTGACTGGGTCAGAGGTCACAACCAATTTTAAGGCTCTGAGGTCCAATTGCATGAATTTGAATATTGGCTTATCTACTTCATATTTCTGTGGCTTTAAATAAGTTGATTAACATTTTTGTGGTTCAGTTTCTTGATTTGAAAATTAGGGATTATAATAATACCTTCCTCATAGGTTTGCTATGAGGGTTGCATTTGATATTAAAGTACTAAGCACTATTTGTGGCGTCCAGTGAATATGAGCAGTTATTCTGATTATTATATTTCTAAATTGCCCTTTGGAAATGTTGTGTCACTTTAAACTCTTATCACTTCTTTTGCAGAACACATTTTAAAAATTCTTCACGTAGTATTTTATAATTCTTAATACGGTAAAGATGCTAATCCTTTGTCATATATGTTATAAATATTCAGTTTTTCATTTGCATTTTAATTTTTTATACTTTATATTTTTGAGTCATTTATAATTTATACTTTATATTTCTGAGTCTATTTTTACACAGTCCAAGAAAGACGAATGGTTAGCTACAAATACTTCAGAATCCAGCAAATGCATGATGAAGTTGACATTCCTTTGTGAAAACTAATTCTCTTAGACAAGATTCTGCATATATTTATTTGTCATTAAGATAGAGAAATAGATTGCATCAATACCTTTGAGCATAGTGAAAATTTTTCTCGAGAAATATTTCTGCATGTGTTTTAGGATTTTAATTAAGGATTTCTCAAATCTCCTAAATTAGGGCTTAAGGTGATAGTGATGAAATATTTCAAAGAAGTTGTGAGCAGTTTCCCACTTTCACTAAAATAAGAATCTCCATTTCATCATTTTAAAATTGTTTGCATCACATGCCTTATCAGTATAAGTTCTCAGAATTCATTGCAAAATATATACTCAGGGAAAAGTATATTGAACTATCTATTGCATATGAACAAATTAAAACTTGGATAATTATACTAAAATATTGATATTAATTATAGAATGCTTGGTAATAAGTGTTTTTGTTTTCTGACAGTACTTCCAGAGCAAGATTAATTTTCTTTTGATGTCATTCATGATTTATGACAATTACATCATATTGTCAGAATCTTGGAGAATATTTATCCTATTTTCTATGGCATAAGCCAAGTATTTAAATCATACAAAAGTTATTAAGAAATATGTGCCTCCTCAAATTGTTTGTGATCCCTCAGGAGAATTTGTGACCTGCTCTGATTCTGGTAGTGGTGTTAAATAGCAGGCTTTATTTGAACATAGTAACCATATATGCTTATTGATCTCATACAGAACCTACCATGAGTAATCCAGTCTGCCAACTTGAAGGATAGGAGAAATCAATAAAACTTTCAAATTCTTATATAATTTTGAACCAATTCTGACACCAGGTAACAGTAAGTATAAGACAGTTAAGAGAGGAGTAGCTGTGTTTCAAGTCTTCTTCCTCTGCTTATAAATATTGGCCACTAAATGCAGAGGTACTATGAAAATAAGAAACTGATGTAAAGTTTACATGTGGTACGATAAGCTTACGGATTCATAGTTTTGGAACAGTGAGGGTTGTGACACAGATGTGTTCTTCTCTGAACTCAGATTGAATTTGTGGTTATTCCCAATCTCTTTATTACTAGCTCTAGACCTTGAATTAAAATGTTTGTGTGTGTGTGTGTGTGTGTGTGTGTGTGTGTGTGTGTGTGTGTGTTGGGTGGGAATATGGTTGGGGGATATGTTGGATAGTGCTTCTAAATTCTCTTCCACTGTTAAAATTTGAATTCTAGGATACCCATTTTGTATTTTAATGAATTTATTCAAGGCATTATATAGAACTAAACTTCTGAATTTATTATTTTTAAGCCCTATAGCTGGCTCCAATCACTTACCCACTTGGAGATGTTTCCTCATTTTAATATAAAGAGATTGTTTGGCCAGTCTGTCTCATAGGATTGTTGGAAACAGAGAAGTTCATGCATGTAAAACTTTAAAAAATGATAAAGATCTAAATAACAATGTTTTTGTTACCATCACTATCTTTGCACTTAACACACACATATACGCACGTTTACATTATTTAAAGCAGTTGCCCCATAATATAAAACCTTATATTCTGCTCACAGCAACCTGACTTACGGTAGCCTATGCCTAGAAATTATACAGGCTGACAAAATTTCAGTGTGTGCTCACTTGTAAAGACTAATACTGAGTAAACGTCTTCCCCACTACCTAATAAATGTTTCTGAACAGATTGTTGAACTACTATCAGCTGGAGTTGCTGACAATCACTGGAATCTTCCAACCTCATTAATTATGTGTTCAAATAATTTGGCACCTTAAGAACTGCTAATTATGCCCAGATCCCAATCTTAATTTCTCAGTTTGTTATGATTTCTTCATTACGTCCTAACTCTCTGAGTAAGCAGCTTATCTCCCAATATCTCCTCTTCCCAAACAGATGTTCTTTCTAAACAGATGTTGGCACTTCCTAGGAAGGAGTCATCCTTGTCTGAAGAGAAGTGTTAATTGACTTAATCATGTGGAAAGCTTTAGAGAGAAGTATCATGTCTTTCTGTCCAAATCTGCCTCTTCACCCACTCCCAGTGAAAATCAAAACAAACAAATAATAAAATAGAGGTAGCTCTTTCTCCTTTCACCTATTTATCTCTCTTTCTCTTCATCCTTCCCTCCCTCTACTCCTTTCTCCTTTTAAGATATTTTTTCTAGTTTAAGCTAATAGAAGAATTCAATCCATAATTAAAAATCTGATTTAAAAGTTGGAAAATGGTACTGAAATATTCTCCTCTTCAAATGTATACAGTCAATGATAAAAATAAAATAACAATAAACAATAAAATAATATAATTTAAAATTATTGAGTTTATAGCTTCCCTTATATCTCCATTGTTTATGTGGGGTGAGAAATCCATGACAGATCCTGAAAATTAAGAAATCTTCTGTGAATTCTGAAAATTTCTCAATATGTATAGGCTTTTTCTAATGTCATAGAATGAAACAAAAATTATGCAAAGAACTATCTAAAGCAACCTCCTCATTTCATCGATAGAAAAAGCTAAAGTTCTGATAAATCTAACGGTTTACTTATGGATACAAACTAGTTGTTGGCAGATCTATAGAGAAAACACATTTATGTTTCCCAGCTGTTTAAAAATTTTATTTAGAAATTTGTGAATTAAAAGAATTGTTCATTTAACATAATACTATCATTCCCGTTCCCTAGAAAGACATTTAACACATGGTATATGTTCATTAAGTATTTTTTTTTAAACAGATATGTTTTTGTTCTATTAACAGCTTTCTCATTGAGAGGCATTATTGAAATGAAGTTACCGGTTAGGGTTTAGATACCATAACTGTCTGGGTTCAAATTCTGGCTTCTCCACTCAACAACTGTGTGATCTTGGGCAAATGGCCTAAATTCTCTGTGCTTCCATTTCCTAAAGTTCCCTAAAATGAGGATAACAATAAGAATATGCCTTAGATTTTTATGAAGAGTAAGTTAAAGTACTTGGAACAATGCTTGGCTAACACATAGTAAACATTAAAAAAACATGAGGTATTATTCTTGCTTTATGCACTAGTAAAACACATTTTGTAGGAACGAAGGTATAACTTTCCTTTAATGAATGTGTTATGTAAAAATCTAAACATGAACATATAATGAAGGTTATGAGGATGGGATGGAGTGGGAGTAAATTGCTTATTTCTTTTACAAATAAATCTTTATTGGAAAAACTATTGAATTTAAGTTTCATTTAGTTGGAGAGCATTTTTGGCGAGTCTCTTTGAGTGCATTCTTTATTCTTTTAGTAACATAACCCAAAATCTAGAAGTAATTTTAGAGTTTCTATTGTCCGCTTTCACCTCCCAGAAATATTAGATATGCCTCACTCTACAGAAAAGTTAATATAACAAACTATTGAATCAATGAGTAATTATGTATTTTGGATATTAACCCCTTATCAGTCTTACCATTTACAAATATTTTCTTTCACTCAGTAGGTTTTCTGTGAGTTTTGTTGTTGGTTACCTTTGCTGTGCAAAAGTTTAATTAGGTGCCATTTAAAAATTATTGCTTTTATTTTCTTTCCTTTAAGAGACAGATCCAAAAACAATATTGCTACAGTTTATGTCAAAGAGTCTTCCTTCTTGTTTTCTTCTAGGTATTTTATGGTTTCTGATACACTTAGATCTTCATATTATTTTGAGTTTATTTTTATATATGGTGTTAGAGAATGTTTTAATTTCATTCTTTTACATGTAGCGGTCAAGTTTTCCCAGCACCACTCTTTGAAGAGACTGTCTTTTCTCCATTGCATGTTCTTGCCTCCTTTGTCATAGATTAATTGACCATAAGTGTGTGGATTTATTTCTGCACTCTCTATTCTGTTACATCCATCTATGTGTTAGTTTTTGTACCAGTACAATACTGTTTTGATTACTGTAGCTTTGTAGAATAGTCTGAAGTCAGGGAGTGTAATTCCTCTAGCTCTGTTCTTCTTTCTCAAGATTGTTTTAGCTATTCAGGGTCTTTGTGTTTTCATACAAAGTTTAACATTATTTGTTCTAATTCTGTGAAAAATGCCTTTGGTATTTTGAGAGATTTCATTGAATCTGTAGATTGCCTTGTGTAGTATAATCATTTTAACAATATTAATTCTTCCAAGCCATGAACAGGGTATATCTTTCCATCTGTTTGCGTTATCTTCAATTTCTTTAATCAGCGAAAGAATAATTATAAATAAGGAAAAAACAGATGAGATAAATTTAATGTAACTTTGGTTTGGATACACCCTGTTGCTGGGAAATTAGAAGGAAGAGAAGTTTCTTTATCTCTTTTGCAGCTCTTATTAAGATTTTAAGAGGGCATGTAGAATTTTAAAGAAATATTGGTGTTTCTGTAAAATTAGTCTATTATCAAGGGAGATGCTAAAATTTTGATTCTCATCATTGTGAAGAAATTTATTATAAGTGTTTTCTCCAATAGGTAGACAAAAAGGTTAGATATTTTACTTTAAAGCCAACACTCCAGAATGTGGAAGCAAGGGGTAAGATTAAGATTCATAAAGCAATTGATTAATGAGTGAAATGATTATGCCTCGCTCTTTGTATTTTAAAAATCTTTAATACTTTTAAGGTCAGATTTATTGAGGCATAAATTTCATATTATAAAACTTAATCTCTTTTAAGTGTACAGTTTAATGAGTTTTGACAAATGTACACCACCATTGCAGTCAAGAAGCAGACCATTCCCATCACCCACCAAATCTTCCTTTGTTTGGGAATATGATAAATCTACAGATCAGTTTGGAGAAAATTGATGTCTTAACAAGTTTGAGTATTTCCAGGAATGAACACACTGTTGGGAATTTCTGGTAGTATTCAGCATATAAATCTTGCACTTACTTTGTTAGATTCATCTCTAAATATTTCACATAAAGTATTTCCATTACATTTAGTACCTGATGATTTCAGACTGTGGTGGTCATTAGTTACACTCACCAGTACTCCAGTTCTCCTTTTATTGAACTTTTGTCACGTTTGTCCTTTACTGCTTTCTTGAAGACATGGCTTGCTTTGGCCACTCTACATTTCTAAGCAGAAGTCTTTAAGAGCTAGTGGGCAATTCACCCCTTCCAATTGCCACCAGCATGGAAAACTTGTAGGAAAATGGTGCATGTTTATGCTGTATGTACATGTCAGAGTGATTGAAATGTAGGGTATGCAAAATGGGAGGAAGCCTGGAAAAGCAGTGGTTAAGATTATGGAGACATTCAGTACCATTTCAAAGCAATGGGGGAACTTCTGAATATTTGTAAGCAGGGGAATGGAGTGGCCATAGCTGAGCTATGGAATGACAAATCTAGGATAGGAAGGGTTAGATTGAAAGGGAAGAGGCCCTAATGGTACCTATTTAGGAAACTATTCCACTAGTCTGTTGATGAGGAGGGTCATCTGTGTTTGTAATAGAGTGAATGGAAAGGGAAAAAGACCAAAAATGAGACACATAGAAGAAACAGGAATTCATATCTGGTTGAATGTGGTAAACAGAAGAGGGAGAATCTTTCAGGGAAGAACTTCTGTGGCAGTATTGTAGTGGACTCTTCTTTTTAGGGAACTGTTTGGAAAATATGCATGTTTCTATATCAATATAGAGGCAGCTATTGTGGGACAGTCGCCTTGTCAGAATCTTCATTTTTGCCAAGATCTGAGATGGGGTTCATACTTTCTCCATGTCATGGTTTGAAGGGAAAGAGCGGGGAGTGCTAGAGTGATAATCTTTTAAATTCCAAGATTCAGTAAGAAATAGCTTCCTGATTTACTGGATAAAGACAGTAAGGGCACTTCATGTGTTCCGCTCTTTCTGCTGGCACTTGAAAGTACTCTGTGTGCAGTCAGGAACTGGCTGTCTTTGGCATATTTCTAACTTTGAATCTAGGAGATTCAAAGACTGAGACTGAGACTGAGACTGAGTTTCATTTTTCTTACTTTTCAAATCAGGGGTATGTTTTTCAACGTCTACTTCAGCTTGCAAACACAGGAGACAAAGTGTGGACGTAACTGTGTTTATTCTTACTGGAGAATGAAGATTTGGTGCTTTTCCAACCTTACTTTCTCACGTGAGAGACAAACATATTTTCAACAGTTTAAATGTCCTCTCTCTCCTCTGTTCTGTCCAGATTCTGTAGTACTTAAAGCTGAACTGCCTGTGAGAATGACTATGACCTGCTGCCAGTTTTATGAACATTAGTTTTGCTGTCTGATGAATGGAATTTTCTCCTTAGATTTTGGAATTATAGCACTCTAGTAATGCCCTAGAGCATAGCCTTCCTGCAGCTTATCCATTTTGCCTCTTAGGTCCCTGTGTTTTGAGATACATTCATACACAATGAAGTAGTTTGCACATATCTTGTATTATCTTTCTGTTAGCTTGGAAAACACACACATTAGAGAAAAGCACCCTCACTGGAAGCTTTACAATTGTCAGTTCTGTCAGCATTGTATGCCCTGAGGACTGATCTGACTACAACCAGTATGCTGCTCGGGTTTGGCTTGGGGAAACCATATCTGTGTTTTACCTTTTAAAATGAAGACTTGTAGTAAAATGTGGTTAGTCGGGCTCCTCTGGTGGTGCAGTGGTTGAGAGTCTGCCTGCCGATGCAGGGGACACGGGTTCGTGCCCCGGTCCGGGAAGATCCCACATGCCGCGGAGCGGCTGGGCCCGTGAGCCATGGCCGCTGAGCCTGCGCGTCCGGAGCCTGTGCTCCACAACGGGAGAGGCCACAACAGTGAGAGGCCCGCGTACCGCAAAAAAAAAAAAAAAAAAAATGTGGTTAGTCAATAATCTAAATACACCTATTAGATAAGAATATATACACCAGAGTCTAAGGCAGTCATGGAGCTAAATGTAGTTGCTTTTCTTTAGTGTTGAAAAATGTATAAAGAATGACTTTGGAAGTAGCCTAGCTAGGGACAAGTAACTTCAAATAATCATTAGAATAATACTCATCAAAACAAAGTAGGCCTTCTCCCTTGCATTTTCTCATAGAATTTAATGAATAATGATAATAAAAATATACGCTGGAAACAGTGTCCCCAGCTGAGTGTTAAAATCTGTTGTTAATCTAGTGTATTTTAAAAATTGAGAAGAGGGCTGCAGCTGTCTGCTGTGTCTGCCAAGTGGTGTCCAGATACCATAGTGGACTTAGCCAATTTAGAGAAAAACTCACCTGTAGGCCAGGTTTTTTCATGGACTCTTTCTTCCTATTTTCTCTGTTTCTCTCATTCCTCTTGATCTCTGGTCTCTCAATGTACCTCTGTACATCTTTTTTCGTGTTGACCAATTCTTAAATCTCATTCCCTTTTTCCTAAGTGATAAAATGGTGGTGATTTTACCTGCTGTCATACAAAGAGACATAATCTGTAGGTATTACTTATATTACTTATACATATTATGCTTGATATGTTTATTTGCCCATTTTGGTATTCATTTCAATTTGAGTTTTATGTCTTTGGATGAATGTCGGACATTCGAGTGCCATTTAGGGGCTTTTTCCTGAAACCCCTAAGCACCAGATTTCCTCCTATATAGGAGTGGCCATAGCAGCAGCAAGGTCTTTATTAATAAATAACTTACCGCTAAAAATAACTTACTAGATTAAGCACTGAGGAAAATGGAAACTGACATAAATTTGGTATCAAAATATAAATCTAACATATATATGTGTTTGTCATAACATCTGTATATGTTTGGAGGCTGACAAAAGAAGGTTGTTACCTAGAGATTATTGTGGCTATTTGACTTTAGCTGAGAATATTATTAGATTCTGTGAAGTACAGGTGTTATCAGCTGTAAGCACTTGTAGACCCAGGAGCTGTGCCATCAGTTGTCTAGGCATAGGAATAAATGTGAACTTCAAAGGAAACTTTCACGTGAAGAAGCAATTTGAGTGAATAGAAAAATAATGGACTGGAGAAGGCCAGGTTTAAGAAGGAACAGTAATACACCACCATTTCATCTTCCATGAGGGATCATTAGGAGATGTTAAGAAAAAATTTGAAGTTAGAATTTCTGGGCACATGAATGTTGAATACAATTTGCTGATTATAGATTCCACTATTACTATCTTAATCAATGGGTAACTTGGATAGCCGTATATGTAGCCTTAACACTTATGAAGATATAGGTACTTTTATTTTATTTTTACTTTTATTTATTTATTGAATTTTATTTTATTTATTTTTTTTATGCAGCAGGTTCTTATTAGTTATCCATTTTATACATATTAGTGTATACATGTCAATCCCAATCTGCCAATGCATCCCACCACCCACCCCGCCGCCCGCCCGCCACTTTCCCCCCTTGGTGTCCGTACGTTTGTTCTCTACATTTAAAGCTTAGCATTTTTCTGGTAGATCTGGTAGACAATGGAATATATGTCTGTAGGACTGAACTTACAAAGTTGCTTAACTTATATGAGGGACTTAAGTGCTGAGAGAAGCTGGTTCACATTTTCCTTTCTTTTTCCTGTATTGTATATCAATATAGAGGGTACAGTTTACCACTCAATTAGGCACGGCCCCTCCCCAGTGGGTTTAACACTAAAAGTAAATGGGTTTCCAGTCAGACTGTTGGTGTTCATTCACAAAAGGAAAATAATTTCAAATTGGAGCATGTGTCTGTGCAAACTCATGCTGCTGATAACATACAAAAAAAGAGGTTTAGTTCACACGTTTTTTTATTGCCACACAGGGATACAAATGAGAAAATTAGGCTATAAGACTTGATTAAAGTTTCAATATATGAGCATTTTTTAAAAAGTGTCCATAAAACAACATTCTGACATTTTTCCCTGGCTTTGCTGTCCTGTTGGGTAGCAACATGCTCTCCCTATAGCAAACAAGCTTGATGCTATTAGTGCCACTGGGCTCATCCCATGTGGTATAGATCTGTCTCATTTCTCTGAAATGTGCTCTCTTTCATTCCAAAATCCTTCCTTTGTTTCCTCTGAATAAATCATTTCTAATTTGAAAACCTTTGTAGATGGAATCCATGTATCTTTTTACTATTGGTGGGTAAGGAGATCTCTTCTTTGGATACTGGATAATAATAGATTTTGTGGGTATGACAGCAATATGGCCAGATTCTCTGTGAAAAGAATTGCTTTCATGCTGTTCTTTGAAAGAAGAATAACAGCCTTTGTTATTGAAGGAATTGCTTCTTTTCATCAAAAATTCTGAAGTATCTAATTGACTCTGAGGATATTCCCTTTCCGTCCATGCTGAGATTCTGCCTCTAGCCCAGGTGTTGAAACTGCAGATGTCCACTACACCAGACCAGAAGCATTATTTTTCAAATAGTTTCTTACTTTTTAGCATCAAAACTGAAGATATGAGCACACATAATAAAAACTCTTCTTTGTGTAATAGTTTAAAAATGGAGAGGCATTTCTGGCTAAGATGGTATTCTGCATTTTGAACATTTTTTTAAGGGGGGATGAGAAGCAGATTGTCATTGATTATTCATAATATGTTCTTAGAGAGGAGTTTAATAAGCACAGTGTTCTAGAAAACACAGCTTTGGAAGGGTCACATTGCCTGGCCACATGTTATGTATTAAGGAGAATTAATGCGATTGGAGATAATTTCTGCTATGGTGTTACTGCTGCTTGTTAGTGCAAGAGCTGGAGGGTATGTGAACTAAATGTTCCTTAGTTCACAGGGTGGTGCATGATGCATTTTCTTGGCTCTCCCCCAAAAGCCATAAATTGATTGAATGAGCTGAAGAAGAAATCCAAAAGGATTTTCAGAGGGCAAGTACTCATAGGGGGCTATTCTTGACCAAATGGCTACTTGGCTGTGTTATCTGAACAACATCACATAATCTCTAATTGCTCCAGTTACTTCATAGGTCAAGTACAACCCAGTCTGTGTCTACATGACACCATTGCAACTATTTGAAATCAAAGCATTGTCTCAAAATGAGCTCAACTGATTTTGTTTTTCCCTTGAGTTGACAGTTTTGTTTGGGTGTTGTATAGACAAAGCCTCAATAATCAGCAGTAAAACCTCAGCCATTTAAACTCTGCTGATTCATAATTTGTGTTATTTTGACCTGGGTGGATCTCAAGTTTATCTTAGTACAATCTGTTAAAGACAATTAATAAAATTAATATGCTAGTAGTGTAAACTAAATGAGACTGCAGAGGAGATTAGATCAAGATGGAAAAATGAGCACATGCTCCTATTTTTCCTTCCACCTCCAATCCTTAAACAGAGAAAATATTTAAATATTTAAAAATAATAAGTCCATAATAACATTGTAAAATAAAGAGAATGACTATAATTAAACACATGAAATCAGTTGACTGAGGAAACTATAGCCCTCCAAGTGCACAAGAGGATAGTGCAACATATATGGGGAGCTCTCTAGGGGACCGCTACACTTTAAGGACATTGGATCCAAGGGTCAGAGAGGTCCCTGAGAAGAATCAAAGCAGTTGGTTGGGGTGTCAAACTGACACAAGCTGGTGAATTGCTCCACAACCAATTCCAGAGTTCCAAGCCACTGATATTTTTCTCAGCATAGTGAGTATGAGGATTTAGGTCAGAGAGGAGGGCTGGCCCTTGGTGGCTTATGATACCCAGGTAGGATAGAAAGCCCTTACTCCTGTAAAATGATTTGCTGGTACTCCCTGGTTGGGTAGCTTGTCCTACTCCTTTCCCATGGGGGAAGAACCACGGTAAATATGCAGTCATAGGCGTACAACGAAATCATCAGGCATTAGTGACAGTGAACTGAATAAACATAACACCTGAAAAAAAGCCAATGAAGCATGCAGGAAAAGGCTTTGAATAAGTATAAATAATATTCCCAGTGGGATGAGAGGCTATATCTTGGAGATAAAAAGACATCTTGGAGATAAAAAACAATATAATTGAATAATAATTGAGAACTTCCCTGGTGGCACAGTGGTTAAGAATCCACCTGCCAATGCAGGGGACACAGGTTCGAGCCCTGGTCTGGGAAGATACCACATGCTGCGGAGCAACTAAGCCCGTGCACCACAACTACTGAGCCTGCATTCTAGAGCCCGTGAGCCATAACTAGTGAGCCTGTGTGCCACAACTACTGAAGCCTGCATGCCTAGAGCCCATGCTCTGCAATGAAGAGTAGCCCCCGCTCACCGCAACTAGGGAAAGCCCGCACATAGCTATGAAAACCCAACGCAGCCAAAAATAAATAAATAAATTTATTTTTTAAAAAAGGAAAATAATTGAATAAATTTAATAGCAGGTATATATAACTCAAGCATGAATTAATGAGCTGCAAGATTAAGCAAAAATAATTCTAAAATATAGCATAAAATAACAAATAGATGGAATCTATGAAAGAAAAGTTAAGAGATAAGCCGAAGTTTAAATATCAGTGTTATAGAAGTTTCTATAATGAAACTATGAATGAAAAATAATTGAAGGAATGATAGAAAAAAAATTTCTAGTGGTCAAGATAGACATGAGCCTTCAGTTGGCCTGTGAGTGCCAAGCTAGATGAAAGAAAAAAGACCCACGTGCAAATAGATAAACTGTGGTGAAATTTCAAAACTAAGGAAAAACATACAATTCTAAAGATTCTGAGAGTAAAAGACTATATTTCTTACGAGACATGGAAATCAGATTAACATTAGTCTTCTCATTGGCAACGTTGGAGGCTAGAAGGGAGTGAAGAAATACCTTTAGAGTTTATAGGGAAAATAATTTTAGATTCATAATTCTATACATCCTTAAGCTAGTTTACAATTTACAGGGATAGGAATTTGAAATTTATATATTTTTAAGATTTACAAAGCCTCAGAATGTTTACTAACCGCAGAAACATTCTAAAAGAAGTACTAAAAGGTTAAGCAAAGTGAAAGAAAAACAATACAAGGGAATAATGTGGAGTACAAGAAATAATGATGATAATTGTAGTCATAATTACTTAAACAAGGATATGTTTGGCACATACTATTTTTCAGGTACTGTGTCAGGAGCTATTCATTGATAGAATGTTTGAACACTCACATTACAGATGTAAGAAGAAATATTGGAAGACCGAACATAATATGTATATCTCTCAAATCACTAAAGGAAAAGAATGAAATGAGAAAATTTAACCAATTCTACAACAGCAAGAAAGGTACATGAGAAGCAAACAGAGGCATGGCTTATTAAAAAAATAAAACAAGATAGAAGGAACAAGACCAAATATATTAAAGCATATAGTCGTAATCACATTAAAGTTATAATCATATTAAAAGATTACATTCTCCCAGTAAAAGGTAAGGATTCAGATTAGTTTTGAAAAACAGAGGTCAGGTTGCTTGATACATCTGACTTAAAACTTGCTAGCTTCCTTTGTGTTCTTCAGCTGTTTCCTTCCCTTTGAATACACCACTCACATCTATATGAAATCATGGCCACTGCCTTTGTGGAGTCTAGAGAAAGAGTCATATCTCAAAAAGAATTTTGCCAGATGGAGTTGAGTGCAGTCTGATAGGTCAAGACCAAGAGGCGAAAAAAGTTTTTGAGAGAGCTGCAAAGTATCATTAGCATGGATTAAAAGAGAGAGTGACAGTTTAAGGCTTAGAAAGACCTTTTGATCCTCTAGCTTTCTACAGACAGGAAACTGGTGGAGAAAGAGACTCATCAACCAATGATGGCATATTCTCCAATGACCTCTCCGTAAACGGCCAAAGAAGAGGGAGAACATCCCAAAGAATGGAGCTAGTAGCCAAGGAAAACAATGAACTGGAAAGTTTCTCCTAAGAAACAGGACTTGGGCCTAACTGAGAGATTTTCTATCCCACGGTAGGGCGTTCTGTCCAGAGTGATTTAGAATATCTATAGACCAGTGACTGCTATTGCCTTTCATTCTTCCCCTTTTGAAATGGTGGTGCTTACTGCAGTTATCCTGTCTCTATCCCACCATTTATGATGGCTATATGGAAGGGTGGGGGGCAAATAACTTATCTTTATAGGTTCACGGTTGTTTAGATCAAGAGCAACTACACATGGATCCAATCTAGATCATAAGATCTGGGACTTCATGCCTAATGTTGTTATCAAGACGTTTTGGGATGTCTTGGAGGGGTGAGTTTTTCCTGTATGAGAGAGTGAATATTTTTGATCAAGTGGGTGGGCTGCGGTTAAGTTGGACAATTGATTTCAATTTTCAATCTTTCTCTGTACCATGCTACCTTGCAGTACCTCCCTGTGGAGTAGTCATTGAATTTGGACTTAGTCACAGAACATGCTTTTTAGTGGTGTGGTACAAGCAGAGGGTTTAAATTTACTTGTATTGTTTTCATAGCTTCTTGTGTTTCTACCATGTGCTATGAGAATAAGGTACCTCAAGTAGGTACTGATTCTAGAGTGAGACATGTAGAATGATCTTTGAAGCCAACCCACAATCTTGTGGGTCAAGAATATCGCAACTAAGAACAGAGAGCTACAGCTAACCTTCAGACCCATGAGTGAGAAATGAGAACCTGTTGTTATAAGGTGCTGAGTTTTGGAGTTATTACTATGCAGTATTATTGCACCAGAGATCAAATACAATGGGAATTGGTAGAAAGAGTAATTAACAGATGTATCTGTTAAAATGGGCTAGGTTATACTGTGACAACAAACAGGCACACTATCTCCGTGGCTTAGAACCACAAAGGTTTTTATGTGACTCATGCTCCGTGTCCATTGAGGGTTGGCTGTGGCTCTAATTGAGGACCCAGGCGGATGGATCAGCTACAGTCTAGAACACTGGTGGTCTTATGGCTAAGGGGGAAAATGAGGATGGCAAAGCATATGCTGATTCTCAAAGCCTCCAGCCAAAAGTAACCAATGACAGTTCTGTTCACATTTCATTGCCTTAGGAAATAACATAGCTACTCCTGAGGTCAATAGGGTAGAATTGTATAATCTTCCCCTGCCCATCCCTCCTACCCCCCCACCCCCCCACCCCACCCTGGGAAGATCAGATGTAACAGGTTAATAACAAGTTAAAAAGAACAAAACCAAATTCCTATGCTAAATGCATTCTAAATTGCCTCTGCATAGATTCTGTCAGTTGGCATAAAAATATGTCAATTATTATCGTGATTACAAGAGAAAAAAATTCTTACAGTAAAGTAACTTCAACTTCCTTCGTGTAATTGCAACATATATTGTGGCATGTTCTACATTATGTTGAAGTTTGGGGACTGAATGTAAAACCCTCAGTATACCCGTTCGGTCTTTAAAAGCTTTCTGAATTTTCAAGAGCTATCAGTTGCACGCTTTTTATGGTAGAAAGGGTACTGGATTTTGAGTATTCAAATTCTGCTTTTTTTTCCTGTTTGAATCCTTCGAATCTGTCTGCATAACAGTAAAATTGGGGAGAATAATACCTCTACTTTCTTGCATATCTGTAAGGATGAAAAAGGCTTTACTTAAAAGGTCTGAATATTGGTGTGCTCAGTAAATGATAACTGCTGCTGTTGTTGCTTTTCTTGGTGGTATTGTTCCTATCCAGGAAATTCATGCTTGGTTATTTTTTATATATATATATATATATATATATATATATATATATATATGTGTGTGTGTGTGTGTGTATGTATAAATATTTATGCCATTCAAGTAGATGACAGTAACATGAATCTTCTTCAGTATAGTGGTACTCAAGGCCCAAATAATTGCAGCCAGACCCTTGAGGTTTTGAACTGTTAGTCTATTTATTGTTGGGGAAAAAGGAAGAAATTTAAGATACTTTTCTATAAGAATAATTCTTATGGAGATAATCATTTGGAGACTACATTATCATTGTTGATGAGAACTAGAGGAACTTGAGTTATATTTTTAAAAATCTATAGAACAGACACTTAAGATACATTTGAACCAGTCATGAAGTTGTATTATCGTGATGATCCAGCACCATTCCAAGGAGTGTACTCAGATGTATATCCCTTAAAAGTCAGCATGTACTGTTTTCACAGCTGGCATATGTAAAATTTTGTCAGATTCCTTAACAATGTCGTTTCTTCTCTTTTTTCTATTATTTGACCTCTCGGCAAGATATACTATGGAGCTCAAAATCCAGAAAGGTTTTGCTCAGAAGAAACCCCGGAAAGCCCAGCATGCTGATTGTGTCTTCTCTTTTGAACTCAGGGGGAATTCACATGGACAATGTAGTGTGAAAAGAAAAATATTTTTTAGGGAGGCAGAAGATTTGTCTGAGATTTAGGAAGCTTTGCCCCTCGGGATGTGACCTGATAAGAGCTGGGTCACCTCTGGAAAGGCTTCTCATGAAATCAGCCAATCATGTACTACTCAGCACTGTGCTAGGAGCAGTGGGGTGTACAGAAGCGTGAGACTTCATGGATTCCATCGTTAAGTAGCTTCCAATAGAGATGAAAAGTTAGAATAATAAATATTTATGCAAAACTCTAATGTAGTGCTGTGTCAAATTGAGCAAATGTGCTATAAAAATTCAGAGAAGAGAACAATGAAGGCTTGGAAGAGAAGTGAAGTGTCAGGTTAACCTTGGAAAATCCACAATGTTCCAAGTTATGGGAGGATCATGGGCAATGATAGGGAGGTGGGGAATAGCCTGCTTGGTGAAAAAGTGAGAAAATCAGGGTAAATAAAAAAGAGGGCTGAGAACCTGGGGAAATTCATCTGGATAGTATGTCTTGAGAGTCACAATGTTTCGGAATTGAGATAGAGAAACTTAAGGAGAGAAGGTGGAGTGAAAAGTGCAATGGTGTTGAAGGCAGGAAACCTAGGATCAAATTTTTGTTCTGCTTCCAAGTAGTTTAATAAATAGGAATATATGATCTTTATTATCATGGATCTTAAGACTGGCGGCAAACACATATATTAAAATAACACATTCTTGGACAAATACATATTTAAAATTATGATGAAATCTGAGGGACAAAAAGGTGAGTTTGAGGCACACTGCACAGAGAAGGACAGTGTGAGCCTGAGGAAGTAGGTCTTAGACCTAAATCATGTTACATATAGTGGATTTCATGCTAAGAGTCATGGAAAAGTCATTTTATTAAGCTAGCAATGGGTGATCTGATTAGGTTTGCAATTTTTGTTGTTGTTATTAAAGTTTTATTTATTTATTTTTTAGAGACGTTTTAGGTTCACAGCAAAGTTTATCAGAAAGGTACAGAGATTTCCTATGTATCCCTGGCTGCTACAGCAGTGGGTATATGTATAGCTTCCCATATTATCAACATCCTCCCTCCAGAGTGGTACATTTGTTATGACTGATGAACCTACATGAACACATTATATTCACCCTAAGTCCATAGTTAACATTAAGGTACACTCTTGGTGTTGTAGGTTTTATGGGTTTGGACAAATGTATAATGACATGTATACAACATTATGTTATCATACAGAATATTTTCACTGCCCTAAAAATTCTTTGTGTTCTACCTATTCTTCTCTCCCCCACCCCTAACCTGACACACACTGATATTTTTACTGTCTGTATAGTTTTGCCTTTTCAGAATGTCATGTAGTTGGAATAATATAGTATGCAGCATTTTCACATTGGCCTCTTTCACTTAGTAATGTGTGCGTTTAAAGTTTTTTCATGTCTTCCCATGACTAGATAGCTCATTTCTTTTTAAAGCTGAGTAATATTCCATTGTCTGGATGTACCACAGTTTATCCATTCAGATGAAGGACTTCTTGATTGCTTCCAAGTTTTGGCAATTATGAATAAAGCTGCTGTGAACATCCATGTGCAGTTTTTGTGTGGACATGTTTTCAACTTCTTTGGATAAATACCAAGGAGCTGGATTGTATGATAAGAGTATGTTTAGTTTTGTAAGAAACTGCCAAACTAATTTATAAAGTTTTTGTACTATTTTGTGTTCCCACCAGCAGTGAATGAGAGGTCTTGCATCACATCCTCCCCAGCATTTGGTGTTGTCAATGTTTTGGGTTTTGGTCTTTTTCATAGTTGTGTGGTGGTATCTCGTGGTTTTAATTTGCCTTTCCCTGATGACGGATGATGTCGAGCATCTTTTCATATGCTGATTTGCCATCTGTATATCTTCTTTGGTGAGGTATCTGTTCAGGATTTTGGTCCATGTTTAAATCAGATTGTTTGTTTTATTTTTGTTGAATTTTAAGAGTTCCTTTTGCGTTAAGAGTTATTTGGGATGATTGTCCTTTATAAGATGTCTTTTGCAAAATATTTTCTCCCAGTCTGTGTCTTGTCTTCTCATTTTTGTTTTTGCAGTTATCTCTTGTAGAACCAAAGTTTTAAAGTTTAATAAAGTCCAGCTTATCAATTATTTCTTTCATGATCATGCCTTTGGCATTTATTAGGTTTGCATTTTTGAAAGAACACTCTGGTTGCAAGGTGAAGAAAAGTTTGGAGGGAGATAAAACTGGATACAGGAAGTGGTTGGAATGCCACTATAGGTATGTAGGGGGTTACACAGAAAGGCAGAGCATAGCCCCTACTTGATCCTACTTTCCTGGTGACCAAGGAGAGTGTGAATTAACCTACAGGCCACTAAGGAAATGTCAAGTTGCCCTGTGGAGTTGTTTAGTACAAAAGGCATCTTGACATTATTTGGAAAAAAACACCACTTTTATGCTAATCAAGTATTATTTGCCTACATGAATCACTAACTCTATTCCTGTTTTCCTCTCCAGAAGCTTCAGCAAATGAACAGAAACTCTTCTGACTCAATCTTTTCTTTCTTTATTTCCTTGGAATATTGTCATTTTTCTAAACTATACCAAAATTAAAATAAACATGCTGGTATGAATAAAGAAGCAGACTTCCAAAGTAGGATTAGGAGGCACATTAAATCTCACATTTTAAAAATAGAGGATCATTATCTTCAAACATGCTCTGCCTAACTCACATGTGGTACCAGGAAATTCTTTGCTGGTTGTCCCATCACGTGCGCTCCAGCCTTGGTGGACACACACCAGACACACATGACTCTTGAATCATGGAGTAATCCGAGAGGCCCATGAGGTCATTTTGAGCTTTCTGCTGCCAGGGTTGCATTGTTCTTTACTAAAGAGCTATAAGCCCAAGGCCTACTTGAGATTTAAACAGTTCTTTCTAAACTACTCTACGCTTCTTCTTTTAGGCTCACTCTTTATCCTAATTGAGGTTCGTGAAATCTTTTTTTTTTCATTCTTCATTCTTTTAAGTTTCTTCATTTTCAGTTTTCTTTTTCCTACTCCTTATGTGGAGTTTAATCTCATCCTTTTATATTCTAGTATGGCTGAAGCTTAGGCAAAAACAAGCTATTGATATTTTCAGCAAAGCATGTCAGGGGAGTTTGCCTTTGAAATGGTCCATTTGCTAGGTGATCTTAGAATCCGGTCGTTGGATTGGTACATTACACTAGGTAGTCCTTCAGGGCCAGTCAGAAGCCTTCTGTGTCACTGCTGTCCACCTACACATCCGGAACCAGACTACTTAGTCACATTCCTTCCTCTGCAAATCGCCTCCTGGAACTACTCTTTGGAAAACTGTTGTCATGTGTAGCCAAACTAAAGCTATTTATAAAGTGAGGTCCACTTGTCTATTTTCATGTAAGTGGAAAACACCTCACACTTCAAAAATCTACGGCTTATCCTGCCCAACTTTATTTGCTTGGCTGACTCTTATATTAAATTCAAAAGAGCTATGTCTCTTGGAATAAAAATTCACCAGGGTGTGTACAATAAAAAGATAATTGGGAAGAAGCGGGTCGGCGGCTGCGCGCATGCGCGGAGGAAAGCTGAGGGGCAGAGTGGCGGCTGCCGGCTGGGATCGAGCGACTCGTGAGAAAATGCAGGACTCCAACGCAGACACCGAGCGGAAAGACATCTTACGCAAAAGAGGCATCTTGCCCTCCGGGGGAAGTTTGAAAGATCTGGAGAAGGAGGCAGAAGAGCGGGTCCTTCAGCAGTCCATTGTGAAAACGTATGAAGACATGACTTTGGAAGAACTGGAGGATAACGAAGAGGAATTTAGTGAGGAAGATGAACGTGCGATTGAAAAGTACAGGCAGCAGAGACTGGCCGAGTGGAAAGCAACCCAACTGAAGAATAAATTTGGAGAAGTTTTGGAAATCTCAGGAAACGATTATGTTCAAGAAGTCAACGGGGGCTTCCCTGGTGGCACAGTGGTTGAGAGTCTGCCCGCTGATGCAGGGAACACGGGTTCGTGCCCCTGTCCGGGAAGATCCCACATGCCGCGGAGCAGCTGGGCCTGTGAGCCATGGCCGCTGAGCCTGCGCGTCTGGAGCCTGTGCTCCGCAATGGGAGAGGCCACAACAGTGAAAGGCCCGCATACCGCACAAAAAAAAAGTTAACAAAGCTGGTGAGGGCTTGTGGGTCATCCTGCACCTTTACAAACAAGGGATTCCCCTCTGTTCTCTGATAAATCAGCACTTCAGTGGACTTGCCAGGAGGTTTCCTGATGTCAAATTTATCAAAGCCATTTCAACAACCTGCATACCCAGTTATCCTGATAGGAATCTGCCCACGACGTGTGTGTGCCTTGAAGGTGATATCAAGGCTGAATTTATTGGACCTCTGGTGTTTGGTGGCACGAACCTGACAATGGACGAGTTGGAGTGGAAATTGTCTGAGTCTGGAGCAATCAAGACAAGCCTGGAGGAAAACCCTAAGAAACTCATAGAAGATGTGCTGCTTTCCTCCGTGCAATACTCCATCCCCACCAGGAGGGACAGTGATTCCGAGGATGACTAAGGCGGCGGCCCCGGTAACCTGCTGAACTTTCTTGATGTGACACATCGTCTGAATTTTTTTTAAAAGGAAAAAGTAGGAATGTATACTTTGGTTTTAGCTTTTTATAATTATGTTTCAAATCTGATAGATCTCAGAAATAATCATTGCTGGGAATCCTTTTAAATTTCTTGGAACTCTCTTTTTTAAACTAATAGTATTTCTTTAAGAAAAAAATAAAAGCCAGATATTAGGTAAAAAAAAAAAAAAAGATCATTGATGTGATGCTTATTGGTTTGTAAATCTGCCAGAATGTAAAGAATGAGATGCTTCTTTCATATCCACCATTGTTTCCATCCTTAAAAGAAAATGCAAATCTACTCATCAGTACCTATAAAGACAGGCAGTTCTGCATTTAATTTTGATTTATTATGTCACACTATATTTTGATATATTTTTCTTTTATGTTTTAATATCATCACCTTATGAAAACACTATAGACATCCTATCCTTGTGTGTTCCTGAAATTCATCCTTTAGTCAACCTCCGACTCTTCAACAATGTTCTCTACAATGAAGTGTTTTGAGGTCAAACATCTTAAAAAGACATAGAAACAAAAGCTTTGACTTTACACCACTAATGGCTTGTTTTCTGACTTTTAAAATGAGGAACTCTTAGTTGAGCTTGAACTTAGATATCTGGTTCTATGATATTTTGAGATATTAGTCTGTGAGATTTTTCCCTCTGTATTTCCCCCTCATTCCCATTACTTCCTCCTTCCTGTAGGTAGTGGTTGTGTAATCTCTAACCTCAGGGAGGCCTGTGGCAGGACAAACAATATAAATATTCTGTACATCTTAAGGGCTTAAATGGATGGCAATTACTGGTTATAAAATAATTATCTTAAAGAATCATGAGCTGGAAATGAATTCTCTCTGATGTATCTTTAGCATTTCCTTAGAGAAGGAGAGAGTGGGGTATGTGGCCCCAAGAACACAGTGGACCTGCTCGGGTTTTTGTCAGCATATGGCTAGATCTTAGAGAGCAGAGGCTTCCTGGGGCATCTAGGTTGGCGAGACAAAAGGAAACGTTGCAAAGCTTTCTAAGGATGGTAGAAATCATCAGAGGGTTGATGGACTTGGAAAGGCCAGGCTGAGAGGTTCACCAGACATCTTGGTGATAATCTGTGTACACCAGACCAACTAACTTGTTTAATAGATACTGTAGTTAACCACAGCTTCCCGACCCCTTGGTGCTGCCTAGAGCATCTCTAAATTTTGTCATAGACCATAAGTTTCCCACTGGCTTATGGGGGTGACAACATGAATGTAAATTAAGTTGCTTTATAATACTGTTGATTATTTCTCACATGCTTGAGTTTGACATGCCTGATTTTGGCTTCTCTTCTTTCCTACACTTAGAGTGTTGACAAAATGTGTACAGTTTTAGACAGGTCAAATGTTATAACAGAGTATTTAGTTTGGGACTCTTCTATGCCAAGTCAAAGTATCATGTCTGATATTTATATTCTCTGTATATATGGATAGTATTCTCTTAAGTCACCACTCCCATAAGAATTAGATGAAATCTAAGAAATGCAACATCCTAGAGTGTTAAAGGACATCACTCTCTGGGACATTTTGCAAGTGTGTCCTCTTTACCCATTAGGTGCTTAGGTATTTTAGTGTTTTTTAGGAGCAAATAGGGAAGTAAGTCACCTTTCCTTCCTTTCCTGAATAACTTCCCTCCAATTCTGGCCACAGGAAACCTAGCAATGGAAGCAACTCCCACCACAGGAGCCATCATCTTGGGGCATCTTGGGTCTTTAGAAGAAAGAAAAAGCAGGCATGTTGGCTTCTGGCTTTCAGGATATGTCATCAGGATAACTAAGAAATAGAATTTGTTTTTTAGGAAATCATTTTCATCCATACATTCGCCAAGAGAATCCATGATTTACTTATTATTTTGGATGAACTACCATTTCAATGTATACTTTCCTATATATATATATATATATTTTTTTTTTTTTTCCTTAAAAGTTGAAATGTGTTTGTGTGTATGTGCACGACATAGCGTTTTCTTTCTGGCTCTTCTCTGTTCTTTTATCTTCAATGCAAATAGAGAAAGCATAAGGGAAAAATAAAGATGATTGAGAGAGACAGAAATTATTGGCTTCTCTTCTTTCCTACGCTTAGGGTGTTGACAAAATGTGTACAGTTTTAGACAGGTCAAATGTTATAACAGAGTATTTAGTTAGAGACTCTTCTATGCCAAGTCAAAATCTGAGCAATTTCTGTTTACCAGTTGACAACTTATGTATGGATCTGGCTACCAATTCAGATGACACAGTAAAGCCTTACCAAAGAAGGCCTCTCCCTAACACCATCTTTTTAAGAGCCGTGTTGGCATAAATTAGAGAATGAAGGACTGTTTTGAATTTCTGTTGGATGACATGGAAAATTATCAGAAAGCCCTTGAGGGAGGCTTGGCAGTAGACTTATACTTTAGCCCTATGTTATTGTAGTTATCGACATCAAACTTTTCTGCCTACACATATATGCTCATATGTACTCATGTGTGTACACTTGTATCTGACATAGGAAATCCCTCAAAGAAATATAAAACAATAAGGAGCATAGGACTGAACTGCTACTCAAAAGTGAGAAAAACCTAGAGGAGAAAATGAAATAGAATCTTTCAAAAGGAAGGAGGGCTACAAGTTATGATTGCTAGATTTACCAAATAAAAATACAGGTTTCCCAGTTAAATTTGAATTACAGGTAAGTTCCAAATATTGCATGGAATATACCTATTAAGAAAGTAGTCATTGTTTATCTAAAATTCAAGTTTAACGGAAACATGTATTTTATCTGGAAACCTTAGTACAAGTAGGCATGATTTTTGGATAATTTCCTCTTTTGGGGGTAGAGGGTAAGTGGCTACCTCTGAGAAGTCAGAGTCAGTGTCCAGAAATTGTGTGACAGTCCCAATAAATTCAAAAAAATCCCATCTTCAGCCTGGGGAGGAGTGTGGGTGAGGCCTAGTAGCATAAGTGTTTCCTGGTGTGAAGGAATTCCTCTAGATTCTCTAAAGAGATAACTAAGTCAGTGGCCTAGAGAGCAGAAAAATAGGAGCTTGCTCTTAGAAATGACCTTTCTAGAAGAGAAAGAGCAATAACGGCAACAACCACCAAAAAGGCAAAGAGTTTTGAGAGTGATAACCGGATGTGAAAGAGTGAAGCAGAAATAGCAGAAAGGCCCAGGCTGGTTGCCACTGAATTCTGTGCTCTCTATTGCAGGTACTTTCCTGGAAAAACGAGGGAGATTTGGATGGAACTGGATTTCCCAAAACGGTGTAAGTAAGAGTGAATGGAAGAGAGTCTGGGTTCATTTTCTTTCTTTTCTTTTTCTTGATTTGATTATTTCCTTTGCATTCATGTATATTTATACCTAATACATATGTGTACTCACACAGTGAAAAGTAGTATAAATTTGGCTTTTAGCTTGGTGATTTAAGAAGGTAGTAACTGTAAGATTAGTGCAAAATGAAGTATGTATTTTAAATGGAGTGTAGGCCAATATTTTGGTCATTTTTAGTCCTCAGTTGCATTTTCTTGTTCTCTTACTCTGGATTCTGTAAACATATAATCCATAGTAATTAATTTAAATTTTCTTTTGATGTTGATCTTCATAAGCTCTTGGTTTAAATACCAAACACTTCACACACCACAGATTTTTGTTTTAATCCATGAATGTAATCAACATTTCATATTCTCCTTCATATGCTTGCTATTAGTAAGGGTCCAAGTTCTGTTCTCAATTACCAGAGATATGCTAAGTGTATGTATAGAAGAAATTTGCTAATTTGTAACTTAAAAGCCTGGAAAACAATGGGCTTAAATTAATTGGGTATCTGGTATTTTTAAAATTACAAAACAACCAAACATTAACTAGGTTAGGAAAGAACAATTATTGTACTTTATATCATGCACAATTTTATATGAACAGATAATGGCTTACATGAGACTTCTGAGTTAGCCCGCAACTATGTTTATACAGCCATGTATTTAGGTACTGGTTGTAGGTCAATACGTCAAAAGTCAGTTTACTGAATGACCATTCACTGAAATACAGAAGAATTTCTTAGAGTTGTAGTTTTTCCTGTGTCCCTGCTCTTGCCCTTGCCTCTCCATTATATGCAAATGGTTGTTTTCTCTTAAAAACAGTTTGCTGAATTCTCTATTTATGTGGATTTAGGTTTGCTCTTGCCTCTGGCGGCAAATGATTAAGGCAGACATTTAGGTTAAAGTATTAGGTTAAAACTTAGTTTGGGCCTTTGGGACTGAGGAATGCTAAACAGAGAACTAGAAAAGAACATTGGACTGATGAGGAGAAATCTGGCTTTGCCATTAGGCAGCTGTGTGACCTTGAGCAACCAATTTCTCTTCTAAAGGCTTAGATTTCCTAATCTCAACATGTTATCGAGTGTCTCAACTGAGAAGTGGATCTATGGGAAAGAAGGAAGTGGACCTGTATTTTACATACAACTGAACAGAGCTTATGGTCCCCTTTACCTTTGGAAAAGTGTATTACTCATATAAACAGTACCTGTTGCGTGTGTCCTGATAGAGAGAGGATCAAGACCATGATCTGCAGATCCCTTCCAGTCTTTTTTGTTTGTTTTTGGCTGCGTTGGGTCTTTTTTGTTGCTGCACGCGGGCTTTCTCTAGCCGCGGTGAGCTGGGGCTACTCTTTGTTGCGGTGCGTGGGCTTCTCATTGCAGTGGCTTCTCTTATTGCAGAGCACGGGCTCTAGGCACGCAGGCTCAGTAGTCGTGGCTCGCAGGCTCTAGAGCACAGACTGAGTAGTTGTGGCACACAGGCTTAGTTGCTCCACAGCATGTGGGATCTTTCCGGACCAGGGCTCGAACTTGTGTCTCCTGCATTGGCAGGCAGATTCTTAACCACTGTGCCACCAGGGAAGCCCTCCAGTCTTGATATTCTATAATTTCATGGTCTTCTAGGCACACCAGAACGGCTGTCTTGGTGTGAAGTTTTTGTGTCTATGATTTGAGGGAGTTTCCGCTCAACAGTTTTCTAGGAGATGTACAGTGCATATCTGGATAACGTGCTTCAGCTAAATGGGATATAAAAACAAGATACTTAGAACAGTATTACTAACTGAATAAACTTTTGTGAGTGTACCCTTCATTCATTCATTTATTAGCAAATATTTATTGTGTACCTACTATATTCTTACAGTGAACCTGGAGCTTAGAGTATAAAGGTTTTCACAAAGAGCGCAGTCTTTTTGGAAGATAGTCATGCAATCAGGCAAGCGAGTATAGCACAATGTGTTAAGTTCCTTGTAAGTTATATACAAGGAATATTGGACATGCCACATCGCAGAATGCCACCACCCCACAGTCCCTTTATGAGATTCCTTCACCATGGATTACCATGCTGCTGCCCAGTGGACTCGCCACTCTGGCCACAGCTGACTCAATCTGGCCCACACAGCGTACCTGTAAGCTGGACAGTGCTCTGTGGGGGGAGGGTGATAGGAAAGAACACTTCAGTAGAGATCATGATGCCTAACCGCATTGATCCGATCTTCTCTTCCAAATAGTTTGAACTCAATATGTAGAAAAAGTTACACAGTTGTTAATGGGAACAGAAGTTGGAAGACTCTGTGGTATAATAATGACAGGGCATGGACAAAGGGCTTAACATATTCTTACTTCTGATGTAAGTCATACGAGCTGCCTGGGTCCTCAGTGCTGTTCTCTTTTTGAACTGTGCTCCCTCTTCCTGAGGCCTGGCTGGGTGGGTATTCAGGCATTCCCATGGGGCCTCTCTTCCTCGTTTATACTCTTGATTTTACAACAAATATCCATTTGTTTGTAGCCTGAGTGGGTTTCTTTTTTAGCAGTGTGAAGTGCTGAACACAAAGGTATTATGAGATGATGAAAGGGAGAGTCTTGACACTACATCAGGGAGTACATCACAGAGGAGAACACGCTTCACCTGAGACTTGAAGGGCACATAGGGTGGGCCAAGGGGAGGACAGGGGACCAGTTTTGAAGCGCAGGGAGGCAAGAGAGAACAGGCCACGCTTAGGGAACAAGTTGTAGTTTAGCGTGGCTGGTGCCGAGGACCCACGTGTGGGCTAGGGTATGACGATGGACTGTCATATAAGGACCAAATCAGGATGATTTTGCATTTTATACTATAGCTAGGGAGAAGCGACTATGGGCGTTTGCAAATGAGTCCCTTGGGAGCAGTGTGGAGGATTTATTGGATAGGAGTAAATCTGGGGGTTAAAAGAAAAGTTATTTGGTTACTTCAGTGGTATAGATGAGCTGTAAAGGCCTTAACTAGGGCAGAAGCAGTGTGTGTGTGTGTGGGGGGGGGTGATAGTTATAAAAGAGATTCTAAAGCAGTAGGAGGAGCAAGAATTGGTAACTGTGTGTGAAGGAACCCTCAGGGATGACTCTCAGGATTTCTGGTCAGGTGATTGGGCAGATGAAGGTGATGGTTCTCGAGGGAGAGAACATGGGAGAGAAACAAATTTGATGGAAGAAGATGAATTCAGTTTCAGTTCTTTTGGATTTGAGGCACAAAAATGTTTGATTGTCTTTTGATTATGAGGTCTAAACTAGTGATGGAAGCAAAGCCAGATGATGTAGAAGCAAACTATTCTAGGTTTCAGATGAATCTGGCATTGCTCTACTTTTTCTTACCTAATTATGGGGCTCTCTCAGCATAAATTTACAGTAGCCAAGAAAGAATCCTTTAACGGATTTCTACTGATTTCGCAGTCCTTTGACTTCAAGATGACTCTGGGAGGCACCTGGTTGGTGCCCACCTGTTTCAAGCTTCATCTACCTAGTGAGTACCACCAGTCACTGTGCGAGGCTACACAAGGCAGTGAGCAGTGACTGCAGATGGGAGGAACCAAAACAACAGCAAACAGAAACTTTTCTTCGTTTTTGATTTCTTCTCATTGCTCTTTCACTGACTCTGAAGGTCAGATAATGGCCTTTGTTTTCCATCTTGCCTAGATTCTTTGACTCAGAGAGAAGTCGAGCTGGTTTCTGAAGCAAAGGGGGACTTATATACCTTGCGGGCGTCTACTCTTGTCCTTTCAGTTTCCTCTGTCCCCTCAATAGCTTTTAGATTCCTTTAGTGGTTTTTTTAACTATACAGTGGTGAAGTTGTTTACCATTAGAAGGAGTTCATTGGGTGAAATTTACCCAGGGCTCACTTAACACTTATGCTGCATGCATGCATGAACTGCTTCCAGGGTTACTCACTCCTTTAGCTTTGGTAAGGAATCTGTCAGTCAGATGAGTAGCTGCTGACAGCAACTTTTAAAGACTCTTTTCTCTTAACCATAACACATTAAACACTTTTAAAACAGATAAGTAAACATTTTCTTACAGTCTGTTGTACATATTTCCTTGCTGCACACTTCAGTATAATGAAATTCATGTTGTGCAGATAGAATTTTGTTGAAATGCATCAAATTTCATTCTTTACCCCTTTGTCCATATGTATATGTTTCCCACAAAACGTATAGGGCTTCTGAGCTGGTGCATGGCATATAGGGCTAGTGTGATAATAAATTTCCATTTTAAATATTGAAGGTCCTTATTATGATCCACAGCTCAACTTAAGTTTTCCTTGTGAATAATGTGATTTTTCTGTTTGCCTCTATTCTCTTTTGTTTTGCTCATCTTCTCCATTAGCATGAATCTAGCATTTTGAAACCAAGAGAGCCATTAGCAATGGCTTTTTTTACAGGCGTACCCTCACTGGATGCAATACCCAAGAAGCTACGTGGAAATAGGCTTTATGATGATGAATTACTGTTGCAAAAAGAACTCAGAGACACTGATACATATTAAAGAACCACTATTGCCCCCATGGAAACCATTTTATTTAGTTGCTTCTAAAACCTATTCTCTGTACTTCTCTTCCCTTTTATTTCTGAGCTGATTTACATGACAACAGAGTCTTTGGTCCTTGGGAGTACGTCTGCCCTTGCCGCTATTCTCTACTTAGAGTTGTCACCCTCTCTTTGCTGAGAAGACGAGTGACAATGAAGTGAGGAGTAAATGGCTACTGGAGCAGATGAACTCTGAGAAACAAAGATCCCCTTTTCATGCAAATCTCCATAGTAATTTAACATGAAGGAAGAAAGGAAACCAGTGTACAAGGTATCAAGAGAACTGGATGGTATTCAAGGTTGTTTCATGAAGCCTTGACATCTCTTTAGGAGTGTCATCTATCAAAGCATCTCTTTTCCTTTCATATAAAGTGAAAACACATTTCCATTTTGAAGGGAAACAAGGAGGAACAGAAAACTAACTTCAGTCATAGGAGCTGGATGTACACTCACACCACCAGTCCCCTCAATGTCACGTTTGACTTTGTCACTCATTCCTAGTCAATGAGAACTTATCTATGCATGCTGCTCATTGCTCAGGTTTTCTTCTCTGCCTGGGAGGCCTGCTCCTCTTACTTTCTTTTTTTTTTTTTTTTTTTTGCGGTACGCGGACCTCTCACTGTCGTGACCTCTCTCGTTGCGGAGCACAGGCTCCGGACGCGCAGGCTCCGGACGCGCAGGCTCAGCGGCCATGGCGCACGGGCCCAGCCGCTCCGCGGCACGTGGGATCTTCCCGGACCGGGGCACGAACCCATGTCCCCTGCGTCGGCAGGCGGACTCTCAACCACTGCGCCACCAGGGAAGCCCTCCTCTTCCTTTCTTACTTCAACTTTTTCTACCTTTCAAAGCTTAGCTCAAGGACTGTTCTTTTATTCTTAGAGCCTTTCCTTCTGGATTGATTATTCTTTCTCCAGAATTCCCATTGCATTTTGAGTTAGTGTCTATCACTTAATTACCAGTTCCTTCCTATGAGGTGGATTTTCTCTCACCAAAATGTATTGAGGAATGTGACCGTGTATTATACTGCATTGCTCTTTATCCATAGCTCTTGACATAATAGCAGATATAGAATATGTCTTTCTTAGATGGATTAGCTGCAATTTAAGAATCATGAACTAAGAAGGGTAAACTTTAACTCGCAGCATGTTCCCTTAAAGATAAAGCATGACCTGCTTTTGATTAGTTGACTATTCAGTGATGCCATTGATCACAGGATGGTCAATCAATGTATTTCGGTTAAGATAATTTTTAACTCAGAGGTTTGATACCTACTCAGATTTTTCTTTAGCTGGGATCTATTATTGATAATAATAGCGTTTATAAGAGCAAATACTTAAAGCTCGCCTTGTGTCCAGTAGGAGTCTAAGCATTTTAAGTATGTATACTATTATTTAATCCTCACAATAACCCTATGAAGTAAATAGTATTGTTATCATCACCATTTTATAGAAAAGGAAACTGACTGTTAAGTAACTTGCCTACAGTTACAGAATTTGGGCCTCAGCAAGTTAGCTCTGGAGCCTGAGCTCTTTTTTGTAAAAGTTTTTATTGGAGTATAGCTGATTTACAGTGTTGTGTTAGTTTCAGGTGTACAGCAAACTGAATCAGTTATGCATATACATATATTCACTCTTTTTTAGATTCTTTTCCCATATAGACCATTACAGAATATTGAGTAGAATTCCCTGTGCTATACAGTAGGTCCTTATTAGTTATCTATTTTATATTTAGTAGTGTGCATATGTCAATCCCAGTCTCCCAATTTATCCCTCCCTCCTCTCCCCACCGGTAACCATAAATTTGTTTTTTACATCTGTGACTCTATTTCTGGTTTGTAAATAAGTTCATTTGTACCATTTTTTTTAAGATTTCACATATATACACTATCATATGATATTTTTCTTTCTCTGTCTGACTTACTTCCCTCAGTATGACAATCTCTAGGTCCATTCATGTTGCTGCAAATGGCATTATTTCATTCTTTTTTATGTGGAACCTGTGCTATTAACCACTATTCTATTCTACCTCATCTACTGCCATTGGGTTTCCCCATACTCTCATCTTTTCTTGTGTACAGTGTCCCTCACGATCCAAACTCAGGGACCAGAGATTCTGAGAAGGTTTCTGACAAGCCTTTTATCTGGGATCTTGATATTCACCATGCAGAACTCAGGGATAGATTCAAATTGAATACCAAGTAAGTAAAATATAGTAGGATATTATAGTTAAAATTTGAACAGAAGGCTGTTGGAAACTTTTCAAAATTAGTATGTATGTGGTGCTAATGAAAACATAAATGAAGGTCAGAAATTCAGATTATTTGATTAGAATTCCTTTTAATTACCATTTCTTTCAATTAGCTATTTGTTAAATTATGGAATGGCTGAATGAAGCTGAAATTATATAGGTTTTATAAAGTTAAAAGAAGGAATATATAAAACTGCTAGGAAAATATATAAAGGAAACAATCCCTGAACTTATTTCTCTTTATGCTATGGAGAAAATCTTCCTAGTTGAGAAGGAAAAAGCTGTCTGTCCTTCACTCTGATACTTATTTATGGAGCCAAACTTGTGTTCTGGGACTGAATTACTATTGAAGTAGATTGCTCTTTAAACAACTCGAAGGACAAAGAGGTGTTTTTTTTTAAATTTGTGTGTATGTTTGTATGACCCTTTGATAAGGTTATAGGAAACATTTAGTTTCCATTTAGACTTCTAAAACCACTTAGACTATATAGATGTATTTTCTGAAGTAATACATGGTGAAATTAAGGCTTCATATTCCTACTGTTATCCAGAGGGTGGTAGGAATTAGAGGTGAGAGAAAAATTTGACTTTGCATCTAGAGTGTAAAACATGATTGCAGGCGTGTTCCTTGTGGGGGAATTTCAGAGGCTCCTGCCAGTTGTGCACTAGAGAATTAAGCCTAATTAATCATAAATTAACCTGTGTTGGAGCAGGGGGTGAGGTGCTACATCTCAGCAGGTATCATCATCCTCACCAAGTGAGACACCTGATTTTCCCAAATTGAAATAAAGAACAACTAGCACAAGCCTAGAAATTATTTATTCATTTGTCATACACCTCCTGGGAACCTACTGTCTGTCAGGTGCTGTAGTAAGCGCCAGGGATAGAAAAAGAATAAATTGCACTCTCTGCCCTTTACAATCTTATAATCTGTGGCACGGGAGGGAAAGAAGGACAGGATGAGGGGAAATTTGGAAACCAGTCTTACAAATTACAATAAACATAAAAAGAGATAAGTGTAGGTTACTCAAGTATTAAAGAGCAGGAGTAGAGAAAGGTTTAACAGAGCAGGTAGCCTTTCAGATTCGGCACACAAAGAAGATTGCACCCGTCTGAGTAGAAGCATGGAGAGGAACACTTCCGCAGGGAGAACAGGTTGCAGAAAGGCATCAAGATGTGACAAAGCAGGATCTTGTTGGGGAACTGCAAATTGGAAAACACAAGATAAAGAAATGCTGTTTCAATTTCACCTACAGTTCTTATTAATTTAGAATGCTTGGTTTAAAAATGTTGCTTAATTCATCTTTAAAACTGCCCTCTGAGAATGTGTCTTTGGAGTTCAGCATCAGGTTTGGCATGCTATGCATGTTAGGTCTTGGTGAGTGGTTGGCCTGAGCATTTCCAGGGCACATGCCAAGCACAGGGATGCCTGTGTTGTGGATTACAAACAATGCAGGAGAACAGGAGAACGCGTACGACTGCCAGATCAGAGCTGTTGCCTTTTGGGGAGCTGATGTGCTGTTCCCTAAATGCCCATTGTTCTCTTGCATTTCTATGCATTACCTTCCCTGTTCTATCTGCTTCATGTGTCCTTCTCCCTTTTTTTCTACTTGAGAAAGTCTCATTCTTATTTTGAAATTGAAAATTAAAGCCTACTATGTGGAAAAGGTTCTCACTTCACCTGTGCAGCATATTCCATATATACACTTTGCTTGTGCATAGCAGAGAACTGTATATAAAAGCTTCGCTTTTTCCTTTTATAGCGTGAACGTGTTTGTCTTGAATTTATTTTAGTCATCTGAATTAGTCACGAGTCAAGACAACATCTGACTTTCAGAAACCACAATCATCGTGGCTTGGTAATGATTACACCATTATGAAGTGTGTGCGTGCACGCATGTGTGTATATAAAGGGAGGGCATAAGAGGGTAGGCTCTCCATCCACAAGTACAAAATAACCCAAAGGAAAAAACATTCTGAAAGTTTAATCTGCAGTGTTGTCCCCTGAAAGCAGCTATATTCCCTCAAACCATCAACCTCTACAGAATGCGCAACAGGATGCTTGATGCCCCTGAGGCGCACAGTCACCGCAGACACATTGTCTGTGGTGGTAAGAGGCAGATAACATGGCCAGAGCCACTGGTTTAATCTTTCAGTTGACATCTGAATATAGGCAGTTGTTTTAAAGTAGTACTTAGCCGCTCCCTCTGGGAATTCATTTCCAAAATTTCTGCTAGTCCTTATGCATTTCATTATTTTGCTTATGTAGGCTGTCTTGTTCAACTAAATAAAGCTATGTGGTGATTATCTGCTTTCCTTAGGAGTCCTACATAGACATAGAGAATGATGGTTATGCCTGCAGTCTGCACCAAAGTCAAAGATGTGATATAACACTCTGGGGATATTTATTTGGTTTCTGGAGTTTATTTTGAATTTACAAAAGAATAGAAATTCAGATACATTTGTAGATTATGTTGTGCTTACACCTGAGGAGATAGACTCCAGAGATGTATCTACATGTGGCAAATATAGAAAAGACTGATTTGAGAATTTGGTTAGCAGTGACTTCCACCTTTGATCCTATAGTAAAATATATATTGAACTGATCAGTTTATTCCACAGTGTCTGTAATAAGATGAGGTTTCAGCTTTAAGATCCCTCCTCCCCCTGCTGACGTAGAGAGCCAAAATACTCTGTTGGGATTGTTATGCTGTCTCTTCAAAGAGCATGGAACAGAGGATGGGCCTAGAGTTACGTGGAAATAGCAAAACTGTGCCTTAATGCTGGTTTTTCCTTAGTAAGAGGAATTAGTACATACACAATTAAATGGACTACTCATAAAAAGTATGTGCATTTCTTCTTGAATATAAATGTCTTGAACTTTTTTTTGAATCACAATGGTTTTCCACTATAATATATGCCTTTTACTTTTCAATTTCTTACTTATAAAGAGAAGTACTTTGGAAAATAAGAGAGTCAAGGATTTAGTAAATTTCAAACATGCGTTGCTCAGACAGACAGTTTATGGTGAGATTCACATTACAGTGAGCTAGACTGTCCTTGGGCCCCTTGGGGGTTTCCTGCTCACATAATGGACACACCTCAGTGGTGAATTAGATTACTGTGTATGATCTGACTCACCTGTTGAGGGAGACAAATTTGTTGATTCCACTGTGTGGTCTTTGTATTCATATGAAACTGCCAATCTCTCTCTTTTCCACCCAGGTAGGGCCCAGAGCACAGACAAGCTTCCTGCAAGCCGGCTTTGCTGGGATGTTCTTGTGCACCTTTGTTCCTATAAATTTTAAAGTTATTTACTTATAATAAAGAGTCGGTTGTTTTACTTTCAGTCAAGTTCCCTGGGAAGTAGATTCTGAGCTAGAGGTTAGCATACATGAAGTTTATTAGGGAGCACTCTTTAATCAACACCTGGAAAAGGTAAGGGAAGGAAACAGGCTTCAGCAGAGGGAGACGATGGGTTGCAGCACAGTTTCAAAAAGCCTTCATCCACCACCACAAACAGCTCCTGAGATCTGGAATGGCCCTTTAACAGTGTGTCAAATTGAGGGTTAGAGGCTGGACCTTACTCTCCTCATGTTGACTGGTCACTGGCTGTGGGCTTCCGCAAGCAGTGGCTTTCTCTTCAGTTCCCAAGGAGAGTTGGTAGCTGAGGGCTGTTTGTGCTGCACTCCCAGGAACTGGGGGAGCAAGTCCTTTAGTCCTGAAGGGGGATCTAAGTGGCACGTTACAGATTCCACTAAACATATTTATAGACATTGTGGTTATTGCCAGTACATTTATTTAGTTAAATATTACTGAAATCCACGTAAGATACATTCAGAAAGAGATAGCTTCTTCTATGGAAAGTAAATTGATTGTGTTTTAAAGACTCAAAAATTAAGGTAAGAATCAAATTACATGCAAAGTGTATAAATATTGCTGTTTTTGTAGGTTACAAATTAACCTTATGAAATGACCGTCTTATAGGTCATAAATGTTAAAATTGACAATTTCATATGGAAAATGCTAATATAAATGGTTGTAAAAAGTCATAGAAATATAGAAGGAGTTTGCAAGCAAGTTACTTTGTGAGAGGCTTTTTTCAGTTTTAACATAAAATGAAACTGAAAATTACTGACTCAGTGGTATAGCTATGGTTTCTTTAAAAAATATGGTATACCAATCAGTGACCTATATTCAGAGGAAATCCTTTGACCCTACATCAAACAACTGGTTAAGGGATATACTCTTAGACATTTCAAGTTAAAATAAAATGTTGGGAAAATGTCGTTTTCATGGATCACCACCATAACTTATTTTTTGATTAGCCAACAACTATTCATAATCCTGTTGATTAGAGGAGGGTTTCTACAGTGCTGAGAGTCTCATCTCGGGACCACCTTGTAGGATTTTGGAAATAATCTTCCTCCCCTAAAAATGGGGTATCTTTTGCCTAGGGTGATGTTGCCACCTTTACACAGCAGATTCTTTCCAAGTTAAGGGCCAGTCTGAGAACCAAGGAGGCGTCCTAGTTCTTGAGCTACGCTGCAGCTTCCTAGAATTCTAATCATCAGTCATTGGCTAAGCCTGGTAACTCTTGCCTCCTTTGCCGGCTGCTTTTTTTTTGGTGTCTCTGCCATTTTGTGTTCCTTCCAAGTTGCTGATTGGTGTTCAGTTTCAAAATAGGGATGGTTATAGGATCTGTGAAGCCTAAAACATATACAATTTGGGGATCCTCTCTAAGAAAAGGGGTAGCGAATTAGATAGAAGTGATTATTTATTTAGAATAAAAAAATCACACAAAAAACTAACTTAAGAAAACTTACAAATAGTACAATGATCATAAAATTTGTAATTAGAACATTATGTTTTTATTAATTAGCTGTCTGTTATATCTTTACATCACTGTTGTTTTACAATTTTGCTCACATACATTTTGACCACTTTGTCTAATTAAAATAATTTTGTAATACTTTTCATAGAGGAAAATAGAAGAGTAGTTCAATTTTTCCTCTAGCATGGTTGATAATTTAGAAAAGCCTCTTTTATCTTTACAGCTCATTATTGGTAATCTTTTGTCAGTTTTTTAGGATTGCTGTCAAGCAGAAGAAAACCTTTACCAAGTTTCAGATACAAATTTTCTCAGAGTATACAGAGTATAACAACTTTTTTTGGTGTAGTGTCTAATCTTGAGCTACGCTAAATCCTCTTTGATTTCATAATCTTCAGTAACCAGTTTGTCACTGATGGCATCATTGCAGTTTTACATTATCTGAACTTCAGCATTTTGTATAAAATCAGCAAAAAAATTAAGTAATTTTCTTGTATTTCATTTGATTCATACCTCCTTATTAACTGAAATTATCACTCTGCATTGAAGCAGAGTTTACCTCCTACACTTGGCCCTGTCCCTAGTTTCTTCTTCTTCACTTTTTTTTCTTCTGGAATTTTAGCATACCACTTAGCTGAGGACACATGTAATTATAATAGAAATTTTGAAAAACAAAGAACATGGAAGTAGATTCTAGAAGAAAAGTATTTGATGAAAGTATATCTGTACTGAAATGTAAAGAAGTTTTAAGGACAACACATAATATATATTAGGGAATTATCGAAACTGGAGGAATATATCCTTCTATTCCCTTAAGTCAAATGGTACTACATGGCATTACTGACATACTTATCTGTTAACAGGTTAATGAGAATAAAAGTCTTCTCCCACCTAAACCTGGCTGGTCATCGTACATCTGGTTTGAGATTATTTTGTGTGAGTGAACAAAGGAAATTTCTCAGAACACAGTCGGAAACTATTCCACTAAGAATTCTAGACACTGTAACATGATAAATGGATACTTTGTTTATTTTAATTATTGGATGGGATGTTGGATGGCTAAGTTTTTATGTTGTGTAAAGGTTTCTGTTTTATATTTCTTTGGGTTTTGATCTCCATTGGCCTACTTTCCCATTACAGCAGATCTCAGGTTCTTCAGAGTTTAATATCATTCCTGTTATTAACTGCATACTTTTTAGTGCTGTTAGACAATTGAATTATTTAACACAGATGGTCAAAACAATATTCCTACAAGATAATTACATGTAATTTCAAACAGGCAGAGATGGGCCAATATAGGATAGGTTCCGATATGCTGTGTTTCACACATTTTCTCTGGTGTTCCCAGCATTCCAGAAGCTCTACTGAATCTTATTCTTTAGTACATGCTCATTGACCTGTTCAGAAATTGGAGGCCATTCTCTGGAATCCCACTGTAGGAACAGGGAAAATACGGGAACCTAACAGGTAGATGAACAAGAATAACATCAGTATGAATAAAAAACTTATTCACATAAAATTACAACTTGCAACTACAATGTGATAGCCTCTTTTCTTCTAATGAAACATGAGAAAATATTTGTTTACTTTTTTAAAACATTGCTCTTCAAAGATCGAGTTCTTACATTTGAAAAATAGGTTTTAAATTTGTGTTCTCTCCCATTTGAATAATTATGTCAGGCTTCCAAAGAGCCTTCCTTAAAGATCCATACCTGTTCTTAAGAAGCTTATAGGTCTATGACTTTAAAAAATTAGAATCTTGGATTAATCTTTTTATTTGAAAGGTAGGAGTTTTTTGTCCTTTCCCCATGTTCTAAAAGCAATAGCACTACATACCAAGCATATGGGTTTATGGTATGCAGGTCTTTTCGATGAGCCCATGAAAACTGAAGTCCCACATTTCCTTGTGAATTGATGATTTATTACCATAGCTCAATAGTTCTTTTCATTGGCATAGGATGTTTTTTTCATGGTGTACTTGATCATGATTAATGAGTCTCACAAAATGCTGGAGCCTCCAAAATCCTAAGTATGTGGCTTATCCTTAACAAGTGTTAATTACTTAAAAAAAAATGAGTCTTAATTTTTAAAATTTTTGTGCAGTTGTGTTCTAGAAAATATTTCTATTAAATGCAGATAAAATTAAAGATAAATTTCTTTATGTCAGTAAATTTAAATGATTTTAAAGTAATAAATATACAGAAAAAACTCATGTGTATGATATATACGTACAGAAAATTATTTATATGCAACTATCCATTAAATGAAATTATACTCAATAATACATTATCAAAGTAACTTTAGCCAGTTATACAGATTAGTGTCTTCCAAATAATAAAAAATTTTGGCATATGATTTCATTTTAATTTTTGCAGTCAGAATTGACAGCAATTCTCAGCGGGACTTTTTTGCCTTATTTTCCTAAAACAGACACTGTTCTGATAGGTGTAAAGCCAAGAAGCGATTGAAAAATCTCAAGCGAATTTAAATATTTAAAACAAGGTTTACTTTCTGTATTCCTTTGAGTGTGTTAGCATGGATTTTTCTTCATGGGAATATTTTTGTCTTGAAAAGGAGGAAAATAAACAGTGCTTAAAAAAAATAGTGCTGTATCCTAAGAAATGTTCCTATGATGCTAATGTACAAAATACTTGGCTGCTTTTCACTTACTGACCAGATATATTGCATAATAGTATATCACAACTGATTAATTCCATTATACCTTTATAATCAGACTCAAATTAATAACTGATAGTCACCACCACATTATCCTACATATTCTAATACCATCATTGTTTGAGGGTCTGCTACAGTGTACATTTTGTCCAATTGAGAAGAAATGTTTTTTATAAAAATGACAGTTGTATAAAAATAGAATTATACTCGGGAATATTTTTGAAGCTTTATTTTGTTCAATTTGGTTTGTGGTCCATCTGGAAAGAAAGATTTTTCAGGGTTTCCAGGCTTGGTCCTTGGTGATTCTACTGTCTAGCACTAGAAAGCAAATTATCAATGTGATATATTGGACGAAAAACATCAAGCTATTAAAATTAGAAGAAAAGAGAATTGAAACAGATTTGAAAGGATCATGAGAACATGAAGAAAGTATTTTGTAAAAATCCTTAGTGGGACTATTTAAATTCTGGCAGTAATTATTAATAAGACAAGTGAAAAGTTGTATTCAAGTGATCATAATTAGTACATTTTTTTGCGTTCCTGCTTTGAGTCCGTTGTTGAATTGGTTATTGTGGAAAAATCAAGGGTGGTATATGTTATTACATCTGCCTTCTAGGAATTTAACTTCCATTTAGTGAGACAAAAGTAATCCATGTAAAACAGCATAACTCACCTTTTATGGGATATATTGTAAGAATACACTTTATTGGTCAACTGTTCTCACAGAAACGAACAGATCATATCAGTGCAAAAATAAGTGATTACTTGAATAAATGCATGATGATACAATAGAAAGAATCTTGAATTTGGAATCAAAAGACTAGCTATGTCAGATTCCTTTTATGCCCAAAATTATATTCTTTCAGCCTACATTTTTTCTCTCCAGTTATCGCTGTAGCAACCAGCTGGGCCAGGTGGACCCTGGTTGAACCTCACCTCTGCTGCATTGAGTATCTCTCACCACGCAGCTTCTCAGCTGCCTCCACGTTGGAGTATGGAAACCCACTCAACTATTCTGGTGGATGTGCAGGCATGAAAGGGTGAGAAACACTTAGATTGATAAGGAATGTGAGCTGGTGGATAAGTATTTCATTCTGTTGTCCCTTGAGTAGCCAATTCTGAGATGCATTGTCCAGACTCCTCAGAGGGTACCCAGTGGGATGAAACCCCAGTTGTTATCATGAGACAGCCGGATAAGGCATCCTTGAACTGGCTTTTCCTTCTTCTCTCTTTCACTATTACAAGTGCCTATTCCTAATTCCTAGTCTATACGTCAATTATCTGCATACAGACCTTTATCTCAGGCTCTGCTTTTATGAGGAAACATAGATTAAGACAACTTTGAATCAAGAGGCAGCCTCGATTGCTTGGGTTCAGGCTCAAGGTTTGTCAGTGACTAGCTGTATGACCTTAGGCAAATTAAGTCTTTGTGCCCTGGTTTTCACACTTGTAAACAGGGATAAAACTAGTACTACATTGTAAGGATTGTTGTGATGATTAAATATAAGTCCCTTAGCAGCAGCTGACTAATGGTGAGGCTGAAATGATTTCATTCATGCAAAGCATTATAATAATGCCAGGCACATTAGTGACTTAAAACAATGCACACTTGTTATCTTACAGTCTGGAGATCAAGGTGTCCAGAGGGCTGTGTTCCTTCTAGAAGTTCTAGAGGAGAAGCCAGTTCCTTGCTCTTCCAGCTTCCAGAGGCTCCCCACCTCGGGGCCCCTTCCTCCCAACTCTTCTTCTGTTGTCATATCTCCTCTGAATCTGACTTTCCTGCATCCTTCTTACTGGGTTTACTAGGATAATCAAGGATAATCTCCCATCTCAAGATATTTAATCACATTCACAAAATCATTTTTTGCCATGTAAGGTGACATATTTACAGGTTTCAGGGATTAGAATGTGGATATCTTTGGGGAACAATTTTTCTGAAACCAAAGTACTCAAGAAACTTGGCTAGAAAAATTCCTCTGAGCCTCAGTTATATCATTTATTGCAATCAAAATGATTATAATCAGAATGACATGATATAGTAAGATTAAACGAGAACAGTCTGTGTTTATTATATAGATTTGTATCATTATAAAATCATACTTTAAAATTGGGCTTTCAATGCTGTCTTTTAATCCTTACACTGATTCATAAGTAGCTTTATTTTACCTGAGTCTGAGCCCTGGTCATTCTAAGAGATATGGAGTTTCCCAAACTCCCATGGTACTCAACACTACTCTTTACTGTATTTTAATCTGTTACTTTTCTTTCTCCCTTAGCTGATTGTCAGCTTCTTAAGGTGCTGTGTCCTATTTTTCTGTGAATGTTCTATGTGCCCATGGAACAGAATAATGCCTAGAACAAAGTAATGCTCACTAATTTCTGTTGAATGATGGCATAGCTGACTGATGTATGCATATATAAGAAAAGGCCAAGCACATAGAATATTTAAAGGATAGTTATTCAATCTGATATTGTTTAATCTATAACTGTTGAAAGGTTGAAACTGTTGAAAGTGTTGCTAAACAGCAGGGATACAGAAATCAATATTATATTACAATTGTTTTAAATATGTTGGTGGTAGTATTTTGGATTAATATGCTCAAGAAAGTATTTTAAGAAAAGTGTATATATCACAAATTAGCCTTAATTGCTGAGGGCAGAGCGCTTAAATTAAGTACAACCGAGTGTCAGCTTCTCCCACAGAAAGTAAGTACAGAACTGATGATCTCAGAATTCTTTTGAGTGAGGGTTGGAAAAACAAGCCCTTGGAACCCACTTATCTGGTAACATGCAGATGCAAGCAAACATCACTGCTGTACTCTTTATCTCTGCAGCAAAAATATGCAACTGTATAGTCAAATTAGATAGTGCTGTTGGCGGTCTGGAATTTTGCCTTGATCGCCTCAGGTGACATGAGGTTTTGATGTGCCCTGAAACTACATGCCAGAATGCTGGAAGTTTCCAATCTTAATTTTGTAATGAAATTAGGTGTGAATGTGATGACTGATGTAATGTATGCAGTACTATCAGATTTATATTTGATATTAATATGTTGCTTCTTAGTACAGTAGTGACTTTCCCAATTTTCCCTGTCCCTTGCCCTGTTAGAAGAAAGCCATCCCAACAGCATGATGTCAGGCCAAGGCTCTTTTTCCAGTTGCAGAAATGGCACTTGATGTAGGATACTGCAGTATTTTGTGTGGTACGCAAATTCAAATTCAAGCTTTAAATGTCTTTACATTATAGTGTTCTTCCTCAGTAGAATTGTGTTTATTATTTGGAAAGAGTTTTTGTACAATTATTCAAGATTTTATATGCCCAGATTTGCAGAATAATTGAGGCTTTAAGATATGTTACTTAGGATTTAGGATAGCAAAACCAGTTTCACTAATACTGGTCTTCTGCGAAATTCATAGTTTCCAAAATTTAAAATTTACATGTGGGCCGCTATGATATTCAGAGTTTCCAAAATTTAAAATTTACATATGAGTGGCTGTCATGGTTAATGTTATGTGTCTAATTGACTAGGCTACAGTATCCAGTTGTTTAGTCAAACACCAGTCCAGATGTTGCTTTGAAGGTGTTTATTAAATGTGATTAACATTTACATCAGTAGACTGTATACAAATGAGTATACAGATATGGTAAAAATCGTGAAGAAGTTTGGAAAACACTGGCCTTTGAAATATCTTGAACTTTTTATTTATTTAAAAATTTCTACCTTTCAATTTAATATTTTGACTGAATAATGCATACAGGTTTTAAAATTTTAAAATGTATATAAAGAAAAACAATATGAGTTGGATATCAAGGAGTTAAATGTAATATCTGGCAATAAGATAACTTGGTAAGATACTACCTTAAAATATTATAAATTTGCAGTATAGCTGTGGTAGAGGAATTAAATATTAGATTATTTTGTTTCAAAGCCATTCTTGTTGATTCTAGATGGAGGGGTAAATACCACACACATACATACACCTATACACACACAGACACACCCATCATTCATTCATTCATTCAGTTGTGTGTATAAATTTAGAGAGAATAGTTTTGTGAGTAATTGGAGTCTATTTTACTCACTTAGGTCCAGTAAGGGAAATATTTTCAAAAGAGGTGTTCTTTATTTTTAGATAACGGAGAATAACAGGCGAATAAACTAATTCAAGGCAAAGAATTCTTCAGTAGGAAGCTACAGACTTAGATCCCTTACTGCCAGTCAGCAGTGCCTTCCCAAATTGTGTTAGGAATTAAAGTAGAGTGCTTATGGATGTGTTAGAAAAATGTGGATGTGTTAAGAAAAATAATATAGTGTAACAGTTATGTGAGTGAATTTTGGAGCTAGGTTTGGATTCTGTATCTGTTACTTGACTCTATGACTATGGCAAGCTTATTTAACCTCCTCATCTATAAAATAGGGAGAAGTAACAGTAAGCAATTCTTAGAGGATCCTGAGGACTAAAGGAGCTGCTAGAATAGTGGCGAGCACATAGTAAGTGCTCAATAAAATAAAAAATAATGATTCTCCAGTCCTTTCATCTTCATACAGTTTTTAATACAAAATCAAAATTTTTAAAAAGGCTAGGAAGAGGTTATTTTTATTTTGTCTTAATATTTTTAAAATGTGTGGTTAAAGCCAGTAGTCCCCACATACTTTATGAAAGTCGTCATTGTGCTATGTTGACTAGAATGAGAAATGGAAATGTCACTAGCGTGTTGCATAAATCTGTCTCCATTAGCCCTTAAATCTGATTTTTTGTGAACTGTTGAAATTTCTTAATTTCAATTTTGAGACCCTAATACATGTTATTGTTTTAAGTGCTTATGAAATGCAAAGTGTACACAGCTGCCACAAGGAAGACTGAAGTAAAAATGAAGGAGATTGACTACAGTTTTCAGAGTGCATTAGACCTCAGAGACACTAAAAATAAATCAGATGTGGAAAAATAGTCTGGGTGTTAATAAATACATTCTTTGGTATACTCAGCACACATATTCTGAACCTTCATTCATCCTTTCCTACTGTTGTCATAAACCCACGAACGGTATAGCTCTGCCATAAAGCCCTTTCTTGTAACATATTGGAGTCCGTGCAGCCTTTGAATGCATGTTCCACTTGATTCATTTTTATGGGAATTGCTGCATACAAATAAGGATGAATAATGCATGTTCTGTTTTCATTTCTTGCTAGGGACCAGAGTATCTTAATGTTATTACATCTTAATGTTATTACATCACACTTTAAATATATTTTTTGCATTGTGATGTGCAGTTATTGGTCAGACCATTTCACTTCATCCTTCTTCTTGACCATCTCTTGAATGGACCTAGTGTTTGTACCAGAATATCTTTCTTTGGCTGGATCATCTATGAATATATAATTCCTCATATAGGGCTTCCTGCCATCTGTTTCGCATTTTATTTCCCATGTATGCTTTCTTGTTTCATCATCTGTATTAGTTTGGAACTAATTCTTGAGTAAGAAGTAATGTTCTTTCCTGAATCTGTTCTGAATTGCCAGGGGTTTGGGTATTTGAAAAACCTCTTATGCAAAAAACAGTGAGCATTATGGGTATTAGTGAAAAGTGTACTACTTTGAATATTTTATGTTGAATTATCTTTCAGATTTGGGTACAACTCAGGTAGTGTTTACTAACCTGATCTAATTTGGAAATCAATGTCTCTTTAAGAATATACAGGAAAATTATATGACAGTATAACACTTGATGGCCATGACAAGTTCACAAAGAGAAATTTGGAAGTTACACATGAAGATTTCATAAAGTAGCATTGTATATAAATAAGCTGATAACCAAGGTTTTCCTTCAGCATTTCCTCTAAAAGAGAAGTATAGTGCATTGGTGGTATCTCCTTCTAAACAAAGAGGTACAGTAGAAAACTGGTAGCTTCTTCACCTTTGCCTGTGACATTTTGCATCAAGAAATAAGAGCAACCTACAGGGTAAACTGGACATTCCAAGTCTATACTTCCTATTAAGTTATAGGTTAGCTAAAGTATGTATTGTACACATTTAGTTATGGAAATTTCCAGCTCAGTTTTCAGTCTCTTCAGCCTCAGGAGACTTTTGGGAAAATTGTAAAGAATGTCAGTAAGTTTAAGACTTGAAGCCTTGATGGATGCCTTGGCCTGTCTGAGCAAATTGGGAAATAATAGAAGCCAAGGACAGCGTGTCCTTTGTACTTACCAGAAGCACTGATGGCAACACGTCCTGGGGTTTTCAGGGTGAACGAGGCAGGAGCCAGGCATGAGCACATCCTTAGTCTTCTCTCTCTGAAAAGATGCCTTGGGCTTTTGAAAAGAAGACAACTCTTCCAAGGAATAATTTATTTAAAGTTTTATATCCTACTTTAAAAATGAAAATTAAGCATAACTTGCTGTCCAGGGGATTCTAAATTTTGCCTAAGTCTGATTGTAATAAAAAAAATGTTCTTATTAGACTAGGTCAGGTTTTCCGGGACCTGAACCCAATCAGAATGTTCTACAATGTTTAAGACACCTGGATAAGAAAGAAACTTCAGCTGTTAGTTTGGGCTATTTATGAACCCCTGAACGGCAGATAGTGCTGCTGGAAGGGGTACTTTGGACAACAATCTGATTACCCCATGCAGGCATAGCTTCTGAAATGAAAAATCATTGCATTTTAGGGTAGAAGCAGTTTAGAAATAAAAGGATTCAGCCACCTTGGTTTCCATGAGCCATATTGTGGTGTCTTAAGTGCCATTTTTCCTAGTTAATTACGGGGACTTTAAAGAAAACACAAAATCATAAAGAACATGTATTACACCAAATGATTTGGTGTTATTCATGTAGTTTACTCATGAGTAGAAAAAACAAATATCTTTGTTCTGGTACTATATAAGAATGTCTCAGTAGCAGTAAAGTCATCAACTCCAAGAAAAGTTTAATCTTTTCTCCATTTAGTTGAGTGATTAGCCACACTACAGCCTATTTCTAGACACTTGACTGCTCTACTATTGGGAAACAATTTTTTTTTAAGAAGTTTTTTTTCTCCCTGGTGCTTATTTCACTAAGCTATTATATTAAACATTCCCTTTGTCATATCTATGCTGTCAGGTGATAGTAAAATAATAAAACTGCCTTGTGTAATTCAGCAAAAAAATGTAATCCATTTATGTTTGACTGAAGAGTCTTTAGAATAAATCAACAAGACAAGCTACATGTGTAATTATTTCAGGAAACAAAGTGGCCTTAAATACAGTTTTTTCCATTTATCTTCTTTCCTGTTCAATTTCAGTTGTTTCCAAGTTTCAAGAACTGGCAGGAGTAAACAGTTAAGTGCCTCCCTACAGGGTTATGGTCTTACTGGAACTCTCATGACTAGTGTGTATAGAAGGGTTCCCAACTAACTTATCTGTTGCTAATGGTTGTGACCCAGAGGAGTGTTAATAACAAGATTTATATGTATATGTATATACACACATATTTTATATATATATACACACACATTTTTCAGCTTTGCTGAAGATATTAATGGCACTTGTGATGTGATGAAGGGAGAATATACTATGTGCTGCTTTCCATAATGGCTGAGATAAATGACCATTACTCAGTCCTCAAATGCAAACCATCCCAATCTGAAAGCAGCTCTGCAGAAGAGGAATGTGCACCTAATTTTGGGGTAAAGAATTATGCAGAATGTGTCCAAGACACCTGCAGAAAATTAAAGACTTTACTTCTCTGTATGTGAAATTCTCATGAGGTAATTACCCTCAGTGTCAGACATAATACCGCTCCCATTAGACAGAACACATTGAGGGAAAATTGAATAGACTTTTTGTCGGGAGTGCTCCTACGGATTAATAGGGCTGTCTAAAGCAGTAATTGGAAGGTTTTCCCCCACTTTGCATGCAGCCATCCTCACTTGTGTCTTTCAGGTTTATTATTAGGCCATTGTCATTCTATTTACCATGGAGGCACAAGCTTCTTCGTTGTTAACATCTCCTGCCAGCACCTTTGTTTCTTTGGAATGAGCTGCTGCCTTTAACCACTTCCCTTTTTGTGCTGGCCTTGCCTTGCCTCCCTTTATGTCTCTCCATGGTCACAGTGCCAAGAACTGGCAGGAAAGGGGCTCCTTTTCCATGCATCGCAAAGATGAAAGTGACTAAATAGGGCTTGATCAGCTAAAGCATCTCACTTTGTTCCAGGGCTCTTTCATCCTTCAGGGAACTTCCTCAGCAGGGAAGGAGCTGAGAGCTAATCTTTCTGTGTTTTGGCATCTGTAACACCAATATCCAGTTTATAGATCTATACAGCAAATGGTCTCTTTATTTGGGTTTTTAGGATGTCACTAATTATTGCATAAGATTTCTGAGCTAAAAGGAGATTCAGAAATCTGTCTCATATTATTTTCTCTGCTTCTTTAGCATATGGGGCCATGTTAATGGATTCATACTAAATTGCCACGAGTTGTATTTTATCAGTAACAATGTTCTGGTTTAGGTTAAACTAAAAGTGAACTTAAAAGTACTGGATGTGCAATCATATTTTTGCATATCAGAATGACTCATTCAGGTGTGAGGTGTGTGTGTGAGGTGTGTGTGTGTGTGAGTTGTCAGGAGGAGAGAGGGGGTTGGGATGGGAAATGAGGAAGAAGAATATTTATGTGGGCTGATGATTTTGAGATTCTCCATTGTAGATATTGTACTTGAAGCTAGAAACTTTACTTTATAAACTCTGCCTTTTAGTGCACCTTTGAACGCTTATGTATTCAGTGAGAAATACCAGAATGAAAAATTTTCTGTCAAGGACAAGGACCATTACAATTAATTGTGCTGGAATCAGTCGATAAGAACGAAGAGATACCACCTGTCCCTTCATTTTATTCCTGTCCATTCTTCTTTATTCCTATGGGTCAATTTTGTGACTAAGTAATACCATTTCGAACCACTGTGAATGGATTTTGGGTTGAGTCTTTAAAAACAACTAGATGATTTAGAGGATTAGCACTGCAGAAATGTTAATTTTCATAATTTGTTTAAATGTAAAATATACTCCCTTTTCTATTTAGAAGAACTCAAAGAAATCAAATATTTGATTCTGGTCAATTCTCATTATCTTCTACTTGTGTGTTTCTTATGCTTCTTACTAGCATATAAAGTCCTTAAAGATAGATACTGTCTGATACCACTTTTGCATATCTCCTTTCTTAATACAGCAAACTTTCAATAAATACCTGTTGAATAGAAACCTTTAGGGTGAATATGATGGTTTTCACTAAATGACATATCAGCAGGTATGTGGATAGCATTTCTAATTTAGAGACGGGTTTGCCTACTTTCATTTTTTTAAAAACATTTTTATCGGACTATAATTGCTTCACAATGGTGTGTTAGTTTCTGCTTTATAACAAAGTGAATCAGCCATACATATGCATATATCCCCATATCTCCTCCATCTTGCGTCATCCTTCCACCCTCCCTATCCCACCCCTCTAGGTGGTCACAAAGCACCAAGCTATGTGGCTGCTTCCCACTAGCTAGCTATTTTACATTTGGTAGTGTATATATATCCATGCCACTCTCTCACTTTGTCCCAGCTTACCCTTACCCCTCCGCATGTCCTCAAGTCCATTCTCTACGTCTGCATCTTTATTCCTTTCCTGCCCCTAGGTTCTTCAGAACTTTTTTTTTTTTAGATTCCATATATATGTGTTAGCCTACGGTATTTGTTTTTCTCTTTCTGAATTCCTTCACTCTGTATGACAGACTCTAGGTCCATCCACCTCACTACAAATAGCTCAATTTCGTTTCTATTTATGGCTGAGTAATATTCCATTGTATATATGTGCCACATCTCCTTCATCCATTCATCTGTCGATGGACACTTAGGTTGCTTCCAAGTCCTGGCTATTGTAAATAGAGCCGCAATGAACATTTTGGTACATGACTCTTTTTGAATTATGGTTTTCTCAGGGTATATGCCCAGTAGTGGGATTGCTGGGTCGTATGGTAGTTCTATTTTTAGTTTTTTAAGGAACCTCCCTACTGTTCTCCATAGTGGCTGTATCAATTTACGTGCCCACCAACAGTGTAAGAGGGTTCCCTTTTCTCCACACCCTCTCCAGCATTTATTGTTTGTACATTTTTTGATGATGGCCATTCTGACTGGTGTGAGGTGATACCTCATTGTAGATTTGATTTCCATTTCTCTAATGATTCATGCTGTCGAGCATCCTTTCATGTGTTTGTTGACAATCTGTATATCTTCTTTGAAGAAATGTCTGTTTAGGTCTTCTGCCCATTCTTTGATTGGGTTGTTTGCTTTTTGATACTGAGCTCTGCATGAGCTGCTTGTAAATTTTGGAGTTTAATCCTTTGTCAGTTGCTTCATTTGCAAATATTTTCTCCCATTCTGATGGTTGTCTTTTAATCTTGTTTATGGTTTCCTTTCCTGTGCAAAACCTTTTAAGTTTCATTAGGTGCCATTTCTTTATTTTTGTTTTTATTTCCATTTCTCTAGGAGGTGGGTCAAAAAGGATCCTGCTGTGATTTATTTCATAGAGTGTTCTGCCTATGTTTTCCTCTAAGAGGTGTCTGGCCTTACATTTAGGTCTTTAATCCATTTTGAATTTATTTTTGTGTATGGTGTTAGGGAGTGTTCTAATTTCATTCTTTTAGGTGTAGCTGTCCACTTTTCCCAGCGCCACTTATTGAAGAGCCTGTGTTTTCTCCATTGTATGTTCTTGCCTCCTCTATCAAAAATAAGGTGACCACATGTGTGTGGGTTTATATCTCTAGGCTGTCTGTACTGTTCCATTGATCTATATTCCTGTTTTTGTGCCAGTAGCATGCTGTCTTGATTACTGTAGCTTTGTAGTATAGTCTGAAGTCTGGGAGCCTGATTCCTCCAGCTCCGTATTTCTTTCTTATGATCGCTTTGGCTATTTGGGGTCTTCTGTGTTTCCATAAAAATTGTGAAATTTTTTGTTCTAGTTGTGTGAAAAATGCCATTGGTAGTTTGATAGGGATTGCACTGAATCTGTAGATTGCTTTGGGTAGTCTAGTCATTTTCACAGTGTTGATTCTTCCAATCCAAGAACATGGTATATCTCGCCATCTGTTTGCTTTAATTTCTTTCATCAGTGTCTTAAAGACTTCTGCATACAGGTCTTATGTCTCCTTAGGTAGGTTTATTCCTAGATATTATATTCTTTTTGTTGCAATGGTAAATGGAAGTGTTTCCTTAATTTCTCTTTCAGATTTTTCATCATTAGTGTATAGGAATGCGAGAGATTTCTGTGCATTACTTTGTATCCTGCTACTTTACCAAATGCATTGATTAGCTCTAGTAGTTTTCTGGTAGCATCTTTAGGATTCTCTATGTATAGTATCATGTCATCTGCAAACAGTGACAGCTTTACTTCTTCTCTCCTGATTAGGATTCCTTTTACTTATTTTCCTTCTCTGATTGCTGTGGCTAAAAATTCCAAAACTATGTTTAATAATAGAGGTGAGAGTGGACAACCTTGTCTTGTTCCTGATCTTAGAGGAAATGCTTTCAGTTTTTCATCATTAAGAACGATGTTGGCTGTGGGTTTGTCATATATGGCCTTTATTATGTTGAGGTAAGTTCACTCTATGCCTACTTTCTGGAGGGTTTTTATATAAATGGGTGTTGAATTTTGTCGAAAGTGTTTTCTGCATCTATTGAGATGATCATATGGTTTTTCTCCTTCAATTTTTTAATATGGTTTTTCACTTTGATTGATTTGTGTATATTGAAGAATCCTTGCATTCCTGGAATAAACTCCACTTGATCATGGTGTATGATCCTTTTAGTGTGCTGTTGGATTCTGTTTGCTAGTATTTTGTTGAGTATTTTGCATCTATGTTCATCAGTGATATTGTCCTGTAGTTTTCTTTTTTTGTGGTATCTTTTGTTTTGGTATCAGGGTGATGGTGGCCTCATAGAATGAGTTTGGGAGTGTTCCACCCTCTGCTATATTTTGGTGGAGTTTCAGAAGGATAGGTGTTAGCTCTTCTCTAAATGTTTGATAGAATTCGCCTGTGAAGCCATCTGGTCCTGGGCTTTTGTTTGTTGGAAGATTTTTAATCACATTTTCAACTTCAGTGCTTGTGATTGGTCTGTTCATATTTTCTATTTCTTCCTGATTCAGTCTTGGCAGGTTGTGCATTTCTAAGAATTTGTCCATTTCTTCCAGGTTGTCCATTTTATTGGCATAGAGTTGCTTGTAGTAATCTCTCATGATCTTTTGTATTTCTGCAGTGTTAGTTGTTACTTCTACTTTTTCATTTCTAATTGTATTGATTTGAATCTTCTCCCTTTTTTTCTTGATGAATCTGGCTAATGGTTTATCAATTTTGTTTATCTTCTCAAAGAACTAGCTTTTAGTTTTATTGATCTTTGCTATTGTTTCCTTCATTTCTTTTTCATTTATTTCTGATCTAATTTTTATGATTTCTTTCCTTCTGCTAAATTTGGGGTTTTTTTGTTCTTCTTTCTCTAATTGCCTTAGGTTTAAGATTAGGTTATTTATTTGAGATGTTTCTTGAGGTAAAATTGTATTGCTATAAACTTCCCTCTTAGAACTGCTTTTGCTGTGTCCCATTGGTTTTGGGTCGTCGTGGTTTCATTGTCATTTGTTTCTAGGTATTTTTGATTTCATCTTTAATTTCTTCAGTAATCTTTTGGGTATTTAGTAGTGTACTGTTTAGCCTCCATGTGTTTGTATTTTTTTCAGATTTTTTCCTGTAATTGGTATCTAGTCTCATAGCGTTGTGGTAGGAAAAAATACTTGATATGATATCAGTTTTCTTAAATTTACCGAGGCTTGATTTGTGACCCAAGATATGATCTATCCTGGAGAATGTTCCATGAGCACTTGTGAAGAAAGTGTTTTCTGTTGTTTTTGGATGGAATGTCCTATAAATATCAATTAAGTCCATCTTGTTTAGTGTATCATTTAAAGCTTGTGTTTCCTTATTTATTTTCATTTTCGATGATCTGTCCATTGGTGAAAGTGGGATGTTAACGTACCCTACTATGATTGTGTTACTGTCGATTTCCCCTTTTATGGCTGTTAGCATTTGCCTTATGTATTAAGATGCTCCTGTGTTGGGTGCATAAATATTTACAATTATTATATCTTCTTCTTGGATTGATCCCTTGATCTTTTTGTAGTGTCCTTCTTTGTTTCTTGTAATAGTCTTTGTTTTAAAGTCTACTTTATCTGATATGAGAATTGCTACTCCAGATTTCTTTGGATTTCCATTTGCCTGGAGTATATTTTTCCACCCCCTCACTTTCAGTCTGTATGTGTCCCTAGGTCTGAAGTGGGTCTGTTGTAGACAGCATATGTACGGGTATTGTTTTTTTATCCATTCAGCCAGTCTATGTCTTTTGGTTGGAGCATTTAATCCATTTACATTTAAGGTAGTTATCAATATGTATGTTCCTATTCCCATTTACTTAATTGTTTCGGGTTTGATATTGTAGGTCTTTTCCTTCTCTTATGTTTCCTGTGTAGAGAAGGTCCTTTAGCATTTGTTTTAAAGCTGGTTAGGTGGTGCTGAATTCTCTTAGCTTTTGCTTTTGTGTAAAGGTTTTAGTTTCTCTGTTAAATCCGAATGAGTTCCTTACTGGGTAGAGTAATCCTGGTTGTAGGATTTTCCCTTTCATCACTTTAAATATGTCCTGCCAGTCCCTTCTGGCTTGCAGAGTTTCTGCTGAAAGATCAGCAGTTAACCTTATGGGGATTCCTTTGTATGTTATTTGTTGTTTTTCCCTTGCTGCTTCCAATATTTTTTCTTTGTATTTAATTGTTGATAGTTTGATTAATATGTGTCTTGCATGTTTCTCCTTGGATTTATCCTGTATGGGACTCTCTGCGCTTCCTGGACTTTACTATTTCCGTTCCCATTTTAGGGAATTTTTCAACTGTAATCTCTTCAAATATTTTCTCAGTACCTTTCTTTTCTGTTCCTCTTCTGCGAACCTTATAATTCAAATGTTGGTGCATTTAATGTTGTCCTAGAGGTCTCTAAGAATGTCCTCAATTCTTTTCATCCTGTTTTCTTTTTTCTTCTCTGCAGTAGTTATTTCCCCTATTTTATCTTCCATGTCACTTATATGTTTTTCTTCCTTAGTTATTCTGCTATTGATTCCTTCTAGAGAAGTTTGAAAATCATTTGTAGTGTTGTTCGTCATTGTTTGTTTGCTCTTTAGTTCTTCTAGTTCCTTGTTAAATGTTTCTTATATTTTCTCCATTCTATTTCCAAGATTTTAGATCATCTTTACTATCATTATTCTGCATTCTTTTTCAGGTAGACTGCCTATTTCCTCTTCATGTGTTAGGTCTGGTGGGTTTTTACCTTGCTGCTTCATCTGTTGTGTTTCTCTGTCTTCTCATTTTGCTTCACTTACTGTGTTTGGAGTCTCCTTTTCACAGGCTGCATGTTTGTAGTTCCCGTTGTTTTTGTTGTCTGCCCCCAGTGGGTAAGGTTGGTTCAGAGGGTTGTGTAGACTTCCTGGTGGAGGGGACTGGTGCCTGTGTTCTGGTGGATGAGGCTGGAACTTGTCTTTCTGGTGGGCAGGACCGCATGCAATGTTGTGTTTTGGGGGTGTTGTGACCTTATTATGATTTTAGGTAGCCTCTCTGCTAATGCATGGGGCTGTGTTCCTGTCTTGCTAGTTGTTTGGCATAGGGTGTCCAGCACTGTAGCTTGCTAGTCACTGAGTGGAGCTGGGTATTATCATTGAGATGGAGATCTCTGGGAGAGCTTTTGCTCTTTGATATTATGTGGAGCTGGGAGTTCTCTGGTGGACCAGTGTCCTGAACTCGGCTCTTCCACCTCAGAGACAGAGGCCTGACACCCAGCTGGAGCACCAAGACCCTGTCAGCCACGCAGCTCAGAAGAAAAGGGAGAAAGAAGGAATGAAAAGAAAGAAAGAAAGAAAGAAAGAAAGAAAGAAAGAAAGAAAGAAAGGGAAAGAAAGGAAGGAAGGAAGGAAGATGGAAAGGAGGAGAGAAAGGAAGGAAGGAAGGAAGAAAAGAAAGTTATTAAAATAAAAGAATTTTTTAAAGTATTAAAAATCAAAAATGTTAAAAAGTAATTTAAAAAAAGAAAGAAAGAAGAGAGTGACTAAACCAAAAAACAAATCCATCAGTGATAACAAGTGCTAACTATACTAAAAAAATACCAGAAAAAAAAAAACCCTAAAATGATAGACAAAACCCTAGGACAAATGGTAAAAGCAAAGCTATACAGAAAGAATCACACAAAGTCCACCACCTCTATTTTGGGATGATTCATTGTCTATTCAGGTATTCCAGAGATGCAGGTACATCAAGTTGATTGTGGAGATTTAATCCACTGTTCCTGAGACTGCTGGGAGATATTTCCCTTTCTCTTCTTTGTTCCCACAGCTCCTGGGGTTCTTGGCCCCGCCTCTGCGTGTAGGTTGCCTGAGGGCATCTTTTCTTCTCTCAGACAGGAGGTGATTAAAGTAGCATCTGATTAGCGGGCTCTGGCTCACTCAGGCCAGGGGGAGGGAGGGGTATGGAATGCAGGGTGAGCCTGCGGCGGCAGAGGCCAACATGACATTGCATCAGGCTGAGGTGCACCATGTGTTCTCCCAGGGAAGTTGTTGCTGGATCACAGGACCCTGGCAGTGGTGGGCTGCACAGGTTCCCGGGAGGGGAGGTGTGGATAGTGACCTGTGCTTGCACACAGGCTTCATGGTGGCGGCAGAAGCAGCAGCCTTAGCGTCTCCTGCCCGTCTCTGGGGTCCATGCTGATAGCCTCGGCTTGCGTCCTCTCTGGAGCTGATTTAGATGGTACTCTGAATCCCCTCTCCTCGCGCACCCCGAAACAATGGTCTCTTGCCTCTTTGGCAGTTCCAAACTTTTTTCCAGACTCCCTCCTGGCTAGCTGTGGCACACTAGCCCCCTTCAGACTGTGTTCACACAGCCAACCCCAGTCCTCTCCCTGGGATCTGAGCTCTGAAGCCAGAGGCTCAGCTTCCAGCCCCCACCCGCCCCAGCCGGTGGGCAGAGAAGCCTCTCAGGCTGGTGAGCGCTGGTCGGCACTGATTCTCTGTGTGGGAATCTCTCTGCTTTGCCCTCTGCACCCCTGTTGCTGCGCTCTCCTCTGTGGCTCCGAAGCTTCTCCCCCCCATCTCTGCCACTGAAGGGGCTTCCTAGTGTGTGGAAACCTTTCCTCCTTCATGGCTCCCTCCCACTGGCGCAGGTCCCATCCCCATTCTTTGTCTCTGTTTTTTCTTTTTTCTTTTGCCCTATCCAGGTACGTGGGGAGTTTCTTGCCTTTTGGGAGGTCTGAGGTCTTCTGCCAGCATTCAGCAGGTGTTCTATAGGAGTTGTTCCACGTGTAGATGTATTTCTGATGTATCTGTGGGGAGGAAGGTGATCTCCGCGTCTTACTACTCTGCTATCTTGAAGGTCTCTCACCTACTTTCACTTTTAAACCAAACAATTTTTCTTCTGCTACTAAGGGTAAAGAATAAAATAAAAATGATGACCAAGAAAAATTTTCATTTTAAATATTGATCTTGCAAGAATTCCTTTTAAAGTTTAGTAAAATGATCAATCCTTAGTCTGTAATACTGTCCTTGTAGCTAGTTTCATATATGTAATTACATATGAAATATAGGAATATATATGAAATATATATAAACTTAATTTTTTTCAATTTTTTTTATTGAAGTACAGTTGATTTCCTATAATTAATCATACATAGTATTTATTGGATATTTTCTATGTGTTAGGTACTGTGCTAAGTGATTTGTATATGAGATAGTTAATAATATTGTTATCCTCATTTCACGGATGGAAAAATTATACTAAAAGCAAATGGTCACTTGTATTCTTGTGAAATAATGAGTATACACAGAAAACATACCTTGTCGGAGCAACAGGAAACCACTGTATGTACAACGTATATACAGAGTACCATGATTTACATACACAGTTAAAAGATTAATGATCTAAATCACCAGAAAGACTTAATAAGGGCAGATACTATGCAATCTATTTAAATATTTCAATCTAAATTATCTTTAATTCAATATTTAAATGAATAAACTTCAATTTTCTAAAAATCCTCTTGTCTATAGTCTGTGCTGCTAGCCACATGTAACTCTTGAACAGTTGAAAAGTAGGTAGTACAACTGAGAAAATCAACTTTTAATTTTATATCATCTTGATTAATATAATTTAAATTTTAAAACTGAAAACTGTCTTTCTAAAACAATATCTCACTTTAACCTTTGTGTAGCATAAGATAGTATTGTACTTCACATACTGGGAAATTACATTGTTAAACATATTGTACATAAACACATATAAACTTTTATATATATGAAATATATTTATATGTTTTCTCATCTATATAAAGTTTATATATGTATTCAGTACAGTTATGCTGTAGTTAAAGAGAGCCAAGCATGGACATTTAAACTCATAAGACTGATACATCTTTGTTGTAATCAGAGGATTCAACATAAGCAGTTCTTGCTATGCATTTAAATATAAATAAATATTTTAAATTTAGACACAGAAGTATAAAGTGCATAATACAATGCCTCGTGCTTAGTAGGTGCTCGGTAAAAATGGCAGCTGCTATCACTATTCTTGTTATTATTTTTAGGCACATGTGGTCTAATGGATCCAACACTGGACTTTAACTTACGTTTAGAATATGTCCTGACTCAATCCTATACTCCCTGTGTGAACTTGGGCCAATATTTTACTTCTAAAATTAAATTTTTCCACAACTTGTGCTGGTGAAATTATTTGATAAATTATAAAATTATATATAATTGGAGAGTATTATTATTTTGACAGTGTTATTTTCTGGCCTATTTCAAGGCCTACGTCTATAGTATAACCCAGCTACATATGAATCACGTTTACCTGCTTATCTATCCATCCGAATATTCTTCTGATCTGTGGCTAACAGATTTTTAGCAGAATGTACCACTGTGTATTGTGTGAGATATCAGTTATAAAGTTTATGGAACTGAGATTTTCAAAATAGCTGTTTCAAATAAAGGCCTATTCATCGAAGCACCTATATTTTTGAAATTTGGCCCTGCCAACTGAATGCTGGTAGATGATCCAGACTGACAGCTCTTTGAGGTAAAACTCCCTCTTTCTTTTACCGGATGTACTACGTTTACCAGGTGGCCTTGGCCAGGAGCCTCTGTGCCAACCTGGGTAAGACCACCGCAGGCCGTGAATGGGCTGTTCAGTCTCCAGACCTCCTTGCTTTCTACCCACTCCCACCCCCAGCTGATTTGAAGCAAAAGCCTAATTAGTGGTGGTGACACCTGTCCACCAAAGAATGCTGGAAGACCGTCAGCTCAAGTCTCAAAGATCACTGAATATCTAGTAGGTTGTGAAAATATTTGATCATGACTCATTCACCACTTGGACTAGGTTCAAAGTGGGGAAACTCATTACTGGTTCCTTCAAATGTTCAGCTACCTCCTCTGAATAAAATACATAATACCACCTAAGTATAACATTTATACCCTCTGGGATTTTGGCTCTTTTGCAGGTTGATTATTGTGCACAGCCGCATAAGTAAGTACTCTTTTATTATGGCACATCTCTTTGTATGTGTTTGTTACATGAGGTTAGTAAAGAGATGAGCAAATTTTAAAGTATATTCATGTTGAAATATTATTTTCCTTCTGCCTATGTTTGTTACACTAATGAAACATGACTTGTGAAAACAGAGGGTAAACTTTTTCTTTCATGAACATTTACAAAGTGAAGCTAGAAATTTTCCTCTGCTTTTTTTCCTAGAAAAATAGCCATTTTATCTTTATCTGTGTATCCATTTTGAATCTTTAATTCGTTATATTTTTGGAGGTGACATAAATGCAGTGACACACTGAAAACATTGTGCTGATTTTCTTTAGCACTGTGTTCAATATTTTAGGATCCCCCTTTATCCCCCCTACTTTAACTTGTTCAGAGGTTTTTTTTTAGTAATGTTTTCCCCTCATGACCAATTTTGTTAGACTATTTAATTTTTTTCCTAGCTCAGTACAACGCACCCTCTCTTAAATTGAGGGATTAAGAGAAATCAATCTCTAAATTTTCAAACGGGCAGATAAAGTCTATTGGTTAAATTTTTCTCATCAAATATTCCATATCTTTTAAGGCATATGATGGTTCCTTGAAAATATTCAGAAAATACATTATACAAAAGACTATATAAATTCATATGTAGTGGAAGGTATAAAAATTAAAATAACACCCATGTACCCATCATCTAGCTTAAGAAATAAGACATATGCCAGTGTTATCCCTCCCAGATCACATTCTTTTCCCCTTCTGTATTTTGTGTCTAACTACATGTATATGCCATAACAGTATGTTCAGTTTACTGGTTTGAACTTTACGAAAATGCAATTGTATGATGTGCATATTCCATGCCTTATATCTTTTGTTCAACTGATTATTCTAGATTCACTTTCATTGCTATGTATGTTACTATACTACATCATTCATTGTCCTTGCTGAAAAGAATGTCAGTATATGACTATACCACAATTTATTTCTCCACTCCACGTGGCTCACATAACCACATAACAACAATAGCTTAACGTGTTTGTTGAGCATTTGTTTTGATAAACATTTGTAATTGTTGTTAGGAACAATGCTGCTATGCATGTTCTTATACAAGTCTTCCAGTACATAGATGTAAGATTTTCTCTTAGGAGTAGAATTACAGAATTGCTGCACATACATGTCCTCAACTTTAAATGCCAAATATTTTACACACTCACCAGCAGTGGCTAAGTGGACAAGTCTTGTTGTTCCACATTTTTGCTAAAATTGACATTGACTCAATTTAAAATTTTTACCTGAAATTCTACCGTGTGGTTTTAAATTATGTTTCCTGATTACTAACAAGGATGAACATGTTTTCCTGTTTATGATCCATTTGTTTCCTCTTTCATAAAATGCTTGTTTATGTCTATTGCAAGTTTTATTTGGGTTGTCTTTTTCCTTTTGATTAATAAGAACGTTTACATATCCTGAATACTAATCCTTGTTCACAGGTGGTGCCAATGTTTTCTTCCAGGCAACAGCTTATCTCTTTATTCTCTTCATGGTGTATTTTAAAGGACAGAAGTTCTTCATTTTAATGTAACTGAACTTATTATTTTCTGTATGACTCTATGTTTTGTATCTTATTAGTGGATCTTTTCCTACTCCAAGCTCATTAAGATACTATCCTAATTGTCGAATTAAAGGTTTATAGATTTTTATTTTACAAAAATAAACTACTTATATCTGGAGTTTATAATTTGTGTAGAGTGTGAGGTAAGGATCCTGTGTTTTTCTTTTTTTTTTCAAATGAATAACAACTCTCCCAGCTTCTTTATTTAACAGTCAGTCCTTTCCGCACCAGTCTGCAGTGTCAGCTGGGTTAGAAGTTATTTATATATAGTGGGTTTATTTCTATTCTATCTCTATTCACTCATATTCTTTATCTATCTTTATACCTATATCTGTGGTATTTATGAGTCTCAATATTTGGCAAGGCAAGTCATCCCACTTTTTAAAAACTTTTTATATTTTTAGGCATGTTTTTGTTTCTAAGCCTTTATAATGCCATATGGATTTTAGAATTAGCTTGTTATATTCTATTAAAAAGTTCTATTTGGTTTTTGACTGGAATTTCATTAATCTATAGCTCAGTTTGGGAGAATTTGCATCTTAACAATTCTTGGTATCCCTACTAAAAGACATGATATGCCTTTCCAAATAGAGAGGATTTAAAAAAATATCTTTCAGTGAGGATTTACATTTTTCTTCACACACATTTGGCAGACTTTTTGTTAGATTTACTCTTTAATGTTCCTTTTTGTGGTTTAAAACTATCTTTATATATATTTTTAAATTGGCACATATTATAAACAGTCAAAAAGTGCACAAAACATAAAATTCAGCTTAATTCTTTGAAATGCATGAAGAAATAATTAAGAGAGAATGAAGAAATAATTAAGTGTTAATATTTATCTGGGAAAATTAGGAGGGCAGTTACACATTTAACAAGATCAAGCATACAGCAAAAAAGAGCAACTGTAATAAAGGGAGAAAGGTTTGGGGATTTAGTGCTTCCACAATCACTATTTTATCTTGGTCATTCCTGACCTCCTTTTCAAAATAGCAATTCAGCTAAATCCTCACTTTTAAAAGAAACTTTGTTAAGAATAGGCATTGTTTGATTTTGATTATGAGCTATCTATTTTTCCTGCAATAATATTCATATAAAATTTCCACCTGTATCATGCTGGGCATTCACCACCTCTGCTTCTATCTACCTCTGATTGATAATAACCAGTACTGAGGCAACTGTAAATATCCTCTAGATCAGTGGTAAGCAAACTTTATCTGTAAAAGGCCAGATAGTGAATGTTTTTAGCTTTGTGGGCCCTAGGGTCCCTTTGCAACTACTCAACTCTGACTTTGTACTGGGAAAGCAGTCATAGATGCTATGTAAATAAGTGGGCATGGCTGTGTAACAATAAAAGTATGTTTACTCATTATGTTGAGGGATATGTTAACCCATGGGCCATAGTTTTGCAACCCCATCTCTAGAGGAAATATTGAAGGGAGGGGGAAAGTCTATGAGAGTAAGACTAGATTAGGGCTCAGCTCTATATTTAAGCATTTTTCTCGTTTTATAAAGAAGAGGTGAAAATGAGCAGCAGAGAGCCTATACTAGTGAGAAGAGGAGGACGGCAACTGTGCCTTCAGTCTATTCTGCACTGGCAAGCGATTTCACTGAACACGTTCCTTTGCATTTCCAACCTCAATGGTGACGCCTTCGACTTTCAGTTTGAAAAGCAACGGGTTTAGAAAAATAGTTTCTCTGGAATAATGCTTTCAATATTTATTTTACATGAGCAAGATATGTTTGAGATAAATTTGGGCTACTTCCAAGGTAGCTCTAGGGACTTCTGTGGTATATCTGTAAGTGTTTACAAGGCAGAGTTTGCAGATTACTCTTAAACCAGGAATAGTTTGGTAACTGAATGCTTCCTCATTGAAAGGGCAGTGGATTTCTCCAAGAAAAAACAAGCACACTAAGAACAGTCTGACCACTTCAACAGAATTTAATAAGTTCCAGGATATATGGCAAGTGTGGATATGGCAAAGAAAGCAGCCGTTTTTCTGCCATATGCTTCCACCCATGTGCTACATGTGTATGTCTCAATAATGTGCCATCAGCACTATAATCTAGTTTGGGAAAGAAATGTCAATAAGAAAACTTAAGCTAAATTCATATTTTATGCTGCAACATATTTTCGAAAAACTCTATGCCATGGTTTCTCTTCATGCAACAAGAATTAACCTATTTCATTCAAGTTTTATGTTTGGCAACGTACTGGGACATTTTTCCAGCATTGTTATACCCTACCCATTTGGGTTACATGACAGCCTATATAAGAAACTGGTCCCTTTCAAAAAAGTGCTTCACAAGTCTTCAGGGGAACATCATGGGAAACTGGGAGTTGTGTAGACTCAAGACTTTAAAACAGTGAGACAAAAATTAGAATAACTTTTTTTATATTAAGACTTTATTTTTTAGGGCAGTTTAAGGTTCAAGAACAGTGGCTTTTAAAATTTTAGGGTCATGAGGTGAGCTTGTGTAGATGCTTGGGATTTGGCTCTAGAAATTATGATTGCGTAAATATGAAGAGGTGCCCAAGAATCTCCTTTTATTCATCATTGTAGATAATTCTGAAGTAGTTGGTCCAGAGACTTCACTTTGGGAACACTGCTCTTAAAGTTTACTTCTTTTTGTGTCTCATGGGTCTGTAGCAAATAGCTCATTGGGATAGAAATTGTATTTCACCTTTGGGTTGCCTCCAAAGTGTTCTCTGGTGTATGAAAAATTTTATGATTTGAATTGTACACTTCATTCAGCAAGACCCTACTGGCTCACACATTCAACAATAATACCATGGAAGCTACAATAAAGAGGCAGATGCTTGGATCCTGCTGTTCATGGGATAGAAATGATTGTATTTAGCAGCAAAATCCAGAGAGACTGGATGAAACCTAATCAGTCAAGTCAGTTTCCAGAAATATAATCCATTCCTAAGAATGACGAACAATACTATGCAACTCATTAAAATCATTACATCAGTCAAGCATTTAAAGAAGAGATTTTTATGTTTCTGCCTTGTTTTATATATAGTCAGACCGCTTAATCCTATAATTCTCTCCTCTGACTGCCAAGACAACACACTAAGAATGAATTGAAATGACATTTCATGAGCTTTACCCTTGAAATGATTAAGCATATTTGGTGATAAAAGCTGAATTATTAATAAACAAATCGTCTGGAGACATACACTATTGTTTTGTGGTTGAAGAGCTGGAGTTATTTCCCCTAAAAGCTCCCTTTTATTCTTTGAGTAACTGTTCAGTAGACATTTGTACTGAATATGTAGCTCATCAAGTTGTAGTTTCAGATGACTTTCTTCCTTCTCCCTCCTCCTCCCCCTCTTCTCTTTCTCTCCCTCTTTCCTCTTTCTCACCTTTTCTTCTTTAAAATGTACACACTTAAGGAACAGCTTTATTAGCTTTTATAATGACATGGGCTAGTGAAGTTTCTTTCTTTAATTTTGATACTCTTATTGATTAACATAATTTTGAGCCACTATTTTAATTTCTTAATGACTATTTTGTCTACTTTTATCAAGAGCAAGATGATACTGGCTCTACACCTAAAGGTACATAAGCAATTAAAATAATATAGAAATCTTAGCTTATTCTAAAGTACTAACAGGTAAGTGCAAACATTCCTATCTTTTATAAGAGATTATATTAAGTTAAACTCACGTGTCTTAAAATTGAATTGTATAGGTTTGTTTAAATCACCACTCTATTCCTGAGGAGGAATATAGCATGTGCCAGAGAAGAAGCCCCTTTCCGGAGTTTTATGTTGACTTTAATGGCGCCTGACCCTCTGGTGAATAACTGCTCGTAAAATAAGTTGTTGACACTAGTGAAGAGAGTACACTCTTTCATGGCTCTGGCAAGCTCCATAACTTACATCTGATCTATCTTAAAACTGCGTCTCTGTTACACTGTCACAACATTGGTCACTTATTATTATTTTTATCTCCTTAACAGCATGTAGAAAATATTTAATTGCGCAGCATGCTATAAAGGATACAGTAATTTCATTTTGGCAGCACAGGCGTAGTTTGTGCAAATGTAGATGCAAACCATAAGAACATGTGTCAATTACTGTTTGTTAATAAGAACCTCAGCCCTTGCTGATGCTCTCAGGAGACCAACACATGCTATCCTCAGAACCTGCTTTGTGGCTCCTACCTCCCTCCTGTAGGTTTTGATGTACAGCCTAACTATGACTTTGAAGTTCTTCTAGTAATTTGTTGTCAAAGAGATACCAGGAGGAAGATAATGTTTAGATGAAGAAAACTGAGCTTGCAGAGAAACAGCTGAATATTGTTGGAGTCACCTTATTGGAATTGTATTGACTTAATGAATTAACATTAACCTCCAGGTAGAGCAAAGGGTAGTAGGCTAGGAACCAGAGACCTGGCAGTGTCACTGAATGACCAGGGCAAGTCATTTAATCTCTCTGAACTTTATTTTTCCTGTCTGTAACTTGAAATAATAAAATGGATTTTTGTTCAATAAAATGAGATAATCTGCCTTATGGTGTATTGTGAAGTATAAGGTGCTACATAATGTGTGGAGTTACTGCTCTTGGTGTTGAATTTATATCTGTTAGATTAAGGATATGTGAATTGGAAACATTAGTCTAAGAATTGACTGGTTTCCAATGAGTGAATGGTGTACTAGTATATTTTCAGCAAAAATCTTTTTGTCCTATTGGCCTCTAGAACGTAATTTTGGCACAATCTTTTTCTTACCATAGAATACCCAGCAGTATGTTAATGTGAATACTTTATGATCAGATGGGTTATGACTAGAATATTCTTTTCTCTGTATCAACCAAGTCATAACAGTGGAAAAACCCATCAGTTTCATTTGATTTTTATGATCCTGTTTCTTTGTCCCTCACATCACATCCCCAGAAAATGTTTGTTCGTCTGGTTGGTTGAAATAATAGCCACATTCAGCTATCAGAGCTTCTGAAGTATCAAGGATAAAGTGCGCTCAATGGCCTTGTAAACAGTGATTAAAACCCTAATTAGTTCATAGAACCTTAACAAGAGATGATAAAACTATGAACTTCTCTTCCTTTCTTAGCCTGTTCCAGGTGAAAAATGAGTAGTTCAGAATTTGAGAGGTAGGGGAGAGAAGAAAGGTGTATGTACTTTGAAAAATCTCCCCTGATATCAGGGTGGTGCTCTTATTAAGTCATTTTCCCCTCTCCTTTTTATTGTTCCTCTGTTCTGTGGCTATATTTCTATTTCAAAAAGTTTATTAATAATAAGTTTTTATCATAGATAATGATATTCTCTCCAGTGAGAAACAAATGAGAAATATGATAAGTATATAAGAAACTGAAAATTGTTGCAACCTTGGTTTAGTGCACAGATTAAGCAGGTAAATAAGTTCCTTCTATTAAACTATATTTGTAGCTTTAATTTTGCTGGGATGAGGTCAAAGATGAGAAATGTTAATGCCTGTGTTATTAAAAACAGAGTATTAAGGAAGAGACACAAGGAATGTGGATTTTGGCAGGATATTGTATATGACAGTTTCAGAATCTATGAAATCCCGATGTGCCTTTTTTAATTTCCTTCCATCCCCACACACTTGCAATCAAAAAGCAAGTGGTGTATAAAGCAGAGTATTCACTGGGTACCGGGAGGGTTGTGTGGGCTTAGTTTTGTGATTGTGAGTTTTAGGAAAGAGCTTCCGGAACTAGAAGTGTAAAAATGAAAGAAGAAAAAATGGTAGCACTATGGGGAAGGAAGCAGAGGTTTTTCATTCCTGTTCATCCCATGTCGTCACTTGGACCACCATATACCCATGCCAATTTCAATGAACAGGTATATGTCAAACGTGGTTACTGACAAGGGTTGAGAGTTTAGCACCATGATGTTGAAAGCAAGATTTATTGCTGAGACACTGATCTGGGAGCTACTAGGGCAGGGACACTTTCTGAATCCCCATAACCATGGATGTATGGATGGGTGTTTTATAAAATGGGATTTTTTTCAGAGAATTCTCAGTTTCTGTATTCATTCTACAGATTTGATGTTTGCTTTGTTGTTTATATTCATTGAACCTCTTTGTATACTATGATTTGAAACAAGAGGACAGTGTTGGCTATCAGTAAATTATGTGTTCTGGATGTCTTGTTTTAAGACCAATATGAACTGAATTGAGATAAACTCAGGGAGTGATCAGGCCTCTCATGTCTTATTGCACAATTCTATAGGAAGGATCTAAGTAATTAATTAATTGTATTTCCTTTTGTTTCAAATCATGTAAAAGTGACTTAAAAAGTTATGTAAAATAGAGCAAATTAGAATATACTAAAAATATTTACAAAAGAAAAAAGTAAAACCACTGTAGGGAGAGGGAGAGGTAGTGGACACAGGACCGAAATGCTTATGTCAAAAGTTACTCAGTTGCTTTGAGTGAGTGCTAAATATGGTTCTAAAATTTCTAGTAGCCAATAAGAAAAAATCATTACTCAATTTCAAGTGTCTGTTAAAGCAGAAAAATCCCTCAGGAGAATTGCTATGTTAGACTTATAATACAGCAGCAATACCAGCTTGCTTGCTGTTTTGTGTTTTTTTTTTTTTTTTTTTTTTTTTGCGGTTCGCGGGCCTCTCACTGTAGTGGCCTCTCCCGTTGCGGAGCACGGGCTCCGGACGCGCAGGCTCAGCGGCCATGGCTCACGGGCCTAGCCGCTCCGCGGCGTGTGGGATCCTCCCGGACCGGGGCACGAACCCGTGTCCCCGGCATCGGCAGGCGAACTCTCAACCACTGCGCCACCAGGGAAGCCCCCAGCTTGCTTACTTTAAAAAAGTAAAATACAGTATGTTATAGAACTCTGGTCTTCAAAATAATCTAATTTTTTATAACTTGGAAATCTCTAAATTCACTATGTGAGGCTATGATGCCAAGACAGTAGAGTGGCAGACTCCAAATCAGAAACCCAGAATCTCATCCACGTGTTAATTCTGGGCTTTCTTATCATCATTTGTTAATAATGAATACCTGTGTTGTATTCTGAAGTGATAAAACTAAAAATTAATTAACATTCAAATTTAAAGAAATTGGTTATAGTCATCCAGTGAAGCCTCCTAATACTTTATAATCTCATGTAACCTGGGGTGATATGCAATTGTTTTTTTTTTTTTTTTTTTTAACACATTCAGTATTCTTCACCTGGACAGTTTTTTTTCTGCCTGATATTCCATACATTCATTTATGACTCTTTGCAATGAAGGGCTGCATGACATCTGTTTCAAATCACATTTTCCCTAATTCTTATGTATGCCCTCTTGTTCCATCATCTGCATTAAAATTCACAAGGAGACATGATCTGTTCCACACCGGATTTCATCTTCTGTACTGCAGATCTATAAAACCTATCTTTACTGCCTTGTTTCACAGGTCTCTTCTGTAAGCATTTGTCTTCTTGGCATTTCTTTCTTTCACCTTTGACCAGAAATCAGGCATAGTTTTGGGTCCTTTTTTTGGCATGTCAATGACTAAAGCATCTTTCTGTAAAGGAGAAGAACTAATCAAGTTGGCAATCCAAGAGAGGTCTGTGTATTCTCACTTCTCAGATTTGCAGCACCTTCTCATCGTTCTCTCAGTGCCTTTTCTTATTTCTGTGGAGTTTTAAAAATTATTTCCCTGCACCGTGAAGACATCTGGACATTCTGAATACGTGTCTGGTTGTACGTTGTATATGTGTTTTCCTTTAAAAAAAGGCAAATTCCAAGCCTTTTGCTGTGTTCATTCTTATAGGATTGGTAAAACTCTTACTTTGAATGGAGTCATTTTTTCCCAGCAAGGTAAACTTTTAGAAATTTTGTTGGAAACATCTGTGTGACATCTCTTCTGTCTCGGAAAGCAGCCTGCTTGTTCAGTGCTGAGGGATTCGTTTAATTAAGATGGACAGGAGCCTGCTTTGAATAGCCAAATGGTGCACCTCTGAATTCTCCAGTCTTCTCATAAGAACTCTGGTCCTTGCAGCACATCATTGAGGGATAGAAGATCGAGTTTTACACTTTCAGGGAATATCCTGCTATTTAGATGAGTGGGTTTTGAGATAATAACATAATGAGCAACTTTGTGATTTCTATACCCTATTAAGGCTAGTAGACTATTAAATGTACTTAAATAATTTGCTTAGCACCTACTATTTCTAGCCAGTATACCTATATTATTTACATCTTCTACTTATAGAAATGATGAATAGTATATTGTTCATGCCTCTGAGTTCACAATCTAATAAGAGAGCTTATTGACCAATTGGAAAACATGAGCTGATTGTTTTAATGTTGATCTTTAGAAAGAGCTTTAGTGTGCAATGGAGGAAAACTATTCAACTATCTACACATAATAATCTTTTACTTCTTTTAATTTTGTTTTCAAATTCTGTGGTTTGAAACATGCTTTGTGGGGGAGGATCACCAAATGTTCTGCAATATCTTTGTTCTTTCCATTTGTTCAGACATCTAAAAATTCCTTTGCATTTGTAGACCCAGTGATTTCTAATTCTTGGACTTAATCCTATTGCAAGTGGGTGGACAGATCAAAAATATTTTGTTTTGGTTTTTCACATTATCTCCAGTTACTGTAGTTACCTAGCAACAATTTTCTGTGTTCCTGACTGGTTATTGGTATAACCTGTAACTGGCATACCACTTAATGGCAAATTATTATTTGGAATGCCCTCCGGATTGACTGGAGCCTCAAACTATGACCTTTGAGGTTGGAAGATGTTTTATATTAGGTTTTTATGCTAGTTAGGAATCATACTAATAGTTATACATTTAGCCATCTTTCTTGGTCCACTCCTGTATTTTACTACTAAACATTTTTAAGAAGAATGTGATTAGAATTTATACCTAATTTCTAATATGTAATTGTTCCTTTAATATGTTCTCTAAATCTCTACATATAGTTGTGTTCATCTTGCTAACTGATAGGAAATATCAGGACTATAAGAAATCATGTAAGTGATAATTGGTGGAGTACTGAGATATCATCAGTATTGAACAGGAGTTGGAAAACTACAGCCTCTGAGTCAAATCTCTTCCACCACCAATTTTTGTAAATAAAGATTTTTGTGATGCAGCCTTACCCATTTGTTTACCTATTGTCTATGACAGATTTTGTACTGTGAAGGCAGAGCCTAGTAGTTGCAACAATCACCATATGGTATGCAAAGCCTAAAATATTAGCATCTGGTCTTTACAGAAAGTTTGTTGATCCCTGGTCTTGAGGATCACTCAATTTATTGCTGTGTAGCTGCCCAATGCCATGGTGAAGCCAGAGTTCATTTTGTTTCTCTTACAGAGCCTGAACATTTAATTTTCTTCAGCAAATTAGGACATATGAAAATCTCTTGATGTGGTTTACAAAGTCAGTGATTTCATGTAAATCAGTATATTTCTAACTCATTATAGTGAGGAGTTGGCCAGTTCTTGATTGATTTAATATTTTGATACTCTTAGTAGGTAATGATGTAATGATATAATTAAGTCATTAATTTTAATGACTTCTCAGGAAAAGGAAGTAAAATCAGTTGAGCGCCTCCTATGATCCAGGCTCTTTGCTAGATTTCTGTCCCCAGGTGGCAGTTAAAGTTCAGAAAGTAGCATATCAGCAACGCAGAGAAAAAAAACCATGCCAGGTTCCAAAGGAGGAATTTCACTTCTCATATTCTCTTCCACCCAGTTTTTATTTTACTGAAAAGAAAATTAAATTCAGTAGGGTTAACTAAGTTGATGGGAATTAGAAATCAGAAAGTGGCAGAGGTGACATTTGAAAGTAGATCTGCAGGTTTCCAAAGCCCAAGCTTCTTATGTTAAACCGTATTGCCTAGTATGCCATATCAAAACATATGGAGTCTTCAAACTAATCTATTGGAGGATTGTGGCCTTTAAAAAAAAAAAATAGCACTAGGATTTTTCTCAGACGTTAACTATTACAGTACCTTATTAAGCCAATAGATAAGAACATATTGAGCAGGTCTAATATAATACCATTTGTATAAGGGGAAAGAAATATTAAAATCTTACCCGCTTCAAGAAACCAACATAGTTTGACCAGAAAAAGGCTGCCTGGTGTTAAAATCACTCTTGGAGAGACCTTCAAGATGGTGGAGGAGCAAGATGTGGAGATCACCTTCCTCCCCACAAATACACCAGAAATACATCTACATGTGGAACAACTCCTACAGAACACCTACTGAATGCTGGCAGAAGACCTCGGACTTCCCAAATGGCAATAAACTCCCCACGTACCTGGGTAGGGCAAAAGAAAAAAGAAAAAACAGAGACAAAAGAATAGGGATGGTACCTGCACCAGTGGGAGGGAGCTGTGAAGGAGGAAAGGTTTCCACACACTAGGAAGCCTCTTCACTGGAGTAGATGGGGGGGGGGGTGGGGGAGAAGCTTCGGAGCCACAGAGGAGAGTACAGCCACAGGGCTGCAGAGAGCAAAGTGAAGAGATTCCCACACAGAGCATCAGTGCCAACCAGCACTCACCCGCCTGAGAGGCTTGTCTGCTCACCCACCGGCGCAGGCAGGGGGTTGGAAGCTGCGGCTCCAGCTTCAGAGGTCGGATCCCAAGGAGAGGACTGGGGTTGGCTGTGTGAATACAGCTTGAAGGGGGCTAGTGTGCCACAGCTAGCCAGGAGGGAGTCCGGAAAAAAGTCTGGAACTGCCTAAGAGGCAAGAGACCATTGTTTCGGGGTGCACGAGGAGAGGGGGTTCAGAGCACTACCTAAATGAGCTCCAGAGACAGGCGCGAGCCAAGGCTACCAGTGCAGGCACCAGAGATGGGCATGAGATGCTAAGGCTGCCGCTACAGCCACCAAGAAGCCTGTGTGCAAGCACAGGTCACTATCCACACCTCCCCTCCCGGGAGCCTGTGCAGCCCGCCACTGCCACGGTCCCGTGATCCAGGGACACCTTCCCTGGGAGAATACACAGTGCGCCCCACACTGTTGCAATGTCACACTGGCTTCTGCCGCCACAGGCTCGCCCTGCATTCCGTTCCCCTCCCTCCTCGTGGCTTGAGTGAGCCAGAGCCCCCTAATCAGGTGCTCCTTTAACCCGATCCTGTCTGAGCAAAGAACAGATGCCCTCAGGTAACCTACACACAGAGGCAGGGCCAAATCCAAAGCTGAACCCCAAGAGCTGTGCGAACAAAGAAGAGAAAGGGAAATATCTCCCAGCAGCCTCAGGAGCAGTGGATTAAATCCTCACAATCAATTTGATGTACCCTGCATCTCTGGAATACCAGAACAGAAAACGAATCATTCCATGTTGAGACGATGGACTTTGGGAGCAACTGTAGACTTGGGGTTTGCTGTCTGCATCTAATTTGTTTCTGGTTTATGTTTATCTTAGTATAGTATTTAGAGTTTATTATCATTGATAGATTTATTGATTTGGTTGCTCTCTTTTTATATATATATAGACATATATATTTTTTCTCCTTTTTCTCTTTTTGTGAGTTTGTATGTGTGTATGCTTCTTTGTGTGATTTTGTCTGTATAGCTTTGTTTTACCATTTGTCCTAGGATTCTGTCTATCCTTTTTTGTTGTTTTTCTTCTTAGTATAGTTTTTAGTGCTTGTTATCATTGCTGGATTTGTTTTTTGGTTTTGTTGCTCTCTTCTTTCTTTTTATTACTTTATCATTTTTAATAATTTTCTTTATTTTTTATTTTAATAACTTTATTTTCTTTCTTTCTTTCTTTCTTTCTTTCTTTCTTTCTTTCTTTCTTTCTTTCTTTCTTTCTTTCTTTCTTTCTTTCCTTCCTTCCTTCCTTCCTTCCTTCTTTCCTTCCTTCCTTCTTTCGTTCTTTCTTTCTTTCTTTTCTGTTTTCTTCTGAGCCGTATGGCTGACAGGGTCTTAGTGCTCCGGCTGGGTGTCAGGCCTGTGCCTCTGAGGTGGGAGAGCCGAGTTCAGGACATTGGTCCACCAGAGACCTCCCAGGTTCACGTAATATCAAAGAGCAAAAGGTCTCCCAGGGATGTCCCTCTCAACGCTAAGACCCAGCTCCACTCAACGACAAGCAAGCTACAGTGCTGGACACACCATACCAAGCAACTAGTAAGACAGGAGCACAACCCCACCCTTTAACAGAAAGGCTGCCTAGAATCATAATAAGGTCACAGACACCCCAGAACACACCAATGGATGCAGTCCTGCCCACCAGAAGGACAAGATCCGGCCTCATCCACCAGAACACAGGCACCAGTCCCCTCCACCCAGAAGCCTACAGAACCCACTGAACCAACCTTACCCACTGGGACAGACAACAAAAACAACAGGAACTACAAACCTGCAGCCTGCGAAAAGGAGACTCCAAACACAGTAAGTGAAGCAAAATGAGAAGACAGAAAAACACAGCAGATTAAGGAGCAAGGTAAAAACCACCAGACCAAATAAATGAAGAGGAAATAGGCAGTCTACCTGAAAAAGAATTCAGAGTAATGATAGTAAACATGATCCAAAATCTTGGAAATAGAGTGGAGAAAACACAAGAAATGTTTAACAAGGACCTAGAGGAACTAAAGAGCAAACAAACAATGATGAACAACACAATAAATGAAACTAAAAATTCTCTAAAAGGAGTCAATAGCAGGATAACTGAGGCAGGAAAATGGATAAGTGAGCTGGAAGGTAAAATAGAAGAAATAACTACTGCAGAGCAGAATAAAGAAAAAAGAATGAAAAGAATTGAAGACAGTCTCAGACACCTCTGGGACAACATTAAATGCACCATCTTGTGAATTATAGGGGTCCCAGAAGAAGAAGAGAAAAAGAAAGGGACTGAGATAATATTTGAAGAGATTATAGTTGAAAACTTCCCTAATGTTGGAAAGGAAATAGTCAATCAAGTCCAGGAAGTGCAGAGAGTCCCATAGAGGATAAATCCAAGGAGAAACATGCCAAGACACATATTAATCAAACTATCAACAATTAAATACAAAGAAAAAATATTAAAAGCAGCAAGGGAAAAAAAACAAATAACATAAAAGGGAATCCCCATAAGGTTAACAGTTAAATTTTCAGCAGAAACTCTGCAAGCCAGAAGGGAGTGGCAGGACATATTTAAAGTGATAAAAGGGAAAAACCTACAACCAAGATTACTCTACCCAGCAAAGGGTCTCATTCAGATTCAATGGAGTAAGTAAAACCTTTACACACAGGCAGAAGTTAAGAGAATTCAGCACCACAAAACCAGCCTTACAACAAATGCTAAAGGACCTTCTCTAGGCAGGAAACACAAGAGAAGGAAAAGACCTACAATAACAAACCCAAAACAATTAAGAAAATGATAATAGGAACATACATATCGGTAAATGGATTAAATGCTCCAACCAAAAGACACAGCCTGGCTGAATGGATCCAAAAACAAGACCCATATATATGCTGTCTACAAGAGACCCACTTCAGACCTAGGGACACATACAGACTGAAAATGAGGGGGTGGAAAAAGATATTCCGTGCAAATGGAAACCAAAAGAAAGCTAGAGTAGCAATTCTCATATCAGACAAAATAGACTTTAAAATAAAGACTATTACAAGAGACAAAGACACTACATAATGATCAAGGGATCAATCCAAGAAGAAGGTATAATAATTGTAAATATTTATGCACCCAACATAGGAACACCTCAGTATATAAGGCAAATGCTAACAGCTGTAAAAGGGGAAATCAACAGTAACACAATCATAGTAGGGGACTTTAACACCCCACTTCACCAATGCACAGATCATCCAATATGAAAATAAATAAGGAAACAGAGCTTTAAATGATACATTAAACCAGATGGCCTTAATTGATATTTATAGGACATTCCATCCAAAAACAAAAGAATAAGGAACAAGAGAAGGTTGTCCACTCTCACTATTATTCAACATAGCTTTGGAAGTTTTAGCCACAGCAGTCAGAGAATAAAACCAAATAAAAGGAATCCATATTGGAAAAGAAGAAGGATAGATGACGTGATACTGTACATAGCGAATCCTAAAGATGATACCAGAAAACTACTAGAGCTAATGAATGAATTTGGTAAGTAGCAGGATACAAAACTAATGCACAGAAATCACTTGCTTTTCTATATGCTAATGATAAAAAATCTGAAAGAGCAATTAAGGAAACACTCCCATTTACCACTGAGGCAAGAAGAAGAATAAAATACCTAGGAATAAACCTACCTAAGGAGACAAAAGACCTGTATGCAGAAGTCTTTAAGACACTGATGAAAGAAATTAAAGATGATACAAACAGATGGAGAGATATACCATGTTCTTGGATTGGAAGAATCAACATTGTGAAAATGACTATACTACCCAAAGCAATCTACAGATGCAATGCAATCCCTGTCAAACTACCAATGGCATTTTTCACACAACTAGAACAAAAAATTTCACAATTTGTATGGAAACACAAAAGACCCCAAATAACCAAAGCAATCTTGAGAAACAAAAATGGAGCTGGAGGAATCAGGCTCCCAGACTTCAGACTATACTACAAAGCTACAGTAATCAAGATATTATGGTACTGGCACAAAAACAAAGTTATAGATCAATGGAGGAGGCTAGACAACCCAGCGATAAACCCACACACATATGGTCACCTTTTTTTTTTTTTTTTTTTTTTTAGTTTGGATTGTGTGTCCCAAATTATACAAATGTATTGAAAGGAGCCATAATCAGCACATTCCATCTTTTTTTAAAAATAAATTTATTTATTTATTTTTGGCTGTGTTGGGTCTTCGTTTCTGTGTGTGGGCTTTCTCTAGTTGCGGCGAGCGGGGGCCACTCCTCATTGCGGTGCGCGGGCCTCTCACTTTCGCGGCCTCTCTTGTTGTGGAGCACAGGCTCCAGACGCGCAGGCTCAGTAGTTGTGGCTCATGGGCCTAGTTGCTCCATGGCATGTGGGATTTTCCCAGACCAGGGCTCGAACCCGTGTCCCCTGCACTGGCAGGCAGATTCTCAACCACTCTACCACCAGGGAAGCCCAGTCACCTTATTTTTGATAGAGGAGGCAAGAATATACAATGGAGAAAAGACAGCCTCTTCAATAAGTGGTGCTGGGAAAACTGGACAGCTACATGTAAAAGAATGAAATTAGAACAGTCCCTAACACCACAAAGAAAAATAAACTCAAAATGGATTAAAGACCTAAATGTAAGGCCAGACACTATAAAACTCTTAGAGGAAAACATAGGCAGAACACTCTATGAAATAAATCACAGCAGGATCCTTTTTGACCCACCTCTTAGAGAAATGGAAATAAAAACAAAAATAAACAAATGGGACTAGTGAAACTTAAAAGCTTTTGTACAGCAAAGGAAACCATAAACAAGATGTAAAGACAGCCCTCAGAATGGGAGAAAATATATGCAAATGAAGCAACTGACAAAGGATTAATCTCCAAAATTTACAAGCAGCTCATGTAGCTCAATTTCAAAAAACAAACAACCCAATCCAAAAATGGGCAGAAGACCTAAATAGACATTTCTCCAAAGAAGATATACAGATTGCCAACAAACACATGAAAGGATGCTCAACATCATTAATCATTAGAGAAATGGAAATCAAATCTACAATGAGGTATCACCTCACACCAGTCAGAATGGCCATCATCAAAAAATGTACAAACAATAAATGGGAACCCTCTTGCACTCTTGGTGGGAATGTAAATTGATACAGCCACTATGGAGAACAGTAGGGAGGTTCCTTAAAAAACTAAAAATAGAACTACCATATGACCCAGCAATCCCACTACTGGGCATATACACTGAGAAATCCATAATTCAAAAAGAGTCATGTACCACAATGTTCATTGCAGCTCTATTTACAATAGCCAGGACTTGGAAGCAACCTAAGTGTCCATCGACATATGAATGAATGAAGAAGATGTGGCACATATATACAATGGAATATTACTCAGCCATAAAAAGAAACGAATTTGAGTTACTTGTAGTGAGGTGGATGGACCTAGAGACTGTCATACAGAGTGAAGGAAGTCAGAAAGAGAAAAACGTATACCGTATGCTAACACATATATATGGAATCTAAAATTAGATAGTCTCTGAAGAACCTAGGGGCAGGAAAGGAATAAAGACGCAGACGTAGAGAATGGACACGGGGAGGGGTAAGGGTAAGCTGGGACGAAGTGAGAGAGTGGCATGGACATATATACACTACCAAATGTAAAATAGCTAGCTAGTGGGAAGCAGCCACATAGCACAGGGAGATCAACTTGGTGCTTTGTGATCACCTAGAGGGGTGGGATAGGGAGGGTGGGAGGGAGACGCAAGACAGAGGAGTTATGGCGATATATGTATAGCTGATTCACTTTGTTATAAAGTAGAAACTAACACACCATTTAAAGCAATTATACTCCAATAAAGATGTTAAAAAAAAATCACTCTCAATTGTGACTGCATGGATTGTATCCCTTTAGTACATGTGGGAAAATGTTCATTTCTCTCCTAATTCCTTCTGTCTAGGCTACTCTCTTTCAAGGGCTATTACTTTTATATGATAGGATCAGTGGAGAATAACCTGAAAGCAAGAATGATAGTGAGGCAGCAGGACAGTTAACAAGTTTTTGAGCTTATTATAGGCCCCAATATAATGCTTGACATGTCAATCAAAATGATCCCCCATTCTATCCTATCTTTCGATGGTTATTCCTTTGGGTTTTTTATAATTGCAAACTCCTGGTACAGTTGTTGTTCTGCTCCTCGACATTGACTTCATTTGGAGAAAAATTAGCAGGTACACAAGTACTCCAGGCTTTTAGAAATATTTGTAATCCTTTAGTTCTTTTGTGACAAGTCATTGGATCTGGTTAAGAAACTGTAAATGAAATAGACTTTTCTAAGTGTTGCAAAATATATGTGGATTGTCACTTTTGTGATCAATTTTTCCTCTAAGTAATATGGCTTTAACTTGGCTGACTGATTCAAACCCTGAAGCAGTTATAAACTGTTTATAACTATGTGAAATAATATTCAATTGGCATATGTACAGCTTAGGTTTCAAAATGGTTAAATCTATTGAATTATACTCCTGAAATATTTTAATTATGTTTCTTTCTTTTGCATATAGATGTCAAATAATTATGGCCACAGGTAATATATTTATTAATTTCTTATTTATGGTAATACAGAGCACATCAGCTGAAAAGGAATCAGGGAGCAGATCCTTTGTGTACTGCTTTCTATAGGTATGACGAAGTCTAACTTATTTATGGGTTCTGCTGCCAAGTGAAATCTGGTGTTTATGATGGGACAAAAATAAAGGAATCGATTGTTTTGGCTCAACTCTTTAGGTAGTGCTAAGTATAGGATTGCATCGGGCGGTAAAAATTTTAGAGAATGTGGATAAAAAGAGTTGAAAAATACATATATTCCACATTTTCTACATGTTAAATTGTAACCATATCGTAACAGAAAACATATGTGGTGCCATTAGCTTGACTTGAATTATTGAACATGTACATAGGCCCTTTTCTGCAGCATTTTAAATAAGGTCATACAATTCTAAAGGTTGTTTTAAGAGTGTATGTCAAGCCAACCTGATGATTAAGTAGTATCAGAAAATAAGAAACAATTAGAAGTGTGGGAGAAAACACTGTCATACAAAATTTGGACCTTAAATTAATAAATAAGGAAATTAATTTCAATAATAATTAAGCTGGCATTTAAGGACTTTTTCTCTAAATGTACAAATCATGCTAATCTTCTTGTCTGGAGGTGATTAGCTTGTTATGACAGACTGTGAGGTCATTAAGGAAATTAACATATTCCAGGTGCATTATTCTACTGGCACAATGCCATGGGAGAAATGTGTTTATGCATCTGAAACCAAGAAAAATATAATTTAATTCACATGTGCAAGATAAAACTCAGTTCGAAACTACTAGTGACATTTTCCCCCAATTGACATCAAAAAACAAAACCTGAACTTTTAACAACATGTTTTACCAAATCACAAATCTATTTTGCATGAGAGTTTTCAACTTCAAATTCCATCAACACAGTGAATGAGGGATATGATATAATACATTTTTGAGTGCTGATTTAAATTTTTTTAAATAGGGGAATATTCATATATCAAGTTTTATGAAACTTAGGTTAACAAACTTATATACACACTTATAAACATTTATCTGATTGATTTATTAACTTAATAAAAAATTTTGAGTGCTTGCTGTGTATCATGCTCTGATCTTAGGTATGTATTGATGAGTAAAACATCTCCCAAGTTGAAATACCTTTTGGGACTTCCCTGGTGGTCCAGTGGGTAAGACTCCGCGTTCCCAATGCAGCGGACCCGAGTTCAATCCCTGGTCAGGGAACTAGATCCCGCATGCATGCCACAACTAAGAGTTTGCATGCCGCAACTAGGAGTCTGCATGCTGCAACTAGGAAGTCTGTGTGCTGCAACTAAGAAGACTGCATGCTGCAACTATGAGCCCACATGCTGCAACTGGGAGATCCCACATGTCCAACTAAAGATCCCATGTGCTGCAACTAAGACCCAGAGCAGCCTACATAAATAAATATTTTAAAAAATACCTTTTATGTTCAGTTTGTTCTGAAAAATAACTTTTATTTGTGAATAAAAAAATAAAAATTTAGGGCTTCCCTGGTGGTGCAGTGGTTGAGAGTCCGCCTGCCGATGCAGGGGACACGGGTTCGTGCCCCAGTCCAGGAAGATCCCACATGCCACAGAGCAGCTAGGCCCTGAGCCATGGCCGCTGAGCCTGCACGTCCGGAGCCTGTGCTCTGCAACGGGAGATGCCACCACAGTGAGAGGCCCGTGTACCGCAAAAAAATAAATAAATAAATAAAAATTTGAAAAAATGTATTACCTTCCCAATGATTTGATTAATTTTATTTAATTCATAAATTAGTTACTTGGAGTATTTTGGAAGAGACTCAAGTATTTAAATTTTGAAGTAGCAATGAATTTTTTTAATATAGAAAATACTGGTGTTCTTAGAAAACAATAAAATTAAGAGTATGTATATCTTGATTTAAGATGAAATTGTGAGCTTCTCAATATAGTTTTAGCCTTTTAAGTCTTTTTAATTTCACAACAGAATTAATATTTCTCACTCAGAATGCTTTTATAAAGTTTCTCGTTTGACTAATTTTCTCAGTTTTTCACAATAAGAGAGGAGAAATTGACATTTATGTAGTGGTACACTTTCTGATTATGTGGGAATAAACCATTCTTTTCTATAGCACAGGTTTTCCCTTAATAACGTATTTGTGAGAGTGCCAGGTTTGGATATACCAGAATTATTATTTTATATATTTTTTCTACAGTAAGTCGATTTTTAATTAAGTCACTTTTATCTCTTTAGTCTAATACTAGTGAATGGGAGTTGGAAAGAAAGGAGAAAAATATCCAGCTGGAATTCAACTTTCACTAGATTACATGGGAGGGAAAATTTCCCTTTTAAAAACACAGGCGCCTTTTAAACGAGTATTTTTACATCACAAGGTGTTCCTTTATCACACTGAAGCCTGAAAAATGTGATTCAGAACTGTAGCCTTGATACTTCCCTACATTTCTCATCTTAAAATTCTTGATTAAATGCATCAAATTCTATTTCTATTATGCTTGAATTTTCAGGGTAAAACAATTATTCTGTGGTATATAAATCAATCCTAAATGTTGTAATTCCTCCTTCCCCATTTCTTCATAAAATATGGGGAATGTGAGTTGTTTCTTTTTATACTCAAATATTTTAATTAATTTTTTATCCAGTTTTATTGAGATATAAGTGACATATAGCACTGTATAAGCTTAAGGTATACCTCATAGTGATTTGAGTTACATTAAGTTTAGTGAATATTCATCATCTCATATAGATACGAAATAAAAGAAAAAGAACAAATGTTTTTCCTTGTGATAAAAACTCCTAGGATTTACTCTTTTAACACCTTTCATATATAATATACAGCAGTACTAAATATATTAATCATGTTATACTTTACATCTCTAGTACTTATAACTGGAATTTTGTGCCTTTTGACCAGCTTCATCCAATTCTCTCCCAACCCCCCACCTCTGGTAACCACAAATTAGATCTATTTTTCTATGAGTTTGTTTGTTTTGAAGTGTAACTGACATACAATACCGTGTTAGTTCCTGGTGTATAACATAGTGATTCAATATTTCTATAGATTACAAAGTGATCACTATGATAAGTCTAGTTACCATCTGTTGTCACACAAAGATATTTTATATTGTTATTGACTATATTCCCCACTCTGTACATTTCATACACATGACTCATTTCTTGTGTAACTACAAGTTTATATCTGTTAATCTCCCTCAACTATTTCACTCATCTCACCACTCTTTCCTCTCTGGCAGCCACCTGTTTGTTCTCTGTATCTATGACTCTATTTCTGTTTTGTTATGTTTGTTCAATTGTTTTGTTTTTAGATTTCACATATAAGTGAAATACTGTATTTGTCTTTCTCTGCCTGACTTATTTCACTTAGCATAGTACCATACAGGTCCATCCATGTTGTCTCAAATAGCACGATTTCATTCTTTTTTGTGGCTGAGTAATAATCCATTGGACACTTAGGTTGCTTCCTTATTTTGGCTATTATGAATAGTGCTGCAATGAACAAAGTGATGCATGTACCTTTTTCAATTAGTGTTTTTGACTTCTTTGGAAAAACCCAGAAGTGGAATTGCTAGATATTATGATAGTTCTATTTATAATTTTTTGAGGAAAAAAATTGTGGCTGTACCAATTTACATTTCAACCAACAGTGCACGTTTCCCTTCTTTCCAAATACTTGCCAACACTTGCTATTTGTTGTTTTTTTGATACTAACCATTCTGACAGGTGTGAGATTATATCTCAAAGTGGTTTTGGTTTGAATTTCCCTCAGGATTAGATTTAAGTTCAGTGATTTAAGATGATTACATTTAAGTCTTCAATCCATTTTGAGTTTATTTTTGAATATGGTGTGAGAATATATTCTGGTTTCATTATTTTACATGTTACATACCCGCATGTAACACCACTTATCGAAGAGACTAGACTGTCTTTTCCCTATTGTATATTCTTGCTTCTTTTGTCATAGGATAATTGACCTTATAAGTGTGGATTTAGTTCTGAGCTTTCTATCCTATTCCATTATCTATGTGTTATGGTACTGTTTTTGTGCCAGTACCATACTTTCATTATTACTGCAGCTTTGTAGTAAAGGTTGAAATCAGGGAGCATTATACCTCCAGCTGTATTCTGCCTCAAGATTCTTTTGGCTGTTCAGAGCCTTCTGGGTTTCCACACAAATTTTAGAATTATTTGTTCCAGTTCTGTGAAAAATGGCAGTGGTATTTTGATAGGGATCGTGTTGAATCTGTAGATTGCCTTGGGTAGTATGGTCATTTTAACAATGTTAATTCTTGTAATCCATGAACTGGATATATCCTTCCATTTGTTTGTATAATCTTAAATTTCTTTCATCATGTCTTTTAGTTTTCTGAGTACAGGTTTTTGAGCTCCTTAGTTAGATTTATGTCTAGGTATTTTATTCTTTTTGATGCAGTTGTAAATGGGATCATTTTCTTAATTTCTTTCTGATAAATTGTTGTTGGTGTATAAAATGCAATAAATATATGTATACTAATTTTGTATCCTACAACTTAACTGAATTCATTTCTTATTGGAAATAGTTTTTTGGTGGCATCTTTAGGATTTTCTATGTATAATATCATAGCACCTGCAAATATTGAAAATCCTTTGCAATTTGGATTGCTTTTATTTCTTTTTCTTCTCTGGTTGCTGTGCCTAGGATTTCCAATACTATGTTGAATAAAACTGATAAGAGTGGGCATCCTTATCTTGTTCCTGATCTTAGAGGAAATGCTTTCAGCTTTTCACCGTTGACTGTGATGTTACCTGTCAGTTTTTCATGTATGGCCTTTATTATGTTGAGTTATGTTCCCACTATGCCCACTTCCTGGAGAGTTTTTAGGGAGGTTGAATTTTGTCAGAAGCTTTTTCTGCACCTATTGAGATGATCATATGTGTTTTTTTTATTGAAGTATAGTTGATTTACAATGTTGTGTTAGTTTCAGGTATACAGCAAAGTGATTCAGTTATATATATATATATATTTCTTTTTCAGATTCTTTTCCATTGTAGGTTATTACAAGATACTGAATATAGTTCCCTGTGCTATACAGAAGGTCCTTGTTGATTATCTATTTTACATATAATAGTGTGTATATGTTATTCCCACACTCCTAACTTATCCCTCTCCCCTCACCTTTTCTCCTTTGGTAACCATAAGATTGTTCTCTATGTCTGCGAGTCTATTTCTGTTTTGTAAATAAGTTTAATTGTATCATTTCTTTAGATTCCACATATAAGTGATATCACATAATATTTGTCTTTCTCTGTTTGACTTACTTTGCTTAATATGGTAATCTGTAGGTCCATCTATGTTGCTGCAAATGGCATTATTTTGTTCATTTTTATGGCTGAGTAGTATTCCATTATGTATATTTATGTATATATGTATATATATACATATACACATACACACACATACACATCTTCTTTATCTATTCCTCTGTCGATGGACATTTAGGTTGCTTCCATGTCTTGGCTATTGTAAATAGCTACTATGAACATTGGGGTGCATGCATCTTTTTGTTCTACCACTTTATTTTTTAATTAATTTATTTTTTTCACACACACTGTATTTTATCTTTACAAGAGATAAATAAACTGACACCAAGCATTGTAAATGGATGACCACAACAAAAGCAACAATGATTGCAATTACCAAACACAAAACACACTCATACTATGTCATAATATTGAGATTCAGTCCAGTAATCCTCCACTGTAACAGTTCCTTTGCTTTGCAGTGAAAATTGATTTGTATATTTTTTGCCTCTGAGTCCTTGTGGGATTTTTTTTTTTTATTCAAACAGAAAGTCACAAAAATTATAATCATCCTCATCAGTTCACTCAGTCCCATGTAATTAATTTTTTTCATCTTGATCTTTTGTTAGCACTTTTATGAATTCATCAATTTTGCATTAGAGTTGTGAAAATGCTTATTCATTCAGTTCAGCAGTATAGTCAGTTACCAGAAACCTGTACTTGTCAGAGTCTTTTCTATGAATTCCTTGAAGTTGAAAACCTTTTATAGGAACATTTTTGCAAAAGCATCAGAGTACACCCAGAACTGTCTGTAAATGACAAAAGACTTAAAATGACCACAGTTAAAGATTTGATGAAAGTTCATAATAAAGCAATTGACAAGGAAATTTAGTTATTTCTGAGATAGATATTTTAAAGTAATAACTAGACTTGTGACTTATAACATTATACCAGACATATAAGATTTTTAGAAATTTCATGTAATGTCTGAAACATTTATATTAACATATTTCCATACAAATAACCGAAAGAAAGTTTAGTATTAGTTGTTTTTTTTGTTTGTATTTTTATACTGCAGGTTCTTATTAGTCATCAATTTTATACACATCAGTGTATACATGTCAATCCCAATCACGCAATTCATCACACCAACACCCCCACTTCCCACCACTTTCCCCCCTTGGTGTCCATACATTTGTTCTCTACATCTGTGTCTCAACTGCTGCCCTGCAAACCGGTTCATCTGTACCATTTTTCTAGGTTCCACATACATGCGTTAATATATGATATTTGTTTTTCTCTTTCTGACTTACTTCACTCTGTATGACAGTCTCTAGGTCCATCCACGTCTCAACAAATGACTCAGTTTCGTTCCGTTTTATGGCTGAAGAATATTGCATTCTATATATTTACCACAACTTCTTTATCCATTTGTCTGTCAATGGGCATTTAGGTTGCTTCCATGAGCTGCTATTGTAAATAGTGCTGCAGTGAACATTGGGGTGCATGTGTCTTTTTGAATTATGGTTTTCTTTGGGTATATGCCCAGTAGTGGGATTTCTGCGTCATATGGTAATTCTAGTTTTAGTTTTTCAAGAAAACTCCATACTGTTCTCCATAGTGGCTGTATCAATTTACATTCCCACCAACAGTGCAAGAGGCTTCCCTTTTCTCCATGCCCTCTCCAGCATTTGTTGTTTGTAGATTTTCTGATGATGCCCATTCTAACTGGTATGAGTTGATACCTCATTGTAGTTTTGATTTGCATTTCTCTAATAATTAGTGATGTTGAGCAGCTTTTCATGTGCTTCTTGGCCATCTGTATGTCTTCTTTGAAGAAATGTCTATTTAGGTCTTCAGCCCATTTTTGGATTGGGATGATTGTTTCTTTAATATTGAGCTTCATGAGCTGTTTATATATTTTGGAGATTAATCCTTTGTCCGTTGATTCATTTGCAAATATTTTCTCCCATTCTGAGGGTTGTATTTTCGTTGTGTTTATGGTTTCCTTTGCTGTGCAAAAGCTTTGAAGTTTCATTAGGTCCCATTTGTTTATTTTTGTTTCCATTACTCTAGGAGGTGGATCAAAAAAGATCTTGATGTGATTTATGTCAAAGAATGTTTTTCCTATGTTTTCCTCTAAGAGTTTTATAGTGTCTGGTCTTACATTTAGGTCTTGAATCCATTTTGAGTTTGTTTTTGTGTATGGTGTTAGGGAGTGTTCTAATTTCATTCTTTTACATGTAGCTGTCCAGTTTTCCCAGCACCACTTATTGAAGACACTGTTTTTTCTCCATTTTATATCTTTGCCTCCTTTGTCATAGATTAGTTGACCATAGGTGCATGGGTTTATCTCTGGGCTTTCTATCTTGTTCCATTGATCTATGTTTCTGTTTTTGTGCCAGTACCATATTGTCTTGATTACTGTAGCTTTGTAGTATAGTCTGAAGTCTGGGAGCCTGATTTCTCCAGCTCCATTTTTTTCCCTCAAGTCTGCTTTGGCTATTCGGGGTCTTTTGTGTCTCCATACACAAACCTATGGAATGGAGAAAATATTTGCAAATGACAATACTGACAAGGGGTTAATTTCCAAAATATACAAAGAGATCATACCCTTTAATATCAAAAAAAACAAAAACAAAAATACAATGCAATCAAAAAGTGGGCAGAAGATCTAAATAAACATTTCTCCAAAGAAGACATACAGGTGGGCAACAGGCACATGAAAACATGCTCAATATCACTAATTATTGGAGAAATGCAAATCAAAACTATAATGAGGTGTCACCTCACACCAGTCAGAATGGCCATCATTAAAAATTCTACTAAATAGTAAATGCTGGAGAGGGTGTGGAGAAAGAGGAACCCTCCTACACTGCTGGTGGGAATGTAAATTGGTGCAGCCGCTATGGAGAACAATATGGAGGTTCCTTAAAAAACTAAAAATAGGGCTTCCCTGGTGGCGCAGTGGTTGAGAGTCCGCCTGCCGATGCAGGGGACACGGGTTCGTGCCCCGGTCTGGGAAGATCCCACGTGCCGCGGAGCGGCTAGGCCTGTGAGCCATGGCTGCTGAGCCTGCGCATCTGGAGCCTGTGCTCTGCAATGGGAGAGGCCACAACAATGAGAGGCCCGCGTACCATAAAAAAAGAAACCTAAAGTAAAAGTTACCATATGGTTTTTATTCTTCAGTTTGTTAATGTGGTGTATCACATTGATTTATTTGTAGATATTGAAAAATCCTTGCATTCCTGGGGTAAATCCCACTTGATCATGATATATGATACTTTTAATGTATTTCTGGGTTCAGTTTGCTAATATTTTGTTGAGGATTTTTGCTTCTATGCTCATCAGTGGTATTGGCCTGTAATTTTCTTTTTTTGTGATATCTTTGTCTGGTTTTGGTATCAGGGAGATGGTGGCCTCAGAGAATGAGATTGGAACTGTTCCTTCCTCTGAAATTTTTAAGAGAAGTTTGTGAAACATAGGTGTTAAATCTTCTTTAAATGTTTGGTATATTTCACCTATGAAGCCATCTGGTCCTGGACTTTTGTTTGTTGGGAGTTTAGAAAATTTTTTTTTTATAGCTGATTCAATTTTATTACTGGTAATTGGTCGGTTCATATTTTCTATTTTTTCCTGATTCAGTCTTTGGAAATTGTACATTTCTAGAAACGTATGCATTTCTTTTAGGTTGTCCATTTGCATATAATTGTTCATAATAATCTCTTTTGATTCTTTGCATTTCTGTGGTGTCATTTGTAACATCTCTTTCATTTCTGATCTTATTTATTTGTGTCCGCTCTCTTTTTTTCTTGATGATTCTGGCTAAAGATTTATCAATTATATTTATGTTTTCAAAGAACCAGGTCATAGTTTAATTGATCGTTTCTGCTTTTTAGACTATTTAATTTATTTCTGCTCTGTTCATTGTTATTTCTTTTCTTCTACTGACCCTGGGTTTTGTTTGTTCTTCTTTTCCTAGCTCTTTTATGTGTGCAGTTAGCTTATTTGAGATTTTTCTTATTTCCTGAGGTAGGCTTGTATCACCATAACCTCCCTCTTAGAACTGCATTTGCTATGTTCTATAGATATTTGATTGTTGTGTTTCCATTTTCAATTGTCTTCAGCTATTTTTTAATTTCCTCTTTGACTTCTTTAGTGATCCATTGGTTGTTAGAATACTGTTTAGTTTCCACGTGTTTGTTTTTTGCAGTTTTTTTTCTTATAATGGTTATCTGTTTCATAGTGTTGTGGTAAGAAAAGATGTTTGATATGATTTCAGTCTTCTTAAATTCATATCTGAATGACAGTCCTGCTGGGTAGAGGATTCTTGGTTGTAATTTTTTTCCTTTCATCACTAAATATATTGTGCCACTCCTGTCTGGCCTGCAAAGTTTCTGCTGAAAAGTCAGCTGACAGTCTTATGGGAGTTCCCTTGTATGTCGCCTCACTTTGCCTAATTCTCTGTGTTTATTTTTATGTATTAGTTACATTGGTTACATTTCCCGACCTTGGAGAAGTAGTTTTATGTAGGAAGTGTTCTATGGGACCCAGCAGCACAGTCTCCTCTGCTCACCGGAGATATATGCTGTAGGGGTGCCCCCTATGTGGGCTAAGTGTGCCCTTCTGTTGGGACTGGACCAGTTACTGTGGTGTGAAGTTAGGTAGGGCTGGTGCCTGACCTGATTGGATTCCTGGCCCTACCTTGTGCAGAGGCTGTCTGCCACTGGTAGCTGGCTACTTGCCTGGGTGTCCAGAAGCTGGTTTCTGCCCACTGATCCATGGGGGCCAGGGCCCAGAACAGCTGGATTTGGGCCTGGGTGTCCTAGGGGAGCTGGCTTGCAGGGCCCAGTAGTTTTGGGGCTGGTGCTAACCTGCTGATAGGTGGCATTGGGTCCTGAGGTGACTTGCTGTGGTTGCTGAGGGGTCTCTGTGCTAGTTCTGGCCCACTGGTGGGCAGGACTGAGGCCTTGGGAGCTGATGCAGGGTTCAGATCTTTTGCTCCTTGGGGAGAACTTCTGTAATTGTAACTATACTTCCATTTGTGGGTGACCTACCTGGGGAATGGGTCTTGTCTATTCCACATCTCCACTCCTCCTCCCCTTCTTGTTGCAGATCCTTCTTTATATATTTAGTAGTAGAAGATCTTTTCTGCTGGTCTTCAGGTCGTTCTCACCTACAGCTGCTCTGTAAGTAGTTGTAATTTTGGTGTGCCTGTGAGAAGAGATGAACTCGGGGCCTTGGCCAATCTCCCTGAGTTAGTTCTTAAATAACAAATCTGTTACAAAATTTTTTGGAAAATTGCTGACATCTGCTTTTTAACCTAATTATATCATTTTAGCATTAGGGCTGGTATACTCAAATTATATCTTTTTATCCTTATTTAATAGTCTCTTTGGAGAAAAAATATGCAGTTTACGTTGAATCTTCAGCGTTTTGAAATAGAATCGGAAACTATTTAGAAAGGTATAAGGCTACAAAAATTATAGAAAACTGAAGTGTATCATGAAGATTGGTAAGGTTGAGCACTTAGAAAACTGAGGATGTGATGCAAGTGTTCTGCAGTGAGGAATATTCCTTCATTCATGTTGTCCCTGATGATCCATTAAAGTTGAAGTAAAGGAAGTCATTCCAGGTTTCAGGTTATATTTCATGAGATGCATCTGCTCAACTGCTAAAGCAGGTAGAATTGAAATTGAGAAATAGGCCACGTTACATTTTTATCTATACAGCTCTTATTCAAACCTAAGCTAGATCTCCATAGCTATGGCCTTGGCTATGCCTCCAGAATCTACAAATAGGAAATAGAGCTTCTTTTCCATTAAAAACAAAAAGAAAAAAAAGAAAGGAAACTTAAGGAGGTGATACCTGCTTGAACACTTATCATATGGTTTTGCTGTACAGATCTCTCTTTTGGCAGAAAAGGAACATTTCTAAAGGTAGCCAGGCCTTGCAGAGGCTGGTCAGCATTGCTTTAGTCAATGGGTCAACATGCCTGATTATCCAGGCTTGTGAAACAAAATGCTTCCTTTGTTGAGTGTAAAGTAAATATGTGAAATTTTGAGAAATTTAAAATTGAGTCATTGACTACCATTCTTATATTTTTCTTAAAGAATGAAAAAGCAAATGTAAATGAAAAGGTAATGAAAATGATTGAACAATTTAGAGGGAAAAAAACCAAACTATTATCACTCTTATTTACTAAAGCATTTCCTCTGGAGAAACTTCCTAGAATGGTTACATAAATATACTTTTGCATCTAATATAATCTAATTTTATAAATTACTTTTTTATAATAAAAATTAATATAATATTTTTATATTCTGAATTTTTAGTTATTTGGTAGGTTTAGCTTTTTTAACATTTCTTTTAGTTATATTTTTCTCCCTCTGGCATCTCAATATTCTATGATTTTTAAAAATAGTATGAATAGGAGTCTTTGATTAATACTTTCTCATGGTTATGCCTGGTTCACATGTTTTAATTCTGGAGGAGATTTCATTCTCAAAATGTTTTAGTGTCCTGAACTGAAAGAGATTTAAAAAGTCATGAGTCATTTATTACATGATAAATAACATGTCTTTTCTGGGCTTCCCCTCCCTAATGGTGAAATATCATGTCCTATTTTTTTTTTTTAAATTGGTAATTCAACTGAATGGACCCTTTTTCAAAAAAAACCCTTCCTTATCAGAATTTTATACAAGGTATATAAATGTTAAATAGGAAATAATGTTCCAATATAAAGGCACAGAGATAGAGATCTAAACTGTTTTCTTTTTACTGTCAAGATAAATGAAATACTATACTTTTTCCTATTTTGTAATACTAGGTAGCTTATATTTTGTCCAAAACAGACTAGTTAAATATTGTCCTTTGGACAAACTCAATTCATATTTGCTTTCTGAACAGGCTAGTATGTTGATAAGACTGAGGTACCATGGTCTCCTTACATGTTTAAAATGCTTACTTTCTTATTAGATGAAATCCTCCAGTCTTAATTTTTTTTCCAAAAAATATTGACAAGTAAAATAGAAAAAAATTTCAGTTTTAATTGTACTTAAGATCCAATTTGACTCTATTAGAATACGTTAAGTGTTTGAGACCCAGATCATTCTCCCTGTCCTTTGAAATTTTAAATTTATATGCATATACATATAATTAACACAATTACTTCAAGTGAACTATGTTTTGTTATGTATCATAGTAAAATGTATATATGTGTCCCTATATCTTAGCTATAGCATTATTTGTGATATTTGAGTTATTTTATTTCTCTCTCTGCATGTTTTGGTTCACTGTAGATAAAATTTTAATACCTTGACAGAGAAATTGAACTTTTGAAGATCAGACAATTTAATGATAGGAGTAATATATTAAGAAATAGGTCCTTCAAAAACTAAAAATAGAATTACCATATGACCCAGCAATCCAACTACTGGGCATATACCCAGAGACAACCATAATTCAAAAAGACACATGCACCCCAATGTTCATTGCAGCACTGTTTACAATAGCCAGGTCATGGAAGCAACCTAAATGCCCATTGACAGATGAATGGATAAAGAAGATGTGGTACATGTATACAATGGAATATTGCTCAGCCATAAAAAGGAACGAAATTGGGTCATTTGTAGAGATGTGGATGGATCTAGAGACTGTCATACAGAGTGAAGTAAGTCAGAAGGAGAAAAACAAATATCATATATTAACGCATATATGTGGAACCTAGAAAGATGGTACAGAAGAACCAGTTTGCAGGGCAGAAATAGAGACACAGATGTAGAGAACAAACGTATGGACACCAAGGGTGGGGGTGGTGGTGGTGGTGGGATGAATTGGGAGATGGGGATTGACATATACACACTAATATGTATAAAATAGATAACCAGTAAGAACCTGCAGTATAAAAAAATAAATAAAATAAAATTCAAAAGTTCAAAAAATAAAAAGGATTTACAGTGAAGGCTAAAGAGGTTTGGGGAGCCAAAAAGAAAAAACAATCCTTGGAACAGGCTCTGCAACCAGACTGGGCATAGGGGAAGCACACAATGATGGTGAGAGGATTAGAGGTTAAGAAAAGGAGCGCGAGCCCGGGCCTGCTCCAGTCCCCGCGGAACGAGCTGCGGGCATCTCGGCGGTGGATGGTTCTGGGGCGTCGCAGCCCCGGGCACGTTGACAAGCAGCCCAGGTGCAGGCTGCCGGCCTGGACCGGCTGCGCGGAGGAGACGTAGCTACTGAAATCTTACTGGGTAAACTCCCAGGTACTGTGAAGTTCGTAGCTAAGAATCAACCCAAGTCAGCTTTAAGGGATTTACCGTGACATTGAGAAGACCAGGCTTCTTATCTCTGGATGCCTAGAGGCAAGCGGAGGGCGAGGCACTCAAGTGCTGATGGAATGAATGAATGAATGAATGAGAAAATACGCACAGCTGCATAGTTGCATGTGACAGCGTGCCTGACGGAGGGCCCAGGCAGTGACAGTCCCGAATCTTTGAGAAGGCTGTCTCAGAAGGATGGACGGAAGCCGGCCGAACGCCACCCTCCTCACTCCCCATTTGATTATCCTAATGGATTTTGACATTTTGATCAGCTACGTCCCTGTTACCCTGACTGAGGAAGCAGAACAGATAAAAACTAGACGGACAATTTGAAACCTTAAGGGCTGCTCTGCACATTAGAGAGAGTGAGAAATTATCTAAAGACCAGTCAGAATTCAGGACAGAAGCCTTCCTTTGCTCTGAGGAACCCAACGTACTGAGATTCTCCATCTGTGAGGACTAACCTGGGGCCGCGGACGGTCCCCTGTGAAGTCGACTATTGCAGTATCTTCGTCTGCATCTCCCTCTGCTCAGCGGGACATCAATTAGCACAGAAACGTGTTGTCTGGATTGAACTGAAATGTCATTGGAGCTGCTTTGGAACTATTTCCCCCATTCTTTGCAGTTTCCAGAGTTTAAGTGATTGCCTTTTCCTTTGGATTGGGTGGAATTTTGAACCGACATGTTTCTATGTTCTCTGGTTATTTATAAGCTGAAATGTCATTCATTCAACAAATGTTTATTGAGTGCTTGTTCTATACCAGGCTCTGCTCCAGGCGCTTGGGATTCATCAGAGTACAAAACAGACAGGAATTTCTGCTCTTTTGGGTCATATTCAGTGTAATAAATATCTGTAATGTTAGTAACAAACATTAAAAAAAAAAGAAATAGGAAGCAGTTTCCTGTGCTTACTGAACAATCACTTCTAGAAAGCTTCAGGTTCTTTCTAAGTAGCTTTACAAAGATCAAAATTACTACAGATCATGACTTAACAATCAAAATGTTTACAATGCTGATAAAATTTAAGATAATAGGAAGATAATTTTAGGATAGCATGAATATGAAACTGTACGTAAGTCTTTTTGTTGAGAAACTGTCTTGTTTTCTATGATAAATTTAAAATTCATTATTTAATAGTGCAAATAACTCAGATGAATTCAACTTAATTAATTGTCAGAATTAATGAGTATTTAAAAATTTACTAGATGAAGAAACTGAGGGCCAGAGAGGCTGCATGACTTATTTGATGAAGATCATAACATATATTTGTTGCAGGGCCAGAAACAAAATGGAGGTTTGGGTATTCCTACTGCTGTGTTCTCACATCAAACTAGACTATCCTACTTTACCGTATATAAACTTTTCATCCCCCACCCCTAAGAGGCCTATATCCTTATTCTATGTACCTTTGAGTAGGTTACATGGCAGATGGGAATTAAGATGGCAGATGGAATTAAGGTTGTTAATCAGTTAAATTTAAAATCAGGTGAGTAGCCTGGATTATCCAGGTGTGCCCAATATAATTACGAGGATCTTTTTTTTTTTTTTTTTTTTTTTTTTGCGGTACGTGGGCGTTTCACTGTGGTGGCCTCTCCCGTTTCGGAGCACAGGCTCTTGACGCGCAGGCCCAGCGGCCATGGCCCATGGGCCCAACCGCTCCGCGGCGTGCGGGATCCCCCCGGACCGGGACACAAACCCGCATCCCCCGCATCGGCAGGCGGACTCCCAACCACTGCGCCACCAGGGAAGCCCACGAGGAGCCTTAAATGTGGAAAAGCAGAGTTGGAGGGATGCCCTGTGAGAAAGATATAACTGGCCTTTGTTGGCTTTGAATATGAACCAAGAGGGCCGCGTGTCAAGGAATGCAGGCAGCCTCTAGAAAGGTGAAAAGGCTAGAATCAGATGATCCCCAGAGCCTCAGGAGGGACGCAGCCCTTTAGCTCAGTGAGGCCTGTTTCAGACCTGTGACCTCCAGAAACGTAAGTAAGGTGCTAAATCTATGTTGTTTTAGGCCACTAAATTTATGGCACTTTGTTACAATAGTACTTGGAAACCAATACAAGTTAGAAACAATAATATAATGTTTTAAATTGTAAATTGAATTGAATGATTTCTACATCTGAGGAATGAAGGATCGTGTTAAAGGAAAATTAAGACTAAAAAGGGTATATTTGGACTCTCTTTTTTAGGGTTCACGAATGAGTCTGTTTTCTTTCCCAGTTCTTTCAGATCAGTGTGCATAATTCAGCGGGCATATTTTTATCCACAGTTGGAGAATAGCATACATTTGTTCTGTTGTCTTCTTAAGGTTTCTTTTAGAACCCGTGTGGCCTGGTTTGTTTAAAAACATAAAAGTTTCCACTCTACTTCTATCAATTCATGGTTGTGCCTTAGGAACTTTATTATTTCTTTTCTTTCAAAAAAAATCTGTGCAATGGGAGTAATGCTACTCATATCCTAGATAAAGTTGGGCTTTTCTCTTTGAAGACTTAATGTGGTAGAAAAATTCATTTGCATGTTTAATTTTTACAGTAGAGAGAGCTAATATGTAAGAAAATCCTGATGCTTTGATCTTATTCATTGACAAACTGGTTTTCTAGAACTACCTTGTTTTCTTTTTCTTTGTTTTTGTTCACACACTTAAATTTGCTTTATTTAGGATTATTTGGGTTCACTGCTATTTTCATGACAGCTAAAGGACTGTAGTAGTGACCTCCTGATTCAACTGTGGTTATAATAGCTTCCATCCTTTGTTTCCTGGGTCCCTCTCAGCAGTCATGCTGAAAGCAGTTTTATTAAGACCAGGCAGATTTGATTTCTTGGAAAGATTCCCGGGAGCATTGTCTCATGACTTTACCAAAGTCTGTATCTGATATGCAAGGGTCGTATTCACATTCAAGCAACAGAGTGAGTAAGCTGGCACAGCTGGAGAACAGGCCAACTTTGCACAACAACATGTCCTCTAGTTATTAGCCCTTCATAGTGGCTGATTAATTTTCTTGCAGGAGTTACATCAAATGGTGTCACTATACTAAGGGTGAACCACTCAGAGGTACTTTGTAAATGTGACTTTTTGTCTTTATATAACACGATGTGCAACTTTTAAAATTGAACCTTAATTTTAGTCAAACTAGACACTTGCCTTCCTTTTATGTTTGACATGAGGATTAAGAAACTTTACAAACTATAGAGACTCATTACTGTTATGTTAATGGATAGATTTACAATTGATAGATTAAATTCCAGCAGTTGGTACATGGACTTATGACATTATTTATAAAAAACAACCTAAATTTGTTAATGGCTAGGAAGGTCCACGATGTAACATGTCAGTAACTTACTTTATTTGGATGCCTTTCATCTGGCATCCAAAGATATGTTGAACAATTCTATTTAATGCCAGTGTTGTATAATAAAGCATTTGGCTGACCTTTGTCCCTGGTTCCTGGAATTTCCCAGGTAATAAGAGTGTCTTTGCTGTTAATGGTGGACACCTGGGACCACACCTGAGTTTATGCTAACATGATGACTCATGGTGGGCCATAGATAGTTTCAGCATGGGGAATGGCCATGCTGAAAAGGCCAGCCATGGAACTAGAGGATTGATGCTTTGAACCACATGATATAGGTCTGACCCCCTGACATCCTAACCTTGGGAGGAAAGGGGAGCTAGAAACTGAGTTCAATTACACGGCCGGTGATTCAATCAATCATGCCTCCATAATGAAATTCCAATAAAACTCTGGACTTCTGAAGCTTGGATGAGCTGCCTGGTTGGTGACATATATCAATGTGCCAAGAGGATAATGTGTCCGGAGGATGCAGAAGCTTTGCATTTGGGAACCTCCCAGATCTCACCCTATGCGTCTCTTCATTTGGCTGGCTCTTATTTATTTTTAATAATAAAACTGTAATCATAAGTACAATGTTTTCCTGAGTTCTGTGAGTCATCTCAGCCAATTATTGAGCCTGAGGAGGTAGCCTGAACTTGTAGACAGTTGGTCAGAAATGTAGGTAGCCTGGGGACCCCAGAGATGGTAGCTGGTGTCTGAAGTGAGGAGAGTCTTGTGGAGGACTGTGCCCTTATCCTCTGAAATTCAACTTAGCTCCAGGCACTTAGTGTCAGAATTGTGTTATAGCCAGTTAGAACTTCATACATAGAAATAATCTATCTATCTATCTATATATCTGCATCATAGAGTCAATTTTGCTATTTCAATTTAGAATTTTGCTATTTACTTTTATCCTGATACATAATACACTGAACTAACATGTTTTAAAAACATTTTCATTTCAGTAAATTTTAAATAGTTCTTTAGTGAAAAGGCATGTAGAAAGGAATTATCCTAGTCTTTTGATGAAACTAAACATGAAACAAACAAACAAAATTGTTCTTTGATTATTCATATGCCTGCTTCCATTCACTACAAAATTTGATTAGGAATGCTGGGATGGTTGCTCCATAATCCTGATAAGGCACTGATATACATAGTGTTGTTAGGTTGAGGTGAGCCACTTATATAATTATATCCTAAATCATATCTGTATCTTGGACTCAGGGACTATTATGGTGACAGTTGTTTGTTCTTTGATTATTATCCAAGTGCCTGCTACCATTCATTATAATTGTTAGAATAAAGCACTAAAAACTTGCCTGATATTCTTTTAAATTGAAACAAAATGGTCATGATACAGATACTAATATTACCTTTAATATTGATAAGGAAATTGAGGCATAGAAAACTTACGTAAATTGTGAAAGTTACATAACTAGTGGGTGGCACAGCCAGTATCAGTCCCAGTCTGCCTTGCTGTGTCCTTGACCATTGAACATTTCATGGGCCAGTCGTGTTTACATCTTACATTCATAAGGTGATGTTGATTTTCAGACACTGTTGTAATTAAAATATAATTGGATACATTGGATTCAGTGTCAATGATTTATTTTTAGTTTACAGAGCATCTATCATGTGTCAGATACTGGGCAGGTACTGGGGATACAGCTCTAAATAAGCAGAATTGTTTCACTTTACTTCAGGGCAGCTTCATATGGAACTGTTTGTACCAGGTTTTCCGGTCAGACCTAGCCTCTTCCAACACACTCACTCATTGAGAAAATCCTGGGCTTGGCTTCTTTTGTGCCTTCTATGTCTGTGGGGAAAAGGCACGAAGAGTTAAAAGGAGAAGGTGAAAGAAGCAAAATCAATTCAGTCAGACTAGAAAAATACAATAAAAGAACTGCATAAAACTGATGACCTTATTTGTTCACATTTTCATGTCCTATTTTTTTAGTCCTTTGCATTAGAAAAATCAATCAATTTAAATTCAAATGGGATTTTACAGTTCTGAGATTTTGTTACCAGAATATTGGCATATGTAAAATTCCTAAGTGTTACTTGACCTTTTGTATTTATGTATATTTAATTTTTCCTTCACTTGCCCATTTGAGATCATTGAGGCCCCAAATTCTGATTCTGGCTCTCCCATTACCCCAAATTCCCTTTCTAATTACCATAATCTATTAGTTTTGACTCTCTCTCTCTCTTTCTCTGTCTCTGTCTCTCTCTCTCTCTCACTCACACACACACACACACACACACACAAAATTGAGGAGAAGCTGATTTTTCAGGCAGGATAAAATATAAAAGTACATCAAATATAAATTGTTTTTAAGTTGCTATAGGGACTCAATGTCAAATTTATGTCACAAGAAGACTTGAAAATAAAATCTAGAAAATATTTAGCTAAATTATATTATACATTGCATATTTGGTGTAGTATTATGTATATTATTAAATTTTGTGCCTTCATGAGATTGGAGGTTCTTTTTAATCTACATGTAATACTTATGAATGTGATAGTGATTATTGTACATATTTGACCAATGGGCTTATTATTTTTTAAATTATTTATTTAGAATTTGTGTAAGTGCTCTATATTGGCATAGAGAAATTGGCCCATTAAAGTGTCAATTTTAAAAAAATCAATTTTATGCCATTTGTTTCAAGAAACTGTTAAGGTATTTTGAAATTTAGCTGGGATCTGCACATGTTTACTGAAGCGGATAATTGGGATAGTTACCTGAATTACTCCAGAAAAGTATATTTTAATCAATTGTCCATATTTTTATTTGATTTTTTTTACCTGTTTGGCCCAATTATTTGGATAATATTTTGTTGAATTTTATTTTATTTTAGTATCAATTCCTATATATATAAACATGCCAACTTTTTTTTTACAACATATGTTTTTACATCATGTGGGAATCCATTTAAGGATTGTCATTAAAATAAATAACAATAATATTATCTCAAAATTAAAAGGCAGATATAAAGTGCTTCAGGAATATTTAATTTAATTTAATGAAATTAATAGTATCCCAAAACCAAAAGATAAATCTGTAGTACTTTAGCAATAGTCCACTTAAGCTTCCTTTTGCAAATGTTCATTAACAAAAGTTTAGGAGAGGATTAAAGAAAGATGTATCACGTTTCTATTCCCTTCAACCTTCCTCTCAGGTCCATAAAATACAGGTAGGTGTATGTGTTGGAAGTGGCAGGGCACACTGATGGAACCTAGAAGGCTTGCTCACCACAGTGTATCTGGGAAGACACACTGGTTGGGGAACTTTTGGGTGATGGTAATTTACTATTTCTTGATCTAAGTGGTAGTTAGAAAAATGTTCACCGTTTAGTTTTTCATTATATTTTATGTTTATACATACTTCTGTCTTGATGCACTACACAACATAATTTTAAAAAGAAAGCAAAAATGTAATTTTAGTAAAGGGAACAAAACAAAAACCAGACAAAAAAAGAGATGCTGATGGTGTTTGGTGGGAAAACAGTATAAAATAGCAATCCTTTTATATTAATTTCTGTGTTTAATGCAACTTCAGGCAGAATAGCAGTGGTTTCAAAAATTAGATAAAACTGTATAAAAATTATATGAAAGAGGGCTTCCCTGGTGGCGCAGTGGTTGAGAGTCCGCCTGCCGATGCAGGGGACACGGGTTCGTGCCCCGGTCCGGGAGGATCCCACATGCCGCGGAGTGGCTGGGCCCGTGAGCCATGGCCGCTGAGCCTGCGCGTCCGGAGCCTGTGCTCCGCAACGGGAGAGGCCACAACAGTGAGAGGCCCATGTGCCGCAAAAAAAAAAAAAAAAAAATTATATGAAAGAATAAATGTCCTAGAATAATCAAGAAAGGTATAAGAAAGAAGAATATTAAGTGGAGATTTGCCTTGCCTGATACTGAAACTTACTACTAAATCATTATGATCAAAACAGCGTGGTATTGGAACAGGGATAGAAAAGCAGATCAGTTTAACACAATAGGAATCCAGACATAAAATCAAAGGTATAAGGGACTTAAAACAATGGAAAAATGGTATTACATTTTAGTGGAAAAAGAATAAGTTATTTAATGAGAGATGCTGACATTGTTAGTTACCTATCTGGCAAAGACTGTAACAATTAAGCTGGGGTTTCAGAGGATCAAAGGTAAAAACCTAATAAAAAATAAATAACTGTTCGTCCAGTATAGAGAAGATCTTTCTAAACAAAATAGGAAACTAAGAAAAGATAAATATATTTGAGAATGAAGAATGAAAAATTTGAGTGTTAAGACTATGCCAAAGCCAAAAGGCAAACTATTGTCTGGGAAAAATTACATCGTCTGTGACTGATGGTATTTCTAATATGCCAATGACTCTTGTAAATTGAAAAGATAAAAATCATAGCTGAAAAAATGGGTATAGAATATGTCTATATAAATCATTCTGTCTGTATGGAATTATCCCCAAATTATTCACCATATTGGAACTCACATCACCATTTATGGTATTGAATTTATTAAGATAGCACTTTTGCATATCTATTTGTTCATGATAAAGCTCTTATTTTTATTTAAGTATAATCAGCATATAACATTATATTAGTTTCAGGTGTGCAATGTGATGATTCCATATTTGTATACATTGTGAAATCATCACCACAATAAGTCTAGTTACTGTCTGTCACCATACATAGAATAACTGTTTTCTTTTTATTTCCTATTGTAATGAGGACTTTTACTCTCTGAGCAACTTTCAAATATGTAATACAGCATTATTAACTCTAGTCACCATGCTGTACATTATAGCCCCCTAACATTTATTTTATAACAGGAAGTTTGTACTGTTTGATCCTTTATACCCATTTCACCCAACCCCCAGCCTCCTAATCTCTGGCAACAACAAATCTGTTTTCTGTACCTATGAGCTTGGTCTGCTCTTCCTTCCTTCCCTCTCTCCTTCCTCCCTCCCTTCCTCCCTCCTTCCTCCCTCCCTCCCTCTCTCCCTCCCTCCTGCCTCCCTCCTTCCTCCATCTCTCCCTCCCTCCCTCCTCCTTCCCTCCCTCCCTCCCTCCTCCTTCCCTCCCTTCATCCCTCCCTCCCTCTCTCCTTCCTCGCTCCCTCTCTCCCTCCCTCCCTTCCTCCCTCCCTCCCTCTCTCCTCCCTCCCTCCCTCCCTCCTTCTTCCCTCCCTCCTTCCTCCCTCCCTCCCTTCCCTCCTCCCTCCCTTCCCTCCCTCCCTTCCTTGATTGGCAAATATTTTCTCCCATCCAATAGGTTGCCTTTTCAGTTAGTTCATGATTTCCTTAGCTATGCAGAAACTTTTTAGTATTTAGTCATCCCACTTGTTTGATTCTGTTTTTGTTGCCTTTGGTTTGGAGTCAGATTCAAAAAAATCATTGCCAAGGTCTATGTCAAGGAGTTTACTGCCTATGTTTTTTTCCAGGAGTTTTATAGTTTCAGTTTGGTATTCAAGTTTTTAATGCATTTTAAGTTAATTTTTGTGTATGGCAGAAGATAGTAGTCTAGTTTCATTCTTTTGTATGTGGCAGTCCAGTTTTCCCAACACCATTTATTGAAGAGACTGTCCTTTCCTCAGTGGATATCGTTACCTCCTTTGTTGTAAATTAACAGGTCATATAAGTGTGGGTTTTTTCCTGGGCTCTCTGTTCTATTGACCTATGTGTCAGTTTTTAGGCCAGTACTATACTGTTTTGATTGCTATAGCTTTGTAATATAGTTTGAAATCAGGAAGTGAGATGGCTCCAGCTTTGTTATTCTTTCTGAAGATTGCTTTGGCTATTTGGGGTCTTTTGTGGTTCTGTACAAATTTTAGAGTTGTTTGTTCTATTTCTGTGAAAAATGCCTTTGGAATTTTGCTTTGAACTTATAGATTGCTTTGGATAGAATGGACATTTTAACAATATGAATTCTTCCATTTCATGGACACAGAATATATTTTCATCTGTTTGCTTCAATTTCTCTTATAAATGTCTTATTGGTTTCATTTTCTGGGTTTTTCATCTCCTTGGTTAAATATATTCCTAGGTATTTTGTTCTTTTTATGCAATTGTAAATGGAATTGATTTCTTAATTTATATTTCTGATAGTTCATTTTAGTGTGTAGAAATGCAACAGATTTTTGTGTATTGATTTTGTACTCTGAAACTTTATTAAATTCATTTGTTGGTTCTAACAGTTTTTTGGTGGTGGCTTTAGGGTTTTCTATGTGTAAAATTATACACAAATAGTGACAGTTTTACTTCTGCCTTTCCAATTTGGATGTCTTTCATTTCTTGCCTAATTACTCTGGCTAGGACTTCCAATACTATGTTGGATAAAAGTGGTGAGAGTGGACATCCATGTCTTGTTTCTGATCTTAGAAGAAAAAGTTTTATCTTTCCATCTAGTATGATGTTAACTGTGGGTTTGTCATACATGAACTTTATTTTGTTGAGCTACATTCTCTGTAAACCCACTTTGTTGAGAGTTTTTATCATCAAGGGATATTGAATTTTGTCAAATGCTTTTTCTGCAGCTGTTGAGGTGATCATATGATTTTATCCTTCATTGTGTTAATATGGTATATCATAACGATTGATCTGTGGATGCTGAACCACCCTTGTATCCCTAGAATAAGTCTTGTTTGATCATGGTGATGATCCTTTTAATGTTTGTTGAACTTGATTTGCTAATATTTTGTTGAGGATTTTTGCATACGTGTTTCTCAGTGATATTGGCCTGTAATTTCCTTTTCTTCTGGTGTCCTTGTCTGATTTGAGTATCAGGTTAATGCTGGCATTATAAAATGAGTTTGGAAACACTTCCTCCTCTTTTATCTTTTGGAAGAGTTTGAGAAGGATTGGTGTTAATTCTTCAAATATTTGGTAGAATTCACCAGTGAAGCTATATGGCCTGGAATTTTGTTTTTTGGGAGGTTTTAGGTTACTTATGCAATCTCATTACTAGTAACTGATCTATTTGGATTTTCTGTTTCTTCATGATTCATTCTTAGTGGGTTGTATGTTACTACGAATTTATTCATTTCTTCTAGGCTGCCCATTTTATTGGTATATAATTGTTCATAGTAGTCTCTTATGGTCCTTTGCCAAAGTTATGTATTTGGGCAGGAACAAGAATGAGCTGTCCGTTTGAATTCCTGATTAAAATTGTTATACGTGTATGCCTAATATGCATATTCTGTTGCTATTTCAGTGATCATTCTGATTAACAATATCAGTCCAATTAAAAGAGATGTAAAATGCTTGTGAGGTTTAAATATAGCTACAAGTCAGATATTGGGCGGAATGTTGGTTATGTCCCCCCTCTGGCAGCTATGAGAGTGTGCCTCACAAAGCTCCCCACAGCAAGTGTGTAATTGACAGAAGACTCCAGCTGCCCTGCTCCAAAATCTATCAAGGCATTTTCGCAGAGGCCATGCTTTCCATGGGCTACTGCTAGTGTGTAACAGCATGGGAGGGATGCTAAGGCAGGCCTGTTTCTGGCAGACATAAGGCTTCTCTGATGGGTACCTATGGCTCGGACTCCCTGATAGCCTTGTGGAAACTTCCTTGAGCTGCAAGGCAGTCTAGAATGCTTTCACCAAACGTTCCTTTTGTCTCTCCTTCACTTGGAGTCAGGCTTGTATCAGGTCTTGGTGTCTCTCCCAGCCTCCCCTGGCTCCCTCCCCATTTCCTCACACAAGCATATTCCTTAATAAAATCCTTTCATGTTTAATCCCATCTTGGATCTCCTTTCTAGGAGGACCCGCACTAATATTTCCCCCTTATTTCAATGAAATTGCACATTAAACTTATCTCATAAAGGTCTAATACAAATAGAATTTTTGATTTTTAATTTCTTTGACCTTTAAAGTAATTATTTCAGGTGCTAATTTTATGCCTTTGTTCATTCTCTAAAGGAATCGAATTACATCCCTGGGATGGCAAATACCACTCATGATTACATGTTTTGGCTCAGCAAAGTAGATTCTATCTTTATGTCTTTTTTAAAAGTAGGGGACAATGTCTTTTTTGGTTAACTACTAAAGCCATTATCACCATTCATTACATATACTGAAGTTTATATAGTTTTAAGTTACATTGAGGTTATCAAGAGGTTTTTATGATTATTGCTCTGAAATGGAAGATTGGGCTGAAAGATGACATTATTTTTCTCAAAGCGGTTCAGGTTAGCATTACATCTGATGGGACACCAGAAGTCATCAGTGTGAATTTAGGTAGAAACAAAAGCCTGAATGAGGTAGATGTATTTACAAATAAAAATACTTTCTCTTCAATTGAAAAGTTAAAATAATGATCACTTTATTTTTCTGTCTGGTGTTCTCAGGAGAATTTGAACACATTTTAAGACCAAATCCTCTGTTTTAATAATTTTTTCTTATGATTGATATTTATCAAATTTTTTTCAGTGTCAGTGGAATATCCTTATTTCTCCTTTCTTCCCAGATTAATATATATGTCAGAAATACAATGATGAATTTAAGTGAGACGGTAAATGTGTATTTGAGGGCATTTAAGGTTAGGAAGGTCCCTAGAGATGGTTAAGTTTCAAGAAAGAGAATGGCCATGGATCAGAAAGAATTCATGAAGTCAGTTTTAGTTCTGTAGTTATCTAAAACCAACTCCTAAATCTATTGTCAGGGAGTAGGAAACAGCAAAATCAAAATTCTACTATATGGTGTAAAAGAGAAAATGGCTTTAGCTCCTAACACTTAGCTGTTAACCACTCAACCCTCCGTAAGCAATGAGAGATAGTTAAAGGGAGTGAGACTGTGTTTCAGATCCACATGTGAACAATGTAGTTATGTTATGCTGGAGTAACTCTGATTTATTGAGTATTCTTTATATGAATAGCATTGACTTTTATGAGCAGCATCTTTACTGATTTTAAAAAATTATGTCCAATATGGAATATAAATTTTAATTATGAAAACTTACATGATTCTGTTTTCAATGGATGGTACTCATTTTCTCTTGCTCTTCACGCTTCTTAATGTCTTAATTATAATATTACTGATATAATGCAAGTGTGGGATCAATACTTACAATTGCGTGCCTCCTTGAATTTTGAGCCCTGGGTGCCTTGCTTCCTTTACCCCAGTCCCAGCTCTGTTGTTATCCTCTCTGTTATGACACTATTTGGCAGGATTAACTTCCCGAAGTATAGTTTACCCTATATCGATGCATCTCAGTTCCTTGACTTGACAGACATCTCTTCCAGTAATCTTTCTTTTCATTCACTTGTTTAAGGTCATACCATAGACCTTGTTACTACCAAAGGGTACAACACGTCCAAAACATAGATGTCAAGCATCCCATTTTTTATTAACTCTAGTAACTTTAGAGCTCACTCATATTTTCTAGTATCCTCACTGGATGAATTCTTATGCCTAAATGAGAAATTTAATATTATTGTCCCCATCATACTCTTTCTCATGTGTTCATTTCCCCCTTTTCCATGCTTAGAGACAATTACTAAAATCATTACCTTGCATGCATCTACATTTCTCCATCATCTAAATTTACCAACCCCCTATTGTGGATAAACCCAAGTCTTCTGCTCCAAACCTGTAACCAACAGATGGTTATATTGAAAAAAACTCAACCAACCAATAAACAGAACTCAGTGGACTGCTCTCATTTTTCACAGATTTCAAGCTTTCCCTCAGTTGTTCAACTACATTTCCCTAGTCAACTTTTCTCCTGTGCTTCAACATGTATTTTACAGTTTCTCCTTGTCAAACCTTCAACATCTATTTCTTATTCTTCACTCTCAGCTAATAAAACAATCAGACCACAAACCTCATCTTAATTTATTATCCTTAATTTACCAGTTTCCCTGTATTTGTGTTCATATTCACAGCCTTCTGTTATGAACTGCTTCAGAATCTAGTTAGGACCATTCCTTTGTTGTATCCCTATGTGCTTATTTAAGGATTTTACTTCTGAATTACCTCCCCTATGTCTTGTATCATCAATTTCTCCTTTTTACTGAATCAATCCACTAGTATACCAACATGCCATAATAATTCTGATCTTAAAAATTAAAAGGGGCTTCCCTGGTGGCGCAGTGGTTGAGAGTCAGCCTGCCGATGCAGGGGACACGGGTTCGTGCCCCGGTCTGGGAAGATCCCACATGCCGTGGAGCGGCTGGGCCCGTGAGCCATGGCTGCTGAGCCTGCGCATCCGGAGCCTGTGCTCCGCAACGGGAGAGGCCACAACAGTGAGAGGCCCGCGTACCACAAAAAAAAAAAAAAAAAAAAAAATTAAAGGAACCTGTGCTTGACTTTACACCTACATCCAACTGTTTTATATTTCTTTCCTTCCCTTTAGACCAAAACTTCTTGAAAAGTTTAATACTTGTACCAATTTTATACCTATACTCAGGAAGAGAATGAGTATTATATGCTAGGGATTAATTATGGGAATTATGGGGAGGGGAGAAGCTGGGAAACAAGCCCACAAAAAGGGGAGTTGCAGGATCATAGAAAAGTCACTAATCACTCTCCTGAAACACTTGTGTGGGTGAACAAGTCAGAGACTTCTGGAAAGCCAGACACGTCTAACTGCCAGAGTGGGGCCATGAAGCAGAGCTAAAGGAGAAGTCCATGGAAGGCTGTTGCCTCTGGACCTGGTGGTGGATCTGGGATTGTTGTTGGTCAGCAGGGCTTGCAGTAAGGAAGAACTACCTGTGGAAAAAAAAAAAAGAGAGTGAGGACAAGCTGGTACAGGTTGCCAAATTCTGTGTCTGTCTCTCATTATATCTAACTCTGATAACTTTCAGAGAGTAATGGTTACTGCTTCATTCTGCATGCAAGTTTCTCTTCTGTCCATCTCTAATCCAGAACCATACAGAATATGGGTTTTGTAAAACCTAGTTCTAAATTACTCAAGTCACAACAGTACAAAAGCACCACAGCACTTATTGTATCAACTTTCCTCCTCTCCATTATTGCTTTAATTCATTCATATCAACTTTTTATTACCATTGTGTCATTAAATAAGTTCTTGTTACATTTACCTGTGAAATCATATCATAAAATTCAATAATTTCTTAAACACTGTGTTCATTAACCTTCCAGCTGTATTTGACGCAGCTCTTGAAAAAATTCTTTCCCTTGATTCATGGATATATAGTCTCCTGTCTTTCTTCTTCCTCATTGGCTGGACCCTTCCATTCTCCTTTGCAGGTTTTTTCCTGTCCTGACCTCTATCTGTTGGAGTTCCCTAGAACTGCTTGCTTAATCCTCACCTTCTTTTCTACTTGCTGTTGCTCTACAGATGATCTCACTAATTCCCACTGTTTAAATATCATGTATATTATGATATACACTCATATTTATAGTTAGTCCTAACCTTTCCCCTAACTTCCAGACTTGTATATATAGTTTACTACTTGACACCCTTACCTCAGAGTCTAACAGACATCTCAAGCATAACATTTCTGACAAATAACTCTTTATCACTATCACCCTCCTTAAATCTGGTATTTCCCAAATTATTCCCCATAATAAAAGTACGCTATTATTTTTCCAGTTGCTAAGACCCAAAATCACCAAGTTATCCTTAGTTTCTCTCCTCCCCTTACTCTTCTTCTGCCTTTACTTAAAAAAAAAATTTCCCTTAAATTTGATAATTTCTCACTACGTTCTCTTCTACCACCCTAGTACAAACCAGTAACACCTTTCAATAGACCCATGTAATAGCCTCCTAAAATATTTTACTGTTTTCACTCTTCCTTTACAGTCTTTTCTCCAAAGAGAAGTCAGAAAGTGCTTTCAAAAATGTGGATGGATTTCCCTTCACAATGGATTCCCATCACACTTATTCCTTATTCTGCCTCGAAAGGGTACATAATCCTACCTCATCAGCACTTTTCCTACCACTTAAGGATAAGGTTTCTACTACTCTCTCTTTTGCATCCTTGGCTCCTACCATCCTGAACTACCTGTTGCTCCTCAGGCACATCAAGGTCATGATTATATTTTGGCTTTTATCTTTTTGAACTTTGATATTCTCGTTCAACCTATCCTTCTTGAAACTTTTTCTTTCTTTGGATTCTGGGATTCCATTTCTTCTAGTTTCCACCTATTTTTTTGTTTTTTTGGCCACCCTTCTAAAATTTCTTCTGATCCGTTGGGTATGCGTGTAGTGGGCCAAGTGCAGAAGATGCTGAAATTAGGTCCATCTGGACAAGATAGACCCTTTCTTAATACTGGAGGCATTACTCTGATGGAGTAAGGTTGGATGGGTGAGGAAAGGCACAAAAGTAAGTGAAGTTTTGAGGAGCTATTTTAATATCGTGGGTGCTTTCTCCCATTTATATTGGTTTAACTGGTATTAGTTATAGTAGAAATAGTACAGTATCAAGTGAGATCCAGAAATCATGAGAAATTTTGGGTAACCTACTAAATTTCTACTCCAGAACTGTCCATGATGGATAGAATATGGTCCAAGAAATGTATCTTAGGCTTTTATGATACTCTTATCCAAATCAGTGCCCCATGTGCCAGAAAAATTCTCTTGTCCTTCTTACTGAATAAAAGCTATCATCACTACTGCAAACTTTCATGGGATATAGTTTGTTAAAATAGTTCAGCCTAAGATATTATAGTCTGGATGATGGTAAAATACATTTATATTAACCCAACTAGGCAATAGTCTTAAATTGTATCATATACTTTCAGGACTCAGCAGCAAGGAGTGAATGATATGAGGATTTCATTCATTGTAGCAAGATTGATACAGGAGGTAATTAAAAAATATTTTTTTATTATGGAACCTTGTGAGTCTAAAGTTGATCTTTTTAACTTTTTTTTTTAGGTTCCCAGAACTAAGGGTATTATGGCATTTGTCTAGTCTATGGAAATAAACTTGACTTTGGAATTAGAAAAGGGGAACCTCCACATTAGCAGTAATAGTCTTGGTAATGAGATACTCAGGTGTAAATGAGATTAATTTTGTTTTCATATAGCACTGGTAAATATTGTTTCTCATAAACAAAGATAGTAACATGTTTTAAAAGATGAAATATCATGCTCTGAAAAGACGATTGCATCTTGGTAGTCCATTCAATAGACTGTCATAATGTGAACTGTCAGCAATTATATTCTAAACAAAGCAAAGTTCTTATCTCTGAAAATGCATCTTCTGCAGCATTTTCCTAACCTCTGTGAGAGCAGAGCAGCAGTCTCTTACAAACTCTCCACTCATCCCAGAAATAATGGTGTAGCTTTGGCTTCTTAAACTCAAGTTGTTTCTGCATCAGATTACTGCCTCGCAAATGAGTAGCATTTTTTCTGCTGAGGTCTTGTGGTCTAATATTAATACATTTTCACAATGGAAACCCGATGGATTAGATCATTTTCCTAGGTTTGTATCCCAAGGGACATCTAACCTATGTTCTTGTTTTAATTAAATTACCACTTTTTCCATATGATTAAATGCCTGAATAATGAAGACTTACGGGACTAAATTTTAATGTACCATACATTAATATGAGCAGTGGGGGGAAACATATGATTTTACTTTAAGTAAAATCTTTCAGTAGCAAATATTTCACCTCTTCTCTTTTTTTCTTTCCCAAAGCAAATGAGAGTTTCAGCACTGCAGAGCACCAACCAGTGGAGCCTTCTGCAGTGGCATTCAGTGAATGGGAAAGAGCATCTTTGAGATTTTTCTTTTAGACCTTGGAATATGAAAGGAGATTCTGGGAATGGGCCAATGTTTCTGAAGTAATGATATTGGATGACTCCTTTTCCTACTGGAATAGGACAACTTTCCTTTTTCTTTTCTCCACACATGTCAGGTACACTTTACATCAATTATATAGACCTATCAACCCATCAATATGAATAGTCATGGGAGATCTAATAGGAAAATTGTGTACAACACTTTGAATTTCAACACAGAAGAGTTTGAACAATCTTTTTTTCTTTTCTAGTATCATCATGATAGCCTCAAAGTCAAAAAATAATTAGGCAAAATATATCTTGATTTGTACTTCAGAAACATTCCCTAAACTGTGGTTATTAGGCTAAAAATAAACCCTTTGAAACTGTAGTAAATTCTATGCATACTTTTGCCAGAAGTTATTACATTTAGTTACATCTGAGATCAGTTATGTGTTTTATTTTCTATTTCACTGTTAAATGATAATTCTAATATAAAATTATATATATATTTGTTACCTTAACCTGAGTTAAATTGAGTAGAATATGAGAAGGAATGTAATATATTGACAAAGTGTTGTTTTTTTAGGCCACACTTAAAAAGAAAACGAAATTCTGTCATCTTTGAATTCTAACACAGTGGTTGTTTTTTTGTTTTTGTTTGTTTTCTACTTTGGGCTTCTCTGAGGAAAAAAATCAGGAAAATTTGTTTTGCATTTTTTTAAAAGTAGCTTAGTGGTTAGAATAGGGATATAGCATAGACTTTTTGGGTTCAAATTCTGGTACTTGCTAGCTGTATAGATTGAGCATCACTTTCTTCATCTGTATAATGTGATTATCAGTACTTATTTCACAGGATTATTCTGATTAAATGAAATGATACTTTTGAAGGACTCAATAAATGCTCAGTAAATGTGAGGTCCCCTTTCTTTTTTCTCTCCCTCTGGAAATTTCTACCATGTGTGAGTGAGAGAGAAAAAAAGAGAAAATTCTTTTATTTTTTGGTTTTCTCGCCTTTTAAAGCCATAAAATATTTAAGGAAAATACTACAGTAGATTTCGAGATGGCTAAAACACATGCATTTGGTTTATTAACTTTCTAGTTAAGAGATTTATTCCCTAGCTCGTTTAAATATTTTGAGAAACATACTGTTACATTTAAACATGAAATCTGTCTCCCCTACACTTCATGAACCTTTTCCAGTTTCCTGTCTTCAAGTTAGGAAATGATGAGGTTGAAAGCATTCTGGCCTCAAGACACTGACATTTCTGAGCCGACCATGAAAGTTCATTCAGCTTCTCATAAATGCCTCAAGACCTTCAAATGCAAAACATTTGGGCAATAGACTTAGTCAAGGGACATGATACCAGCTTCCTTTACTGTGTCATTTGTCAGACCTTGATTTGTAGAGTAGCAGGTTTCAAAGCTTGACTTTTCTTCTCAGATGCTACATACCATTCAGAGTATCTCATTCCCTGATGTCTGTATTCCTTTTTGCCCATGATTCACTTCCTATTCTGCCCAGCTTCATATTGTCATAGTTATTTTGCCTGTGGTTTTTTCTCCTCCTTTAAGACATTTTTTAGATTTTAGAATTGTAGGAAGGAAACATAAGGTCTGACTCATTTGAGGGAGCTTCAATTTATACTTTTGACAAATATTTGCCCAAAATAATATCGGTAGAGTACCATTATCTTAGTGTGTCTCTGGTTGGTAATAGCCTCAGTCTTGACCTCTCTGTATAAATAAATAGGATCTCATAGTTTGTAACCATGGAGAAAGCGAGAGTTTACAAACATTTATACACAGTTTTAAAGCTTCCCTAGAGGAAAATGGATGCAACTGAAGGGAAGATAAATTATCTTTAAGGATGTTTCTCAGATTGGATTGTTCTTAATAAATACTCCGTTCTACACATTTTCTTTCTTGGAACCAAATTCTGTCTTTGGTTGTTGGCTTGTTCTGTTTGCTCACACAGGGAGGTCCAGGTGGGAAAGTGTGCGGTTGCCTCAAACTTAAAGAATTTAGGAAAAGGAAAAACTTGCATTACTGTGAAGGTTTATTCATTTCAATCAATGAGTATTTATTTAGTGCCTAGTATGTGATCTTCACTGGTAGCTTATCAGAGAGAGAGAGATACATGGAAAATAAGTCAGTGACACAGAACAGCAGGCCAAAGTACCAAATGACTACACATTACTGTAGAACAGTGGTTCTCAGTTGGGATGATTTTGTCCTCCAGAGGCAATGTCTGGAGACATTTTTGATTGTCATGACTAGGTGCTACTGACATTTTAGTGGGGGCAGTCTCTGTAGAATGTTTAGTAGCATCCTACAATGCACAGCACGGCACCCACAACAAAGAATTATCTGGTCCAATAATGCAGAGGTTGAGAAACCTTGCTGTACAAATGTCACAGGAAAGAGAGTATCCATCGGGTGGAAAAGGCCCTTGTTTTGCAAAATTCTGCCAGAATACAATAATATAAATAACCCTTTAAAATGTTCTTCGTTTTTGAAGAAGCTACAATGTATGTATTGATTAATATCCTTGTTCTTGCGTAACTGAAGTGTCTTCTGGTTGTTAGGTGGGCACCAGAGTGGTACTTCTTTTGTGCTTCTGAGTGTCAGAGGTTTTCTGGAAAATGCTCCTTGAGTTTTGACTTACAGTTTTTCCCTCTCTTGGGCTCAGATAGGGGTCCAAGAGACTTGGTGAGGTAACCAATATCCATGACGCACAAAATTTTGTCTTTCCCCAAGTTTTCCTTTACTCATTCCAAAACTATCACAGAAATAATCTCCTGGAAGGTGTCCCCACCAGACCATCATACCAGCCAAGACACACTTGAATACCACCACAGGGCAGCATTACGGCCAAAGCTGGGATCCTTGCCACCTACTTTGGTGTTTTGTAATCAGAAAGAGAATAAAATGGGCTGAGAGAGAGGGGTTGAGTAGTGTGTGGAGGGTAGGGAGAGAGAGAGAAGGAAGTGGGGGGAGGAGGAGGAGAGAGGAGAGGAGAAGAGAAGGGAGAGAAGGCAGGCAAAAGGGATGGCACTTCGGACATCAGTTCATAACTGTTCTAGTGCCCCAGATCCTTTGGAAGGTCTTTGTTTTGTCCATGCTGTCCCTCAGTTTCCTCTCCCTTCCTCTTCAGAGAAGACTTCCCTAAACTTCATGGAGGTTTACGGGGCCTCTTACATTCTCCCACACAGTTTCTGCATATATCAAACTGAACATTTATATTATAATTGTCTCTTTAGGTGTTCATCTTCCCTAAGAGTCTGAAAACAACTTGAGGCAAATGCTATGTAGGTTCCAGGTTCCTAGGACAGCGCCTGCCTAGACACAAACACCTGTGGAATTAATGAAGAAGCCAATACCCACTATAGTGCTTAACTAAGCTTCAAACAAGGAGAACACGTATGAAGTTTTCCATTTTCTGCATTTGATAGGGCTCCAGTTCTGCCTGACACCTTTTTCTTGGTGGAAGATAAAGGGAGATTTGATGTATTTTCTTCTTATTTCTTTTACCTATCAGTACAGTCACAGCGCAGGGTTTATTTTCTCTCCATCTCCATCTTGCAATCTCTCATTCTAAGTCTCTTTTCATAATTATTGTCTCTATTTATATTGACTATGTATTTTATCTCCTCACTGAACTGTTGGCTTCTAGGTAACAGAGACAATGTCATATCTTTTGTTTTTGTATTCAAGTTGCTTCATTTCCACTAAGGCACATGAAAATACCTGGAGTTGCAGTATGCAAAACATCTCTTTACTTCCATTGCCTCATGTGCTGGGTGGTGAGTTTTGCTAAGAAGATATCCTTTCTCATTAATACAGAAAAGTTTTTCTTGCTTTTGAATTTCGGCTTCTCACAGCTAGAAGATGTGAGGTTAGTTAAATTTGAGTTTATTTCATAAAGAATCTATTTTTACAAATGACACACTGTAGGGTTAAGAAGTAACTTTTTGGTATAAATCCTCACATAACACCTAAGGAAATATATGAAGGAAGAGGACAACTAGGATTCTGCCACAGACAAAATTTAAGTTAATTGCATAGGTTTTATTTTTTAGTACAGTTAATGTTGTCTCCTAATGCAGAATGCCGTGAACTAAAATTTTTTCATTATTCTGTGTAGAAAGGCAGAGAAAAATGAAAATGGGGAGGATTGGAAATAAAACAGAAGTTTAAGTGGGAAGGGAAAGACAAAGTTTTAATGGGAAGTGAAAGAACAATGGGTTAAAGCTCATGATAAAAGTTAGAGGTAAGGGGCATGCTGAGAGATGCAAAAAGTGAGAATGGAGATTACATGGCGGGAAGTATAGGCCCTCAACATGAGTTTGTGCAGAGAATCCTAGGATTCTGTTCACTTTTAATTTTTGTAACAGAAAGACGAGTAGTAGACTCGAAATAGATTTCATATTAAAGGGCAGTTATCTCAAGTCTTTAGTCTCATTGCTACTCTGATGGAGAAATGATTTCATGTAAAGAAAGGAATGCCATTTTTCATCCTCAGCTCTGTAGTACTGAGTTATATTTGCTCATACAAGATTGATTTTTCTCAGATACAGTGGGGAATCCGAAGTGTGGGGTTTACAAATCTGTTGCTCATGTTTTCATTTTATGATGAGCTTAGTTATCATTAGGTAAACTTAGAGATGACTAACCTTTTTCTCTTCTCTCTCTCCCCTCCCCCCCTTTCTCCCTCTCTCTCTCTTTCTCCCTCTCTTTTATTTTCTTCCTCTCTCTCTCCATTTATTTATATATATAATTTATCAGTTATTATTATCTTGACAATTAGAGCGAACATAAATCATCTGATTTCAAATAAGATTTTAAAGGCATGCAGATTGTTTTCAAGCTTTGCTCATGCATTATGCATCAGTAGACACATTCTCTTTCCCACTGCAGAATTGTGAATTGTAAAATATATGCAACATACTTGTACAGTTTATGATGAGCAACTGACAAGAGGGATTAAATCAGAAGGCAAGATGCTCTGCTGGAATTGACTAGAGACACTGCTGTTGAAATGCCAGAGTGCAGTATGTGCATTTTCCCCTCTCCTCTCACTGCCTAATTGAGAGAGGCGTTAATGCAGTGAAGAGTGCTGAAAGCAAAATGCCAGCTTTGTGAAACAGGAAACAGATATATTCAATTATTTTTTTGGTTGGGCTACCATCTACGATAAAGCAGAACAAATGTGGTTGCTTCTTTGCCTGTATTGAAGTTGTGAACAACAAGAGAGACCAGAGGGAAATTTGGCATGAATTCAGCATTTGATAGCAACCCCCTAAAACACAAGGAAACTCAGGATCCTGGTTATTTAGATGATAAGGGCCTTATGTGATAAGTGTAAGAGTTGAATAAAAATATTCAGTATACTTTTGGTTTTATTCATTGACGGATACTTTTTGAAGGCCGAGAAATATTGATCGTCACATTTCACTAGTGCCTTTAGGATTAGGAGAGTGAGTTTTTCTCATTGTGTCAAACTGCTTTGGGTGAAGCTCTCTCTAAAAGAATAAATTGCAATTATGGAATGGTGTTTAGTGTTAACATGAAAGAAGATTGGATAGCCCAAAGTATCATCATTAAATACGATGCACGTAACATACTGGCTCATGTTAATTAGTCTGTCAGTGAAAAGCAAGGAGCTCCAAGTGACTGTGGGAAAGTGACTTGGTGATTTGCTATTGCTGGTCAGTCTCACAAAAGGAGAATTGTCTATTGTGAAAAAAAGAATCTGTTAGAATTTGGATATGGTTGTAGTAAGAGCAATGAGGAGTAGGAGGAAATCCAAAACCTATGGGATTGATTTCCTGAAAATATAATTTAAATTTATCTCTGAGGTTCTAAAGAAGACTAGTGGTTAGAAGACTGGTATCACATAAAGTGTTCTTTTATACTTATTCACATTATTCAGGTGAGTAAATTTAAATTTGGTGAAAAAGGAAAGAACCCACATTGTAGATACCAGCATCTATTTTCAATACAGCACACAAAAATAGAATGCGGAGCAGAATCACAAGGAAACGAACTTACTATGCAAATCCTTTATTTACTTGCAATTTCTAGGTGCTGCCGATGCATGCACATTACTTCCTTGGTTTGGACACATGTAGAAATCATAATCACAGGATAAAAATTTAAATTATCCTAACAAATAGAAACCATACTCAAATAGTCTATTCTGACTTTTAGTCATAGTATAAAAAAGCTTAGGGGAGAAAATAGTAGATTGGAATTCCCACAATAAGGATCTGCCACAGACAAAATTTCAGTTAATTGCATAGGTTTTATTTTTTAGTACAGTTAGTGTCCATTCAACGGCTAATGACCAAGATGTAAAGAAAGAAGTAGAGCACAATTTTATTTGAGCAAATATGAATGTTTTATTGTGAAGCAAAAAGCAAAGTACTTTATTCTGTCAATTATCTTTATCCTATAGTGTGTTTATGCTCCAAACAGCTTGAAATAAATGAGTTGCTGAATTCTTCGTTGGGTCAAATTATTCCATTTCTTACCCTCCTTTCCTTTCTTTCTCTCTCCCTCCTCCTTTCTTTCTTTTCTTCTTTCCATATTTATTGAGCAGCTAACTAATTCCAGGCATTTGGGTAAGTGCTAGTGCCACAATGATTAAAATTATTTCCCACCTTCTTCTTTTTGGATGAGTATAATGTAGCTGGTGTTTAGCTAGAAATCTCTTGGTCTGATGGGACTCTCTCCTTGTGTTACAGGTTCTCTGAGTACCACTGACATAGAATCATGAAGAAGCTAAAAAAATTTTCACTGTGACTGTGAATAGTCCAGCCAAATGTCTTTCCATCACATTGAATTCTTTCCTCATGTGTTGTTTAAATAATAGAAGAAAGTTCTTTTAAAATCAAATAATATGAAAGTCTTGGGTGTAATCTTGTAAAAGACTTTCTTTTTTAAAGGAGTATTTGCTGGGGTCATATTGTAAGCTAGAGGAGCAATCAAACAATATAAATTATTGATTTCATTTTTGAAGTGCATAGAATTCCTTTATCCAACATATAATGTCTCTATTCTATGACTGGTGTTTTCGGCTACCAAAGAGGGCTGTGAGATATTAGATAGGGTGTTAGGTGATTATTTGGAAATGTATTTTGTATTGAGAGTAGAATTGCATCTGCTTCATTTTCAATGGTTTAATAGACTGTGTTTCAGACCTTGCTATATTTTAGTTATAATGATGAACAATTTTTACCTAGACACAATGCTTGGATGGATGAGAATGGGAGAAAATGCCTTTTCTTTTTTTAAAATTATTTTACCACTTTTGTGTGAGGTCTCCTAACATTTCTTTCCAAAAAATATCTCTAGTTCTGTCTTCCTTTTCATTCTACCCTCATATTTTTCCTTCTTTTCTTGTAATCCTTAGATTCCAGCCATTTCTCATCTTCTCTAAAAGTGAAAACAAATAAAGCTTTAATGTCTCTTTAGCTTAGAATCTCTTCACTTTTTAAAAGATATACATCTGGGCATATTTAATGGATAAAGAATCAAGATTTTTGTCTACAGGCATAATACAGACTCTTCATCTAAAAACAACAACAAACATCTCAACCAGATAACAAGTAATTAAGAGAACCACCACCACACTCAAGAAATGGGGTTAGTCTCTGTCCTTCTTGGGAGTTACTGTGGATGCTCTTTAGGAAGCAATAAAATTTTTATGGATGGAGCATACAGCTTGGTAAAGAAATTCGCTTTTAGTTGTAAAGGTTTTCTAATGCCATGTTTAAGAAACCAAGCCTGTGAACTGCAGAAAGAGTAAAGGGGAAGTTGTGAATGTGCTTGAGTAATGGTTAACGACATGAATGTTCTCCTCTAGGACCCCCTGTATTCTCAGGAACAAAATTAGAGTGAAGTGGATGAATGTAGTCTGATTCTTTTTTCTATTTCTTACTGTAAGTTTTTTGTTTTGTTTTGTGGATTGGGGAGAGGGCATTTTAGACAATGGAGTAATCTAAGGATGGAATGAGTCTTTTAAGTATTGCTCTGTGAAGTCTGTGCTGGTTTGGGTGGGTGTGAGGGGATGGGGGGACTGGCTCCTTACTGTGTGGAAATTCTCTCCAAGACCTGGAAGAGTGAGCAGCTGGGGCTGTGTGAATGGAGAGGTGGACTGTCCTGGTTTTCAGTGTAGTCATCTGGATTGAAGTCTTTCTTACATTTTAGTGTTTTTCTAGTCTATGGTTATGGGAACAATGGGGATACAAGCACATATATTTGCTCAGAGAAATATGATGGTTCCCAAACACAGAGTAGACCTGGAAATCTTTGTGTTAAGCTATAATCAGAGAGAAAAATTATGTATGGGTCACACCTTCAGGGGCAAAGCATGGAGTAAGCTCCAGAAATTAGGCTTAGTCTCAGAACTGCAGGGAGAAAGGAGAATGCAGTAGTTAGGCTAACTGGATTGTCTAACAGTTGTATTTTTATTAATAAATTGGCATTCTAGTATTTTAAAAAAAGAAACAGAAATCAGGCTTAGTATGTGACTTTCCAGCCAGGATATTGTGGCTGGCTTAAGGACTTCTTTTTTTTTAACATCTTTATTGGAGTATAATTGCTATACAATGGTGTGTTAGTTTCTGCTTTATAACAAAGTGAATCAGCTATACATATATATATCTCTGAAAGGCTAATATTGATTTTGAAAGTTACAAAGATTGACTTGAGCATGAAGAAGCTATCCAACCCATGACACTTTTTTCCCTCTGTGATCTATAATTAGATGAATACGTTCAAGATAATCTTAAAAGAATCAGTAGAATTATAACAGCAACACCAAAAATAATGCTCTTTATTGAGAGTCTTCATTCTAAACAGCTGAAAATACTTTGACATCTATTCATTTCATCCTTCATCTTTATAAGAGACAGGGCAAGATTGAGGCAATTTTGGCAAAAATAATTTAAAGAGTAATGGCAGAGGTAAGGAATAACCTAAAACTAGATTGGTCTGGAATAGGGTGGGCCTAGCCCAAATTAGGAGGGAGCAAGCTTTCTTTGGGCTACCTTTGTCCTTTCCATAGTTCCCTCTGCGCTTTCAATATTTCTTCCTACAAGGCAATCAGAGTTCTCTTGCAGTCTCTTAGATGGCCAAGGATTTTTGTGTGGTTCCTTATGGCTAATTCACTGTGTTTGAGAAATTTATGATCTTTCCTGACCTTGGTCTCATTTATCCCATTTCTCTGAAACTCAGTGTTTGACTGGATGAATAAGGTGTAACCTTCTTCTAAACAATGCCTTCTCATGAAGGAGGCATGAGTCCTGTGAAATTTTTGGTACCCTGGTATCATTACGTTCTGTGTATAGTGGCCTTGGGCTACATTATGGCAAGAAATCAGCTGATTTTACCTCAAATCATACTTCAGCTTACTGTACTCTCATTTAGTTGTCTGAAAGGTAAGAATTGGCTTCAACTAAAGTGTTTGTTGCATTCTAATTCTCATAGTATATGTTGGCCTGGTACATTTCTTCAATAGACCTGATGAGATCCTTTGAGTAATGAGGATGTAGAAGTACAAATGTTACTGTTGTAGGACCGTCTTAACCACCTGTGTCACATTGCACTGGTCAAATAATTGGTTTCATTCTCTATCAAGTGGTGGCCTTATAAACAATGAATTAACTAGTTTTGAAATAGTTTGTTAATTCCTGTTGATTTTCTTGTCACTTTACTGGTTTAAAGCCGTTTCCCACAACAATATAAAAGAAGACATACTGTGCAAACCATTCAGTTCTGCTTATTTGATTCTGTGGTACAGGATGATGGCAATAATAGGGTTCTGATATTATATGAGGGTTTCTAGTACCCAGGTTATTCTTATCAAAACCATTCAAAGTAAATGGTATGTAGTGTATCATACCTGTTAATACTTGTTTGAACATATTTTTCAGGTACACATAATCTATGCTTTGTAGAGTAGTGGTTTATGTGGTTGGATTAAGAAAAGGAGGTTGTTCAGGGCTTAAATGCTCCTGTGGGTTTATTATGCATAGAATACTGAGATTTAAACATTTTACTGAAGTGGTTCCATGATCATGCAAAGCAAGTTATTCTTGGCTGCCTAAAAAGAAAGTAAAACACATTCTTGATCTTATTTCTGTCTTTTATTCCTACCTGATGTCATCCTCAAATCGTGCAATATCCTCAAACAGGGAGGTTACAACTAATTCCAAACAAACTTTATTGGAGACTTTCCTTCATGCAGACATTTCCTCACACAGAATATTCTATAAACATTCTCAGCGTTCCCAGACAAGAGACGGTCCTAATGTTTGGTTCTTCCTGCAAGCCCTCAGCCTTGGTCTACTACACACATGATTGTCAGGCAGAAACCTTCCTTCCCCCAGCAAAACGTTGCATGGCCTACTGAAAGACTTCCATTAAAGCAGGCTTAACAGATGAATGCTGGTATACTGGAGAAATAAACAGAAGGAAAAATGGCACATTTTCTGGGAGGCAGTCAAAAGCAGTTGGGTTGCTAGGCAGGAGGAAAGCATATAAACAATTTTAGACCCCAAATTATATTTGGATAGCTGAATGAATACAGTTGAATTCATAGCAACATTTTAAAATAAAAGAAGAAAAATGTTAAAAAGAAAAAGGAAATTATTGATGCCTGTCAAACTCCCTCCTTCCAAGTTTTGCTTTCTTTTGGTTTCTGAGATTCCATTCTCCTAAATCGAGCTATATATATAATCACTTCAGATAGTTTGCATTTGAGATTTGTTTTTGATCTTTGTGAGTAGTTATAATTTACATGAAAAGAAGCTGCAGTTGCATTCTAAACTACCTTTCCATTAAGGATTTAATTTAGGTTTAATAGGACAGTTATCATATGTTAATTAAATACTGATGGGTTATGGGAAACATATTTACTCTGGTTTACCAACAAGGTACAAAAATATGTTTTTAATCTAAGTTTGGCATTTAGCTAGTTTGCAGATTCTCTTGTAGAGAGATACAGTTCTTCCGAGTTAATAATATGTTTATTTTGCTGAGATTAAATTGTATGTGACAGTTAAAGTATTTGTATTTGCTATCAAGGTTTATAGTTATGTTGTAGAGATGTATGTGGATATGTTTTAGATCAGTGAACACTGAATCTTCCAACATCAATTATATATTTAAAAATCAATTGATCTTTTATATAGCTACATTAAATTTTTGGAATTTATCTCTAACAGGTGGTTATAAAACTGCCTGATGGAATTCTCTTCTTTTTATCAATTTTTCAATATACTATTTATTAATAAATGATATATGTTAAGAATGTTTTCTTCAAATCAACACTTGTCATTTATAGGACCAATTGTATTCTCTCTAATTGAGCTCATTTTCTCTCACTGTGGTTATGAACACATTTGATTGAATCCACCTTTTTTCGTCAGAGCCAATATTCCTCCTTCTCCTAATCTCTCTCCCTCTTTTTTGTATGAGTGATTATAATGCTCTTTTTTCTGTCTCATCTTCTATCATTTTATCCCTAAAGCCTCCCCGAAGGACTTAAAACCTGGCTTTCCACCAAAGTACATTGTCTGGAGTCAGAGATCTTAAGAGTGTTGAGTTAACTTATCTCCTGAGTTTCTAGGCACTTTGTAAAGACTACACAGTAAAATAATGGGAACCAGTAAAAGTAGAGAGTTGAAGAATTATCTGAAAAATGTGCCCAGTATGCACAGCAAATCCGGATCATTTCATCTTTAATTTTCCCCCCTCAATAACAGGATTATGTAGGTCTTGACACTTGCATTAAATTTCCACTTCTTTGTGCATACAGAGATGCAGCCAAAGGCAAGAGGTGAATTTCAGTTTTCTTTTTATTAAAGCAAAATATCTCAAATCTTTCACACATGAGCTCTCATAACATGTCTCACTGTACTTAAAAAAAAAAAAAAAAGGTAAAATTGCTTGTGTGCTTAGGAAGAGAACACGAGGTGGCAGGGCCACAGCAGAAATAGCATTGCTATTGTCAGAATACACATGCAGGGTAGGTCAGGTAATTCTTTTTACTTTCCATTGGTTGGGGATAGTTAATATATGAGTTCAGTAGTCTAATTCTCAAAATTAGTTATGTACCACATGAAAAACAGTGACTGTCTCAGACAGCATCTACCAGTGTTCGTGCAGTCTGGGTAAATGTCTGGCAAACTCCCCTTTGGAATGTTAATGATAATGTATAATTATGTGTGATACAGGAAAAATTATTTTATATCATATACTATTAAATATTTCATTACAAAGATCAGATTATATGTAGGCAGAATCTCTTATTTTCCCACTTAAGTGTCACAAGCTGTTTGATTAACTCAATTAATTTTCAAAAAGGCATAACTTGTCAACAAACACATTTTTAAATGACAAATTTCATGTTTGGTTTAAGAACTGAATGTGTATTAAACGTCAACTAGAACACCAAATTATAGTTTTTAATATTAAAAATAGACCAAAGGACCAGTAATCCTGAAAAGTATTCAGCTGGTTTATTTATATAATTTTGTTACTTGTTTCTATATGAAGGTTGTACATACACTGCAGAAGTGGATACATATTTTTCCTCAGTAAAGAAAAAAATGATAACTTTTTCTTTTTATCATTTTTTTTCACATTTAGAGACTTCTTGGTATGCTATATAAAGATATTTATCAGATATATATAGTTTATAAGCTGAAGATATTATTTTTGGCTATTTTGGCTATTTTATAGCAAAGAAGTCTGAGGTTTAGAGATGTTTAGCACTGCAGAAGGTCAAATATTAAACTGGCCTTTGTGGATAAATCTCAAAATGTATCTGTATGAATATGTGTTATAGAAAGATTTGATTGCTAAATGTTTTCCTTCCTCCCTCCCTCCCTTCTTTCCTTCCTTCCTTCTTCCCACCCTCCCTCCCTTCTTCCCTTTTCTTTTTTCTTTGAACAATTGATTTTTTAAAAGTTGATAGGAATGTATATGACTTTTAATATATTTGCATCAGTTTCCTTTCTTTCACAAAATTATAAATGGTATCTACTTTGGATTTTCACTGATTGTTTCACTGAATTGGCTTTTGACCAATAGTAACACTGATTTTATTTAAAGAAAGCAATAACAAAATAGGTATGAATAGTGGCCTTTTGGCTTGGTCTTGTAAAGTTTATCATGGCTCTATGATCTAAGAAGATTTTGACTAGGATTGCCACTTGTTTCTTCTTATTACTGACTGGCTTTAGTTGTATTCCTCTCTGCCAGACAGTACCTCATCCTCACCACAGGGACTTGAAAAACACTGTTTTCATTTATTTTATAGTTGTAAAATGCCCAGATGAATTTTGCTTCTCTTGGTTATAATGATGTTAAAGTTAACTTAGTGGCATCCAAGTTCATTGGATAATCCCTTTTAAGGTGTTTAAGGGTATTTAATAAAGGAATCAAAAGGAGTTAACACCTGTAAAGTGCAACACTACGTGGAAGAGATAACTCAGAAACTGGTAGAGTTTTAACAGTTTGAGTAATTTGTAAGATTCTAGGAGTTGAAGAGCAGTAGTGAATGTGCCAGTGATTAGTATTGGTTTATAATAATGAATGCTATTTAAAAATTATTGTTTCCACAGTGTCACTTTTAGTATCAGGAACAATTTGGGCATTTTTAGTGTAGCTTTTTAGGTACCATATAGCCCTGATTGATTTTATGACATTCAGCATGTCCTGAGAACTCTCTTGATGTTAATTTTTATAGTGCATATACCAAAAATATGCTAAATGCTTTCAGTGTTCCAATCCTAAAAATCACATTTTGCAACCAGATGATCCTTATAAATTTGTTTCCCAGAAGATCATAATACTGTATTGAAAAATATGTATTTTAATATCAGATGTTTTCTTAGCATCTGTTTCGTAAGGTTCATAATTCAGTAAAATGTCATGTTTCAAAGTACAGAGTATTTTTAAATAATTAGGAATGGGTAGGCCAATTTGGAAATATGACAAACTCTAGCTCTGTGAGTATTAGGAATGTACTGGTAGAAAGAGCAGAAAGAGAATCTGGGATAGGGTCTCCTCTGATATTGGAGGTAAGAGAAAATAATTCCACCAGAAGGAGCCAGATGAGATATACAGTTATGCATAAATCAATACACAGCTGTGTAGCAGGCACCTCATGTTGGATTCATCAGACAATTGGTGAAAAAACAGTTTGGGGAAGTGGGGGAGTGGTCATGGACTAATCAAGAGCAGGTAAAAATCCCATCATGATGGATTCCATGAGACGACTAAATTGCTTTGTAGTGACTGGATACATTGTTGTAAATATTTCCATTCTGCAGGAGGGAGAAAAAGCTTAAGCATAGTTTATCCAAAGCAAATTAAGAAGAAAAAAGAAATAAGTGCTTTGAACGCAGAATTAAAAATGGAGTGGTGAGTAATATACCATATCCTCCCAGCTCAGTAGTTTGTTTTGTTGTTCTGTTTGGAAAGTTTATAGTTATTTAGAGGGTAGCGTGTTGGTTTCCATGAAGAAGGAAAATATAAGAGACACCTAACCTAGTATTGTTGATATGGGAAGTTCACAAAATATTGAATGAAGGAAGAAAACTTGAAAGATAACTGCTGCTTGAGGCAGGGCTATGGTGGCAATGTGAACACCACCACCATAGTCTGATTCGGATTCAGTTTTAGTATGCCCTTCCTTGGCCTTTCTTGCAGAAAGAGTGCTCTGAGGGCTGAAATCCTCTTCTCCTTCCCCGATCCCCTTTGATACTCTTCACAGAAACTTGAAAATAAAAGCAGCTGGGCTCCTGCATTTACTCAGGAGGTTTCCAAGTGGTATAAGTACTTTTCAATGTGGATCCAGCAAACTCTTCAAAAAAATTACTTCTCTCATAAAAGGTATAAGCTCTTGACATAAAAAATGTTTTGCAATGATAGTGTATCATTTGGAGCATTACGGGAGCAAAATAACTACAGTACTCTTGCACGGGCAATCTCTTGAACTCTATGCATCAGTGATCTGTATAATTCATCTTAGCAGTTATGGCCCCTCAACTATATTGTTCGTCTAATACTAAAGACTAATTCACTTTTTATGTGCTGACTGCACTGATAAAATAAGTGGTCATTGCCCTCCTAATTACCCATTGCAAACACTCACCACGTGATATCTTGCAAACACTGAATTGTGGAGTCCGAAGCGTCATTACAGGTTATTTTATAAGTGAAGCAAATGAAGATCAGCCCACTTTGTGTTTGAGCAGATACTTGGCCTCAGGTATCCTGACTGCTTATGTTTGCTTTCCTTTTCTCTCTACAGTTTCACTACTTCCCTGTTCCCCAAACGCAAGGTTCTAACCTGGGATTTCAGTGTCCTGTTCTGCCCTGGGATTACATTGTCCTTCTTTCAGTTAATAGTAATTAAGCACTTGCTAAGTGCAAGCAATATGGCTAGGCAAAAGATCTAGCTGTGACGCTCAAGCTAGTTTGGTCATCAGAAGTACTTGAGAAGTTGTGTAGGAATATAAATTCTCTGGCCCTACATCAGACCTGCTGGAACAAAAATCTATGTGTGAGTGTCTCAGGACTTTACCTCTTAAAAAAATATCCCAAGGTAAGTAAAATGATGAGATGGGTTTGATACTTTGCTTTAATAATATGTACACATAACATAGAGTGTAGTCTTAGTATTTTGGGGCTGTGCCTTGATTTTACCCTACAACCCTTTCCTCCTGAAGTCCTTCCCATCTCAGTCAGTGACAGCTGGCACCTCCTGAGGTGTTCAACCCAGAAAGCCTTCCGCTGTCTTTGATTCCTCCTGTTCCCTCATCTATTCTAGTAGTATCTTCTACTCCCACTGCTTCCAGTATTTCCTCCCTCCTGTTTTCCACAAATATACATGAAGTGATGGATTTCCAAAGTGAACATGTTTATTCCCCCTCCTACGTAAAGCCTTTTCAGCCTATTGCAATATTCCCAAAGTGTGGTCTCTGTAACTATATAATTGATATAATGTAAAAAAAAAAAAAAGGCCCTGTATTAGTCTGCTCAATAAAACACCACAGACTGGATGGCTTAAACAACCGACATTTATTTTTCACAGTTCTGGAGGCTGGGAAGTGTGAGATCAGGGTGCCTGTATGGCTGGGTTCTTTCTGGTGAAGGCCCTCTTCCTGGCTTGCAGACTGATGCGTTCTTACTATGGGATGTGCTCACATGGCAGAGAGAGGAAGCCTTGGTGTCTCTCCTTCCTCTCCCAATGGCACTGATCCTGTTGTGGGAGCTCAGCTCTCATGACCTCATCTAAACCTAATTACTTCCCAAAGGCACCGCCTCCTAATACCATCACATTGTGACTTTTGCAGTGGGGACACAAACGTTCAGCTCATAGCAATCCCCACGGTCGAATCGGTTCTGGAAATGTTGAGTTAACTAAATAAGGATTTTAAATGTTGCTATTTTTATAGCAGGATTTTGGCTCTTATATGCATAGTATAACTTCAGTAGAGTGGGGTATATTGTAGGCACTATTTTCCAGAGATGTTCAACCATAGAACTCCTTTTTCTACACAGTATCCAGAGGAACTAGTGTCTAGGAAATCATAGTACCATTGCTTCCTACCTTTCCTCCTAGTCGTTCTCATTACTGAATGCAGATAGAAAAGCTTTCCAGAATAATTTCTGTTGCTCGCTTATTCTTCAGACTTACCTGTACAGGGCTTCCCTGGTGTCACAGTGGTTAAGAATCTGCCTGCCAATGCAGGGGATGTGGGTTTGAGCCCTGGTCCAGGAAGATCCCACATGCTGCGTAGCAGCTAAGCCCGTGCGCCGCAACTACTGAGCCTGCGCTCTAGAGCCCACGAGCCACAACTACTGAAGCCCGTGCGCCTAGAGCCCGTGCTCTGCAACAAGATAAGCCACCACAATGAGAAGCCCTCACACTGCAACGAAGAGTAGCCCCCGCTCACCGCAACTAGAGAAAGCTCGCATGCAGCAACGAAGACCCAATGCAGCCAAAAATAAATTTTAAAAAACCCAGAAAACAAAAACAAAAAACAAAGTTACCTGTACAAGTGAGAAATGGTTTTGCAAAACCTGTAAGAGGAATATTCAAGTTTCTAAGTATAGGCATAGAGGAGATATAAGTAGATTGCCTTAGGGAGAGTACGAAAGAAACAGATTGCATCTGAATGAATCGCTGCAGTGGCCTTTCTCCTTAGCCCATTACTAGCTTCGTATATGGACAGGGACCATTACTCAAAGGGGCCATTTCATATATTACTGTGTCTCTTGGGGCTAGGAGATAAGAAATGTTTTCTATGAGTTTCTCTTGCCTTGTCTCCTGCTCTTGGGAAATGGTAATTTTTAAAACTTACTGACCCCAAAATGTTATGAATATTTTGACAACTGTCTTAAAAATGTGAATGGGTTCAGTGCCCTACAGTAGCCAGTACAGCCAAATAGATTCTAACTTTGATAAGATTGAAAGCCTCCATGGGAAAAAAAAAGATGATAAATTTGATTCTCTGTGGACAAAAAAATCAGAAAACTAAACTAACTTCTTTAATTTTCTCATCGGCTTGCTGATTTGATGCCACAAAGATACTACTTGTAGTTTCTAGTTGTTGATGAGTCAAGCAAATGAAGTCAGTTGTACATACTGAAATCTTATTTAAACATCAATTTTTTTCTTTTGTAAATTTATTTTATTTTTATTAAGTATAGTTGATATACAATGCTGTGCCAATCTCTGCTGTGCAGCAAAGCGACTCAGTTATACACATATTGACATTCTTTTTTTAATATTCTTTTCCATTATGGTTTATCACAGGATATTGAATAAAGTTCCTGTGCTATACAGTAGTATCTTGTTGTTTATCCATCCTATATATAATAGTTTACATCCACTAATCCCAAGCTCCTGGTCCTTCCCTCCTCCACTCCCGCTTGGCAACCACAAGTCTGTTCTCTGTGTCTGTGGGTCTGTTTCTGTTTTGTAGATAGCTTCATTTGTGCCATATTTTAGATTCCACATATAAGTGATATTATATGGTATTTGTCTTTCTCCTTCTGACTTACTTCAGAAGTAAGTATCATATTTAGTATGATAATCTCTAGTTGCATCCATATTGCTGCAAATGGCATTATTTCATTCTTTTTTATGGCTGAGTAATATTCCATTGTATATATGTGCCACATCTTCTTTATCCATTCATCTCTCAATGGACGTTTAGGTTGCTTCCATGTTTTGGCTATTGTGAATAGTGCTGCTATGAACACAGATGTGCATGGGTCTTTTTGAATTATAGTTTTATCTGGGTCTATGCCCAGGAGTGGGATTGCTGGATCATATGGTAATTCTATTTTTAGTTTTCTGAGGAACCTTCACACTGTTTTCCATAATGGCTGCACTAATTTACATTCCCACCAACAGTGTAGGAGGGTTGTTCCCTTTTCTCCACACCCTGTCCAGCATTTATTGTCTGTAGATTTTTTGCTGATGGCCATTCTGACTGGTGTGGGTTGATACCTCATTGTAGTTTTGATTTGCATATCTCTAATAATTAGTGATGTTGAGCATCTTTTCTTGTGCTTTTTGGCCACCTGTATGTCTTCTTTTGAGAAATGTCTGTTAAGGTCTTCTAAGCCCATTTTTCAATTGGGTTGTTTGGTTTTTTTGTTGAGTTGTATGAGCTGTTTTTATGTTTTGCAGATTAAGCCCTTGTCTGTCACATTATTTGCAAATATTTTCTCCCATTCTGTAGGTTGCCTTCTAGTTTTTTTTTTTTTATGGTTTTCTTTGCTGTGCAAAAGCTTGTAAGTTTGATTAGGTCCCATTTATTTATTTTTGACTTCATTTAAATAAGCCCACATCAAACTTTTAAGTTAAATGTATCTTTATTTTAGTGACTCTTTATTGTCTCCTAGGTAAAAATATGTAGCTTTTATAAAATGAAAATAATTTTTTTTGGATTTTTCTATTTGTGTAGTTCACAATAATGGAAAAATTGATTTCAAAAATAGTAATGTATAAAAATATAATAATAGTATTTTTTAAATAATAAAAATTATTTTAATAGTAATAATGGAAAATGGGAAAAATGATTTTTCCATTTATTTACCACATAATAATATTTTCAAACTGTCAGTGCTAAATATTCAAATATTTAAAAAATCTACAGGCCTTTTTTTTTTTACCAGATAGTATTTGAAATTTTTGCTTATTTTATAGCCAGGAGGGAAGAAAGATGCAGGCCAGGATGTTAAATATTTGCATGCTATGTCAAAATAGGTCATCTTTCAAAGGAGTGTGGAACACATGACCATTAGCATACTTTGTTGCTACTTATGGTGACAGTGTTCTCTGGAGCTAAGATAAATGAGATATGAAGAACAATCAATCTAACTCAAGAATTTAAAAACAATCTCGTTATTTGTGGGTGTTTTTTCTTGCTTGAATCTTGTCTATACTTAAAGACTGTACAATTGATTTGAAAACACTGCATAAACTTATTTTTAAGTGTACTTGTTACATTTCCAATAATATGCTCAATATGTGTTTTTGTTTATCCTCAAGGCACTTTTTTAGATGAAGTATCTCTGAGTTTTAAGCAATGGGTCCAAATGTCAACCTAAGAAAAGTACAAAAATACACTGTTTCCTGTTTTTCCATATTTGTAGATGCTCTGTATTGTAGTTATATTTATTACACAAGTTTTCTTGCTTACTTTTTGTTATATATAAAAATTTATGAATCCTATATCAAGCAAATGATAGATATCTGCCAGTGAGGCAAATTTAGGTATATTAAGTCACTGTGTCTTATTAATAATATAGGAGTTCCAAATTAGACCTGGAAAAATTTTAATGGAGGAATGGAAAAAATTACATTCATTGCAGAGAAACTGATTAAGCATGACGTCAAAAATCAAGATGATTTCATATGCTTGATTTATTATAAAATGTATGAAAAAATTACATGAAGTCATAAAGATTGTTTTACCTGTTGAAAAGTGAAGTTTTACTGAATTTATCCTGACTCCATTCTGTATACACAGCACTGTGTGTGTCACCTTGATTTTATATTTTTTTGGTGTATTTTGAATAATGAATAATTTTCTCTTGTTTTGTGAAATGAAGGCCAATGTAGTAATAATGTACACATTTTATTGTCACCTTACAAACTAATTTTAAAATATTTTTTCTCAAAGTAGAAATTGTTCTTAGAGGGAAATTACTGACTATATCATAGATCCTTTAGAAAAGTCTAAATTTTTTTTTTTTTAGGATGGAACAGTTATTTTTAGACACTTTCACAAAGGGATTTTCAGTACATGTAAAGCAAGCACATGTGCTCTCCCAATCCCCAAAATCCATATATTGCTTTTTAAAATGCATGTTAGCTAAAGTATATTATCTTTACAGCTGAAGTTTTCATTAAATTCAGCAAATTTTTTTTAGCACTTCACCTACAGCATCTCTCATTATGCCTATTGCATGATTGGTAGTCGATTGACAGTATTTGGAAATGAGTGAACAGATGGAAGCATTTTGTTAGCTGAAATAAGTTATATATAAAGGTATGTAAATATTACTTGTTCTCAAGTTTCTTTCAGTTAGGTGAGGATTCAAACAAGTAAAGACAGAAAAGAGGTCTTTCACGGAGAAAGAACTGAATGTAGAAGAGTAGGGAAATGAGAAAGCTCAGGAAGTGCTTGGACACACAGTACATGGTCCCATGTACTTGGAGCTTAGTGTTCTGTGCTTAGGGTGGAATGATAACTAAAGCTGAAGGAGTGAGTTGACCTCTCATTTTGGAGAGATTTTGACCTAGACTACATTTTTACTTAAATGCTTAGGAAATGGACACATCTTGGAAATGTTTTGATTGCAGAGGTGACATGGTGTTAGGAAGTATTTGGATGGTAGTTTACTTAGTGACCTGTAGGCCTGAAAAAATAGAGGTTGCTGGAAGTGGTATGGCTAAGAGGCAAAACAGGCCATTTGGCTATAGTTTGGGCTATGTTTCTCAAATTATTATTATTTTTATTTTCTGAATTCTCATAGGCAAGCCTTCCAATGTTTACTGGCAACTTTAGAACACTTTTCCTCTTAGATTTTTTAGCTAATGCTCTCTTAAATCTATATCATAGTACCTTTACTCTCTTTCTTATGTAGGGTATTTAGCTATAGTGAGCTTCTCAAAATACCGCATTAGTTAAGATCATACGTGTGTGTGTGTGTGTGTGTGTATAGCATTGGCTGCTATTGCTGTTCATTCTAGTTATCATTAAAAATTCCAAATATATGTAGGTCATAATTGGCAAAGGTAAAAAGCATTGTAACTACCCTTAAGATAAATTATCCTTCTATTTATCATATTTAGATTCGACTAAGACTTTTAGAACATGAATTATTCTCCAAGTAATTTCTTTTACTAGTGATAATTAACTTTTGTAGTATATAATAAGCTGTTATTGTGCTAACATATTACATATATTATCCTATGTGATAGTTGTAATCCTGTGATTTGTATGTTATCTTACCCATTTCTTAAAAGAATAAATTGAGGTTTAGAGACATTAAATATTTTCATATGTCAGGCAGATAATAAGTGATAGAGGAAGTACCCAAATTAGTCTGGTTTCAAATAATGCTACTTTTTCATCAATTAATATACCTGAATCCTTGCAGATATAGCTTTACGTAGTCTTTATTATTCCCATTTATTTTTAGACTAGGGAACAGACTCATTTATCCAGATAGAAAATGGCTAAGCTGAGATTCAACTTAGGGTTTCCTGCTCCAAATTTCATGACCTGCATGTTGTACTAACTTCCTTATCAAATTTAGGATTAAGAAACAAAGTAAAATATAAATAATTTGGGGCCCTAAGCTCCCTGTTAATCAGTGACTTCTCTAAAATATTACTTTTTTTTTTTTTTTAATCATTCATACCCCCAGCTTTGTTTCTACTAATCACAGTCTTGGATTCAGTGATTTCTGGTATCAATTTTATCTGAAAATCTATATTTTTAGTAAGTTTTATTTCTTATTGTTATTTAGCATTGGAATCTTAAAACTCCATATTCTTCCCCAGAGCTTTATTTTGTGTTGCTTCTAGTCATCCACAGGAAGTGGTATGTATGAGCCTAGGCATCTTCATGGTAGCTTTTCCTGCTGCTTTCTTCTGTCTATTCTATACAACTGCCTAATGAGTCATTTCAATGTCTACTTCATATTTCCCAGCTGCATTTCATTTAGTTACCCAATGTACTACACATGCATGAAGAAAGACTTCTTAAAAGGTTTGTGTTCAAGAATGCTTAGATTAGTAGGTAGCTTGGAGGGGAGGAGAAGAGGATGACAGAAATAAACTAATGGACTCCCCACAGAAAGGTAATTTTTTAAAACACACAATAAATAATTTCTTATAACTCAAATCACCTGACAACATACATAACACAGTTTGAGCATACACTTAACTTTTGAAAGAACTCTTAATTTATTAAAGTGAAAGTGCTTGTTAGCATTTGCTCCAGCTTGCACGAGAGGTAAATGATTGGTTTTAAAATGTTTCATAATACAAGGTTAATTAATAGGTCTTAGGGGCTTAGGATTCTTATGAATGAGTTTTTAAAATCTATAATACAAGCTTTAAAACACCACCTGCAAAATGAACAAATGTTCTGGTGCTTGAAATATATTGATATGAGCTAAAGTGAAGCTCATAAATTATTTTGTTCTGTTTCTCCTCTGAACAAACAGCTTAGGGTTATATAATGCATTTCTGGAGTGGTCTTGGTCATTGTTCTGTCAGAAAGCAGTTTGCTATGTTGCTCCAGAAATATAGGTGTGGGAAGAGATTTTTGTGATATTCCAGCATTATTCTCCTTACCTTTAGGTACAATTTTACTTAGTAAACATTTGTTGGATTAACAGAGCATTGATTCTCCAGTATGACACCCACCAATTCTTAACTGCATTATACTCAAACTGCCTTTTCATTTATGTTATCTTGCTGGCTCCCCTAGAAATTTAAAACATTTCATTGTTTTTTAAAAATTGGGGTAAAATATGTATAGCATAAAATTTATCATTTTAAGCATTTTTAAGAATATAGTTCTGTGGCATTAGGTATATTCACATTGCTGTGCAACCATCACCACCATCCATTGCCAGAACTTTTTTATCTTCCCAAACTGAAGATCCACACCTATTAAGCAATAATTCCCCATTGCCCCTTCCCACCAGCCCTTGGCAACCACCATTCTACTCTCTGTCTCTACGGACTTGACTACTCTATATATTTCATATAAGTAGAATCATACAATATCTGTCCTTTTGTGGCCTTGTAAGCATTTAATTTAATGTACTACTCCTGTTTAATTCACCCCCCTCCAACATTACAGCTGGACAGAACTAAGGGTCAAAGAGGTGACAGAGTATGTGCATAGTCATATAACTAATTGATGGTAAACTTAGTCTGGGACCAACTTCTTTTCTCCTAGACTTGTGTTCTTTGCATTACAACGTGTTGATTTACTTATTTTCTCATTCAGAGAAAGTGATATTTTAAATTTCTAAGCCAAAAATGAGAGACAAAATATCACATTCAAACAAAATTCAGCCTAAACTCAGGTCATGGTTCAAAATTTGAAAAAGTCACTGATCATGGGATAGTGTTTCAAAATTCATACTTACACAATTATTAATAAATAGTATCTATTAAAAATACCCATAATATATTCTATGTTGACTTCTCTGATTGCATATGGCTCTGTTCTGGGTTACCCACTGAAAATAATGTACAATGGTATAAGCATACAGACAAATGTCCTAAAATGTTTCAAATACATGCTTTAAATCCATCCAGCAGCCTCAACTGATTGGAATTGGTGCCAGAGCACCATGACAGTAGCTGATTTGCTATAACCTACCTATGCATTTATCCTTAGAAAAGGTTAAAAGTGATTACTTTTTTTAAGAAAATCACTTTAGGTTTAGACTAACTTAAACTGTGTTTGAGTGAATTCTTTTTCTTTTGGTTAAGACTGAAGATCTGCCTAACAACGTTTTTTGGGCTGGCCTTGGCCCACAAAGGGTGAAATCTCTGCAGGATACTCTGGCATAACAAGTACACATTTGACTCCTAGGGAAGCTCTAAACTTCTCTCCCAAGGAGAGGTGTAAAGAACTTCTCTGATGTCCATTTTTTAGTCCTCATACAAGAATCCAAGGCCAGCCCTTGTCTTCAAGTCCTCTTTGATCATAAGCCACCTGCTTTTCCAGAATCATCACATTTTATCCTAGATGTCATAGAGTTCTCTATTATTCCTAATGCACTAGAACTGTGGGATGTTCGTCATTATTTCACAAAAGAATTATATAGTTAAGTAACTTTAGGAAACACCAAGTTAATACAATTTAATGATATTTTCCTTTACTTTGTTTAGAACCTTTAATATGCTAAGGTGTGAACTGTATATTTATAAAAAGGATATATAGCAGTATTTCCCAGACTTTTTTGACCAACAAGCTCCATGCTAACAGTTTTTGAGGTTGGAATTCATTCTAGAGTAGGAAATAAATGCTAAAAAAAAAATGTTCCTGGGTCACTTTTTACATTAATTCGAAAAACATTTTAGATAAGGAATTAAGCGCAATAATATGTGATTTGGAAACATTTCCGTCTGTGTTATCAAGGACCTCCTGCCCTCAAGTGGGAAAGAGATTAGTCAGACCCACTGTGATAGAGTCTGTCACGGAGAACAAGATGCTGTGGGGGCTTATTGAGGGGACACAACATAGAGATCAGAGAAGATTCCCCAAAAGGGTGAAAGTTGAAGAGAGACTTGAAGGATGAATAGAGATTCAAAGAAAAACATGTTGTTCTAGAGAGGTAGAGGTTAAGCACACACACGATGATTTGGATGGCTATTAATGCGCATGGATAAAGTTATTCAATAATGGTGCTCAAGGGGACAGCATTAAGTGAACAGAAACACCCTGCAAATGGAAATAAATCCATGGCAGTGAAGCAAACTGAAGGTGAAGCATCATAAGTGGAGAGCTTTCAACAAGTCTCTAGAAGTTAGAAAGTGAATATGAGCTGGAGATTGGATTCAACACTGTACAAAAAACACTATTTAAGAGGAGTCTGCCGCTACGAAGCTGTTAGAGGTATTAGCAGGTGACTCTCTGGTGGAACACCAGCGAGGCAGGTACCAAGAGTAGATGTGAGAAGAGCAGCTGAAATAGGGAGGTAATTAAAGACTTGTCATGGACTCCTTGTGCCAGGTGCTATCCCTATATTCTCTAGCCCTTTGTACCTCAAGCACAGAACAACTCTTTGGTGTTTATACCCAGGCAAGAAAATCAGAGGATGCTTCTATGAAGAGAATGACTAATATTCAGGTGCAGAGCTGAGGTTGCTAAAGTGGACATTGGCACTCCACAATAGTCATCTACATCCTGACAACTGTGGGACCTCTACAATACATGCACCCCCAAAAAGGTCCATCTGTACCCCTAAGTTGTGTACACATAACTCCCCGGAAACTCCTCAGCTGAGAGAGAGGCCTGATGGAGATGACTGTCTACCAGATACCCCAGAATCAACATAATCCTTTCCTCCAACAGGAAAAAGGGAATCACAGTCTCTAGCCCTGTAAGGAAAATTGGCAGCAGGAGTGAGAAAGACCAAGACCCACAAAAATAACAACAACAAATGATTGTAGGAAACAGGCAATTCAGGAACGAGAAGATAGCTTAACAATTTTTTGTTAATAACTTCAAAACTACCAGAAGAATTGTGTCCATAAAGAAAGAAAGCCAATTTTGTTGTGTATATGTACCACATCCTCTTTATCCATTCGTCTGTCGATGGGCATTTAGGTTGTTTCCATGACCTGGTTATTGTAAATAGTGTTTCAATGAACATTGGGGTGCATGTGTCTTTTTGAATTATGGTTTTCTCTGGGTATATGCCCAGTAGTGGGATTGCTGGGTCATATGGTAATTCTATTTTTAGTTTTTTAAGGAACCTCCCTACTGTTCTGTATAGTGGCTCTATCAATTTACATTCCCAACAGTGCAAGAGGGTCCCCTTTTCTCCACACCCTCTCCAGCATTTGTTGTTTGTAGATTTTCTGATAGTGCCCATTCCAACTGGTGTGAGGTGATACCTCATTGTAGTTTAGATTTGCATTTCTCTAATAATTAGTGTTGAGCAGGTTTTCATGTGCTTCTTGGCCATCTGTATGTCTTCTTTGGAGAAATGTCTGTTAAGGTCTTCTGCCCATTTTTGGATTGGGTTGTTTGTCTTTTCATATTGAGCTGCATGAGCTGTTTCTATATTTTGGAGATTAATCCTTAGTCCATTGATTTGTTTGCAAATATTTTCTCCCATTCTGAGGGTTGTCTTTTCATCTTTTTGTAGTTGCCTTTGCTTTGCAAAAGCTTTTAAGTTTCGTTAGGTCCAATTTGTTTATTTTTGTTTTTATTTCCATTACTCTAGGAGATGGATCAAAAAAGATCTTGCTGTGATTTATGTCAAAGAGTGTTCTTCCTATATTTTCCTCTAAGAGTTTTATAGTGTCCAGTCTTACATTTAAGTCTCAAATCCATTTTGAGTTTATTTTTGTGTATGGTGTTAGGAAGTGTTCTAATTGCATTCTTTTAAATGTAGCTGTCCAGTTTTCCCAGCACAACTTATTGAAGAGGCTGTCTTTTCTCCATTGTATAACCTTGCCTCCTTTGTCATAGATTAGTTGACCATAGGTGTGTGGGTTTATCTCTGGGCTTTCTATCCTGTTCCATTGATCTATATTTCTGTTTTTGTGTCAGTACCATATTGTCTTGATTACTGTAGCTTTGTAGTATAGTCTGAAGTCAGGGAATCTGATTCCTCCAGCTCCACTTTTTTTCCTCAAGACTACTTTGGCTATTCGGGGTCTTTTGTGTCTCCATACAAATTTTAAGATTTTTTGTTCTAGTTCTGTAAAAAGTGCCATTGGTAATTTGATAGGGATTGCACTGAATCTGTAGATTGCTTTGGGTAGTATAGTCATTTTCACAATATTGATTCTTCCAATCCAAGAACATGGTATATCTCTCCATCTGTTGGTATCATCTTTAATTTCTTTCGTCAGTGTCTTATAGTTTTCTGCATACAGATCTTTTGTCTCCCTAGGTAGGTTTATTCCTAGGTATTTTATTCTTTTTATTGCAGTGGTAAGTGGGAGTGTTTCCATAATTTCTCTTTCAGATTTTTCATCATTAGTGTATAGGAATGCAAGAGATTTCTGTGCATTAATGTTGTATCCTGTAACTTTACTAAATTCATTGATTAGCTCTAGTAGTTTTCTTGTGACATCTTTAGGATCCTCTATGTATAGTATCGTGTCATCTTCAAACAGTGACAGTTTTACTTCTTCTTTTCCAATTTGTATTCCTTTTATTTCTTTTTCTTCTCTGATTGCCATGGGTAAGACTTCCAAAACTATGTTGAATAATAGTGGCGAGAGTGGACATCCTTGTCTTGTTCCTGATCTTAGAGGAAATGCTTTCAGTTTTTTACCATTGAGAATGATGTTTGCTGTGAGTTTGTCATATATGGCCTTTATGATCTTGAAGTAGGTTCCCTCTATGCCCACTTTTTGGAGAGTTTTTATCATAAATGGGTGTTGAATTTTGTCAAAAGCTTTTTCTGCATCTATTTAGATGATCATATGGTTTTTCTTCTTCAATTTGTTAATATGGTGTATCACATTGATTGATTTGCATATATTGAAGAATCCTTGCATCCCTGGGATAAATCCCACTTGATCATGGTGTATGATCCTTTTAATGTATTGTTGGATTCTGTTTGCTAATATTTTGTTGAGGATTTTTGCCTCTATATTCATCAGTGATATTGGTCTGTAATTTTCTTTTTTCATAGTATCTTTGTCTGGTTTAAGTATCAGGGTGATGGTGGCCTCATAAAATGAGTTTGGGAGTGTTCCTTCCTCTGCAATTTTTGAAAGAGTTTGAGAAGGATGGGTGCTAGCTATTCTCTGAATGTTTGATTTGTAGAGACGTGGATGGATATGCAGACTGTCATACAGAGTGAAGTAAGTCAGAAAGAGAAAAACAAATATCGTATATTATCACATATATGTGGAACCTAGAAAAATGGTACAGGTGAACCGTTTTGCAGGGCAGAAATAGAGACACAGATGTAGAGAACAAATGTATGGACAGCAAGGGGGGAAAGTGGCAGGAGGGGGGTGGTGGTGGGATGAATTGGGAGATTGGAATTGACATATATACACTATTATGTATAAAATGAATAACTAATAAGAACCTACTGTATAAAAAGTAAATAAAATACAATTCAAAAATTCAAAAAAACCCCACAAAAGTCAGTGAGGGAAAGAGGAACAATTAAAGGAAAAAACAACATTCTTTGATTTAGAAAATCTAAAACAGAAATTGCAGAATAACTTTGAGAACATGAAGTTAAAAAGCAAAACAGTGAGAGAAGCAATTACGTAGGAAAGCCACCAAGTAACTAATTAGCAGGTAACTGGTATATATTCCCTGAATAGCAGAACTAGAGAGGAACATAGTACTCAGGGTTGTGGAAGTAAACGTCAAAAGCAGGAGATATTCCAAAATTATTGCCTCTGGCCAGTGGGACCGGGCCTTGTGTTGAGGTGAGGAAGGGGATAGGGAAGACACTGTTGCTTTTCATTACAAATTTTATAAGGTAACATATACATGTATTAATTGTTAAAAATAAAACAAAGTACAGAATATGTTATGTTCAGTGTTAAAAACAAACCCAAAAATGGAGTGAATGCATCATTGTTGAATTCTCCACTAATTGTATGTGTTTCACATATTTAATCCTAGTTGCAATATTTTGAGGCTTTTTTGCCTTTGACTTAAACACTCGTCCGAAAAGTTTCCTGAAATACCATCTCATGAATCAAATATATTTTGTGAGGGTTCAGATTTACAATCACGTAATTTCATATTTAGAATATGGTTTATATATGAAATCTCTTTCTAAAGAGACTCATCTAAATCATTTTATAATTTTTTATTTAATTTGTAATAATTTGGTGGGAAGAAAATTGGCCACTGGTGAATATTTAAGCACAATCTAAGCAGCCATAGATGGAAGATACTTTTATTTTCCTAAATTATGTTTAGAGATACACTAACCTAATGAATCTATTTATACTGAGATTTTATCTTTAAAAAGCAATTTCTTCCTGCCCAACCTCTCTTTGTCGATTTATTTTCTCATAACCGTCTGTGAGTGCAGGTATCATTTGCTTATTTTAAGAAATTGTGGTTTAATAAGGTTAGGTGGCTTAATGGAATTTCAGCCCAGGTTTTCTGATTAGTTCACTGTTCTTTCACTGCACCAGGAATTCATAATTGCAGGGATTTTTCAAAATCATTCAAAACCCATAATTTTAAAATATTTGGGGGAAATATATAGGTTGTACATTTATTTTTTTCTCAATGATGAAGGAACTCTGGAATTGTATCTTAACATTTTAGCCTAGCCTGGTGACACCCAAACCTCTTGGTATGACAATTCTTTGGATTTGTGTTTAACCAGTGAATGGCACATATAAGACAGCTGTCGTGTAACGCAGGAAGAGGTTCATAAATCTTATTAAGGAATAATCAATTAAGGAATAATCAGAAACAATATAGATATTTATTGCTAAGATTACCACACTTGCAAAGCCAAAGTTTTCTAAAACAATGAGGCATTTTGCTCTGACAGTAAAACAATGGAATTTAGTTAAGTTCTACATACCACATATTTTGCGGTTGAGATCCTGTGAGGTAATCTAATATTCTGTTCTCTTTTCTCCTCACTCTATCATTTTGTCTCCAGACCTCTTTTTACTTTTGGTTGAAGAGTGGACTTGGAAAACCTTGTGTTGGTATTTCTTTCTCAGGCCTAGTCAATTCTCAGTATAGGTTTGTTGAATTAATTAAACTATATGTTATTAACATCTCTAAAGACATATAAGATGTTTAAATGCTAAAGGAGGTGATGATACTAAAGGAATTTAAGTTGTTCATTATTATGTTTCATTTCAAACAAATGAGTAATCCTGTTCTTAGATATATAATACTTAATGAGTCCAGTGATTCATCTCTTGAAAGACTAACAGAATAGATAATAAAATTATAAGATTTTGACAAAAGTCCCTCCTCTAACTTTCTGATATGTTTGAAAAGACTAGATGTATATGAAAGCCAGCTTCTTTTGAGGAAAGGCACTTTTATATCAGATGTAATTAGTGATGAGGCCAGTATTCAAGCTCACCATGTCCTTATAGATACAATGCACATTTCCTAAACTATGCCCTTTTACTGTGTGATTGCAGCTTGCTTATTATTTACATCTTATTAGTCCTGTGAAATTTCTGATTAGTTATTTTATGTGATTAGTCCTGTGAAATTTCAATCTTTGTATTCTCTGAACTTTGTCTAATATATTATTGGCACTTTGTTGATTTCTGAGATTAATTTTATCTTAATTCTTTTTTACCCTTGAAAACATTTAAACTTTTTACCAAGTAAATGCTTAAAATGCATATACTTGCTTAATAAACCCATGGAACAGTGCTGTATATATTGTAAATTATCCCCAAAATGGATCATCTTATAATATTCCTTATATAACAAAATTATTTTTAGTAATAATCATGAAATGAAACAGATACTAACAGTAATAATAACAGAAAAAGAAATACAGAGAAATTTTTTGTGTTAAATTTTGTATATATAACTATGCTAGTAAAAATATTAGAAAACAAAGAAGTAATGGATTATTACTTCTTAATTAAAGTATTTTTTTGAAAAATAGGGAAGAAATACATGAAGGATGCCTTCAATAAAATAAATTCTGCAAGATTCAGAGAGTGATTTGTGCATAGAATTACAATATTAAAGTAAGCCAAATACTCTTTCTTCATCTTTATAGTCACTGTGCTATCATTATTTATTTTGAATTTACAGATGCAGTAATATATTGAGCCATAGTGATTAGAGTTGTGAACTGTGCCCAAACTGCGCTCAATTATTTTAAACTATATTGAATTTACTCTTGAAATGCATGCGGGAGGCTGGGATAGCTGAGTCTGTGTGTCAGGGCTGACTGGGTAACTCAGAGTTTTCCAAATTAACTTGCCCATAGAATAATATTTTTATTAAAAGTAAATAACAAACACATGCTAATTTGGAACATACATATATTTTATTAAAATTCAGCAGTAACAGAAGCAATGTTAAGGGCATAGAGCAGAGATTTGCAAACTAGAGCTTGTGGGCCAAATCCCACATCATCTTAACTGTACCAGTTTTGGGGAGAGCGAGAGGGAGAACAGGAAAAAGCTCAAGTGCCATTTCTGAGCATGTACGTACACAGTGGGGCTAAAGTCTGTTGTGTATGTGAGTGTTGCTCTTATTAGGTTATATTAAAAGCAAACATAGACTATGGCATTTCATTTCCCAGTTGCTGTGCATCTTAGGTGTTGACTTTCTCAGTAGTAAATGTGGTTAAGTTGAGTGTGGTTGAGAACATATGTCTCAGGTGGCTGAACCTCTGTTACTTCTTTAGGGAGATAGGCCAAACTACAGATTTAAATCACAACCTTTAAGGAATTATATTTCTTCAAGCAGCTTGACCTTGATATAGGTTTATCTCTTATATTTTTATTAAGAATAGTTTAATGACTGGAAAACTGTCTTTACATAAATATCTGCAGGCAATGTCTTTGAAATAAATTTTCCCCTTTTATCTAACCTTATTCAAATAAATGCTTGTTAATTATGTAATTAAATTTCTTTGACTTTTTCTTTAAAGTGCATTATATTGTTTATAGCGACTCATAAAACTTACTGTACGTTAAAAAAAAAATTAACCTGTCATATTTTAGCAGACCAGAAATAGAACTTGTAAACAAAATCCCTTTTGTACTATCATTTGCCTTAGCCATATAGACAACCATATTGTTGGTCTCTCTGAGGATCTACACCCAAATGGAATAGTCTTTGCTTCTTTCTGGGGTAATTATTCATAGATATTCCTGAATTTATGCTGCAGTGACTACAAATTTTACAGCATGGTCTACTGACTATCCTTCAATCATGCTGGTTATTTTAGTGTAGTGATTTTTCTCCATTTTGTGTGTATCATGCAAAGTAAAACATATAGGAAATACCCCATAGCGGGGCCAAGCCAGGAGAATGGGCGGCTCATGCTCAAAGATTTGAGCTCCCTGAAGGCTTTTGGGGAAGGGCTTTTAAAGACAATGTGAAGGAGAGGGTCACAAGGTGTGTGATCAGCTTGTGCTTAATTCTCTGACTGGTTGGTGGTGAGGTAGAAGTTTGATGTTTCTGGAACGTCAATCATAAGCCTTCTGGTTCCAGCTTGTCTGACTGACGTCTGTGTGCTGGCGGTCAGCATGCGGTTAACTTTTTCCACCTGATGGGGGGTTTACTATTAGTAAAACAACTCTAGGATACGGCTCAGGATATTATCTACAGACCATGAGGAGGAACTAAAGGTCCTTGACTTTGTTTTATGGCTAAACTATTATTATTTTATTTTACTTATCTGTTTTTCTTTGTTTCTGCATTTTCTCACTTCTCTAATTAAATTCGCTCTTTGAGACTCAGGAAAGGCCCTCTAAGCTAAAGCTTTTCTACAAACAAGAGCCAGGGGCATGGAGATCTCTGTCCCTGGGAAGGCCTTGCAGGGTCCTGCTTGGTTTCAAGTCAGTGGAAAGAAATCAGTCCCCATGAGAGGTGGTTACTTCCTTCCCTTCTCTCTTCCTCCTGCTCCTGTTACCTCTTTTCTTCCTGCTTCTTCCTCTCTTTCATCTTCTTTTAATTTTAATGAATTATTATAAAGGATATGTATCCTTTACAATATATAGTCTTATTTATGAGTTATGCAAATAACAAATCAATAAGAAAAAGGTCGATAACATCCTGGAAATTTTTGTAAAAGACATGAACAGGCCAGTGAAGTTCCTTCCTGGCTTCTCTTCAGGAAGAGAGAACCATGGCTGCCCTGTTACACACAATGGTGGAAGCATGTGCTGTAAGTCTGCGAGGAAGAAGATTTGCCAACTGCTGTATGTCCTTTATCTGCATTTTACAATAAGGCCTCCTTTTTCTTAAAGGTACCTGGACTCTTTTCAACTTAATAGTTAAAGCCAACAAATACAATATAATAAGTCTTAAGATAATTACATAGTGTTGTTTTTACACGATTGATTCAACTTGACAAATACTTAACACTGAAACAGAACTCTTAACCATGCTGTTCACAGGACATAGCAGAGCTTTGATAAGACTTTCAAGGTTGTGACAAGAACATAATGCAAGAATCTCTCCAAAAAGGACAAATCTGAAGAATGGAAAATTAATTGTGACCATGAAATATGTTATGTATATAGTTTTACATGTGATTTTTAATATTGGGTAACCAAAACACCCAAAAGAAATGCAAGTGGACTACCTTTCCACTGAACTGCATAATCTGACTCATAATTAAAGAAAAGAGAAATAAGATAATAAGAACTTGATTTTCACTTATTTTCTTAAAGACTGAAATATCTATTAATAAATATGGTATGTTAAGTGTACAGAATGGAGAAGTAATAATTCTCATTCAAAGGTGGTGAAGTTGAAATTATTTTCATCTCTTTTAATGGCAGTTTGACAATACCTATAAAAATATAAATGTATATTACTTTGACCCAGAAACTTCACTACTAGGAATTTATCACATGGTATACTTATAGATGTGTGCAAGGACATATCTACAAAGATGGTTTTTGCTGCCCTGTTTATGATAGCAAAAACTGGCAGCTACCTTAATGTCTTGCATTTGATTATGCAATACCTATACCAGGGAATATTATGCAACTATTAAAAAGAAGAGTTGGTCTTTGTGTTTACATAAAAAAGATCTCTTAAATATATTTTAAGTAGAAAAATCAATTCCCAGAACAGTATTAAAATGTATGTGAATTTATGTTAAAATGATAAATTCATAGGTCACATGGACACAGTCAAGAGTGATTCTCATGGGCAAGAAAATGGGGATTAGAGAAATTCTTTTCATTGCATTGACTATAATGTTTGAATATTTAACATGAGTTTCAACTTATTTTCTCAATAAAATAAAAGATCTAGTAAATAGAGCAAATGGCATTTTACAAATACTAATGTCAGACATATCATTGAGATGACATAATTGAATTTGATTGTGTTTGAGAAAAATATGTGAAGTATTTAAAAATACATCAGAACTAATAATATTTATGCAAAGAAGATTCGACAATACTTTTTATACTACCTTATCACTTTAGATTCATCACTTTATTAGCAGAATTCTTGATCATCTCAATAGATACAGAAAAGGCATTCAACACCATTCAATATTGTACACACATGGAGGTGTCTATGTGTGTCTGTGTGTGTGTGTATTAAGAGTAGAAGGGAACTTTACTTAACCTGCTTGTGTGTATCTACCAAAACTTAATGCGAACAATAGTGCTTAATTTTTAACTTCAGAAGCATTTAAAAAGTGATGCCCACTATCCCCCCTCCTGCTCAAAGCATTAATTACTGGATGTCCTGGTCAACGTAATATGATTTTCTTTTCTTAACTCATGGATTATTAGATTACTTGGATGTGACTTTTATGGCTTTCAAATATTTGGTATTTTTGTCCTTTTTTGGTTTGTTTTAGTTCTGTTAATTTCTGTCTTCTAACTTCATAGGACTGTGATAAGAGAAGACAGTCTTAGAATATCACTTACTTGGAATCTGTGGAAGCTTTATTTCTGTGGCTTACTACATAGTTAACTTCTCCTTGCTGAAATATGCCCTTTATATGTATATTTTTTTTTTGGTGAGGAAATGACTAAAATTTCTGTGTCCTAAATTTATATTCACCTTAACTCTTGAGAGTGACAAGGCATATGTCTGACAAGGCATATAATGAAGACAAGGTACTTTTCCCACAGCCATCTAAATATATTTATTGCCTGATTTCTGCCATGTCTTTCTGGGAATAAGAAGTCTGCCATCAATCTAATTGGTGAAGTTTCCTTACAGAAAATTAGTCTTTTACTGGAAGATTAAAAAAAATTTCATTGCCGCCAAAAGTAGCAAAGTTCATTATGATGTGTAGAGGTGTAGATGAGGCATTTGGTGGACTTTTTTTAGCCTGAAGATTCACATCATTAGTTCTGGGCAAATTTCAGTTCTTATATCTTCAAATATTACTCTTTGTGGTCTTTCTATTTTTCTTTTCTTTCTGGAATTAGCAGATATATGAACTCCTCAAATTTTTCCTCACGTCTGTTAATCTCTCTCTCTCCCCCTCCCCCTTCCTCCTTCTGGGAGATTTCCTTAGTTTTGTCTTCTAACTTATTAATTTTGTGTTTAAGTTTCTTTAAGCGAGATTTAGCCTGTAGTCTGAAGGATTTTTAAATTTCCCTAATGACTATGTTTTTTTCATTCCCAAATGTCTAATTTGTTCATTTTCCTGTCTGCTCTTTTGTAACCACATATTATCTTTCCTAAAGAGCTTCTCTCTTTTTATCTCTTTGAGATATTTAAACATAGTTCTCTTAACATTTTCTTAAATTACTTCAGTAACTTAATTTTCTGGGTTCAAATTCTCTCCTGTTGGAGAAAATGAACCCTCTTATGTTTTATCAGTTTATTGTGTGTTTGATTTTACTCCTGCTGGTGCATGATGTTTGCTTCGTGAAGGCTTTGATTTGTTAACTTCTTTTTAAAAAACTGTTGTTTCCTCAGCACTTGGCAGAGCTCCTGGCACATAGTAGGTATTTAATAAATATTCGTTGCATCAATAATACATGTACTTTTGTTCTTTTTAAATCTTGTCTGTAAACTTACCCTATGTGAGTTTGTGACTGTCTATATAATTGCTTACTGTTTATTGCAATTGTTTATTTCTGCTCTGGGCTTATAAAGTATGTGGCTTGAGCATGGTAAATGTTTGGCTTAAAACTCTTGGTCTATGTGATACCTCATATTCATGCCACACGCACCTAACTTTTCATCTGTGCTGGGCAATAGTCTGGTAGTTTCTTTCTTTCCTTTTTTGTGGGAAGAGGGTGCAGATCTGGCTCCATTTATATAGGTCTAGCCTGTGAACTCATAGCCTGTATTTGGCTCTATTCATAGGCTACATGACTATATTTTTAGTTCCTTTCTTTCTCTTCCTTTTACTTCTTCTAAGTTATCCTTTCCTACTTCATGGTTATATACCTGTTTACTTTATGAGTTTGTCTCTATATTTTAAACAAAAAAGAAGCCATTATCTATATTTTATATTTATATATTAATTATATTTAATAATTATAAAATTATTTAATATATTTACTTATATTTTATAATTATAAATAATTATATTTATATATTTCTATATTTTGGGAATAGAAGAGAGAATTTTTGTATGTTTTACCCTCTATCTTCAATCAGAAAATAATGTGTTTTTTTGCCCATGAAATCCAGAATTATTTATAAATCCCCTTATTTCAGCCCCCAAAATAAACAAACACTTTTCTAGGTGGTAGCATGGAGCTATAACAGATAAATTCATACTTTGCGTGAAAGACAGCCAACCTGCTTAAATGCAAGAATTTGCATATATCTGTGTAATAAATAGGAGCAGTAACTATCACCTTAAATATAGTTTATGAAAATTAAGTGCTTTAAACCTGAACCATGAACTTCTTTAGGCAGGAAGTCTTTGAAATCTTTAGTCATAGTCAATGATCCTCGGTGCTTGGAAGTGACCTGCGTGTGGATCTACATAATATGTGGCTCAATCTGGTGGTGAACAACATAACATGAATGCATTACTTAGATAATAAAACCAGCCAACTTAAAAAACAACAACAAAAAAGATGTTCTGTTTCTTATAGTGAAATGATAGTGGCTTCTCTTAACAGAGTGCTGATTTAACAAGATTGATGTCACAAATTATACTAGTCCATCAAATCCTTAAACTTTAGAAGGTAGATTAAGGCATTTATGATAGTCCTCTTTCCCTTTAAACTTCTTAAGTCAATTTTCTTTCAGGTTCACTTGTCTGTTTAGGGAGAGAGTAAAAATAGGTCAAAATAAGGGGTACTTAAACACTTTCAACATGATTTATACAACTGTAGGTATTCATAAAAGTGCCAAATGTGGCTTCTGGAGGAGAGGGGGCTTTCCTACAGGGTGAATACTCTAGATGTTAACCATGGTGTTTTCAGTCCTTGTATCATAATTCCTTTTTGCCACTAATCAGTGTCTGCTTTCGTGTTTCTTTTCAAACCTTGAATTCAAATCTGTCATCCTCTTAAGCTTACCAAAATATTATGTATTGATAGTTTCCAAAAACCATTTTTGAAATCTTAATTTTTTTTCTGGAAGACTTTTAAGATAAATTAGGGAAAAAATAACACTTTCTACTCTAGACTCTCCCATGAACACAGTATTCATAAAATGCTCTTATCACCCTCAACTATTTTCTCAAATTATTTCCCATATGATACTATATGGATATATTTTATGAATTTAAGTCATATCATATGTATCTATTTTGTCCTTCTTTCATACTTGTAGATAGTGCCTTTGTTTACTATTCATGCATCTGGGTAAATAGTAAACATTGTGTTAATTTATATGGACATTCAGCTCTATAATGCCAAGCATATGCTTAGCTGACTTAAATTGTTGCATTTAATCTGGAGATCTGATGTCATATAACTGCAGCTTTAGCATAAGCTTCCAAAGAGACCTGTTATCTTCAGATTTTTTATGTTACTGTAAAGTGCAAGTGCATAGTAAATACTTTTGGAAGAGTACAGTGATTCTGGAAATTTATATCGAATTAAGAAAAGCCAACTTTAATAACCATTTATTTTTAAAGTAATATATGTTCAGTTATTGCACAAGTAATTCAAACAATACAGAATGTGCAAAAAATAATAATATTGGGTTAGCCAAAAATTTCTTTCAGGTTTTTCCATACGCTGTTATGGAAAAACCTGACCAAACTTTTTGGTCAAACCAATAGTATTGCTTTGCTCCACTGGTCCTACTTGTCTGAGGTAACCAATTCTAAGGATTTGGTAGTATACTGGAAATGTTTAAGAGTTCTTTTTGGTAGTGTATATATGTCCATGCCATGTAAAATAGATAGCTAGTGGGAAGTAGCCGCACAGCACAGGGAGATCAGCTGGGTGTGTTGTGTCCACCTAGAGGGGTGGGATAGGGAGGGTGGGAGGGAGACGCAAGAGGGAGGGGATATGGAGATATATGTATACGTATAGCTGATTCACTTGGTTATAAAGCAGAAACTAACACACCATTGTAAAGCAATTATACTCCAATAAAGATGTTTAAATAAATAGTTCTTTTTCTATTCCTGTTTTGATTCTTCAAATTTGCCCCTATTTGATTTTATTGCATGTTAATTTTCCTGTATGGTTTTGCTATTTCTTCATTGTTTTCTTCAGCAGCACAATCTAGTTTCAACTTTTATACCTTTCCAATTGATATGAATTCCTGGCATATTTTGCTAGATGTGGCATCTATCATTAGCTAGTCAAAAAACGATAGTACTGTTGATTTTTCTTTTTATGTGTAACATTGGCTAAAATACTAGATGACCAATTATAGTGACTTACACAATGAATGCTCTAATATATTTATTGGAAGCACCCACTTAGAGTACCTGCCACAAATAGGTAAATTATACTTTGATACTTTCTCCCTGAGTTACATGTTAGCCTGAATGATTTTTACCACAATTCCAGTTGTACCGGAGGAGTTTGTACTACTGTAAAGTACTGTAACTTTACTGTCTGAGAAATCAATACCTATTGCCTTCATGTTACACTTAAAAAACAAAATGGACCTGTTTGAATTCGTGTCATGGTATCTTGTGAATGTAATTTTTAAAATTACCATTATAAAAATTCAATGTAAGTCTGACTTATTATAGATGAGAAACTTACAGCTGAGAACCTGAGTAAACAACAGGAGAGTCAGCATTTCAACTTCTACATGTTTAACAAAGGATTATGGAATTGTCCCACAAGCATAAGCTAAATCATGAAAATTTACATTTTCCTTCTGTAGGACAGTTCCTTCTGACATTATCCTCCGAACAACAGCTCGTTTTCTTGTGCCAGTATTCTATTCCCTGAACTGCAGCTTGGCAGCAGCCAGGTCTCAAATTTCAACCACATGTATTTCAAAAAATCAAAAGAGCCTTATTTGGCACTTCAGTCACATATCTTTAAAAGCAGTGTTTGTGCGTCAGATTTAAAAATAATTGAAACCAGGGGGTTCAAAAAACCAAACTTTTCTTCCAAGATGTTTCAACTTCAACTGATTCCAAAAACACTGAAAGCAAGAGAATGGAAATGAGAATAGAAACTGCAGGCAGCCGGCAGCTTAATAAACTGACAGTGCCGGCAGAAATGGGCTCAAAATGTGCACTCTACCCACAGGCCAGGCTAGGGATCCTTGTATGCCTTGACCCTGTTTGCACAATAGCCTGCCTGAAAACAGCCCTAGTGTTCTGCAAGTATGCGGTGAGTGTGTTGGCCTATGAGATCATTTTATCGAAGGCTGAACTCATACCCAAAGATGGGAACATATGTAGCTGTTTTGGGTTGGTTATCCAATATTAAAAAATCATATTAAAAACTCTATGCATATATATTTCATGGTCACAATTGATTTTCCATTCCTCAGCTTTGCTGCTTCTTCTTTTTTCTTTTTCCGAGGGATTCTTGCATTATGTTCTTGTCACAACTTTGAAAAGTCTATTGAGGCTATGAGTATGTCCTTGTGAACAGCATGGTTTGGAGTTCTGTTTCAGTGCTGAGTATTTGTCAAGTTGCCCTAATCATGTGAAAACAGCACTATATAATTGTGTCAAGACCTGTTCTTTTGTATTTGTTGGCTTTAAAATAAGTTGAAAAGAGCCCAAATGCTTTTAAGAAAACGTACTCCTTATTGTAAAATGCAGATAAAGGACATATCATTAACAAATGAGTCCTTATAGATTTACAGCACATGCTCCCCTATTGTGTGCAATTAGTATTCTCTTCCTGAAGAGAAGGAGCAATTAGTATTCTCTTCCTGAAGAGAAGCCAAGAAGGAACTTCACTCTTCCTATAGATGAAATAGGATAATAGAGATGTATAAAAATGGTAAATAGAAAATGACTCAATTTTTGTGTAAATGTGTTTATTTTTAACTCTAATGTTACATATGTAAACCTTCTTTCATATAATTAGGGGGCATAAAAATATCGGTTATTTTGATCAGACAACCTTTTATTTTAGACCACAATGCTAATTTAATAATTTTGCGATTCTTCCAGCTTCCATTCATTCTTTATTCCAAACATTGTTCATATTATTTAGATTCACGTTTACAGCGAACTGCTTCAGTTGTCCCCCTGAGCAGTGAAAAAAACCCTCTCATTAAACCACCGTTTTCTTCTATTCAATCATGTCCAAACACCTTAGCCTGGAAGTAAGACTCCTTCCAATTTTTACAATTGGCCTTCAAATCCGTTTCCACTCTTAAAGCCCATCATCCCCTCACCCCGCCTTTGCCTATCCTCACTGCATAGCAGAAAGTCCTGTTGTTCCTAGCAGAGCACATTGCAAAGAGAACAGACTTCAGAATTCAGTAAATCAAAACTGAAATTTCAACTTCATCACTTATTAGCTCTGAAATCTTGGAAAAATCATTTAATATTTATAAAACGTCTCTGTGACTCATATCCCTAGGGTGATTGTACTTCCAAATGAGAAAACCAAAGGAAACATTTTTGAAAACTATAATGTGGTATACTACCATTAATTCTCAAAGTATATCAGAGTACTAATTCCATGTTATTTCCATAGTTTTACATTGAAATGTGGCTCCATGCTTACACATGTTTATTTGAATCCCAGCTCCACAATTTACTAGCTGTTGACTTGGGTAACTTAATATCTTTGTGACACTTTTCCTCATTTGTAAAATGGGAATAATAATAATGACTCCCTCAAAAAGTTCTTAGGAGAATTCTGAGTTCATTCTTATGAGAAGTTTAATAAAGAGTTAATATTTGAAAAAATGCTTAGAAGAGTACCTCCTGCAAAGGAAATGCTATAGAAGTGTTTGCTGAATAAATAAGCACTGCATTAAATAACTTTCTTTTTTTAATAAATTTATTTATTTTATTTATTTTTGGCTGTGTTGGGTCTTCGTTGCTGCTCACGGGCTTTCTCTAGTTGCAGAGAGCGCGGGCTACTCTTAGTTGCGGTGCGCGGACTTCTCAATGTGGTGGCTTCCCTTGTTGTGGAGCACGGGATCTAGGCACAAGGGCTTCAGTAGTTGTGGCACGCAGGCTCAGTAGTTGTGGCTCACGGGCTTAGTTGCTCCGTGGCATGTGGGATCTTCCCGGACCAGGGCTCGAACCCATGCCCCTGCATTGGCAGGCGGATTCTTAACCACTGCACCACCAGGGAAGCCCTAGTAACTTACTTTACTTTAGGACTTATTAGCAAGTATGCATTGTTGCTTGCCAAGAGAGAATATAATGGACGAATTTCTCAAAATTACTTCCGAAAGGAAAATTTCTTTTGAAGAGTGCCTTGGAAAATGCTGTGCTTTACCAATAATTGTTTAATTTTTCCTTAACAAATAGTTCATTTTCCTCACTGCCTAACTTTATTAGAGAATGATATGCACATGGGCAGGGCCTGCTTAATTTGCATAGTATTGGGAATAATCTTTTAAAAAATTTAATAAGCTTTATTTTTAGAGCAGTTTTAGGTTCATTAGCAAAATGGAGCTGAAAATACAGAGAGTTCCTATATACTCACACTTCCACACCCATACCATCTCCCCAGCTTTTGACATTGCACACTATGGTGGTACATTTGTTACGATCAATGAACCTACGTGGATACATCATTATCACCCAAAATCCATAGTTTATGTGAGGTTTCTCTCTTGGTTTTGTACATTCTGTGGGTTTTTGCCAAATGTATAATGGTCTGTGCCCACCATTGTAACATAATACAGAATAGTTTCACTGCCCTAAAAATCCTCTGTGATCTGCCTATGCATCCCTGCCTCACCCCTAACTCTTGCAACTATTGAACTTTTTACTGTTTCCATAGTTTTGCCTTTCCAGAATATAATATGGTTGGGGTTATACAGTATGTAATCTTCTCAAATTGGCTTCTTTCACATAGTGTATGCATTTAAATTTCCTCCGTTTCTTTTCATGGTTTGATAGCTCATTTCTTTTTAGCACTGAGTAATATTTCATTATCTGGATGTCCTACAGTTTGTTTATCCATTTGCCTACTAAGTACATCTTGGTTGCTCCCAAGTTTTATCGATTATGGATACTTTTCAATTTATTTGGGTAAATACCAAGGAGCAAGATTGCTGGATTATATGATGAATGTGTTTAGGTTTGTAAGAAACTGCCAAACTGTTTTCCAAAGTGGCTGCACCATTTTGCATTTCTACCTGCAGTGAATGAGAGTTCCTGTTGTTTCACATACTCACCAGTATTTGGCATCAGTGTTTTGGATGTTGACCATTCTAATAGGTGTAGAGTGGCATATACTTATTAAGGATTATTGTATTCTTATAATATTGACCCTTTTATCGTTATGTAATTTCCCTCTTTATCCCTGATAACTTTCCTTGCTCTGAAGACTGCTCTATCTGAAATTAATATAGCTGCTTCTACTTTCTTTTAATTAGTGTTAATGTGGTATATTTCTCCATCCCTTTTAATATAAAGTGGGTTTCTTCTAGACAGCATACAGTTAGGTCTTTTCTCTTTTTGAGGGGCGGAATCCTCTTTGACAATCTCTTTTTTTAATTGGTGTTTTTAGGACATTTATGTTTAAAGTAATTATTGATATAGTTGGATTAATATCTGTGCTATTTGTTACTGTTTTCTATTTGTTGCCCCTGTTCTTTGTTCCTAATTTTATCTTTCACACTTTATCTGACTTTCATGGTTTTATATGAGCATTTTATATGATTACATTTTCTCTCCTTAGCATACCAATTGTACTTCTTTTTTCTCTGTTTCTCTTTTTTCGTTTTTTTACTTTTTTTAGTGGTTGCTCAAGAGTTTGCAATATATATTTACAACTAATCCAAGTCCATTTTCAAATAACACTATACTGCTTTATGGGTACTGCAAGTACCTTATAGTAACAATAATTGCTAATTTTTCTTTCCTGTTTCTTGTATCATTACCGTCATTTATTTCACTTATACAGAAGCATTCATACACATATTTATACATGAGCATACATAATAGTTTCTATTATTATTTTGAAAAAAGTGTTACTTGTTAGATCAATTAAGAATAAGTAAAGTAAAAGGTTTTATTTTACTTCACTTATATCTTCTTCCTGCTCTTCCTTTCTTTATGTAGATCTGCATTTCTTACCTATATAAAGTTCCTTCCCACTGAAGAACTTCTTTTAACATTTCTTCCAAGACAGGTCTACTGACAACAGGTTCCCTCAATTTTTGTTTGTCTGAGAAATTCCCTTCACTTTTGAAGAACAGTTTCAGAGGGACAGAATTATAGGTTGGTGGGTTGTTTTTTTTTCCTCTCTTAACACCTAAAATATTTCAGTTTACTCACCTTGCTTGCATAGTTTCAGAGAAATCAGATGTAATTCTTATCTTTGCTCCTCTATAGTTACATATTTTTTCCCCATTTGGCTTCTTTCAGGATTTTTTCTTTATCTTTGATTTTCTGTAGTTTGAATATCATGTGCCTAGGAATAATTTTTTTTGTTTTTATTTTTGTTTTTGTATTGTCCTGCTTGGTGTGCTCCGAGTTTCCTGGAAAAGTGGTGTGGTATCTGACATTAATTTGGGGAAATTCTCAATCAATTTCTTTGACTATTTTTTCTTTCTTCTCCTTCTGATATTTACATAAAGCATATGTTGCACATCTTGCAGTTGTTCCACAGTTTGTATATGTTCTGTATTTTTTATGTAGTTTTTTTCTACTTTTTTAAAAATAGTTTTGGAAGTTTTGTTATATCCTCAAGCTCAGAAATCCTTTCCTCAGCCATGTCCAGTCTATTTATGTGCCCATCAAAGGCATTCTTCATTGCTGATACACTGTCTTTGATCTCTAGTGTTTCTTCTTTATTTTTAGTATTTTAATCTCTTGACTTACATTATCCATCTTGTCTACTCTTCCAATTTGTCTACTCTTCTCATTAAAGCTCTTAGCATATTAATCATAGTTTATTTGCAGTACTCCTGCTGTTCTGACTTTGATTCTGACATTTGCTCAGTTTATTTATTTATTTTTTGCCTTTTAGTATGTTTTGTAATTTTTTGTTGACAGGTGGACATGATGTACTGGGTTAAAGGAACTATGGTAAATAGATCTTTAGTAATGTGTTGGCAGGGGGGTGCTGAACCATGTCTAGTATTATGATTAAGCCTCAGTCTTTTGTTGAACTGGTATTCCTGGGCTGTGAATTTCACCAGTGCCTCTAAGGTGTTTTATTACCCCTGTAGGTGGGACAGGATAGCTAGTGTAGGCTGGATGTGGGTATTTCCCTTTCCCTGGGTAGGATAGGTTCTGTAAAACCCTATTAGGTTTTTGGTAAAAATAGTTTCTTTTGAGGTCAGGCCTTGTTAAGAAGAGCAGAATGCTCTGGTGTATTTCAAAATGCTCCTCCTGCTAGAAGAATAAGGGGATTTTTCTTTGATATTCACTGAAAACCTGGTAGAGCTCCTAGAGGTAAAACTCACAAGTGTGTGAGTTCTCCTATGACTATGTCCCCTTGGAGTTTTTAACTTGCAGCCTTGTCCACACTGAGCCTCGAGCAATTTGTCAATTACAAGTTAGATTTTCCTACCCTGGACTGGTTCCCATGGAGGTTTCTGCTAGTAGGTTTCTGCTTTGGTAAGTTCTGATTCACTGTATCTACCTGTCTCTCCAATTTAGGAGGCAGCATTTTGCCTTGTGACCTCACTTTTCGGCTGGATCTAAGAAGAAATCTTTTTTTTCAATTTGTTTAACTTTTTAGTTGTTGTTAGCATGGAGTGATGACTTCTAAGCTCCTTACATGCCAGACTGGAAACCTGAAGTAGCAATATCCTTTCCCATTTATAAAACAATTAAGATCCAACAGTCTACAAAAATTAACAAGGTATAATTACTGGAAATAGGAATGATACTTAATAATATTAGTTGTATTTCTAGATAAGAGTGTATTTTATTTTTAGACTGTATGTAATATTTGATATTGGGCTAATTTTCCAGTATAATATTTATTATTTCTAAAATTAATTTTTCACATCTTTATATCTCTCATTTCTCCTTTTTTTTGTAGGTATTTTATCTTCACTATTTCTCTGTATTTCAGTTTCTTCTTGAAAGATAATAGGAATATTCTTCCAATCTTGGCCTAATGAAATTTAACATACATTTTAATTTAACTAATCTTAAATCATGTTAAGTAATCAAGTTTTTGTTTTATTTTTTGAAAGCTTTCATTGAAAGATTTTATTGTGGGAAAGTTCAACCAATTGTGAAACAATTTATAATATAAAATACAGTAATCTCATTGCTGTATGTTTGTACAGTTTAACTATTCTTTTAAGTACATTTTCTAAGAGCTTTTACCTATAATATATTTGATGATTTTAGCATTTCTTTTTTGCTTATCTTTTGAAGCATTCATAAGTATCCTTTGCTTAAACTATTAAATAATCTAGCTACTGTAAACATTAGGACCATCTGTAATCTATGCACATAGCTTTTCTTCATGGTATGTTTATAGGTTTTTGAAACACAATGAACATATGGAATTTACTCAGTTTTGTTAGCAAAATGTTGTAGCCAATAAATAAGAGTCTCAGAAATTCCTTATGTCATAAATGTTTTTATAGTGGTCTTTTATCTTTTGATTTATAAAGTTAGAAGGTCTTATAAACTAATGGAACTTAAAAGAATGTCATTTTTCTTTAAGAGTAATCTGAACTTTGAAACTGTATCTTCATTGAAAGATACATGAATAGACCCATTCTGAACTGGAAGGGACGCATAGTTTATCAGTCTGAAAGTTGTACAGCATCAAATATTCAGCATAAGGCTGAAAAAAAAGGATAATATTGTTATTTCATTTTTCTTATTTTCTTGGATATCTCGTAAATCTTGGACAGATATTTCTATGTAACTATACCGAAAGACAAAATATGTTGTTGATCCATGCCCTCTACCTATATTTTTGTATTCATTCATGACTTCTCTTTAATAAGTACTGATAAACACACATTGTTTAAGAGAAAATACAATATTAAAAAATGTACAGCATACAAAAATATAGTTAAATTAGCATTTTCCAAGGTAGGATAACATACAAATGGTAGAATTTGAAAATATTAGGAGGAGGCATATGAACAATCTTCTTTTTAAGTTTAGTTGCTACTTATTTATTGTATGCCCCTTAGTAAAATGTAAGTACATGCAAATCTAAATTTCATGAGCGTTAGAAGGGTATCTTAAAAGGATTGATATCTTAAAAAGAAAAATGCTAAGTAAATGATAGTACACTGTGTGAAGCCATGACAAAATGGTAAAGATCAGTTAAGCATGAAAGTTTGGGGAACAGTGCACTGGGAGTCAACAGCAGTATTACAATAACTTTTCGTTTTGTAATACAATTAATTTCAGTAGCCTGGCTTCCTAGTGTATTTAGTTATAATTTAATTCACAAAAATTAGATGGATATGTATTAGCTAAGTTCAGGTTCAGATGAAAGTCTCAAAGCTCATTGCTGTCACACAAGGAGTGAAGGAAAACAAAAACCACTAACTTGCATTTATTCAGTGAAACAGTTTTGGAGCAAGTGCTTTGCAACCTCAAACTATTGTACACTAAAAGGAAATGAAGCCACATACTGTGACTTTTCCTGGAAGTTATGTATAGACTAAACCCTTTAACTCTCCAGTTGATCTCGGAGAGACAGCAGTGATCTTAGTTCCCTGCCCAGGAATTGAACCTCGGTAGCCTGGATGAAAACCAGGAATCCTAGCCATTAGACCACCAGGGACTAGAAGCTAGAAGAAAAGTGGCCCTGGCTCTTTCCCCCATTTGAAAGCAAGAATGTTTCAAAGAGGCAAAAACTGTGAAAACAGGTACAAAGTTTATTATTAGAGACACAGCACAAGTGGGAGAGCACACAGAGAAACAGGTTGGTTATTTAAGACTGAAGCTGGGCAGAAATACACACCCGGAGGGACGTGCAGGCGTCCTGAATGAGGAGCTCAGTAAAGAGGTGATTTAAATCACTTATATAGGACAGTCCTTCCGGGTCTTTGTTTACCTTTGCCAGTTATCTTGTTTCTTTTCCCACATCTGACCTGTTCTAGGACACTCCGCAACATGCGTGCTCATCTTTATGCTAAGACAGATCCCACCACAGAGACCTGTGGGTGCATGTCCGCACTTATTATGGGGTAGTGCCCCCTCCCTTTTTGACCCCCAAAGAGTCTTCCTGCTCATGTCCAGACAGGGAAGTTTTCCTTGACCTCAGGAGTGGTCATCTTATCCCTTTACTTCAGCAGAGCTCAGCTTCTGCCATTAGCTTTGTCCTTGGAGTGTCTGGGTGAGAACAAAGCTTCATAGTTTTACTCTTCTTGACAGACCCAGGCTGTCTGGCCCAGGGGGCCATCTGTCTCCTACCTCATAGTGACTGATCCCTGCCCTCTCACTCCTTCTGAAATAAACTCATTTGCCTTAGTGCTGCTGAATCTCATTGATTCCTTCCCATCATCACTGTATACATAACCCATACCCTAAAACTTGTCAGGCTTTGTAACATAGACATAATCTTAGTAAGTTTGTGGTATACTTTTATCAAAAGCAATGCTGTAGGAGGTCTGGAAAAAATACATTGGCTTTAATCATGAACATTATTCACACAGTTGTCTTATACAGCTATACAAATCCTTCTATGTCTCTGTTGTAATAATTTGTATCTAATTGGTTGATATCAAGGTCTTTTTAAAAAAGTTTATTGTTACCCATTAATATTTATTTGTATGTTAACTTGTGACACAAAGGAATATTGTATTGTATTGCAATAGAAACAAATCTGAAGTTTTAGTCCCAAGACTTTTAAATCTTTGTGGAAGAGTATGATCATACTTGGAAAGGAGTGGATTATTTAGGAGGAGGCTATGCCCAAATTATTAGTGTTTGAAGAGGAAGTAACAGAAAAGGTACTTGATGTAAGCTTAAAACTTTTACTTTGTAAATCCCTGCACTCTTGGCATGTAATCTATGCCTGTCTACCACCACATGAGATGACTTAAGCATCGCCTTGACTTCCCAGATGGCACTAGAATCTCTTTCTCAGATTCCTTTGGTTCTGTTTTTTTCTTCATCACATGTTATTTGCTTAATATGCTTATAAAAAGGAATTCAGAATCCACAAGATCATTATTTTTCTTTTTAATGACAAATATATGAAGTGACTTGCCTCTTAACCTCAGGGAAGTTTCCATTTCATAAATAATAGCCATTTAAAGATGAAAGTGATCTCAAGGATAATCTTTGACCAGTTTCCTCTGTGGTCAACTTTTAAAACGATAAGGATTTTTTTTTGTTGCCACTTGATAAAATGTAATAGCACACCTGTCTCTCACATGTGACTATACATATATTATCTACAGGTAAAGGGGACATCTATTTATCTACAGGTAAAGGGTGAGAAGAAAGGAAAAAAAGGAGTGAGAGAATCTCTTTTTGGGAAAAACTGTCTTAGTTCTATATATGCATGATTTTATACTATTTTGTCAGAAAGATTTAGACCTCTGTACATGGTTGGCAAAAGAGAGGCTAAATTGATTTGCACTAGAAAGAACAAGGTTATTTGTAGGTGTGGCAAGCCAGATAAGTATAAGGTAGTCCAAGCTGAAGAGAGACAGGCATAATTCATCAGCAGCTGAGGCTTTATAACATTACATTTTAGGTTGTTAATGATCTTACCTTGTGATGTAAAGTCTTATTACCTCTTCTTGTTTTTGATTTTGAGTTGGTGGTGCTAAGGAGAAGGGACAGGACTCCATTCAGAAGGATGATATGGTATGGACAAGGGACAGTACTTCTAGGATGTGAGAAGCAGAACATAATTTAAGAATCGAGTTGAATAAATGTTTGCTGCTTGCAGTGTGATGGACTAGAAGATCTGGGGCATTCTCCTGCTTTAGAACAACTAGATTCTGCATAAATCACACCTTTTTCCCCTTCAAGGATCATCCTCTACCATTACCTTCCAAACTAACGAACCAAAGTGTACAGGTTCAGAGCTCAGAAAGGTATGTACTGGGAGATGGGAGTCAGGGATGCTTCCAGGCAGATATTCAAAGAACCACTTGTGTCCAGATAAGTGCTTTGAGCCCACTATGGGTGGTATATCTGAGCTTGGAACTACCGTGTCCACTTCAGAGGTCAATTGAAAGTATGCCAAGTTTGTGGTACCTCCTGGCTACAAGGAGGAGTAGGAAAAGCATCCCACTGACACTTTTGGGATTTCCACAGATTTTCAAGCTCAAAGAACTCACAAAGAGCACTAAGCACAGGAGGAGACAAGCCTCTATGAATGAGAGTCAGCAGAAACAATTAACAGATTTAGATTCACAAATACTTCACATACTGGATCTGTTAGAATCAGAATATAGAAAGCCTATACATGACATATTTAAATAAATAAAGGATGAAGTCACAGAAGTAAGCAATCAGAAAAAATGGAATTTAAAAATGAAAATTATAATTGAACAATTGAAAAGAATTAAATAGAGGCCTTGAGCAGCATATTAGACATAGGACTAATGAATAGGAAAATATATCTGATGAAATTCTTTCCTTTTAATTGAAGTATAGTTGCCTTACAATATTATATAGTTTTCAGGTGTACAACATAGTGATTTGATATTTTTATAGGTTATACTTCATATAAAATTATAAAATATTGACTATATTTCCCATATGGTGTATTACATCATTGTACCTTATTTATTTTATACCCAGTAGTTTGTACCTCTAATCCCCTTTCCCTAACTTTCATCTTCCCTCATCCCTCCCTACTGGTAACCACTAGTTTATTCTCTGTATTTGTGAAGCTGTTTCTGTTTTGTTATATTTGATCATTTGTTTTATTTTTCAGGTTCCATACATAAGTGAAAACATACCGGATTTGTCTTTTTCTGTCTGACTTGCTTCACTGGGCATAATACCCTCCAGTTCCACTGATGCTGTTGCAAATGGCAAAATTTCCATTCCCATTCAGTAGGTTACCCTTTCGTTTTGTTGATGGTTTCCTTCACATTGCAAAAGATTTTAAGTTTGATTAGGTCCCATTTGTTTATTTTTTGCTTTTGTTTTCCTTGCCTGAGGAAACAGATCCAAAAAGATATTGCTAAGAAATATGGCAGAGAGTGTGCTCCCTATGTTTTCTTCTAGATGTTTTATTGTTTCTGGTTTTACATTTATGTCTTTAATCCATTTTGAGTTTATTTTTAGATATAGTGTGAGAAAATGTTCTAATTTCATCTTTTACATGTAGTTGTCCAGTTTTCCCAGCACCACATTGCAGAGACTGTCTTTTCCCCATTGTATATTCTTGCCTTCTTTGTCATAGATTAATTCACCATCTGTGTGTGGATTTATTTCTGGGCTCTTTATTCTGTTTCATTGATCTACGTATCTGTTTTAGTGCCAGTACCATACTGTTTTGATTAGTGTAGCTTTGAGTGTTGTCTGAAGTCAGGGTGTATGATACCTCCAGCTGTGTTTTTTTTTTTTTTTTCTTTTTCTTCTCAAGATTGCTTTGGCCATTTGAGGTCTTTTCTTGGTTCCAAACAATTAGTATTGTTCTAGTTCTGTGAAAAATGTCATGGTTATTTTGATAGGAATTGCATTAAATCTGTAGATTGTTATGAGTACTAAGGACATTTCAAGAGTATTAATTCTTCCAATCAATGAACCTGAGATATCTTTCCATTTATTTGTCTTGTCTTCAATATCTTTCATCAGTGTCTTATACTTTTCAGAGTATAGGTCTTTCACCTCCTTGGTTAGGTTTATTCCTAGGTATTTTACTCTTTTAGAAGTGATTTTTAAACAGGCTTATTTTCTTGCTTTCCCTTTCTGATGCCACTGTTTCCTTGTTGATTTTCTGTCTGGATGTTCTATCCATTGATGTAAGTGGTGTATTAAAGTCCCATAATGGTTTTGTATTACTGTCAATTTCAATTTCTCCCTTTGTATCTGTTAATATTTGCTTTACATATTTAGGTGCTCCTATATTAGATGCATACCTGTTTATAAAAGTTATATCTTCTTGTATTGACCCATTTTTCATCATATAATACCATTTTTTGTTTTTTCTTACTAACTTTGTTTCAAAGTCTACTTTGTCTGGTGTGAGTATTGCTACCCAAGCTTCTTTTTTTTCAGTCTGCATGGAATATCTTTTTCCATCCCCTCATTTTCAGTGTGCATGTGTCTTTAGTTCTGAAGTGCATATTTTATAGGTAGCATATAGATGGGTCTTTTTTTTATTCAGTCAGCCATCCTATGTCTTTTGATTGGAACATTTAGCCCATTGACATTTACAGTGATTATTGGTAAGTATGTACTTATTGCCATTTTGCTCCTTGTTTACTTGTTAATTGTTTTTGTAGTTTTTCTCTGTTCTTTTTAGTCTCTTCCCTTATGATTTGATGATTTTCTTTTGTATTATGTTTGTGTTCCTTTCTCTCTAATTTTTGTGTATCTATTGTAGGTTTTTAATTTGTGGTTACCATGAAATTCATATATGTTGACTTATGACTATATCTACTTGTTTTAAGCTTATAATAATTTAAGTTCAAACACATTCTAAGAGATCTATATCTTTTATTACTCCCCCAGTGTTTTGTGTTTTTTATTTCATATTTTGCATCCTTATGTCTACCCCTTAATTGTTTATTGTAGTTATAGTTGATTCTACAATTGTCTTTTAACCTTCATACTAGCTTATGTAAGTGGTTGGTCCACTGCCTTTACTATATATTTGCCTTTACTGGTGGGATTTTTCCATTCCTATACCTTCTTATTTCTTGTTATTGCCTTTTCTTTTTCACTTAAAGAGACCCTTTAACTTTACTAGTAAGGTCAGTTTAGTAGTGATGGACTCTTTAAGTTTTTGCTTGTCTGGGAAGCTGTCTGTCTCTCCTTTAATTCTGAATGATGACCTTGCTGAGTAAAAAGTATCCTAGGTTGTAGGGTTTTTTTTTTTTCCAGCATTTTAAATATATCTTACCACTCCTTTCTGGCCTGCAAAGTTTCTGATGAAAAATCAGCTGGTAGCCTTATGGGGGTTTCCTGGTATGTGGCTCTTTGTTTTTTTTTTTCCTGCTTTGCCTTATGTATTGAGGTGCTCCTATGTTGGTGCATAAATATTTACAGTTGTTTTATCTTCTTCTTGGATTGATCCCTTCTGCACCGTCCTTCTTTTTCTCTTGTAATAGTCTTTGTTTTAATGACTATTTTGTCTGATATGAGAATTGCTACTTCAGCTTTCTTTTGATTTCCATTTGCATGGAATATCTTTTTCCATCCCCTCACTTTCAATCTGTACGTGTCCCTAGGTCTCAAGTGGGTCTTTTGTAGACAGCATATATATGGTCTTGTCAGCCAGTCTATTTCTTTTGGTTGGAGCATTTAATCCATTTACATTTAAGATAATTATCGATATGTATGTTCCTATTCCCATCTTCTTAATTGTTTTGGGTTTGTTATTGTAGGTCTTTTCCTTCTCTTGTGTTTCCTGCCTATCGAAGGTCCTTTAGCATTTGTTGTAAAGCTGATTTGGTGGTGCTGTATTCTCTTAGCTTTTGCTTGTCTGTAAAGGCTTTAATTTCTCTGTCAAATCTGAATAAGATCTTTGCTAGGTAGAGTAATCTTGGTTGTAGGTTTTTCTCCTTCATCACTTTAAATATGTTCTGCTCCTCTCTTCTGTCTTACAGAGTTTCTACTGAAAGATCAGCTGTTAACCGTATAGGGATTCCCTTGTGTGTTATTTGTTGTTTTTCCCTTGCTGCTTTTAATACTTTTTCATTGTAGTTAATTTTTGGTAGTTTGATTAATATGTGTCTTGGTGTGTTTCTCCTTGGATTTCTCCTATATGGGACTCTGTGCTTCCTGGACTTGATTAACTATTTCCTTTCCCATATTAGGGAAGTTTTCAACTATTATCTTTTCAAATATTTTCTCAGTCCCTTTCTTTTTCTCTTCTTCTTCTGGGACCCCTATAATTCAGATGTTGGTCTGTTTAATGTTGTCCCAGAGGTCTCTGAGACCATTCTCACTTCTTTTCATTCTTTTTTCTTTATTCTGCTCTGCAGTAGTTATTTCCACTATTTTATCTTCCAGGTCACTTATCCGTTCTTCTGCTTCAGTTATTCTGCTATTGATCTCTTCTAGAGAATTTTTAATTTTGTTTATTGTGTTGTTCATCACTGTTTGTTTGCTGTTTATTTCTTCTCGGTCCTTGTTAAACGTTTCTTGTATTTTCTCTCTATTTCCAAGATTTTGGCTCATCTTTACTATCATTATTCTGAATTCCTTTTCAGGTAGACTGCCTATATCGTCTTCATTTGTTCGATCTGGTGGGTTTTTGCCTTGCTCCTTCATCTGCTGTGTGTTTTTCTGTCTTCTCATTTTGCTTACTTACTGTGTTTGGAGTCTCCTTTTCACAGGCTGCAGGTTCGTAGTTCTCGTTGTTTTTGGTGTCTTCCGCCATTGGGTAATGTTGGTTCAGTGGGTTGTGTTGGCTTCCTGGTGGAGGGGACTAGTGCCTGTGTTCTGGTGGATGAGGCTGGTCTTGTCTTTCTGGTGGGCAGGTCCCAGTCTGGTCGTTTTGTTTTGGGGTATCTGTGGCCTTATTATGATTTTAGGCAGCCTCTCTGCTAATGGATAGGGTTGTGTTTCTGTCTTGCTAGTTGTTTGGCATAGGGTTTCCAGCACTGTAGCTTGCTGGTCGTTGAGTGGAGCGTGGTCTTATCGTTGAGATGGAGATATCTGGGAGATTTTCACCGTTTGATATTACGTGGAGCTGGGAGGTCTCTTGTGGACCAGAGTCCTGAACTTGGCTCTCCCACCTCAGAGGCACAGCCCTGAGCCCTGGCTGGAGCACCAATAGCCTGTCATCCACACGACTCAAATAAAAGGGAAAAAAAGAAGAAAGAAAATGGTAAAATAAAATAAAATAAAGTAAAATAAAATAATAAAAATAAAAATGATTATTAAAAAATTTGTTTAATTAATAAAAAAGAAAGAAAGAAGAGCGCAACCAAACCAAAAAACAAATCCACCAATGATAATAAGCACTAAAAACTATACTAAAAAACAAAAAAAACAGACAGATAGAATCCTAGGACAAATGGTAAAAGCAAAGCTTTACAGACAAAATCACATACAGAAGCATACACATACACACTCACAAAAAGAGCAAAAGGCAAAAACTATATATATGTCATTGCTCCCAAAGTCCACCTCCTCAATTTGGGATGATTCGTTGTCTGTTCAGGTATTCCACAGATGCAGGGTACATCAGTTTGATTGTGGAGATTTAATCCTCTGCCCCTGAGGCTGCTGGGAGAGATTTCCCTTTCTCTTCTTTGTTCGCACAACTCCTGGTGTTCAGCTTTGGATTTGGCCCTGCCTCTGCATGTGGGTCTCCTGAGGGTGTCTTTTTCTGCTCAGACAGAATGGGGTTAAAGGAGCAGCTGATTTGGGGGCTCTGGCTCACTCAGGCCGGGGGGAGGGAGAGGTACGGATGCGGGGCGAGCCTGCGGCAGCAGAGGCCTGTATGACATTGCACCAGCCTGAGGCGTATTGTGCGTTCTCCCGGGGAAGTTGTCCCTGGATCACGGGACCCTGGCAGTGGCAGGCTGCACAGGCTCCCGGGAGGGGAGGTGTGGAGAGTGACCTGTGCTCGCACACAGGCTTCTTGGTGGCGGCAGCAGCAGCCTTAGCATCTCATGCCCATCTCTGGGGTCTGCCCTGTTAGCTGTGGCTCGCGCCCATCTCTGGAGCTCCTTCAGGCAGCGCTCTTAATCCTCTCTTCCTGCACCAGGAAACAAAGAGGTAAGAAAAAGTCTCTTGTCTCTTTGGCAGCTCCAGACATTTTCCCGACTCCCTCCCGGTTAGTTGTGGGGCACTAGCCCCTTCAGGCTGTGTTCACGCTGCCAGTCCTCTCCCTGCATCCGACCGAAGCCTGAGCCGCAGCTCCCAGCCCCACCCGCCCCAGCGGGTGAGCAGACAAGCCTCTCGGGCTGGTGAGTTCTGGTCGGCACTGATCCTCTGTGTGGGAATCCTCCGCTTTGCCCTCCGCACCCCTGTTGCTGTGCTCTCCTCCGTGGCTCCGAAACTTCCCCCTTGGCCACCCGCAGTCTCCGCCCGCGAAGGGGCTTCTAGTGTGTGGAAACCTTTCCTCCACAGCTCCCTCCCACTGGTGCAGGTCCCACCCCTATTCTTTTGTCTCTGATTTTTCTTTTTGCTTCTGTCCCTGTTTTTTCTTTTGTCCTACCCAGGTACGTGGGGAATTTCTTGCCTTTTGGGAGTTCTCAGGTCTTTTGCCAGCATTCAGTGGGTGTTCTGTAGGAGTTGTTCCACATGTAGATGTAATTCTGATGTATTTGTGGGGAGGAAGGTGATCTCCATGTCCTGCTCTTCTGCCATCTTGAAGCTCCTCTCCATCATAAACTTTTTAATGTTTAATATTTGAATTTCTTTTCTGTCTTCCAGTTGATTACCAAATTGTTGGGTACAAATTTGATTCTAGGTTCAAATCATTTGAACCTTTATAAATTAAACTATTTCTTGATTGATTTTAGCATCCAGTGTTGCTAATGAGAAAATTGATGCTGATACAACATAATAATAATCCTGAGTTATTAAACTAATGTATTTCTACTTGGATAATCCCTATTCCTTTTTGTACCATTCCTTCGTTATCAGTGGGATCCAATTCAATGGGAGGGCAAGTCAGTCTAGAAAATAATTATCTCTGCTCAGTTTGTGGTCTTGAATTACACTTTTTCAATCCATGATAAGAAAATTATCTTGAAAGCCTGAACTTGCTGAAGAGAAAAACAAATTACTTCCTAAATTCCAAAAGTTTTTATTTACATAACCAGAGCAAGATTTGCCTGTCTTAGAGTTTAGAGGTTAAGGATAAGCTATGGTGAAAAATGCTATGTTTTAGAGTTATATCCTCATTAGAAGTATAGATCCATTTGGAGCAAAAATAAAATGAAAGAGAGAGAAGGGGAGAGGAGGAGAGAAATCGTCTTGATAACGTGAATTTTTATATATTGAATTATCTCAATACTTTTTTTCCAACATAGCATGGAAACAGTAGAGTAGCCTCAGTAATAAAAATGTCTAGGTAGAAGGACCTGAGGTATTACTCCAAGTTATCCAGGGACCCCATGTAGTTGGTTCAGTATAAAGAAATTTTGGCACACTTTGGGAAGACAGGTAAAGAAGTGTCGAGAGATTTTACTTGTTTTGAAAAAGCCTGGAGTGATAATAAGGGGGCTGAAGAGAATGAGAGACCATGAATTTGAATGGGAGCTCCAGTATAGGGCCCTTAATGACTGACCAGTCTAACTCTGCCTTAACAGACACCAAGGCAGGAAGGCTCATGGCCTGGGGGAAAAAATATCTCAGTAGAGACCAGAGGATCCAGAGTGCAGCATATGGAACAGAGACCTTTCCCCCACTTCCTCTGCTGAGAATCCTGCAACAGCTCAGCTACTAATTAGAAAACACTCAACTTAAATTGCCTTACAATAATAAAGAAATTTATTGACAAACTACTTAAAGTCTACAGGTAGGGTGGGCTTCCGGGAGGTGTCTTGTCTCTTTCACTGAACATGATGCTCTTGGTTCTGTTCTTTGTGTACTAACTGCATCCCCCTGTTAGTAGCTAGATGGCTACAGACACTGGGCCTCCTATCCATGTAGCCTAATGACCAGAGAAAGGGAGTGACCACCTTTTTTTTCCCTCCTGAAGGCAACACTACTTTTCATAAGGAATCTCTGGAGAATTTTCCCCTGAATTTTATGTGTCTAAAGTTTTACATGCTCATCTCTGATTCTATCTTTGAATCCATAGATTTCCATAAGCCGGTGGGGGAATCGTATAGATTTTCTCATGTTTTCTTGAACTAGCACACCCGGGGCTGCTCCACAGTGGGAGAGGGTTATTGGTGTGAGACCCACAGTAATTCCAGTCATCCTCAGATAATATATTAGGAAGAAAACGGGTGAGTGGAAAAAACTCTTGGGAACTGAGAGAGAGCCTGACAGGATATTTGTAACTAAAATTACTTAATGTTCCCCACAAAATGACTCATTTAAAGCAGTTTGACCTTTAAGTGCATGTGTATGTCTTCCGATTTTAGAGTCCTCCATCCAGTCTACATCAAGGGGAATCCAAAGCTCCTCTTTTTTTTTCTACATTTGATTTTTACTATGCAAATTTTGACCTGGTTACACTAGTTTTATTTTTGTTCCTTCGTATGTGGTATATTTTCTTTCTCTGGAAACTTTTAGGATCTTTTTTTCCCCTTAACATTCTAAAATTTCGCAAGGCTGTATCTAGGTCTAGATATTTTATTAATTTAGCCATATGGCACTTTGTAAGTGGGCTCTTTTAGTGCTACGTTTCATGTTTTTATATGAATTTTTATAATTTCTTCCTCTCTAATTCTTTTTTATGGATTTATTGTTAGGTATTGAACCTTTTAGATTGAACCTCTACATCATATTTTTTCTCTCATGTTTCTCATCTTGTCTTTTGTGATATATTTTGAGACATTTTCTGCAATTTACATCATAGACTTTCTATTGAGTTGTTTATTTTAGCAGTTATATTAATATATTTTAATTTCCAAGAGATTTTTCTTGTTTTCTTTTCATTCCTTGTTTTATAACTTCTCAATCTTGCTTCACAAATGCAAGTTTTTCTTGTATCTCTATAAGAAAATCCATTAAGGAATTTTAAAACATTTTCTTTTGTTCCCTGAATTATTTTGATTCTCCTGAGACCATTTTTTCTGTTTATTTTGACTTCCTTTTTCAATCTGTCCCTGCATTTACAAATCCTAATTGTCCATTTATATTGAAAGCTGAAGAACCAGATTGATTTTTCTAGGTTGTTCTGGAATTCCTCTACTCTCTGTTTCCTGATAGGACGGACACTCAAGTATGAGGAAATGTTAATGAGGAACCTCGTGCTCCTTGGTGAATTAAGTCCACCTTCAGGTTCTATTTAGGGTGAAAGGATGGGATGTTAGCTTTCAGGTGTGGGCCCCATGTATAAATCCGGGGTACCAATACCAAACCTAAAAGCCAGAGCTTCCCTCATGTTTAAAAAATATAATTTATAGAAAAGATATTTGCTTTTTGGCCTGGGCGTAAACGCTGCTTTGCTTGCTGCTCTGAGAATGAAATGGGACTTATCCACTAATTCCTTGTATGTTCAGCTAATCCCACCCTCTATATTCCTCTGTCATATCAGCTGACTCTGAGGTGGGATCTTCTCCTGGGTTCCAATAGACCTGTACTCTCATCTCAGATGCAGCCCCTCACAGCATATTCTGGGATGCAATTTCCTCCTGTTTATTTCATCAGAGGACACACTTTTATTTGCTTGCTTTCTTCCAGACATATATCGAGATTTTGTATTTCCTTGATGAATCTCCTTCACATTTTCCAGGCTGACTTTTTGCAGTTGTGTACTGTCATTCCATGGAGCCTTGAGAGGCTGACAAGTATGCTCGTTGCAACAGATATTTATTGTTCTTCATCCTGTGCCAGACACTATTCTATATATGAGGCACTGAATAAACTGTGTGTTTACTTCTAAAATATGTCTTAAACTCACAGAGGTTACAATGGGTGGAGGCGGGGGTGGTGGTGAGGTCAGGGAGCAGTTTTTAAAGAAAAAAATTATCTGAAGGAGTAGCAAGTGATCTGAAAGAGGAAACACAAAGTACTTCATTCACCCAGCGTGAGCCAGGGAATTTGCTTAGAGCACAGGCCATTTAAATTAAGACAGGAAAGATGACTAAGAGACAGGTAGGTTAAAACAGGATTCAGTGGCAAACAGGGTGAACTATGGTGCTACCAGCAGAGGCAGAGGATAGAGTCTTCCGTATATTGGGAGACATAGAAAAAAATGAGTTGGCAGGACCGTGAGTACACGAGACTAGAAAGGCAAAGGGCCCTGATGATGCTGTCAGTTTTGTTAAAGGTTTTGACTGTTATTCAGGAGTAAGAGAAGGCTTTGAAAGCTTGTAATCAGTCGAGTAATATGAAGCACTGTAGAAAGCTCACTCTGCTGACATCATGAAGAATGAGTTTGAGGGAAAAGAACCTGATAAATGGAGGTCAGTTAGGGAAAATTTAGGAGGTTCATGTAGTCTAGGTCCTGGTCTAAGATCTTGGCAGTGGTGATGAAATTAACTGGAAGGATTTGACAGATATTTGGGGGGAAGATTCAATAGAGTTTAGTGACTTTTTGGATAAGAGAAACGAGAAGGAAGGATTCAAAGAAGATCCTCAATCAGGCTGTTCCATCTCTGAGTCTAGAGCGAAACCTGGAATAAGGGCAGGTATGCAGGGAAAGTGCAGTTGTTAATGATGTGTTCAATGTGGGACATGTTGGATCAGCTGAACCAAGAGTCAGCAAGAGAAAGAAAAGCTGATAAGAATTCCTGAGGTGTGGGGTTCAGGTCCAGTGCCACTGGTGGTAAGACTTTTAGCTGGGTTGCCCTTCATATGGAAAACTGGAACATTTTTTTCCATCAAGAATCAAAAACTATCTGGGCAACTCTAACTAAACCCATAATATGAGTAAAGTACTTTATAAAAAGTAGAAAAACAGACTAATACAAATAAGCAAAAATAAATGAATTAAATAAGAAATGTTGCTATTTAGAATTCAGGAGATATAGAAAGATAAAGGGGTAGATGGATAGTAGGGCAAAGTTTCTAAAAAGGCATATTAGAGGTTTTTTTTTTTTAATGATGATGGCCCAGTGTCTTTGGGGTTTTCCTGAATTGTTTCCAGGGAAGTGTGGGTGTGGACCATTTATTTCTTCTGAGACATATCAATATCTCTATCTATATATCTATATCTGTTTCCTGTCTATCTAGGTAGCTAGCTAGCTAGCTATCTGCTTTTCTTAATGTGATTAGGAGAATTGGAAAACCTAGGGGAAGAGATTAATGAGTTAAAGAGGACAGCAATAGCCAAACATTTATTGAGCGCAAGCCACGTGCCAGATCCTTTTCTAGGTGTTTCCCACAGGTGCAATCATCTAATCCTCATTCATTAAGGTAGGTGCTATTATCCAGTTTCACTAAGGAGGAAACTGAGGCACAAAGCAATTAAGTAACTTTCTCAATTTCATACATTTAGTAATTCATGGAATGAGGATTTAAACCTTGGAAATCTGACACTTGAGCCCACCCAATTATCTGTCACATTATAGGGGCTTTACATAAATATATAAATATCTATATATGACATAGTCATAAATAGAACATGCAACCAGATAACTTATTCCAGGTCTATAGGTAGTAGAACTGCTGGATAGAACAGTTAAATGCTTGACTGAATGTGCAGGTGCTTTCACTGATACACCAAAAAGTCAAGTGAATTAATATATATGACTTTGTCCATGCTATAAGTATGTATATCCAAAGTAGCATACACTAAGAGTGAATGATGAGAGACAGGATGAGAAACCCACCAACTTCCTGTATACACCACGTATTTCTTTGATGAAGGAAGAAGGGGGAAATAATTAAATTATTTGCCAGAGAATTTGTAGGACAGGCCAAGAAAGGGACATTACTGTTCTCCACGAGCTCCTAGATATAGCCAGAGGGGAAGCAGAGTGACCTTAAAGTGACAGAAGAAGTAAGGAGAATTTTGAAAATTATTTTTTGTATGTTTGGTATTTTCATGTGTGAGTTGCTCATAATATGAGCATTGCTAAGCACAGCTATCCCTGTTTTTATTTTAATACTTTTAATATGATTTGATGAGCATACAATCAAAACCTGTCTAAATAAATATACATGGTTGAATTGTAAGTTTTTTCAACTACAGAAAATTTCAGATAAAAATATCCATGTGCATATTTTCTAGAAAAATGTAAAGTTATTTAATGCTGCCCATGGGCAGTTTTGAAAGTATGAACATAAATAAGGATTTAATTTTCTCACTCAAATATTTTCCTAATTTGATGAACAAGCTGAAAAAGTAGAAATGACAGCCATTTAAATGATCTTCTAGAGAAGCTTAAAGGGGGCCTCAGAATCTTATTTTTTCTTAAAGGCAACTCTGTGTGTGTGTACCCAGGCATAAATACATTTTGTAATTAAAGTTAAAGCCTTGGAATGTTGCCTTAGACTCAGCCATCCCATTAGCTGTAAAGAAAAGGATGAACTGAATCAGAGGCCCTTGGGAAAATTTAAGCAGGGGGCGTAATTCATAGCCTCCAGGAAACAAAATCTGTTTATGTAAAAGTATAAGAATAGATGAGTCATGAGCATAAAAATATCACAAATGGAAAAAAAAAAAAACACAAAAAACCTAGACTGTAGTAGGGGCAGAGGATTGACCTAAAAATTTTGGGTAGACTCAGGTATCCCTCATGTTTCTCATAGACGTTTGTTTTTCGGTTTCAACTTAAAATCTGTGACATGAAAAAAAAAGTTTTAAATGAAATACCAAATCACCCACATGTGACTCATGGTGAATAACAAACAGGACAGACATTTGTCAGCGTTTAACAGCTCCCTGGTATTCATCATTTACATAGTATGCAGTTACCAGGTGAGGGTTTTCACAAAATTAAAATATTAAAAGTAATTTTAATAATTATAACCAGTTCATGGTTACCATAGATATGCAAAAGGATTTATTTTATAATTTTGGGTGTTACTGTTACACCCTCTCCTACCCAGAAAATTGATATATGTGTGGATGGATATGCACACTTGTTTTGAAAGACAACCTATTTAGAGCTTGATTCTCATGCCCTTTGGCAGGTGGCTAGTGTTTATGTGCAGCTGGATAACCTACTCCTGGTCTGTATATAAATAGTGGAACCATGGGATAGACTAGTCAAGTGCCTGACTGAATTGTGTGTGTGTTCTCATTAATGCACCACAAAAACCAAGTTGATTAAAAACATTTCTTTTAGTTACTTAGTGTGGTAATAAAGGCAGTATTAGGTTCAAATTATATTTAAATTTGTTTTCCAGAATTATTTCTCAACTTTGAGTTGCATAATATAGTACAGAAACCTAGTAAATTTACTCATACTTGAAAGTTTGCTCTAATAATCTGATTTAAAATCCTCACTTAGGAGATTTTTATTTTATTTCTTATTAAAACTTCTACTTCCAAAATATACCCACTCAACATTTTTTGAGACCTTGAGGGTAAATGTTATTAGACACAGTTGCTACTTTTAGTATTCTTAGAGTTAATTGAAATAGCAAAATAAAGAGTGAATTGTGCTCTTCAAGCTATTTTACACACTATGTCTTGAGACATGGTTTTCTTTTAAACTATGAAAGTTAATTTTCTTACAGCATGTTATAGTTCTTTTCTTGCCACTAAGTCATAAAATTAATCATAAGATATTGCACTGGTGTCTTTTATTTTTTTGGTACGCGGGCCTCTCACTGTTGTGGCCTCTCACGTTGCGGAGCACAGGCTCCGGACGCGCAGGCCCAGTGGCCATGGCTCACGGGCCCAGCCGCTCCGCGGCATGTGCAATCTTCCCGGACCGGGGTACGAACCCGTGTCCCCTGCGTCGGCAGGCAGACTCTCAACCGCTGCGCCACCAGGGAAGCCCCTGCACTGGTGTCTCTTGAGCACATGTACAAAAAACTCTGGTCAACTCAAACAAGCAAGCAATAAAAGAAATAAGCAAATAGAAGGATTCGTTGAAAGGCTCTTTAGGTGCTCACATAATCAAAGGGATTCCTGGAAATCAAAGCTCTTGGAGCAGGGTCAGGTAGCTTGGGGTACTGAGCAGCAGGACCTCGTGAAGCTTCTCTCTAGATCTGTAGCCTGAAAACTTCAGTCTGAATGCCAAACACCAAACACCATTGCCTGTTTTGTGCAGCCTGCAAGGTAATAGGTTTTGTTATGTTTTTTTAAGTTTTGAATGGTTGGAAAAATAAAAAGAATACTATTTTGTGGCACATAAGAATTATATGAAATTCAGATTTCAGTGATCATCAAGTTTTACTGAAACACACTTCTACCCATTTATTTATGTATTGTCTGTGGTTGCTTTTGTGCTGTAATGACAGAATTGTAGTGACAGAATCGTTTTCAGACAGCTTTGCCTGCAAAGCTGAGAATATTTACTTCTGGGCCTTTACAGGGCAATTTTCTTGACCCATGGACTAGAGAACTGTGGTGTGTGTGTGTGTGTGTGTGTGTGTGTGTGTGTGTATGTGTGTGTATATATATATATATATGTGTGTCACAACTTCTTTATCCATTCATCTGTTGGTGGGCAGTTAGGTTGCTTCCATGTCTTGGCTATTGTAAATAGTGCTGCTATGAACATTGGGGTGCATATATGTTTTCGAATTAGAGTTTTTGTCTTTTCTGGATATATACTCACAAGTGGAATTGCTGGATCATATGGTAACTCTGTTATTAGTCTTTTAAGGAACCTCCATACTGTTCTCCACAGTGGCTGTGCCAGTTTAAACCCCACCAACAGTGTAGGAAGGTTCCCTTTTCTCTACACCCTCAGCCATAAAAAAGAATGATATAATACCATTTGCAGCAATATGGATGGACCGAGAGATTGTCACACTAAGTGAAGTAAGCCAGACAGAGAAAGACAAATATATGATATCACTTATATGTGGAATCTAAAAAAATGATACAAATGAGCTTATTTACAAAATAAAAAACAGACTCACAGACATAGAAAACAAATTTATGGTTACCAAAGGGGAAAGGTGGGGGTGGGATGAATTGGGAGCTTGGGACTAACAGATACATACTACTATATATAAAACAGATAAACAACAAGGTCCTACTGTATAGCACATGGAACTATATTCAATATCTTGTAATAACCTACAATGGAATATATATGACTGAATCACTTTGCTGTACACCAGTAACTAACACAACATTTTAAATCAACTATACTTTAACACAACATTGTAAATCAACTATACTTTGATAATTTTTTTTTCCCCTGCAGGAATAAAAGGATTGCTGCCACCGTGGGTGGGTGGGGAGGGAAGAACAGGTAACTTTTGAGCTGCATATTTAAGGATGATGTTCCAATTATTTATTACCATAAAACAACCCCAAAATTTAGTGGCTTAAAACAACATCATTTATTTTACTTGGTAATCTGTATTTTGTGCAGTGCCTGGTGGAAAGGAATTATGGCTGCTCAATTGGGGCAGCTCAAATAGTGACTAGAAGACCTACTTTCAAGGTTACTCACTCACTGTCTGGCTAGTTGGTACTAGCTGTTGATTGAGAGGCCCTTGGGTCTTCTAAATGAACCTCTTCACAGGCTGCTTGGACTTCCTCACAGCATAGTAGGTGGGTTCTAAGAACTAAGGTCCCAAGTGAACAAGGTGGAAGTACATAGCGTTTTTCTGACCTAGCCTTGGACTTCACATTGTGTCACCTGTGCTATACTCTGTTGGTTGAGGCAGTCACAAAGTGCCAGTCGGTTTCAAGAAGAGACATAGACATTAACTCTTGATGGGGAAGCTGCAGACTTCTAGAAGAGTATTTGGAGTTTGAGATATCTTTATAACAGTCTTTGAAAAATGTAATTTCACACAGATTAGAAGAAATTTGAAAAGCTGAAAAGATAGGAAATATTAATAGGAGATGTAGAAATGTACAAAAGCAAGGATTTGTGAAGGGCTTAGCATATTCAAGAAATATCAAATTTTCAGTGAGCTTAGAGTTTTTATAGCACTTAATAGTTGGAATATAATCCTTAAAGATGCAGCTCAGGTTAGCCCCATCCACCAGAGGGCAGACAGCAGAAGCAAGAAGAACTACAATCCTGCAGCCTGTGGAACAAAAAGCACATTCATAGAAAGATAGACAAGATGAAAAGGAAGAGGGCTATGTACCAGATGAAGGAACAAGATAAAACCCCAGAAAAACAACTAAATGAGGTGGAGACAGGCAACCTTCCAGAAAAAGAATTCAGAATAATGATAGTGAAGATGATCCAGGACCTCAGAAAAACTATGGAGTTATTTTTCTCTCACAGCTGCTGCTGCTGTGAAAGTGTGTCCACTAAATTCCTGAGAGTCCTTCCTAGATTGTTTTGAGTTATAAGCACATGGATACTTCCCACAGTGAAAACTCATTTGCACCGTATTGTGTACAAAATCATCTAGGTGTCTGGCCTGGTGATATCAGCACTATACCTTTTAAAAAATTCTCATATTTCTTTGGTTTGTTGTCTTAATGTGTTAGCAGGTCAATTTTAAGCCTGATTTTCACTGGCTGTTACTTACCTCTAGAACCAACTAAAATCATAAAGCACTTTGCATTGATAATACTGTATTTTTCTACTATAAAAGATGGGTTATATTCTGCATACTTCCAAAGAGTCATTTATAAAGATTCAAAGCATTAACATCCAGTTTGTCAGAACCTGTCTAGTTCCTAGACCCACTCTTTTCACAGCCAGTACCAGTTGATTGCAGCCTGTAAACTCAGTTCCCCTTATGCCATTAGGGGCAATTCTGGTTTTAAAACAGGAGGGGTCAAAATAGTTTTAGCTCAACTCTGTTAGACTGAGCATGAAGCTCTTCTCCTTGTCTGGCATTTGCACAGTTCTCATTATTGCAATTCTTCCTTGTCCTGGCTAACCAAACATTTTCTTATATTCAGATCTTTTCATAGAAGTATACCTTTATGTTACTGGGGTCTTGCCTATCTCATATCATACCTTTTTCTTATTCTTGACTACATAGCCTGGGGACCTACTACTTGTTGATACAGCATCCAGAAACTGGTACCTATCTTCTTGCATTCAGGGCATTCTTTGGTCTTGGCCTCTATATGGCAACTGCCTATGAATACTGTATTTTTTTCTCCACTTTTCAGAATGTGCAGCTCAATTTCTGCCTTCTAGTGCCTGCCCACTGGCACTGCACGTCTATTTTAGACCTCTGGGTTTCTGTAGAGAACAAAACTCTGTCTGCTTGTGACTTCAGAAATGAGACAGAATGGGAACCACGTCAAATTATGTACAGTAAAATATTACATTATATTGGTAAGGTTGGTAAGTTGTGTCAACAAACATTTATTATTTTCTAGCATTGAAGCAGACAATATTTGTCAGTGAGTACAGTTTGTCAGCCCCTTGCCATGATTTATCTTCCTCCCTTCTAATAAAAATTTCAATTTCACTTGCACTTTCATTTAGATGGTTTTCATAGCAGTGTCTTTAATCCAGTTGCAATTTACCTATCTTCATTGTTTATTCCTAAAGAAAATAAATTCTTTGTCTGAGATCTGATGAATAAACCCGTGATAATGTTCACAATATGACTCAGACACTTCTCCCAACTCTATAATTAAACTAACTCCTTTTTTGGTTTGAAGTTCTCATCTAATATCTATCTCTCATTTGAATTATAACGAATTATCAGTACTTGGCAAAATGGTAAGATTTCATGTATATTTCAGCTGCTATTAATCTTTTATTTCTTTGAATTCACATGATACTAATGGCTTCGACCACATAAGCCCTTGCTAAACAGCTGTTCTCATTCTCCTTGAAGTGCAGCTTCCTAAAATGCTCTTCATGGTCTGACGTCCCTTCCACAAGTCCCCTAGACTTTCTTATTTTCACTCTCCTTTGTTTTTTTCACCCTGTGGTCTTGCAGATGACTACGTAGACCTACAGACATGATTTCTTTCCTTTTTACTTTACTTTGCCCCCTTCCTTCAGGCCTCTCTTCGATCGCTGTGCTCCGCTTCTTTATCTTTATTCTGTAATTCCTCCCCTCAATGGCCCTGATGATAGATGTAGTTGAGACTCACCAGAGCCTTGGCAGAAGCCAGGGGAGCACAGTTCAGGTTGTGTTTTCCCTAACTCCCACAGGCTTGTTCCTCCAGATGCTCTCACTGCTCTCCTGGTCCCCACGGCCTTGTGCCTCCAGGGTACACGTTACACGCTCCGCCTCCTCCACCCCTGAGCCTCCTGTAGGAGTTGCTGCAGCAGGCTCTGTAACCTCTGTGTCACCGTCCTCAGATGTGAAACTGTCGTTCCCCCTCTCAGCAGTCATTCGCAGGGGAACACTGCTTATGCAGTCATCTGATGTACAGATATTACAAAACCATTTGCTTACAAATATGAGGACATTGGGGCATAGATAGACTAAAAGACTTTGAAACACTCACAAGGCAGTTAAGTGTTAGAAGTGAACTTGCTACTAGATCTCTGACTTCTAAGCAAAAAAAAAAAAAAAAAAAATTGTGAAACAGTTGGGGTGTTAGGACTATCTGCCTTTATCCATGTGTTCTAATTTATTCTCCGCCCACAACACAAATTTGTAAGGCTGCCAATCTACTATTACTATGTTGGGCTTAAAATCTTTGTCAGAAAGGTCATTGCAAATTTCAACGAAAAGATCTGTTTTCTTTGAGTACCAGACACAGAAGTTTAAATATAAAGGTCTTGGAATTTATCTTTACACATTTTCCTGCTTGGATGTGGACTTTCAGGGAACTGGAAGTTAAATTTTATACTCCTTGTAAGGGTGTACTGCTTAAAAAAGGGAGGACCTATTCCCTCTTCATTGTTTCTTTTCATGTAAGTAAAGTGAATCTATACCTTCAACAGCAAATATCATTTCACTCACTGTAAACTAATTAGTATGGTAAAATAACTTAACTATTTACAAGCATATCTCTAAACGGCATTTACAACTTTCTCTTAACCTCATTTGCAGTTCTACTAAAACTATACCTGTACAACTTCTCTGAAACCTAGGGCCTCAGAATATATCTCTGCTGGGTTTTTTTGTTTTTTTTTTAACATCTTTATTGGGGTATAAATGCTTTACAATGGTGTGTTAGTTTCTGCTTTATAACAAAGTGAATCAGTTATACATATACATATGTTCCCATATCTCTTCCCTCTTGCGTCTCCCTCCCTCCCACCCTCCCTATCCCACCCCTCCAGGCGATCACAAAGCACCAAGCTGATATCCCTGTGCTATGTGGCTGCTTCCCACTAGCTATCTACTTTACGTTTGTTAGTGTATATATGTCCATGCCTCTCTCTCGCTTTGTCACAGCTCACCCTTCCCCCTCCCCATATCCTCAAGTCCGTTCTCCAGTAGGTCTGTGTCTTTATTCCTGTCTTACCCCTAGGTTCTTCATGACATTTTTTTCCCTTAAATTCCATACATATGTGTTAGCATACGGTATTTGTCTTTCTCTTTCTGACTTACTTCACTCTGTATGACAGACTCTAGGTCTATCCACCTCATTACAAATAGCTCAATTTCGTTTCTTTCTATGGCTGACAAATATTCCATTGTATATGTGTGCCACAACTTCTTTATCCATTCATCTGATGATGGGCACTTAGGTTGTTTCCATCTCCTGGCTATTGTAAATAGAGCTGCAATGAACATTTTGGTACATGACTCTTTTTGAATTATGGTTTTCTCAGGGTATATGCCCAGTAGTGAGATTGCTGGGTCATATGATAGTTCTATTTGTAGTTTTTTAAGGAACCTCCATACTGTTCTCCATAGTGGCTGTACCAATTCACATTCCCACCAGCAGTGCAAGACTGTTCCCTTTTCTCCATACCCACTCCAGCATTTATTGTTTCTAGATTTTTTGATGATGGCCATTCTGACTGGTGTGAGATGATATCTCATTGTAGTTTTGATTTGCATTTCTCTAATGATTAATGATGTTGAGCATTCTTTCATGTGTTTGTTGGCAGTCTGTATATCTTCTTTGGAGAAATGTCTATTTAGGTCTTCTGCCCATTTTTGGATTGGGTTGTTTGTTTTTTTGTTATTGAGCTGCATGAGCTACTTATAAATTTTGGAGATTAATCCTTTGTCAGTTGCTTCATTTGCAAATATTTTCTCCCATTCTGAGGGCTGTCTTTTGGTCTTATTTATGGTTTCCTTTGCTGTGCAATAGCTTTGAAGTTTCGTTAGGTCCCATTTGTTTATTTTTGTTTTTATTTCCATTTCTCTAGGAGGTCGGTCAAAAAGGATCTTGCTGTGATTTATGTCATAGAGTGTTTTGCCGATGTTTTCCTCTAAGAGTTTGATAGTTTCTGGCCTTACATTTAGGTCTTTAATCCATTTTGAGCTTATTTTTGTGTATGGTGTTAGCGAGTGATCTAATCTCATACTTTTACATATAACTGTCCAGTTTTCCCAGCACCACTTATTGAAGAGGCTGTCCTTTCTCCACTGTACATTCCTGCCTCCTTTATCAAAGATAAGCTGACCATATGTGCGTGGGTTTATCTCTGGGCTTTCTATCCTGTTCCATTGATCTATCTTTCTGTTTTTGTGCCAGTACCATACTGTCTTGATTACTGTAGCTTTGTAGTATAGTCTGAAGTCAAGGAGCCTGATTCCTCCAGCTCTGTTTTTCGTTCTCAAGATTGCTTTGGCTGTTCAGGGTCTTTTGTGTTTCCATACAAATTGTGAAATTTTTTGCTCTAGTTCTGTGAAAAATGCCAGTGGTAGTTTGATAGGGATTGCATTGAATCTATAGATTGCTTTCGGTAGTACCGTCATTTTCACAATGTTGATTCTTCCAATCCAAGAACATGGTATATCTCTCCATCTATTTGTATCATCTTTAATTTCTTTCATCAGTGTCTTATAATTTTCTGCATACAGATCTTTTGTCTCCTTAGGTAGGTTTATTCCTAGATATTTTATTCTTTTTGTTGCAATGGTAAATGCAATGGTAAATGGGAGATTTACAAAAGTGATTGAAAAATCACTTTCAGATTTTTCATCATTAGTGTATAGGAATGCCAGAGATTTCTGTGCATTAATTTTGTATCCTGCTACTTTACCAAATTCATTGATTAGCTCTAGTTGTTTTCTGGTAGCATCTTTAGGATTCTTTATGTATAGTATCATGTCATCTGCACACAGTGACAGCTTTATTTCTTCTTTTCTGATTTGGATTCCTTTTATTTCCTTTTCTTCTCTGATTGCTGTGGCTAATACTTCCAAAACTATGTTGAATAAGAGTGGTGAGAGTGGGCAACCTTGTCTTCTTCCTGATCTTAGTGGAAATGCTTTCAGTTTTTCACCATTGAGGATGATGTTGGCTGTGGGTTTCTCACATATGGCCTTTATTTATTATGTTGAGGAAAGTTCCCTCTATGCCTACTTTCTGCAGGGTTTTTATCATAAATGGGTGTCGAATTTTGTCAAAAGCTTTCTCTGCATCTATTGAGATGATCATATGGTTTTTCTCCTTCAATTTGTTAATATGGTTTATCACATTGCTAGATTTGCGTATATTGAAGAATCCTTGCATTCCTGGAATAAACCCCACTTGATCATGGTGTATGATCCTTTTAATGTGCTGTTGGGTTCTGTTTGCTAGTATTTTGTTGAGGATTTTTGCATCTATGTTCATCAGTTATATTGGCCTGTAGTTTTCCTTCTTTGTGACATCCTTGTCTGGTTTTGGTATCAAGGTGATGGTGGCCTCATAGAAGGAATTTGGGAGTGTTCCTCCCTCTGCTATATTTTGGAAGAGTTTGAGAAGGATAGGTGTTAGCTCTTTTCTAAATGTTTGATAGAATTCGCCTGTGAAGCCATCTGGTCCTGGGCTTTTGTTTGTTGGAAGATTTTTAATCACATTTTCAACTTCAGTGCTTGTGATTGGTCTGTTCATATTTTCTATTTCTTCCTGATTCAGTCTTGGCAGGTTGTGCATTTCTAAGAATTTGTCCATTTCTTCCAGGTTGTCCATTTTATTGGCATAGAGTTGCTTGTAGTAATCTCTCATGATCTTTTGTATTTCTGCAGTGTTAGTTGTTACTTCTACTTTTTCATTTCTAATTGTATTGATTTGAGTCTTCTCCCTTTTTTTCTTGATGAATCTGGCTAATGGTTTATCAATTTTGTTTATCTTCTCAAAGAACTAGCTTTTAGTTTTATTGATCTTTGCTATTGTTTCCTTCATTTCTTTTTCATTTATTTCTGATCTGATTTTTATGATTTCTTTCCTTCTGCTAACTTTGGGGTTTTTTTGTTCTTCTTTCTCTAATTGCTTGAGGTACAAGGTTAGGTTGTTTATTCGAGATGTTTCCTGCTTCTTAAGGTGGGCTTGTATTGCTGTAAACTTCCCTCTTCGAACTGCTTTTGCTGCATCCCATAGGTTTTGGGTCGTTGTGTCTCCACTGTCATTTGTTTCTAGGTATTTTTTTTATATCCTATTTGATTTCTTCAGTGATCACTTCGTTATTAAGTAGTGTATTGTTTAGCCTCCATGTGTTTGTATTTTTTACAGATCTTTTCCTGTAATTCATATCTAGTCTCATGGCGTTGTGGTCAGAAAAGATACTTGATACAATTTTCTTAAATTTACCAAGATTGATTTGTGACCCAAGATATGATCTATCCTGGAGAATGTTGCATGAGCACTTGAGAAAAATGTGTATTCTGTTGTTTTTGGATGGAATGTCCTATAAATATCAATTAAGTCCATCTTGTTTAATGTATCATTTAAAGCTTGTGTTTCCTTATTTATTTTCATTTTGGATGATCTGTGCTTTGGTCAAAGTGGGGTGTTAAAGTCCCGTACTATGAATGTGTTACTGTCGATTTCCCCTTTTATGGCTGTTAGTATTTGCCTTATGTATTGAGGTGTTCCTGTGTTGGGTGCATAAATATTTACAGTTGTTATATCATCTTCTTGGATCAATCCCTTGATCATTATGTAGTGTCCTTCTTTGTCTCTTCTAATACTCTTTATTTTAAAGTCTATTTCTTCTGATATGAGATGTGCTACTCCAGCTTTCTTTTGGTTTCCAGTTGCATGGAATATCTTTTTCCATCCCCTTACTTTCAGTCTGTATGTGTCTGTAGGTCTGAAGTGGGTCTCTTGTAGACAGCAAATATATGGGTCTTGTTTTTGTATCCATTCAGCCAATCTGTGTCTTTTGGTGGGAGGATTTAATCCACTTACATTTAAGGTAATTATCGATATGTATGTTCCTATTCCCATTTTCTAAATTGTTTTGGGTTCGTTATTGTAGGTCTCATCCTTCTCTTGTGTTACTTGCCTAGAGAAGTTCCTTTAGCATTTGTTGTAAATCTGGTTTGGTGGTGCTGAACTCTCTCAGCTTTTGCTTGTCTGTAAAGGTTTTAATTTCTCCATCAAATCTGAATGAGATCCTTGCTGGGTAGAGTAATCTTGGTTGCAGGTTTTTCTCCTTCATCACTTTCAGTATGTCCTGCCACTCCCTTCTGGCTTACAGAGTTTCTGCTGAGAGATCAGCTGTTAACCTTATGGGGATTCCCTTGTGTGTTATTTGTTGTTTTTCCCTTGCTGCTTTTAATATGCTTTCTTTGTATTTAATTTTTGACAGTTTGATTAATATGTGTCTTGGCGTATTTCTCCTTGGATTTTTCCTGTATGGGACTCTCTGTCCTTCCTGGACTTGATTAACTATTTCCTTTCCCATTTTAGGGAAGTTTTCAACTATAATCTCTTCAAATATTTTCTCAGTCCCTTTTTCTCTTCTTCTTTTGGAACCCCTATAATTCGAATGTTGGTGCATTTAATGTTGTCCCAGAAGTCTCTGAGACTGCCCTCAGTTCTTTTCATTCTTTTTTCTTTATTCTGCTCTGCAGTAGTTATTTCCACTGTTTTATCTTCCAGGTCACTTATCCGTTCTTCTGCCTCAGTTATTCTGCTATTGATCCCATCTAGAGTCTTTTTCATTTCATTTATTGTGTTGTTGATCACTGTTTGTTTCATCTTTATTTCTTCTTGGTCCTTGTTACATGTTTCTTGCATTTTGTCCATTCTATTTCCAAGATTTTGGATCATCTTTACTATCATTATTCTGAATTCTTTTTCAGGTAGACTGCCTATTTCCTCTTCATTTGTTAGATCTGTTTCATTTTTATCTTGCTCCTTCAAGTGCTCTGTGTTTTTCTGTCTTCTTATTTTGCTTATCTTACTGTGTTTGGGATCTCCTTTTTGCAGGCTGCAGGTTCGTAGTTCCTGTTGTTTTTGATGTTTGTCTCCAGTGGCTAAGATTGGTTCAGTGGGTTGTGTAGGCTTCCTGGTGGATGGGACTAGTGCCTGTGTTCTGGTGGATGAGGCTGGATCTTGTCTCTCTAGTGGGCAGGTCCACGTCTGGTGATGTGTTTTGGGTTGTCTGTGGACTTATTATGATTTTAGGCAACCTCTCTGCTAATGGGTGGGGTTGTGTTCCTGTTTTGCTAGTTGTTTGGCATAGGTTGTCCAGCACTGTAGCTTGCTGGTCGTTGAGTGAAGCTGGGTGCTGGTGTTGAGATGGAGATCTCTGGGAGATTTTCGCCGTTTGATATTATGTGGAGCTGGGAGGTCTCTTGTGGACCAGTGTCCTGAAGTTGGCTCTCCCACCTCAGAGGCACAGCACTGACTCCTGGCTGGAGCACCAAGAGCCTTTCCTCCACACAGCTCAGAATAAAAGGGAGAAAAAGTAGAGAGAAAGAATTAGTAGAAGTAGGAAGAAAGAAAGAAAGAAAGAAAGACAGGAGGGAGGGAGGGAGGGAGGGAGGAAGGAAGGAAGGAAGGAGGGAAGGAAGGAAAAAAGAAAGAAAGGAAGAAGATACAGTAAAATAAAATAAAGTACAGTAAAGTTATTAAATTAAAAAATAATTATTTAGAAAAAAAAAAGGGACGGATAGAACCTTAGGACAAATGGTGGAAGCAAAGCTATACAGACAAAATCTCACACAGAAGCATACACATACAACCTCACAAAAAGAGGTAAAGGGGAAAAAATCATAAATCTTGCTCTCAAAGTACACCTCCTCAATTTGGGATGATTCGTTGGCTATTCATGTATTCCACAGGTGCAGGGTACATCAAGTTGATTGTGGAGCTTTAATCCGCTGCTTCTGAGGCTGCTGGGAGAGATTTCCCTTTCTCTTCTTTGTTCTCACAGCTCCCGGGGCTCAGCTTTGGATTTGGCCCCGCCTCTGCATGTAGGTCGCTGGAGAGCGTCTGTTTTTTGCTCAGACGGTGGGGTTAAAGGAGCCGCTGATTCGGGGGCTCTGGCTCACTCAGGCCGCGGGGAGGGAGGAGCGCGGAGTCCAGGGTGAGCCTGCGGTGGCAGAGGCCAGCGTGACGTTGCAGCAGCCTGAGGCCCGCCGTGTGTTCTCCCATGGAAGTTGTCCCTGGATCCCTGGAACCTGACAGTGGCGGGCTGCACAGGCTCCCTGGAAGAGGGATGTGGATAGTGACCTGTGCTCGCACACAGGCCCCTTGGTGGCGGCAGCAGCAGCCTTAGCGTCTCCCGCCCGTCTCTGGGGTCCGTGCTTTTAGCCGCAGCTCGTGCCCATCTCTGGAGTCCGCGCTTTTAGCCGCGGTTCGCACCAGTCTTCGGGGTCTGCGCTTTTAGCCGCGGCTCGCGCCCGTCTCTGGAGTTCCTTTAAGCAGCGCTCTTAAACCCCTCTCCTTGCGCACCAGGAAACAAAGAGGGAAGAAAAACTCTCTTGCCTCTTCGGCAGGTCCAGACTTTTCCCTGGACTCCCTCCCGGCTAGCCGTGGCGCACTAGCCCCCTTCAGGCTGTGTTCACGCCGCCAACCCCAGTCCTTTCCCTGCATCCGACCGAAGCCCGAGCCTCAGCTCCCAGCCCCGCCCGCCCCGGCGGGTGAGCAGACAAGCCTCTCGGGCTGGTGAGTGCCGGTCGGCACCGATCCTCTGTGCGGGAATCTCCCCGCTTTGCCCTCCGCACCCCTGTTGCTGTGCTCTCCTCCGCGGCTTCGAAGCTCACCCCTCCGCCTCCCGCAGTCTCCGCCCGCGAAGGGGCTTCCTAGTGTGTGGAAACCTTTCCTCCTTCGCAGCTCCCTCCCACTGGTGCAGGTCCCGTCCCTATTCTTTTGTCTCTGTTTTTTTCTTTTTTTTCTTTTGCCCTACCCAGGTATGTGGGGAGTTTCTTGCCTTTCGGGAGGTCTGAGGTCTTCTGCCAGCATTCAGTAGGTGTTCTGTGGGAGTTGCTCCACGTGTAGATGTATTTCTTGTGTATCTGTGGGGAGGAAGGTGATCTCCGCGTCTTACTCTTCCACCATCTTCCCCTCCGCCCTCTCTGCTGGTTTTTGAAGGGAAGATTATAATTTCCAAGAATGTTTTTTTATTCAGAATGAGACTTTTAGGCTGTATCTACTCAAAGCCAAAACAATAGTCTGAATAACTAAAATTTGAATCAAACTAAAAATAGATGTTATAGTCCCTAAAACAACTGAATGGCTCAAATCCAATCTATTTACTTAAGCTATTGCTGAATGATATAGTTTATAATATGTCAAAATACATGGAAAACAAGTTTTAAATGAAGGTATATTTATTTTAAATGTTTTATACAGTACCATAGTTAAGGCTACTAACAGTGACATACAGGCTACACTCCAAATAAACAACACTTATGGAGAGCCTCCTGTGTTCCTGATATTTTTCTAGTGCTGTGTACAATGGAAATCATAGTGGTCCCTTAGGGCTACAGTAGTTGTAACCCATGAGGCATTTAAGGCTTAGTATGAAATAATATGAAAATAATAGGGAAAGGGTGTATATATATAAAATATTACTATTTTAGTCCAACTTCTCATAATATCTTAACATGTTCTTCATTGACTTTGAAATTTAAAAAATTAATACATTCATGTTGTGACAAGTTATGATTCATATTTTTATATATTATTTGTGAATGTTCCCCTTGTTTTATATAGGGACAAATTTCACACCCTTTAGAAGGGCTTGACTTTTAAAAATAAAGTTCTATTTAGTAACTGAGAAATGGTATTTGAATTTAGGAAAGCCTTGTAAAATGGATCCATGAGACTGGAAAGATTAATGAATCTTCAAAGAATTACTTCACTGTAATGAGTAAGTTCTATGACATTTTAAATGAATTAATAATGTAACATTACTCCTTAAAACTGTAAATTATGTCATGTTTTCTTTACTGAAAGAACAGATCCCTCAAGATTAAGGTCCTCTAGTACTTTTTTTTCTTTTTTACAGGTGTGAATACTCTTGTGTTTTTTTCCTTAGTCTATTTGCAGGTGAGAGATTCTCTATAATCCTTTGGTGTGAAAAACATTTTCTCTGAAATTTCTCACAAAACTTCACACCTTCTAGTGTGAAGTTGAATTTACCCTAGAATTCATCTAGCTATTTGTTAATTTTCAAAAGATCACTAAGAAATATATTTTGTAATTTTTTTTTTTTTTTTTTTTTTTTTTTTTTTTTTTTTGCGGTACGCGGGCCTTTCCCATTGCGGAGCACAGGCTCCGGACGCGCAGGCTCAGCGGCCATGGCTCACAGGCCCAGCCGCTCCGC